>NW_027397066.1:92807952-93407952 GCF_003265705.2 Callorhinus ursinus | reverse complement strand
AGCATAATAAGACAACTTTATCGCTCTCACCACTTAGGAAATTCCAAGGGTTTTAGGAGCTCCATGCCAGAAAAGGGGATGAAGACCAAATATATATTTCTTATTATAAATCACATTACAACATTACAACGTTACAATTAGAAAAATGCATGAAACTCTTCTTCCCATGAATGTGTGATAAATTTAGAGTGTTAAATAATATCACAGAGGCCTTTTAAGTATCTGTGCTTATGCTACGGGAGGAGGATAAAGGATGATTATCCACAGCTCTAACCGCATTTCAGCTTCAACTGGTCAACCCTATGTTCAACAGTTTTAAGAAGTAATTAACAGGCTTATGTTTATTTTGCCACCCCATCACCTTCTCCTCACCATCTGGTTCAGATGTTAATCAACACTGAAACAAGTCGAGGGAAAAGAGAAGAATCAGAGAGAGGAGGAGAAATCAGAGGCCCAGTGGCTGATCCCAAGCAAAGCAAAGGCCTTGAGTCAGTGAATAGGAGCCCTTCCACTGTCGTGCCTTTTGGGATTGACTCCTTGGGTCTGCTTGGAGCCGTGGAGGAGCAGGTGAATGGCTCCGGGTCCAGTGGCCACCGATGTGCAGCACCACACTGAACATTTCTACTCTTGCAAAACTAGGGAGATTTGCAAAGAGGTAAAATGATAGTAGTAAATCTGTTTGAAAAATCCTGGGAATTAGTTTCATCAGCAGCACAGGGCTTCAGTTTACGTGGTAACTGCTACAGGGCACAATTTACTGATAGCGCTCATCCTCCCTCCTCGTCTGCACCCCTCCAGAGCAACCCAGCTCCACACCCTGGGTTAACAATTTTGGCTGAGACTGTTGGTGTTAAGCCAAAATACACCCTCCTCTTCTTCCAGGGTGATAGACCTCTGACAGGCAAGCAGGTGTGGCCGTGTGACTAAGTTCTCACCAGCGAAACATTACACAGGAGATCGTGCCACTTCCTGATGGGAGCTTTAAAAGAGAAGCTGGGCTCTGTGCTCTCTTTTTCTTCCACTGCTGGCTGCAATTGTAACTGAGGCCTAGGACACAGTCTCTGAATTACCATGGGAAGGAAATCTATTCAGTCACCTGGACATCCACCCTGAACTGCTAGGAGAATGAGAAACAAAATTCTGTTGAGTTTGAACCATTGATAAGGCGGTTTAACTTATCCACTCATCCTACCTAATACACTGCCTTAAATTCCACTGTTGGAAATGTACTACTTTGGATTACAACTCTTTTCCTTTGTCCAACACAAATAAAAGACAAATTTGTCTGGGATATATAAGATAAATCCTCTCTTAGTAATTTTCTCCTTAGTGAGATGATTCAATCAGAGGTTTCCTGAGAAATGATTATGACATGGGTCACAGAGTAGAGGACATATAAAAAGGGAGGAACATGGAAGAAGAGATCAGGACCCTGAAAGAGTGGGTAAGAGTGACCTTTGTGTCCCTCACAACCTTGTGAGGAACATGCTCCAACCAATGTGGTGGACTTGATAAGACCAAACCCTATCCTCTCTGTGCTCATAGGATATATGGCTTCTGTCTCAGCCTGGCTCAAAAAACCAGTCACACAAGTGTCTGCTGTCCTCTGGGGGCATATTTAAAGAAGTTCCCCTCGATTTGCTGAGCATCCACCACATGTCAGCCAGTGTACACATGTCCAAAAGAGCTGCCTTTCCCTCCAAGGCTTATGATTGGGCTTCCCATGGAGCAAGGTGGTGCTCACATCTGGAACTCAAGGTCACCATAGCTGGAGAATCCCACTGGATAAAGTGATGGCTGATGCTGCTTCCAAAGGAGCTTTGATCTATTAGTCTCATTTGGCTTTGCTGCTCGATATAATAATATGTGATTTGTTCTCCTGACACAAATAGCCATTTTCAAACTACTTCGATTTCATAGAATAGAATTTACTGAGTATCTACTATGTACTGGGCATTAGGCATTTGCTTGGAGCATGAACTTTCCTACTTTTCCTTTAATAGGAAGAACTTTCCCCTCATGTCCACATCTGCCCATGTTCTGGGAGATTTAAGTTCAGAAGAACAGGTTGACCTCCTTTAGGCAGAAGCTGAGGGTGAAGGAGAATATGAACCACTGTAGAGAAGCAGAGTACCAGGAGCCTTATTCCTCTTCTCTGCTCCCATCCTTCCTCCCCTGTCAAGGAGAGGCATTTGAACCTCTCCTTAGCAATTTGCTCTTGATTCAAACTGGCTCCTAATACAAAACCCTGGATCAACACCAAGTCTTGGTTCTCTGCACGAAATCTTGGATCACTGTTGCAGAATCGAGGCCAGAAACAAAGAAGACCTTTATTCACCAGTTTCCATTTGTTGCAGGACTCACAGGTCCTTTCAGGGATGCTCAGTTACCAGATCTTCCTCTGACAGGGAAGCACATGATACCATAATGATCTGTTTACTCCATCCATTCCCTAGGCCAAACAGGAAGACCAGTGTTTTGTTTGGGAGGCAAATTAGTACTCAGAGACTGAGTTTGTCTTTGCCAACAATTTATTTAGCACAGGTTCACTGTGTGAATTTCACAGCCAGTAGCATACAGGATAATGTCTCTTACTAAGCCAATATGGAAACAACAGGCTCCAAATCAATGATAGATTGATCACACTGTTATTCCAGGCTAGGGGAGATAAAAGGAATAAAGCCTAAATTTAGTTGATGTGTACCTTTATGCAAGTTAGTTCTCCGGGTGAGATTGCTCAGCCAACAGAGAGCTGAGGTCCTTCACAGAAGTTAAAGTCCCTGTTGCTCAAGCCGGTTACCAGTGAACAAGAGCACCAATGTTGATGGACAAGAGCATTTTCTTCTCAAGGCTGCTGCGCGACTTTTGCTATGCTTGGTAAAACAATTGCCTTTGCAATGCAGGCGCCAAATGCCCCAAGGTCTTCGGAGAGCAAAGAGCCACCTTGCCCGGACTGAATAGTTCTTACAAACTCTCAGTATTTATAGTCCAAAGTCCCCTTGTCCCAGTTAGTTGCTTCCTCATGTGTTTTTTACCCATAAGCTCAGCAGGGCCCCTCAGCAGCTGAGTTACTGAGTTCTTATCAGTGAGAACAGATGAGATGATGCCATCCTGACACAACTTCTTTCTTATATCAAAACAAAACACTTTTGGGGGGGCGCCCGGGTGGCTCAGTCGGTTAAGCACCTGCCTTCGGCTCGGGTCATGATCCCGGGGTCCTGGGATCGAGCCCCGCATTGGGCTCTCTGCTCAGTGGGAGTGGGGAGTCTGCTTCTTCCTCTGTGCTCACTTGTTCTCTCTCTAAAAAAAAAGAAAAAAAAACTTTTTTCTTTTGGTATTTGTCATAAACAAGTGGATTTGAAATCATATCAAATCAATACACAACAGCAATGAATAGACATCGTTGTGCACTCTTCCTGGAAGGAGTTCTTAATTTCAAAATCCTAAACATCTACTCTGCTTATGTTGATGATCACTAAGTCCACTCATTTAATCCAAAAGAAGAAAATATATGAAATCCTAAGTGAAGCACGATTATAATAACCACCAAGGACACTTTGAGAGGTGCTTCACCAACCCCATTTCATCTAGAGTCTTACATTTTTAGCAATGGGAAGAAAGCTTTCCGACATGTTCAGTAGTAAGCATGACATTGGTTACTTTATTCCTCATATTGCTAAAGAGGGAGCTCTATTTCTTATGAATAAACAATTTTAGAAGAAAACTTTTTTTTTCTTCTTTTCACCATGCTTTGGCAGGTCCAGACATTTGCAGAACACATTTCTTCCAGGACACGTGCCATGCTACCCCACGAAAAGTCAGTCATCAGGGCAAAGTCTTTCCACCCACCCTGGAACTGGGTGGAGAAGTCAGAGAAGGAAGCCCAATTGCTGCTGTAAATCTATGCCTAATCCCATTTTATTTTGACTTACCAAAAAAGCTGATACATGCCCCTATAACTTTCCCCATCTGGGCAAGAACTCACAGGAGAGGGGGTGTGATTCACCCTGGCCCACAGACCTCACTCCAAGCAAAGGGATAAATAACTAGGGAAGAAGATTAACTTCTTTATACATATTTCAGATTTGGTTTACAAAAATTAATTTCAAAAATTCATTTTTGAGTTTGTTGTTGATCCAAGTCAGGGTCACCCCTGAACCTCACTAGAGACGATGAGGCAGCATGGATACATGAGGCCAAAACCTCAGTTCAGGACTTCCAGTCTGTGGTGAGATAAATGGGGTAGGCACAAAGTTTTTTTGGTGTTGTATGTGTGATTCAGAGCTTATGTTGTGATTATTTAGGAAGGAAGAACATTCAGACATTAATCAAATTTTCTAAGTAAATATTCACGAGCCACAGCAGTCCCTAAAGCAATATAAAGCCCCAGATTGAATTTTCAATGAAAACAGGAAATCAACACAATTATAGGATCTCCTTTTCAAGGTACAATAACTAAAAATATGTAAATATTTTACTTACTTTATTACATAAATTAGTAATGATTTCTGAAAAGTAAATCACAAAACCATAAAGTTTCACAAATAGAAATGACTCCAATGGGTCATCAGACATATTAGAGAGAAAATATTTTTTCTCTAAGGAGTTTTATTAAATTGGAGCAGATAATATATAAAATTTATTTTGCTTATGATTTCTTTTATTTTACAATATTTACTATTTTGTTACTTGAAAAAGTAATGTATTTTCCAGGCAGAAAACTTGGAAAACACAGAGAAAAAGATTAAGCTAATACTTGTACTCAGATAACCATTGTCCATCTAGCCCTTTCTCCATGTGCATGAGTGTGCAAGCATGTGAAAGTGTGTGTGCGTGTGTGATGCTAAATGATAAATTTCCTCTTGACACAGAGCTTAGAGCTTTCAGAGCCCCAAAGGTCAACAACCAAGTGCCTGACTATCCCTCCATGCAGGACAGGTTGAGTTTGTGAAACCAGTTTGGCAGCTCAAGCTCATCACTTAACTTTGCAAGAATTTAACAGGGAGAAAGTACAGAAAGAGCCAGGCGTGTAGAAGTGGAGTACTTTGCAGAGACTGCTGATGTCCTGCGAATTCCTCTTTCACTCCCCAGGTGAGTATATGGAGGTTCAAGGAAGCCACTTGCAAAAATACACACGTCCTCTGAATTGGGGAGACTGAACTGGGAAGTCTAGAGTGGTCTCTGGTGGCAGACCAGAGAGAAGAAACAGCTCTACTCTGGCATGCTCTGAATTGTTAGATCTGAATAGGGCAAGAATATACAAGAGTCAAGTGGACAAGAAAAGGTGACCGGCTTTGAGTTGCCTGAGGACTCATTATGAGGACACGGCGGAGAGAGGTAGCCCCCAGTGCGGACTGTCGGTAGCTGGGGCTCTGGGGCTGGTTAGCAAGCAGCCAGCGAAGGGCTTCAGAGATGGGACCTGCAGTCAGAGAGAAGGAAGGATGGAGGCAGGGCCCCAGAGCAAATCACACTCATACAAACACACACAGCACGGAAGACCAATCTGTCCCTCTTAATCCCTCTTAGGTTTTTTCAAAACATTAGTTATGCATATATGTGTTTGTAGGTGCATTTCTCCTTTGCAAAATAACATTTTACTCCACATGCTAGTAACACTCATTTAAAATTTTCAACTATTTGTAAACACATTTTTGTATAAACACATGTATAAACCCATTTTTAAAAACTAGTTACAGCTTCATTTTAACAAACCCTGACCTTGGTAAACTATCTTCTGTTTCCAATAACCTTATTTTCAAAAAGTTTAATCCTGATAATATGATCAGGATCTTATTTTCTTTTGCAGTATGTACTGAGACCTCATTCCTGGACCACACAACAGCCTTCTAAAGTCTCCGGTCTGTACCCCTACATTCATTCTACCCAGCACTTTCCTTATCAGATATCTGCTATAGTTATACATGGCCAACCCCATAACATCCGAACTTCACAGCTTGGCATTCAAGACCTTCTGTAATTTAACTAAAAAAACTCTTTTCAGATTGACTTCTCATCATTCCCCAAAACTCCCTCTGTCAGGGGACCGGTGTATTCACGCTCCCTGAATATGCTTTGCACGTTCTCTTCCTTGCTGGGCTCAGACATTTCTCCAGGCTCTTCTCCACCTTTCTAGGAATGTTAGTTGAACATTCTGGTTTGAAAAGAAAGAAAGATAAAGAGCAAAAGAGCATGAGTGCTTGAGGGGGGGGTGTATTTTGGGGAGCACAGCAAATTCTAGTGAAGTTTTTTTTTTAATTAGGCTAGAAAAAGTAAACATATTTATAGCCAAGGAGAGAGAACGTCATGTCTCAGAGAGACAGAAGGACTGAGATGAGATAGGATGCCATCAAAACACACAGGTCAAGGGGGGGAGTTTGCTACTTATAGAAAAGTATGGGAGGTTGAAGTATTTTGAGGACATTGATTCCATATATCTTTGTAAACAGAAGGACATCCATTTTAGAAAGACATTTTACCTAACATACCAAAGCTTGGATGGAAACCAGTGTAAAGACCAGGTTAAAACCAAACAAAAGCCAGCAGAGTTGACCCAAGAGGCATAACATGATTATCCACCAGGCATGATCCCTGGCCTGAATCCTGAGCCCCTGTGAGGAGAAACAATCTAGTTTTAGAATCAGCAAGAATGTTTTCAATCCAGTGACCCCTCAAGCAGGTGTAAGGTGTTTCTAGATGGAAGTTATGTGGTTCTGACTTTAATAGCTTATTCCAAAATTCCTAAGAAGCTGAGTCTCCATCTAGCGTTTGCGTCCCCCAGGAGATGTAGGGACTCTCCCACACTGGACTGGTTTTTGCAATCCTGCCGCCCTACAATTGATATCTAATTCTGGTTCTCAGAATTATCGGGCATACCAGTGTGTGCCTAGAGATTGTTAATGAAGTTTTCAGCATCCAAAATGCCTGGGCACAATGACTTAAAAGATAATGCAAAACAAAAGAACAAAAAAAGTTGTTATTAAACAATTAAAGTCAGAATTATTTTTTTCAGAGAATTATTTTTAGGTTATTCAAAATCATTAAGGTCACTGGCAGAAAAAAAATCTCTGTAAAACGTAGATTGGTTAAAAGACTTCAGAGCAAAGGTTTGAAAAACCTACACTCATTCCTTCCTTCCTTCCTTCAAAGAATAATTGTCTACTATATTCCAAGTGCTATGTTAGACCTTAGGAGACACAAATGAAAACAGAAAATATCTGAGAGTTTATATCTAGCTGGGAAAAAAGTTACAAAATAAACAAATATGGTGCAATAAGATTGTTGCGAAAGTAGGGATATGCAAGAAGGTGCACCTTAGGGGCACCTGGGCTCAGTCGGTTAAGCGTCTGCCTTCAGCTCAGGTCATGATCCCAGGGTCCTGGTATCGAGCCCCGCATCGGGCTCCCTGGTCAGCGGGGAGTTTGCTTCTCCTCTCTCTCTGCCTGCCTGCCTGCCTGCCTGCCCACTTGTGATCTCTCCCTCTCTGTCAAATAAATAAATAAAATCCCTAAAAAAAAAAAAAAAAAAAAAAGAAGGCGCACCTTAGACTGCCTTGTAGGGTCAGGGAAAGTTTTACAGGGAGACCACGCTTGAGGCATGGTTTAGAAGCGTGGCCCATGGAGGGGGGGGCCGACGTGGCTCAGTCGTTAAGCGTCTGACTCTTTATTTCCTCTTGATTTCCGCTCAGGTCATGATCTCAGGGTCCTGGGATGGAGCATGATGTCAGGCTCCACACTCAGCAGGAAGTCCGCTTGAGAATTCTTGCTCTCCCTCGCCCTCTGCCCCTCCGTGCAGCGCTTGCATGCCCATGTGCACATGCGGTTCTCTCTCTCTCTCAAATGAATGAATGAACGCCTGATATTCCTGGGAAAGGTCTTACAGTCTTCTGTCGGGCCCCCCCTCCCCCCCCCCATTTTGCTGGTAAAGTTGAGATCTAGAAAAGTTCAGCAACTTTTTCAGTCCTAAAGCTCCTGAGCTGGGAGATTTCCATTTAATTGTGGCAGCCACCACCTGGAGCTGATGAGCAAAGGACCGATCCTCTGCTGCCCTCTAATGGCAGACTGGGGAAATTTTCTTATGTGCAATGATGGAAAGATACCGCAAGAAGGGCTTACTTACAAAGGACTCAACAGGCATGCAATAAAGTCTCTATATATTGTCCCTATATTGAAGTGAAAGTTAAAACTACTAGCTGTTTTTATTATTTATATTTACAAGTAGCTGAAATTCTTTTCATGCAAACAATACAAGGGATTTTCCCTTATTATGAATATTTACAACATTCCCCTCTTTAATTCACCTCCCTGTTTGTTTAAAATTACTTAAAGTGTTGGTTGTTTTTGTTGTTGTTATTGCTGTTTTAACAACAGCTCATTACCACTTGGGCTTAATCATCTATATAATAAATGGATCCTCACACCTGTCTTTCAAGTAGCATGTGATTTTTAAAAAAGAAGAATGAAATTAAACAGAGCCAGAGACTACATAGTACCGGGTTAGTCTCCCTTACCTCCAGACGTGGAGAACAACTGTCACACGTTTACACCAACACATATAAATAAGTTTTACACAGATGTGGGCATTTTATGACCCCTCTTTTGGACCTTACCTATTCATACTTATTCACGGAGATGTATTTGAAGACAACAACAATATACAGGTCCTATTATGCATCTTTTTATGGATATGAAATTTGTCTCGTTTTTTAACTATTATTTTAAAAAGGTAAAATATTTTCCTTCCACATGGAGACTATCAGTAAATCCTTTAAAGTAGAACTGTGGAGTCCAAGAATTTGTACATATTTAATTCTGAAAGACATTTTTCATTCCCACTGGCATGCATGACCAATTTTCCCACACTTGGACTAACACTTGGTCTTATGAAAATTGTAATTGTTTCCAAATCGATACGTTTAAAAACAGCATCTTAGTGTTTAAATTTATGATGTCTAATTATAGGTGATAGTGAGCTATTTTTCCAGATAAACAAGTCATTTGAATTTCTTTCTGTGCCTTTATGAACAGCGTTTGCTATTTTTATGCTAGTTGTTGACATATGCAATCTCTTCATATAATCAGTAAATTCATAATTTTCCATTTATCTCTTATTTTTATTTTTTCCTTGTGGAAATGTTAAATACCCAAATGTTAAATAGTCAAATGTCTGGGTTTTTTCCCCCACCAAAGCTTCTGTTTTGGTTAGTTTGTCCACAAAGATCTTCCTCATTGAAGGTAGTAAACAATTTGCCTTTGCTTTCTTTATAACTTTTTCTTTTAAAAAAATATATTTAAATAACTGAGCTATCTATAATTTGTTTTAATGAAGGAAAAAAGGGGGGTTTTGTTTTATTTCTTCCTCCAAATAACTAGTCATTTGACCTAACACTATGTAGAATGGTCCACTCTTTTCTGGTTAATTTAAAAGATTACATTTATTATATGGCAAATTTCTTTTTATTTTGGATCAATTTCTCTTTCTGGATTCTCCATTCTATTTCATTGCTCATGTCACCAGCTAGATCCCTAGACCTGACCTTTACTACTCACCTGTCTGTACCAACTGACCTTTGCCTCACATTTTGCCTTAAGCTCTTCTTTCCAGTTTATCTCCTAACTCAGGCAAAAGACCCCACAGGATGGGCATAATATCCCGGATGGAAACCAAGACTACCCCTCAAACAATAATGACCGCCTGGAGGAAGAGCTTGTCTGGCCCAGACCGCCCAGACCAGCTTGAGCTAAATCCCCAACTCGCACCTGCGCAGACAGACCATGGAGTGACCACTGGAATGACCAACAATTACCTTTACTTCATTATAATATTAAAGTCTCCGCCCAAGGAGGAGAGCACAAGCTTCATTTACATAACATGCAATGTGTGTATAGGCATGTTTCCTTAAGGCACCTGCAGGACCCTATGCCTCCCTCTCCATAGGATAACAAGGCTTCGTTATCTAAATATTCATTCTAATCCTAAACAAAAAGTACCCATTAGCCCTCTAGGCATTTTAAGTTATTCCCTGTGATCTTTTTATTTGCTGCAAAGTTTCCTTTGTGTGATAACTCACCTAGTGTAATTTCTATCTGTGACTCACAAAGGAGCAAACTCAAGTTCGTTAAGTTACACTCTCACTGCTAGTAACTACACTAATATTAAACTGTTTTAGAAACAGTAGCTTAAAATACATTTTAACAACTGATAGGCCTAATTTGTTACATACATTCCTTTCTTTTTTTTTTTTAAAGATTTTATTTACTTATTTGACAGAGAGGGACACAGCGAGAGAGGGAACACAAGCAGTGGGAGTGGGAGAGGGAGAAGCCAGGGAGCCCGATGCGGGGCTCGATCCCAGGACCCTGGGACCATGACCTGAGCCAAAGGCAGATAACGACTGAGCCACCACCCAGGCGCCCTCTTTTTTTTTTTTTTTTTTAGCCCCTAGAATCTTAAGATTAATTCCACATGCTTGCTTTTTTGTCATATAAAGTCAAGTTAAAATCTCACGAGTAAATTTATTACGATCATATTAGGAAATAAATTAATGGAGAATTGACATCTTCCCAATATTTTATAATTATATACAAGACAGTGTATGTTCATCCAATTATTTAAGTAAAACTTTTAAACATTTTTTAATAGGCCCTATACATTTCTTGTTAAATTTATAACTAGGCATTTAATCTTTTTTATTGCTGTTGTAAATTATATGAACTATTTCTTCCATTTTTATTTTTAATTTGAAAATTTTCTATGTTAAGGAAAGTTACATATTTTCTATATTAACTTTGAAAATAATGACAAAAATGTTGACTAATTTTTCTTCTGGTTTTATTTTTTGGTTTTCCTGGTTCACAAACATATCATCTGCCAATATTGATAATGTTTGCCTCTTGTTTTCCAATTGTTATGCTTTATTTCTTTGGATTTTTTTAAATTTGCATTGATTAATACTTCCTGATCAATTCTGGATAGTTATGGAAATAATAAAGTTTTTTGTTTTGTTCAGTTTTAAAATAGGAATGCTTCTAGTGTTCATCATTAAGCAAGATGAATTTGTCATGAGGAGGACATGTCCCCTCTTTAATGTTTTAATCCATTTTTTAAAAACTCATTTTTTAAAAAAAATTGCAAAAAAGAAGCATGAAATAAAAGTTATTTCCTATGAAGCACAAATTTTGGCTAAAATCGCAAATTCGTTTGTGAAAGACATCTTAAATGTAAATTCCTTCTAATTGTATTATGTGATAAATAAAAGAACCCTCTGTTGCACATTCATTCTCATGCTTAAAAAAAAATAAACTTAGGTAATGAATGTATTAATACTGAACCTCTTACATGACAGGATTCATAAACATTCCATAACTGATATCACCTTATAAGAAACGAGCCAGTCGTGTGTGGTGTGGAGTCAGAGATCAGGTTTTCTCTATTGCAGCAAATTATTGCAAAAGCTGTGCAAAAATGAGCGTAACTTAAGTGCTGTTAACTTAAATTTATTTGAACATTTGTTAAAGAAGTGCTGTTTATACATACATATAAATCTTTTGATCACTTGAAGGAAGAGTATCTCTCTTCTGATTTTCTTACAAGAATAGAAAAATCAAGAATGAATGCTATATTTTACCAAATGCCTCTTGGCCATCTCTGAGAATAGTTATATATTGTTTTTCTCTTTTGACTTTTTGATGTGGGTACTTATATTAACAGCTATTAGAGATAAGCCCTTTTGGATCTTGGAATGAAGCCACTTGGTTATAGTTTAATTTTCAAAATGTATGCCAAATTATATGTGCTATTTTATTCGTGAGTTTTGTATAGCTATTCCTCAGTGAAATTGATCCGAGTTTTTGTTGTTATTTTGGGTGTTTTAGGAGTACACTTAGTTCAGGTTTGGTATCAATGACATATTTGCTTTGTTAAAAAAAAATTGGGAACGTTCTTTCTCCCAGGGCCCTATAGCAGTCTAAATGGTATTGGAATTATCTGTTTATTAATTATGTGACAGCACCTAGATCCAGAGTTTTCTTGTGGGCTTAAATCTTTGGTTACTTTTTCAATTTCTTCCATGGTTATTGGATGTATTAATAGTGTTCTCCAGAAAAACAAAACCAATAGGATATACACAGGCAGATAGAGGTTTATCATGAGGAGTTGGTTCATGCAGTTATGGAGGCTGAGAGGTCCCAGTATCTGCTGTCTGCAAGCTGGAGGCCCAGGGAAGCCGGTGGTGTATTCCAGACCTAACCGAAAGGCATGTGAACCAGGGGGCCCATGACTTAAGCCCCGGTACAAGTCCCATAGCCTAAGAACCAGGAGCATTGATGTCCAAAGGCAGAAGTTACATGTTCCAGCTAGAGCAAATTCACCCTTCCTTGCACTTTTGTTCTATTCAGGCCCTCGATGGATTAGATGATTCCCACCTGAATTGTTGAGGATGGGTTTTCATTAGCCCATCTGCCCATTCAAATGCTAATCCTTCTGGAAACAGCAAGTAGACACGCCCAGAAATAATGTTGTACCAGCTTTCTAGGCATCCCTTAACCCAGTCAGGTAGACACGTAAAATTACCATCACACTGGGGTTTACCTTTGCTCTCTCTTCTCTGGCAAATTTTATTAATTTCCATTTAAACAAAATCATCTCTTTCATTTAGGTTTCTACATTTACTTACATAAAATTAGGTAACATTTTCTTATAGTTATTTCCTCTCTGATTATCTCACTAAAGGGGTTCTGCTTCTAATTGCAGTGTGTGTGGGGCAGGGGGTGGGGCTGTTCCCGCACCAACAAACAATTCTCTGACAACAACTAGGAGTCCTACAATTCAACTCAATTCTCGCACTATCTTCCTGGAGATAGCTTAGGATTCCGCAGGTTGAGGGCTCATCCTACAGGACACCCCCCAAAATCCACACCAGTCCAAAGACCACATTATTATTTGTGCTTCTGACCAATCAGCTATAGATCGGAGGTTCTAACAAACTCCTTGGGTTTGATGAATTTACTAGCGCATCTCACAGAACTCAGATAAACATTTTACCTACTAGGTTACTGGTTTATTATAAAAGGGAGGGTATAATTTAGGAATGCCTGGACTGAAGAGATGCACAGGGCAACATGTGAGACGAGTGGTGCAGAGCTTCCATGCCCTCTCTAGAGGTGTCACTCTCCTAAAATCTTTACATGTTAACCAACCTGAAAGTTCTTCAGACTTTTTCCTTAGAGGGTTTTTATGGAGGCTTCGTTACATAGACGTGATTGATTAAATCATTGGCCATTGGTGATTGATTGAATCTCTAGCCCCTTCTCCCCTCCATGGAAATCAGAGGGTGGAACCAAAAGTTCCTCGCCTCTGTTCATGGTTGTTTTCCCTTGGCAACCAGCCCCCATCCCTAGGTGCTTTCCAAAAGTCACCTCATTAACATGTTGGTGGAAAGGGGCTTATTAAAAATAACATGACACATATTTCACCTTATGGCTCTAAAGTCATTTCAGGAACTGAAGGTAAGAGACCAAATATTGTAAGAAAGGAGGCTCTTATTGCTCAGGCAATTCCATGGGTTTTAGGAGCTCTGTGCCAGAAATGAATGAAAACCAAATATATATTTACGTCACAATATCACACTCCCCAATTTCCTTTTTTAACATTGCATATTTTTGCTTCTTTACCTCTTGTTTGTGTTAGTGGCCATTACCTATATTATTTCAAAAAAGAGCTCTCAGGTATATTTTATGATTTTACCATTTTTCTATTCTAAATAATACATTAATTATTGATGGTTTATATTTATCTCAATATATATAACATGCAGCATGCTCTCCTAAGTTTGCCACAGGCCCCACTAGTTCCTATTTCCCACGCCAGACAATTCATACATTATTTTCCTGTCTGGCCACTGTAGGCATTCTAATTATGACTCTTCCATTTAAGGCTTTTGGTTTTCCTGTGACCTCTGCTGAGCCAGATCCATAGTTTCTAATACATGAAGTTTTTAGATTCTTCAAAGCCAGCCTGAAGCACTGTGAGAAACTGGGGAAGCGTATGTAAGAGAAAAAAAAAAGAAAGAAAAAGAGTGAGAGTGAGAGAGACAGAGACAGAGAGAGACAGAGACAGAGAGAGACAGAGAAAGCATTAGTTAGATGCAAAACTAGGATTGAAGGATAATTTTTTTCTCTGCAACCAGGAGAAATCTGAATGTACACCTCAGCTGGGAGAGAGAAACATGGAGAACATTGGTGAGAACCAAGAATGTGTTAAAAATAAGACCACAGGTGCAAAACGGAGTCACTGATGCTAAGTCCCACATCACCAAATCAAGACTTAATTATGGTTTCAGGTCTCTCAGAAATGGAATCTTAAACATCAGTAAGGAATCTCCTGATCAATGCTAGTGAGGTAGTCTGCCTGATAGACCCCAGCCATCCCCTAAAAGAAAGTAACTTTGCAATAACTAACCCACTTGATGCCTAGTATAACTTCCTTGTTCCTGCTCCCTTCTGCCTATAAAAGTGTTTAGTTTTGGGCAGATGTACAGCTCCTTGGAGCTCCTTTCTATCTGCTAGATAGGATGCTGCCCAATTCATGAATTTCTGAATAAAACCAATAAGATCTGTTAAAGTTGTTAGATTTTTTTAACATATGCTAGAGTGGCGGTAGATATACATAATTTTGGAGGTAGGAATTGGAAGGACACTTGTGATGATTAATTTTATGCATCAACTTGTCTGGGCCATGGGTGGCAGACATTTGGTCAGACATTATTCTGAATATGTCTCTGAGAGTGTTTCTGGATGAGATTAATATTTGAACTGGTAGGCTGAGTAAAGTAAACTGCCCTCCCCAGTGTTGGTGGGCTCATCTAACCAACTGAAGCCCTGAATAGTACAAAAAGCCTGACACTCCCTTGAGTGAGAAGGAATTCTTCCTGCCTGACTGCCTTGACCTGGGACATCAGTCCTTTCCTGCCTTCCATCTTGATGTGAAACATCGGCTCTTAGGTCTTGGTCTGCCAGTTTTGGGACTGGAACTGCACCATTGGCTCTCCTGGGTCTCAGATTGCTGACTGCAGATCGTGGGACTTCTCAATCTCTCCAATCACATGAGCCAATTCCTTATAATAAATGTCTCTTTCTATATACATACATCCTATTATTTCTGTTTCTCTAGAGAACCCCTGACCCATACAACATTGAAGTAATTCATGCCCGTTCACACTTTATTTCTTATAAAGCAGAGTCAAGGTCATCTGCTGAACATGAGGTAGGTGAGGAAGGGAAAGTAGGTTTGAGAAAAAAGGAAGATATTTTGCAGAAGTATAGAAATGAGAATGGTACTGGACAGGGCTTGTTACTTTGTATAAAAGGTATTTCTCTCAAAGCAAATTAATGTTTAATTAATCAATTATTTGTGAACTTACTGGCTCCATATATCTCCCCTGCAAGATTATAAACTCAAGAGGTAAGGATTGTCTTTCAAAGATGGAGAATGGTTTACCATTGGAGCCATTTGCTTAGGTTCTTACCCCAGATTTGCTGTTTTCTAGCTGCATGATCTTGGGTAAGATACTCAAACTTTCTGCTCCTTGGATTCCTCATCTGTATTTACTTCATAGGTTTGTGGTAGAAACTAAAGACATCTCAAAGGCACTTTCAATGGTGACTGGCAATAATAAAAATCATGGTCATCTTGGCGTCAATCCACCTGAGCACTTAGCACAATGCCTGGAATATAGTAGATCATGAATGCATGAATTGGTGGATGGATGAAGACTATTCTTCTGTGGCTTAACCTCTTTGGTTAATGGTTCTTCCCATCTTATTCTACATTCTTCTCTGCAGGTTGAGGAAAGATCCTCAGAACTATATTCCTTGGAATCCCTTTCCAGCGGGGTTATGTGCTAGATTCTGCCAATAATAAGTGGTTGCTCAAGGTTTGAAAGGGAAAGAAAAGGAAAACAATTATTTGTTCAGAGGCAGCTGGGCAGTGTGTAGGACTTTGGCAGAAGACAGGTGAAGGGTTTTGTGCAGCCATGTCTGGGAATTCTCCTAAAAGCATAGACTTCATTGCTACATGAAGCCAAACCCATCAATGGCAGTTTGGAGCTCTGACTTCTGCACTGTGGGTTTCTTCAAGGCAGCAGCACCTTCCCTGCCTTCATTTTTTTTTCTCTTCCAACATTTGGATAAGTTTCTAATTGCCTTCCTTAAAGCCTTACCTGCTTAGAATATCTCATGACCTTTGCTTTTTGGACTAAACCCAATTGTTACGGGCTGAACTGTGTCCTCTCCAAATTCCTAGGTTGAAACAATCATGTCTCAGACCTCAGATTGTGACTGCATTTGGAAATAGACCTTTAGAGAGGTGATTAAGTTAAAAGGAGGCCATTTGGGTGGGCTTAGTCCAGTCTGACCGGTGTTCTGAGAAGAGGAGGACATTTGGATACACAAGGAGACACCAGGGATGCACTCGCAACGAAGAAAGACCACTTGAGGACATAGCGAGAAGGTGGCCATCTGCAGGCCAAAGAGAAAGACCTCGGTAGAAACCAATCTGCTGAGACCTTGAGCTCAGGTTTCTAGCCTCCAGCACCATGAGAAAATAAATACTGTTCTGGGGTGCTTTGCCATGGCAGCCCTAGGATACTAATACACCTGTCTGAACAGTAACTGGATTGTTCAAACATTGAGTTCTCTAAGTTGTCCCTCTGATTCTTTGGGGTGAGATAGCATGGTTGGAGAGGTGTTGAAGGTAGTGCCTATTTGTGAGTCACTTGAAAAATTCACAGAAGGTCCAGCTCATCTAGAAGGTGCTGTTATACTAATGCCATGAAAATTCTATCTCTTGGCCTGGATCAGAACTGAGTTCTGATCGACACCCAGGAAAAACTGGCCCGGTGCAGATGTCATGCAACATAGTCATTCAGTTGTTTCTGTACACCCACAAGGACCGCCGTTGCGTTCCTCCCCACCTCCAGGCCAGCCCAGGGCCCCGGCAGCACAGATCTTTGCAGCAGCTACGCTGGACCAGTTACTGGTAGGGAATATTCAGTAGGGGAGTTTGGGTGGCTTTATCTAATTCAGCTTTGAGGGTAAAGAAAAAATGAAAACCCAAAATAGAGTATGTGGAGGGCATTGGAAGAAGGACTGGAAACCAGAACTAAGTTATGAAGGCCTGCTGAGAAAAAGAGATCCTGAAGAACACTTCCTCAGAGTAGGAAGTGAACTAAGGGGGCTTGACTGACAAAAACTGTCCTGGGAGTGCCTAAGAGGAAGTGGTTAACTCTACTTTCTAATCTAGAGGGGTGACAGCGTTCAACTCCGCCCCCCCCTGAGGCTCACCCTTCCCAAAGAGGGGGCAGGTCACAAATATAGGTCCATATCTCGTGGGCTCCGAGGACACATAGGCCCCTATGGCACTTCCAGATTAAAGGGATGACACAGGGCACAGGACTTGCCCTTCCCTGCATCTGGTATGGCGAGAGGGTTCTAAGGTGTTGTCCTCTTTTATTTTACTGAGGATTCCAGAGGGTACACTCGCACAAAGTCGCCTAAGTACTGCCATAGCTGGATTGATTCCAATCCACTCTTACTCCAAGATCACCTATTTCGCCATTTTGTCACATTGCCTCACCAAAACACCTCAGGGGCCTACCAACTGAACATTCCCCATGATGAAGTGATCTGCAGGAGTATTACAAATACCACTCTCAAATGCCCCTGCCCACCAAATATAGCAGCTCTACCCACAGGATATTCACATGTATCATCTATTCCACTCTGTGGAGCTTTTTTAAAATAAAGGAGTACTTTTGTTTTCCCCAGGGAGTCTGAGTCTAACCAAAAAAGAATAATTTGTGTGTAGGAGTTAGGAATAAAGGTTTTTCTTAAGATATTTCAAAGATTTTTCTCAAATGTTCCATTACTGTAGTGAAACAAAGGTTGTATTACATATTTACGTGGGTAGTTCACTCTAAGATTGTAATTCTAGCTTTAATTAGATCAGAAAGAGAAATCAGACCTTAACTGAAGGAAAAGAGTATAATTTTTAAGCAGAGAGTGGCAACTGAAGACAAAGACATTTAAACAATTATTTTCTCATAGTATAATGAAAGCAAGCTGACCATCTTTTTTCCATTATTCAAGAAAACCTTGTAGTGATTTTGGTTCTCATTAAGTATCTGGTTAGATTCTCTTTATCTGTTTTATTCATGGGCTGGTCTCCTTGCCCACACCCAGACCCTCCATGCTGACATAAATTAAACCATACCACTAGCAACCAAAGTTCAGATTCAATTCAAGCCGGTTTCAGGGTGCTTAGATGTAATTTTCACCTCTTTATACCTAATTCAAGTCATTTGTGAGACGCGCATGATCTTCCCTCAGTCTGGAGGGTTTGCCCCACCATACATTTTAAATATGTAAAACCTACTCGATTTCCTAACCATGTCTTTTTGTACTGTTTTTACAGTAAAAAATACTATAGCAGCACTAAAGGGATTTTTCAAAAAACAAAAACCAAAAACTCTCCAAATACAACTGATTTCAGTTTTGTGTATTTCTGCCCTTTTGTTATTTATATTGATGTATCCATTTAATGTTTAATTCTCAGGCTATGAGATAAATAACACCGCCACCCACCCCCAGCGAAATGTGTTCCCAAAGGAAGGTGTTCCCAGAGCACCACTGCCTTATAAATGAGCACTGAAATGGGACAATCCTGCCCGGGGGGCCTTGCTGCCTTACCAATCCCTGGTTACCCTTTCATTTCCTCCCAGCCCAAAAGTTACTATTTTTTATTTGCTAACAATCCCAAAACTAAATATAAATCTTTGTCTTTCTCCTTTTGCATAACAAAAACAAAAGTTTTTTGAGGGCAAGGACAAACTCTGTTCATCTCAGTGCTTAAAACAGTGTTGGGGCATATAGCATATTTGTCACTAAATAAAAGCTACAAGGAAAAGAGCGATTTGTGTCCTTTTTGGCTTCAAATCTATGTCATCTCTTTAATAATCTTATCTCCTGAAATCACAGATTAAGTGCTAAAGAATAAATCACTGTTGCCACATTTAACACTTGTACATTTTATTTAATTAAATCAGCCATTGTACACATTGCAGCTATGTATTGTTAGTGTTGTATTTTTTTTCCATTAACTAATACATGCCCTCATAGATATATTCAATTAGTGTTATCACCATGGGAACAAGATGCTGATTCATCAACTGAAAATTCACTTCTTCTCACAGTATTCAAGTTTTTTGATACACAGCAAAAATCAAAAATCAAAAAAAAGGTGAATAACCATTATGTTGTTACACAGACATCATCTGCACTGCAAGTAACACAACAGAAATGCTTTTCTTGAGCTCCAGTGAAGGTTTTGACAAGAAGGCCATGGTGTGTCTCAAAAAGTTTCACCATGAGCCTCTCTCATTTTGGCTGCCAAAGAAAGCTTTATTTCCTACCCAACTGCCAGAAAGTGCTAGCATTTGAGGCTTTAAGAGATTTGGCTTGTGGGAAACCTCCCTCCCAGGAAATTTTCTCCCTTGGCAACACTGCTTGAAATGATGAAGTGCCATTGTTTGTCACATTTGTTTTTGACATTCGGAGCAATGAGTCATTTTTGCACAACAGGAAAAGACCAGATAGAATTGGAAAATGTTCAATCCCTGGAGGATAGACTTTTTTTTTTTAATTTCATCTTCATTGAATATACTTTTCTTTAACAAATAACTGATTCGAAATGTATATTGTTTATATGAATATATTTGTGAATATATATATATGTTAAAATGCTACACAGCTTCAACCACTAGAGGAATAAGGAATAGGACATGGAAATCACTCAGATGATTAAAGTTCCTTCTCTGAAACAAACAAAAAAGTGCACAAATGCACTTAAGAGTTTCCAAGGGAGTTTGGATTTCAAATAAATAAGTCAAAAATTTTAACCAAAACCAAATTTGTAAGGATTTCTCAACCTTGTCTGCAAGCTAAAAAACAGACCTAGCGGAAAGTGAAAAGTGCTTGCTCAGGGTCAAAAGAATGAAAACCATCAGTGTGATTAGAAGAGGAGTTTTGACTGTGGTTTTGATTTTTAAATGCTACATGCAGGTATTAGAGAAGATATAAACCCGGGGCGGGGGGAAACCACTCCAACATGGTGAAGGAGTTTAACCTTTTGCGTAGTGGGTAAATCTTGTTTCCAATGAATTATCTACAGTGCAGTGGCCAGAAGAAAGTACCACCAATAAGACAGCGTGGTTTGCTAAAGCAGCAATGAAAACTGGAAAACTACAGTAGTTATAGCTTTTAAAATACCCTGCCAATGCGTCCAAAATCTAAAAGACCTGAAGATGCTAGAAAGCCACAGGATGTGGCTGCTAGCAGCTGAATACCTCATTGTTTTGTTCCTTTTGCCTTCTGCTCCCCCTTTCTCCCCTCCCTCATGTGGCTGTTGGAGAATCATAAATCAAGGCTGGCCAGCACCAGCATTAAGTGCCTAGTTAGGATAGTTCCTTGAGGTTATTAACCCATCTTTAAGTAGGAGCAATGGCTACTCTGGAAGTTCTAAGGACATGGTAGGTCTGAAGTGCTTCTCTTGCGGTAGAACTGTATTATCATTCGATTGTGTTAGCAATATCTTAATTAACCATTGTTCAGCAATTTCTAGAGGCCTTTTATTCCATGATGCCCAGTGTAGTTATGATAGGCAGTGGTTTTAATTTTAATATGTTGTTCATCTGAGCATTTGAGCTATATACATGGTACAAGGATATCCCTCGGGAGGACTCCTAGGTATCATCACTTGAAGAGGTCTGTAGGTGAAGTTCTTCTGATCGATGGATTTTCGTGGAGCTTGTTCAGGAGCAAAGAACGATAGAGGTGGCCAGTTCTCAGTTTAGCACAGACACGACAAAGTAGTGGATACAGCATCCAGACTGAAGGATGCTATCTTTGGTCACAAATTAGCTTACAGTTAAAGAGGACGGGGGGAAAAACTGAAACAGAATGCGGTGTGTATTTGCTAAAAGTGGAAGTGTCAGGGGATCCCATTAGGCCGGGTAGGTCACTCTGCTAAAGAAACAGGAAGTTGCATATTGAGTGAATGTGTGGTTTCTGGTGTGAGGACTGGGCAGCCCCTCATTTGGCCTCTTGCTTCGAGTCCTCCTTGCAGAAATGCCGAAGGAGTTGCTGGAGGTCGCGCTGGAGGTCATCTTGGTCTAGTGCTTCTGGTACATCCTCCAGGTGCTCCAAGTAAATGCGTTTTCCATGCTGGTCCTTCACCACAGCCCTCTTCTGTGTACTGGCTTTACTCATTGTTGTCCTGGAGGAAAGCAGACAAGAGAGATTGATGCTCTTTACTAAACCGCAGCCACCATCTTTGGAAGGGGGGTAAATAACCATGACAGGAAAGTACTTTACTGTCCTACCTCTGGGTACTTCTACACTAGCCATCTTCCCACATCTTTCTTTTAAAACGTGGCCACTCCTATCTGACATGAGTCATGAAATGTTTTAAAGTGTTTCAGAACAAAGAATATCTTTTTAAAACTTTAAGAACTATTTCAGATAAATAAAACCATGCTTTAATATGATTCTCTCCAAAAGTAACCACATAGTCATTCATGTTTTGTTTAAGGTGCACTGATTTGAAAGAGCTTGGCTCGGGGCTCCTGTGTGGCACAGTTGGTTGGGCATCCAACTCTTCATTTTGGCTCAGGTTGTGATCTTGGGAGTCATGGGATCAAGCCCCGATTGGGCTCCACACTCAGCAGTAGATCTGTTTGAGAATCTCTCTCCCTCCTTCTGCCCCTTCTACTCGTTCTCTCTCTCTCTCTTTATAAAATAAACAAATAAATCAGAAAGAAAGGAAAGGAAAGGGAAAGGGAAAGGGAAAGGGAAAGGAAAGGAAAGAAAGAGCGAGCTCAGCTTATCCTGAAACAGGGATTCCATATGTACCTTTTGACAGGCTGAGAAAAATAGTTTTTGATTTTTTTAAACACTTTAGCTGCCAGCTTAATCCTTAGAGTTGCATCCTGTTCTAGGAAAACTTTTCCATGAGACACGGATCTTTAAAAACCAGAATCTTATTCTATCAGCCTAGAGGAAGGTGACTACCAGTGAGAGATGAGGGTCTGCCCAGGCGTCAAAACTTCATCTAGAGATAGCGGGGAAGAGAGAGGAAAGAGAAAAAACACCAAGAGCCAAATTCTTCCTCCATCTGCTCAGATCTCCATGGACTTTGCCCATTTTTGGTCTTCTATGGCATTTAACAGTCTGCTGCTTCCTTGGCTCCCTCCTGACTAGTGATTAGTCGACAAAAGGGGTTCTGATGTTCTGTGATATTTTGTACTACCATTTTCCCATCTCCCTACTTGAAAATGATTATGCTGTAATTTGTACATCCTCTCTTCTTCTCACTACTTCTAAATATAATTATTCATTCCGTAAATATGTGGTGAACATTTTTATGTGCCAGGCACTATTATTATAAGGAGTAAGGAAAATGAATCTCAGAGATTTTAAGCAATGCTCCAAATACAAAATAACACAGTTACTATGAAGTGGAGCCAAGACTCCCAGATTCCAGAGCCTGAATCCGTAACCACGATGCCAGGCATCTTCACTGAAAACCACAGAAGAAATGAGCAGTTTTTGTGACTTCACCCAGCAATTTTCTTATGGATTCCTAGTGTTAAGAAGCTGGAGGTTCTGTCCTTATCATTATTCTACCTTCTAACACTGCCATGCATTGAAGATCATCCTGATTGTTTTTTTTAAAGACTTTTATCAGCCAAAATACTTTCGGCTTTCTTTTGGGTTCCTTCTTCCTTCTTCTCTCACGTTCTCTTGTTCTCTTCCTTCCTTTGATACCATATGAATTATTTTATATCTGAAAGCAAACTTAAATTTGTTCCTTTTAAAATATTTATTTGTTTGTTTGTTTGTTTGTTTGTTTATTTATTTATTTGAGAGAGCGAGCTAGGGGAAGAGAAAGGGAGAAAGAATCCTCAAGCAGATTCCCTGCTGAGCATGGAGTCCAATGCAGGGCTCAATCCCAGGACCCTGAGATCATGACGTGAGTCAGAGGATTAACTGACTGAGCCATCCAGGCACATTAAATTTGTTCCTCTTAATAAGAATGTCAAATTTGGTTGCAATGACTGAAATCAGATCATATTTTTCTAACTATTCAGCACCCATATTTTTCTTCTCCCAAAAGGCAAATATCTGATTATTTCTGCCAAGAGCTAAGAGGAGCCTTCATTAATTGGTGTGTGTGTGCGGGGTGGGGGAGGCAATAAGCTTCTATCACAGGGCAAACCCTGATATTTTGTGCAGATATATGTAGATGAATGTGTTTACGAGTATGCATATGCATATAACTCAAGCAGTAGAATGAATCTACTCATATGTATATCAGAGGGGCAGTGGGTATGATAAAATGTCTTCATACAAGATAAAAGTGTTATACATGACAAATACATTCCAGAACTAAATAGCTATAGAATTTAATTGAGCTGTTTACATCCCTGGCTTCAAATTCACCAGCTGTAACTGAGAACTTTGGATTAACTGCTCTCTCAATGTATTCCAATTTAAAGATCTCATGATGTTAGGGTGTGTACATGGTTTATGTGTTTTTGTTTGAGTAACTGAATAAAAGACTTAAAAGTTCAGGGTATAAAAGGCACTTTATCCTTAATTTACGTAGCATTTTTAAGGTTCTCTGAGCAATTACACTCTTAAATTCTTAGCTGCTGCTGTTGTTCCCATGTGACTGGAGGGCGGAATTGTGACAGAACCTTTAATTCACTGTTCCTAATTATTATGTTCTACAGGCTAAAAATAGCTTTGTAGAGTACTATAAATGACAATCTTTTTCTTCTTCCCAATGAAGTGAAAAGCACAATAGTAACTTGAATTTCCATTGTGTCTCTTCCCTGAGAAGTGGAGGGCACTTTATTAGCATGGTCCTCCTGCTAGAGGACCAAAGAGAAGGGCCAGGAGATGAGGCAAGAGGCAAGGGTGCTCACATTCATATATCAAACAGGCAATAGGGACGGGCTAACCAGAGAGTTTCACAGCTGGTCCCCTTTCATAGGCACAAAAGTGAGCTGCTTACTGCTTTTATGGCACTTTCTTAACTTAGTAGAGTCCCTGGTTTCAGCATTGCTAGGTACATTCAGGTTTGTGAATATCAAACTCATGCTCATGTTATTTGCCATTCATTCACATGCGGGATCATGAAACAGCTTAAAGCTTTTAGAAGGAGGTAAAAACAAAAAAAACCCCAAAAACCCAAAAGCATGTACCACACAGTTATGATTTGCTAAGACTGAGCTGAAGGTAGCTGGTCACAAGATTAATTTGTCAACAGCTGATTAGATTCCTCTTCATATGTGCTCCAAATCTATCAACACAGCGGAAGATCCCACCTCAGCAAAATGGATGACTTGCTAAAACCCAAGGACTGACTGTGTAAACACGTGTCTCATTCTCCTCAAGCCTTGCTATTACTTTCAAAGCATAAGTAGGACACTATAGGTATGACACACTGACAGATCTACCACTTGACAAAAGTGTACAATACAGAGAGAGTTGGAAGTTCCCAAGGGATGTTAGGGTATATGTAGGGGCTATTTTTCTTTTCTTAAAACTGGAAAAAAAATTTCAGGTGTTAGTTGGCAAAGCATAACCCCATGCTAACCCAAACCTTTTAATTACTGATCCATCCTCTTTCAGGATTTCATTCTCTACTAAACTGGGGAAGTGCACTTTCATGTGGCTACCTGTATAACTCAAAGCCTGAAGAAAAAAGAAAACAGGACAAAACCCATCATAAACCATAGACTTAAAAATAATCTATTCCTGTGCTTAATCGATAGTAAGTATAAAAAGCTATACTTGAAAGGATAAATAAACACAATTTCGGGATCAAGTGTAAGCATTGAGTTTTACTGAAATTTCTCCTATTTGTGAGGGACATGTACTACAATGCTTTATAAATGCTGGTAAATAACATCTGTACCGAGTGACTTTTAATTTTCTCCTCATCTCACCCTCCTTCCCCCAGTGGAGACTCTACCGATAAATATAATGATCAGAAGCAAAATAAGCAACAAGTGAATAAGGCCCAAAGTGTACAACTCACACGATTCATCTTCTGATTATCCAAGGTCAAGATATTTTCCTTAAAAGTATTTAAATAAGGTATGCTTTTCGTATCCCAATACATTCATATATAATCTCAATGCATATTGTGGGTATAGAAGAGGACACACATGTACCATTTAACTTCAAAATGTCTCAACAGCAAAAATGTTTTGTAGCTATTTGCATATGCCCACAATCCCTTAGTCAAAACCCTTGGGGCCAGATGTGTTTCAGAATCCAGAATTTCTTCTTTTTGGATTTTAGAAAGGTAATATGATATATACACTGTATGTTCTAATATCCCAGAAGGGGTTGGGGCAGCATCCTGTAATCAATCTCATAAATATATCAAAAGCAAAGCATGTGAATATTCATTCTAGGTAGGACTAAAAACCCCTCCATGTCCTAATAGCTCCATGTCAGTTCATATTAAATTTTACTCCCAAATTAACTTGCTACTAATCTACAAATCTTGGTTTTCAGAATTTTTGAATTTTTGAATCCTAGTAAGGGTCTGTGGATCTGTCACCATGGACCCATTTTCTAATTACTGAAAATCAGAACTTAAATAATTATAAATGCTTATTTTATTTTTAGGTTTAAAATAAAACTGAATTTTCTTTAATGTCAATCTTTGCAAATATTTGAGAACATTAGCTAGTAAAGACAATTTGCAACCTATTTCTTTCTCTTATTAATTGGGAAGTCACTTCTGGGTCTTCCAAGCAAGACGTACAATCATGGCCTAATTCCAGAGATTCTGATTCTGATTCAGCTGAAGCGAATCCAGGTCATCTAGATTTTTAAAAGCATTTAAGGTGATAACGATGAATACCACAAGTTGTAGAAACATTACCTCACTGTACAAGTTATTCACACAGGAATTCTACTCTTTTGAATTATTCTGCACCCTTCCATGAATACATATATGGAATGACATAATGATAAACCATTTTCTTTTTAAACAAAAAGCAAACATAAAATACATATACACAACACGAAAACACAAAAGTGATAATGCTTTTATACCTCTTCAAAGTCATCTTTGGCTGAAGGAAGATCAGTGGCTAAACTAGAATCACCCAGATGTTTCTCCATCCTCTCTCCATGTACCATAGTTGTTTTAACAACTTTGCTGACTCTACGGCCTTCCACTGGTTCAGCCTGAAATTGTGAGGTACTGGACAAAATGCTGGGCTCAGACAAAGTTACCTAATGGATGAAGGACACATGATACATGGTTTCTGACTGCCACAAGATCACAGTGATGAATTTTTCTATGTAAAAAAAACAAAACCCTACACTGGTTTATACCAGTCTTTCAGAAAACAGTATTTTGGAAAAGAGAAGCAGTTACAAAAAGAAAGAAAAAGCCTGTAATCAATTGGTAATGCCTCTGTCATGAACTCTATGTACATAGGACCAAACCAACCACTCATGAGTCACCTGAACGAAAATCCATCAGGAAGTATTGTGAATAAGAAACCAATTGCTTAGTGCAATGCGGACATAACAGCCTGTTGATGAACCCTTCCTCCACGTTTAAATGGTTTTGGCATTATAAAGGTGAAATTAATCCCCCAAGGAGAAACTCTCAAAGATATGACAAACCAAAAAAGCAGATTTCTGGAGAAACTTTGTGCATAATAATAACATTTTGA
Organism: Callorhinus ursinus; assembly: GCF_003265705.2. NCBI lineage: Eukaryota > Metazoa > Chordata > Mammalia > Carnivora > Otariidae > Callorhinus > Callorhinus ursinus. The sequence continues at coordinate 93,381,134 of NW_027397066.1, read as the reverse complement.
GGATGTGAATGAATGCAAAACAGTGAGGATATCACAAATTATATGTCAAAGAGAGTGAACGTTCCTCAAAGAGAGTAGAACAGAAAGAAAGAAAACTATAGATCAGGGAGTTTCTGGACCCTGGCTTTAGTGACTCTGAAATGCACAAGGTTAAATATCAAATATTTATCGACAGGGCCCTACAGAGGCTGCCACGCTGCCCAGGCCACAATTGTACGGGGGCTTTCCGTGACATACTGTTTGCCAGCCAATGGGATTCTGGCCTTTTAAAATTTGACTTTTGGATTTCTGTTGTATGTACACAACCATAACAGAAAACAGAAATAAGAAGGACCAAACAGAGATCACGAGTATAATGGCTACAAATCTCCTCGGTGGTTGTTTTAAAATGCCACAAAATCATGAAGAAAAAAATGAATGTGCAAACTGAAAGCAGGGTGCCAGATAAGGGGAAGCAGTGGGTCAATATGGGTAAACAGTCACACCCACCTCCTCCGACTCTATTTCACACTTCTCCATAAAATCAGGTTGGAGAATCAGATGATCTTACCTCTGACTGTTCGGTGTCACTCTTTAATACAATGCGCTTCATGACTTTGGAATAGCCATCTCCTTCCTCAATGCTGATGGGTCCCTGGGCCATTCCCTGCATTGTAACCTCCTCTTTCTCTGTGCCATCAGAGGATATGTACCGCCTAATGATTTTCCTAGTGACCTGAAAGATATTTTATTCATGGATCTTGTGTTTGAGAGGCAGCACCGGGGGACAGATACATTTTAAGCAGGAGGTTCGAAATCAACCACGTTAGGATAGTACCTTCTTGACCACAGTGTGTCCATGCTCATCAATGTATTCTTCTTCTGTGACTGTTTCTGGGGGTATGTCAGGCATTTCATCTCCCTAAATGGTTGAGAAAAAAGGGTCACTTCAGTGTTTGGCACCAATTCTGAGAAACTCCTCCCAAGGGCTTACAAGGTGCGCCATGTTAGAAAATGAAGGAAGCTACTGGGAAGCACTGCAGAGATGCCAAGTCCTGTTGAGTAGTATGTTTTAAAAGAAAGAAAGAAAGGAAAAAAAAAAAAGGGTGGGTAATAACATGCTTAGGAGAACTGGACCAGTTAGGTGTAAAACAAATGCACAAACAAAAACGGACAAGCGAGGTGAGGTGGGCGAAGGAGGAAGTGCTCTCGTTCTTGCTGTTCGTTCTCTTGGACGCGGGCTGCCACTGTCATCACTGCTGCATTGTTTTTAACAAACCAATCTTAGGAGAGTTAGGGATCTGCTTTTGAATGGCCATGCACTACCTAAAGAGCATGCCAAGCCCTCACTGCTCCAGGTCCATCACTCTCTACGGGTTATGGGGACAGAAGTGTCCCGGACGTGCAGTAAGGTAACAGCTGGTACCTGAATAATCACTCGTCGGCGGACAACCCTGGTAGTTACCATCGCCTCCTCATCTGAGCTGGCCTCCAGCTCACCTAATTCCTCTGTTAGCTCCTGGTGGAAGCATGGAAGCATTGTTTCGTTTAACATGCTAAGGAATGTCTTCACTACTGGTTTCTGCTTTAGTTCACACTTGTTTTCTGAAAAGTCTCATTCCTGGAGGCTTTGGTGGAAAAGCCAGCAGGGCAAACAGGTGTGTGCCTGTCTCACACTTCGATAAGAATATAGTTTTTTTGTTCAATCAATGAAAAAAAATTCTGGAATTCTGAAAGCTGTCTGAGTGCCCATCTGTCAAAATCTGTCAAGAAATATGCAGCTTGTCCACATCACTTCTTGGACTTAAACTCCTGATAAATGACCAGATGTAAACACAGAACTTAAGTAGCACAAAAAACATTGATAAGCCATTGACACTCAGGCTTTAGGCTTGGAATGATTAACCCACAGGTAGAGAAATAACTTATGGCTGTAGCAGAACTTTCTGCAAAAACACAGTTTCCTAATAGCTGTTATCTAGCCCACGGAGAACCTCCCTGGCACCAAAGGAGGCAGCCTATGAATAACATTAGACTCATTCTGCAGAGAAGTTAAGATGCACTGGCCAGTCTGATTTTATGGGTCTGGTCCAGGGTCAGAGATGGAGCTAAAAACATAATTTTAGATTAGAACATATATCTCGGGAGCATTCTATCACATCACTCTTTCCTAATAGGATGCTTTTTTTTTTTTTAAAGAAAACTCAATGAAATTTTTTCAACATATTTTTAAATATCTGATGTATTTCTATATGCTTTTCTGCTGAAACATGTAAAATCTAAACCAAATTATACTTTAAATACATTCAGGAATCTGCTGCCTAGAAATATGATCAGCAAGAAAAGTGACTGAAATTGGATCCACAAGATAGGGTCATGAGAAGTTAAGGGTCAAAATAGGAAGCATCACAGAGATCATCAGATATTCATCAAGAATAAATGGAACAGACCTGTGTATAAAGTGGAGTACAGAAGGACTTATCAAAAATTTTTTATGTGCATTGAAAAAATAAATGAATTATCCAAATAACTGTTTGAAATCTATACTTCATTTAGCCAGTGGATTCTTAGGCTTCTGGGTTCAGATAGCATCTTTGAAACATTTTTACTAGAATTCATTTAAGCCAAGAACTTGGGAGATGAATAATTCTGTGCAAAGGTAAACTTAAAATAAAATTCCATTCATGGAATGAATTCATTATTTAAGATAACTGCCAAAATTGGGACACAGTTCTCACTTGCCTGAACCTCTAATTCTAGTTATGATTTTAGACAAATCCTGCTAGCAGATGTCATCCTCATAGTGAAGAAAAATAAATGTAGGCCTTAAGCTCACAGATAAGTTGTATCACTCATTTCCCCAAAAAGTTTCAGTTCTTTTATACAACTCATTCTTCACTACTGAGACATATATTAATGCTTTAAAAACACTTTGATGTAGAAAATGTTTTTGAATTCTAGAAGGAAAAATATATAATTTAATTTATGTTAAATTATGTTTAATGCAAACAGATTCTGGCCCTTTTTGTGTGTGTGCATGAGAATCATCTAGGGAGTTATTTAAAATGCACATGCTGGGTCCCCCTTCCCTCTCTGAGGTTCATTTTGATTCAGGAGCTCTGAGGAGGGCTCAAATCCCTGCCGTTAATGCTGAGGAATATGAACAGTTTAGAATACATTTTGAGAATAAATGGCTTAAATGAATTTCTAAGATGGTCTCCACACTTCTTCGCAACATCAAAACGCATGTAATGACAAAGGAAACAGCGTGACTGATGTCAGCTCCTACTCCTGTCAGGGATTCTGACATTCTGAATCAGCAGTAAGTTTAGGTACCAGGTCCTCTGTCAAAGTCATTCTTAAAATAGACATAAGGAGGTCTATTTTGGAAATAACCTTTCCTTTAATGAGAAAAATTTGTCTGGGGAGGTAAACCCCACTGGATATCTACAGTCTGTCTGCCTGCTCATCACCTGACAGCACGGACAGATCTAACCAGAGTCTGGCTCCCATACGGTGCCACGGCTGGCACTTACCTGAGGCCCTGTGAATCCCTCTCACTAGTCTGCATGCCCATGGTTATCAATTTTGAAAAGCCACATCAGGGATCTCGTTTCACCCCGGTGTTCATTTTCCTCAGCAAAAGGTTTTCCAATTGTAAAATTAGGGCTCGTGGTCAAATAGCTAGAACTGGACTGTGTATCATTTTTTTTTTTTCTAGATTCTCTGGTCCCCAGGTCTAAAAGGGATTGAGGGGTTCACATGACCCAGGTTAATTTTTTTTCAGAGAAAAAATAAGCCATCAGAGAAATGGCAACTGGGGAAGGTTTGTAGCTTTGCTGCCTGTGGGCAAGGAAATGGAGGAGACTTACCTTATGGAAAGCTGCATCTTCGAGTCTTTCAAGGGCCTGTGGCTGGTCATCAGCAGACTCCACTATCACAAGGCTGGTTTTCTGAGAACTCTCCTCCCCATGTTCTGGGGGCTCTTCTGGTTCTTGTATGATGGGAGAGTCTCCCTGCTCACTAGATGTTGGGGTCTGGAGGTATGGCCTCTCCTCCTCAAGAGGGGTCCTAATTTCCTCAGGGGTCTTGCTGGGAGAGCCAGATACAGCCGTAGCCTTTTGAGTCTCTGACACTTCCGTCCCTGGGGTTGTCACACTGAAATGGAAAAGCCAAGCTATACCATGAGAGCATATGCATTTCTCCTCCTGCCGAAGCAAGGGAATTAGAAGGAAAAATGGAATTTATCTTCATGGTCCATGGAAGTCAAAATAACTTTTGTAAATGTGGCCAAGAAATGAAAGTTGAATAAAAATCATATGCACGATATCATATAGAGTTACAAATCACTGATCTAGCATTGACTAGGAAAGATGTATTCTAAAGATAAAAATTATCCCAAAATGTATTACTATTTCCTAATCTCTATAAAGTCTATAAATTATAATTTCATCTTTTCTTTGATAACTCAAGGTGATCTTGAAGATTTGAGGAGGTTTATATAACAAAGATCTGTAGATAATAAGGCTTTCAAAGCAAGAATCAAAGTTTGGGGAAAATTTTTAGAAACCAATCTATAAACCCCATGTTAATATCATCATCATAATTGTAAATATGGAGTCTTATTATATCTCTGGAAAACTGTATTACTTGATGGAAAGACCTGGTTAAAACTTTTTCTACTGATATAGTTTGGTGTTACTCCAAGGCAATCTTTGTAATCTCATTTTCTAAGTAAGAAAATTCTCTGCTTTTTCTGTTTAATTTATTGCAAATTTCTGTCACTGCAGAGATATTAAGTGCCCAACGTGCCTCTCTGATATGCCCTCTTTGCTTCCCAACTTTTCCTTTTTCCTTCTCTTTCTGCTCTCCCCTAAAACCTACAGGTAGTTGGTAGGTGGCTCAGTGGAAAAAGGAATGATTTTATTACCCATTTCACCCTCTTCTCAAGTTCCAGTGACCCCAGCACAAAGCTCACTTAATGACAAGAGAAATGCTATGAGGCAATCTCCTGACACACTATTCTCAGATTCCAGGGCTGGGGACGCATTTGCCTTTTGCACGATCTGCTTTCTTTCTCTAAATAACAAGTGCCATTTAAACAACTCTCTTTCTCCTTTGCTTCTGTAAAGCCCAGAACTTGAGTTCTGAGCTGCCTGCTCTGTAGTAGCTTCCTTTAGCCAGAAGCTTTCTGGAAAACTTCCCTTTACTCCCACTCTGACCCCATCCCACCTTATTTTAATGGTCTTTCATTCTGTGTGAATAATCTGTGCTGTGTTTCCAATTGTACTGTTAGCCACCCCATTGCTTTGGTGAAATACACTGAGGGCTGCTTCACCTATCACCTACACTCTTCACCTGTCACCGTTCACACTCTGAACAAACTGTAGGACAACTGGCACATATCAGAACATTACAGAGAAGTGAGGGGCAGGACTCTTAGAAGCAGTAAGAGTGAGGTCCACGTGAAATTTTATAGTTGAAACAATGCTTTCATGGGCACATCCTTGACCTGTGACCCTATGAGATGAATAAGGTATAAATTACTATAATTTAGAGATGTGGAAACAGAAACCAAAAGGGCTTTGGGACTTGACCAAGGTCACAGAACTGGAAGTTGGTTCAAGCAGATCTCCCACACAATGCGGTCACAATTACGTCTCAGATCTTTTGCTCTTTGTCTGTAGTTCTGGCCCTTGTTACTGGTGGGGTTATTTGACAACAATTTCCAGTGGTATACGCCTGGCACTCTTGTCCTACTGGCTTGTTTCTTGGAATGACATTTGACAGGCTTTCTTTTGAAACTCACAAGTACTCCTGTTGACACTCAAGAGATGACTCTTCAGGCTGGTCTTGTATTTTCCCTGAGAAATCCTGTTGAACTTGCTCCTTGTGAGTTTGGGGAAAGAGCTCTGTTGCTGAGCTGTCCCCCTCAGCTTTGGGGATGCAATCCTGAAAAGTGGAATAACCGACAGAAATGTCTTCCTCTGAGACAATGGGAGGGTGATCGCAGGACTCGCTCTCTTTAGAAGCAGCTTGCTCCTCCTTCTGCTTGTGCTGTGCAGTGCATAGCTCCTCCTGAAGGACTGAGAACCCTACGGGGGAGAACAATTTGAACTGAGTATTTAATCGAAGCTCACTTATATTAAATGGGTATTTATTAAGTAACTATTAATGGGCCACATCCTGTGATAGATCCATGGCTACACAGCTGATCTTCAAGATGCAGATCATCTAGTGCAGCGAATCTCGGGCAAGGAAGAGTCTATTAAAATGCTGAGTGACCGGGCCACAGTGCCAGCCAATGAACGCAGGAGCACCCAACTCAGGGCTAAAGAATTAGGAGAGAAAATGCAGACAGTGTGACATTTTAAGGACGCCTAATGATAAGGAGGCATCGACTGTGATACTGAAGCATAGAATGTAAGTGGTAAGAAGAACTGGAGTTTAAGAATAATAATAGCTAGTATATTCTAAATATTGATTATGTGTCAGGCACTGTTCTAGGTGTTTCGCAAGTATTAAGTTGTATTAACAACGCTCTGAGTTGAGTACCCTCTTTATGGAGGGTCTCTCAAGCCAGGCTAAGGAATTTTATTATATCCAAGGCAATGAGGAGCCACTGAAAAATTTTTAGCAGAGAAATGACTGACATTCATCTATTAATTTATTCACTCAACAGATCTATATTATCAACTACGTAGTAGGTGCTGTTTAGATGTTAGACACACAGCAGTGTACAAGATAAAGTCCTCGCTGAACTTTTATTTCTGCAGATATGTATTTATGATAAATTTTTGGAGAAAAAGAAACCAGGGTAAAAGTATAGAGCAAGTAGGGCTAGTATTTTAGACAGATTGGTCAGGAAAGAGTCCTGTTAGGAGATGATTTTGAGCAGAGGCCTGAAGTAAATGAGAGAAAAAGGTACTGATGCTCTGAGAGAAGAACACTCTAGAGTGGAGTTAACAAAAAGTAGCAGAGCCCCAAAGCCTGAGAATGCATAGGGTACCCAGAGAACAGCAGGGAGGCCAGGTCTCCGGGATTTATAAAAGAAGGGGAGAGATGAGAGATAGGACAAGCCTTCACCGAACAGTAAGACACACCATCATTTAAATCTAGGAAAAGAAGCTACAGAAAGAAACTGAGGAAGAATAGTCAGTAAAATAGAGGGCAAAAAACATGAAGGGAGGGTATCATGGAAAGTGAGTGAAGAAAATATTTTAAGAAGAGATTAATTTTTTGGTCAAATGTTACGAAGGGGCACTTGAGGTGAAGACTGAAAAATTACTCACTGTATTTGGCAATGAGGAAATAACTGGTGAATTTTATGAGATTGTTTTCTGTTGGGTGGTGATGACAAAAGACTGACTGGCATGGATTCTAGAGACGGTTCTAGAGAGAACAGGAAGACCTGAAGCAGATACAGGAAATTTAGACTATATTTTTGAAGAGATTTTCTATAAAATGAATGGAGAAACAGAACAATCATACAGGGAGGAATATGGGGTGAAAGGAGTGGCTTTGTGTTGTTTTTAAAGATGGGCTCTATTAAAGCATGTTTTAGCGCTGTTGAGCATGGTCTAGTGGTAGGATGCCACAGAGGACAACTATAGCAGTGAGGTCCTTAACTGGATAAAAAGGGATGAGATCCAGGACAAAAGAAGAGATGATGGTTTTAGCAAAGACATTTCATAGCAGAGGGAAGGTAGAGTATAGGCCCTGAGATGCACTTAGGTTGGTAGATTCTGTGAAAGAATATGGACATTTGCTTCAGACGATTCTTATTTTTTCTAAGAAATATGAAGCTTGGTCATCAGCTTTGAATAAGGAGAAGAGAAAAATGTTGGAGGCTGAAAGAAGAGAATTCTCGGTATAAAAGAGAGATGAGAGAGAAGAAGAAAGAGAGTGAATGAGCATGTGAATAAATGAGAATGGATTAGAGAAACTTTAGTACTGAAAAGGTGGTAGGGTCAATGGCTGGAGGTCCCAGTGGGTTTGAAGGATTGTTGGTGTGGAAGCAGAAGAGGAAGTGTAATGCTTCAAGTGAGGACGCAGGAGTAGTATAGTCAATGGTAATGATATAGTCTTGGTTGTGAGCACTGAAATGGGTAGCTAACATAGAGTACAAGGCACAAGTATCAGAAGTGCCATCAAGGAACTGAGGCAAGGGCACTGGACAGGTCATCCATGTTGTTATGGCTGTTTTTATCCCCTTAAAATTCATATGATGAAACCTAATCCCAATGTGGTAATATTTGGAGGTGGTGCCTTTGGGCTGTAACTAGGTCATGACGGTAGAGCCTTCAGGAACGGGATTAACACCCTGATGAGAAGAGGCCAAAGAGCTCTCTAGCTAGCTCTCTTTCCCCCATGTGAGGGCACAGCAAGAAGACAGCCATCTGCAACCCAAAGGAGGGCCCTTGCCAGAACCTATGCTGTCGTCCTGATCTCTGACTTCCATTCTCTGGAACTGTGAGAAATAAATTTCTCTTGTTTAAGCCACCGAGTTTATGGCATTTTGTTATAGCAGTCCCAAATGGTTAGGACAATGGTGAAATAACCAAGAATGAGCAGTATGGGTACCTATAAAATGAGAAAAAATGTGTGATCACCAAAGTCCATACGACCACCGTCTAAAAAAAGGGAAGATTTGGTCCAGTTGCCCGAATTCACCACAGATACAACACACACCCACACACCCAAATTGTCTGACCTTCACTATGATCCAGTGCAATTGTCTGTTCAATCTCTGCATAGCTATGACTGATGCGCTCTTGGAGAGGCTCTGTGCTGGCCTCCATGAGATGAACAATATCCATTCGGTTGATCTTGGTGAGACATTCAATGAGACTGGTATCTGGGATATTAGAGAAAATGCACTTATTACATTTGAGGGGTACCCTTTTTAAGATCTCTCTCATTTAGTTGCCTTACTAAAATTTTGATATTTGTATAGGAAACATAAAAAGGTGGGACAGCATAGCCATAGGCCCTAAAAGTAGAGTTGCCAGATATTATATAGGACACTATCAAATGTGAATTTCAGATAAAACAAGCAAACAAATTTTAAAGTATAAGTATATCCCAAATATCACATGGAGTGTACTTGTACTAAAAAACTATTTGTTGGGGTGCCTGGGTGGCTCAGTCCTCAAGCGTCTGCCTTCAGCTCAGGTCATGGTCCCAGGGTCCTGGGATCGAGCCCCACATCGGGCTCCCTGCTCAGCGGGAACCTGCTTCTCCCTCCCCCGCTCTCCCTGCTTGTGTTTTTGTTCTTGCTGTGTCTCTCTCTGTCAAATAAATAAATATCTTTAAAAAAATAAAATAAAAAACTATTTGTTGGCTCTCTGAAATTTAACTGGGTGTCCTCTAGTTTTATTTGCCAAATCTGGCAATCCTACTTAGAAGAATGGCAAGAGAAGAAAAGGCAAATGTAGACGGGATGTAAATAAAGGAGGTCTAGAGGTAGATCTTCAGAGAGACATAAAAGGAAGTAGCAAATTTACATTAGCTGAAGAATGAGACGAAGTAATGGTCTTTATCACTTCTCATATGATTTGCTGTTGTCAGAATATTATATACAAATCACTATAAAGAATATCTACATGACATCTTTCCCTCATTTAAGTTATTTAGGGGTAAAAGAAGTAGGAACTGAAGGCAATGCACTACCAATGAAACAATGACAAAGTAACGGTGTCCACTCTCAATACTTAGAAAATTTAAGGACTTTAATAACATTCCTGTTAGCAGCCAGGGTTTCCCCTAATTGACGTTGTTCATGGGACTACAGTGTAAGAATTGTTATGCAAGATGCATATTTTAGAAATGTCATAGCTTGTTCTCATTTGCTTGCAGCAGTATTTCAGATTGATGGCATTCGTTATTTTATTGTTTTACTAAATTTGCAGGAAAGGGCTTGTTGAGCAAGACTTATAGCTCAACCTTTAGCCTAAATCTTTTCACATAGAGCTCCCCACCTACCTGTAGCCTGCCTGCCATCCCTTTCTAGCCAGTACTTCAATAGCGCGTGGCTCTGGTCTTGGAGGGAGTTAGGGTTCTCAATTCGAATTTGATGAATCTGCTCCTCAGTGAAATCCAGTTCTCTTGCTAATTCTAGAAAAGAAAATATGACTCCATAAACACCTGACCTTCGAAGTTTGAATCTCCACACCTGGCTCTGTGATTTTGTAAATGATGCATTCTTTGTATTGCTGTAATAGGGTTCATTTTTCCCCCTGTGTATTAGAAGTGACTCTCAAGATGCCTTTGTTCTTCTAGCCCTAATTGTGGATGTTCTCCTTAAAACTGGGTATAGAATTGATTATGTTCACAGTGGAAACACTAAGTTTGAGGCAATGGATGATAAAACATGTATAATTCAGGCCCATTTAATTCCAAAATGCAGACTGGACCATTAACACAGGCTTATACTCTTAACCAAGATAATGGAAAATAAATGACTGAAAACAGAAATAATAGACTTTCTCACTTTCAATCATCATTAACTAACGTTTTAAGTACTTTAAATCCTATTTCTGGAGACTTGGGTAAATAATGGCTGTGGTTATATTATGTTGGTTGGATAAGCTCCTTTCTTTAATTTGATATCACTTGAATAAAAGCTCTGGGAAGCATTAATTGACCTAGGGAAAAAGCCACAAAATTTTCCTTTAAAATCTACCATTAACGTTGTACATGGACACTTATACACTGTAGTGTGCGTATGTGTGTGTGTGTGTGTGTGTGTGTGTGTGTGTGTGTGTGTGTGTGTAAATAAGTCTTCTTTGGATGGCAATTGGCCAATATCTTTCAAAATTAAAAATATACATAACCTTTATCCAGATATTCAATTCTACTTCTATTAATATGCCCTATAGAGATACTCATGAAAATACACCATGTACCAGGATGTTTGTCATTAACAACCTGAATGTCCAGCAATAAAGGCCACTGATAAAATTATGATACTTTCGGGGCGCCTGGGTGGCTCAGTCGTTAAGTGTCTGCCTTCGGCTTGGGTCATGATCCCAGGGTCCTGGGATCGAGCCCCGCATCGGGCTCCCTGCTCATCGGGAAGCCTGCTTCTCCCTCTCCCACCCCCCCTGCTTGTGTTCCCTCTCTCACTGTCTCTCTCTCTCTCTGTCAAATAAATAAATAAAATCTTTAAAAAAAAATTATGATACTTTCACACAGTAAAACTAGACATTTCAAAGAATGAGATAGATATGTCTATACTGATGGAATATTCACAGGCAATATTATTGAGGAAAATTGTGCTTATTTTTAAATAGTACACATAGATGTGAGTACGGCCTATTTTTTCTGAATACATGAGAAAGTATAAGCAGTTACTTTGGAGGCATGAAGCTAGAAGACCAGATGCAGGTAAAAGAAACTTATTTACACTTTTAGTATATGTACTGCTGAAGTGAGCACATAAACTTTTCATTTTACACCATTCTGTATGGTTGTGGGGTTTGAATTTTCAACAAGTATATAGATATTACGTCTTTTACACAAACACACACATACTTAAGAAACATAATTCTGAATGTCATCTATTTAATTAGTCAATCACGGATATGTTGATGTCCTTTCTTCCCCTAAATCCCTCAATTAAGAAAACCTGATCAGTATTTAACAACTACTTTAAAATGTTTAAAAGTGAGGAAATGACTATTCTTTCTGCTCTGTTATTAATTATCTTTGTTAAGGGTCTTATGGATTTCTACTCATATTGATTTTATAATTCACTTTTTAAAATAATTTTACATACATTATAATTTTTATACTTAAATATCCTAATTTCTCAGAAAATTAATGAAACATCTTATTCCTATGTATTTCAACATGCATCCAAGGCAAATTTTAGTACTGTTTACAATGAAGATATCTGATATAATGTATCTAAAATAAGGAGCCCTGGGCTTAATCTCTAACTAAATTTTGTGACAATTACACCTAACAGTGATTTTGAAACACAGTAATCCCCTCAAAGTTTGGATATCCATAGCTCCCAAAGGAGGACAGTGACATCTGGTATATTCTCAAAGTCCCCCAATTTAAAGTTCTATTTTCCTAAATTCCAGAGATAATAAAAGGCCTGTCCTGGATTTTCTAGTTCAGAGTTTATTATTCTTTTCACTATTCCACGTGGTCTTCCTCAAGGAAAGAAAGAAAAAAACAAAAACAAAAACCTTTTCATTGTTAATGACACTTGGCTAATGCAACTGTGTTACTTAAATGAAGCAAGTTTTCTTGAGAAAATGAGTCACACTAATTTTACCTGTCCAGCTGAAGCCAAGATGATCAGCAATATAAGCCAGCCTTTCCTCAATCCGTTCCTGCTCATCCTGTTGATCTACAGAAGGTCAAAAACAGAATGGCCAAAGGTTGCCGATGACAGGAGAGCAACCACAGTACTGATCATCCAAAGAAAGAAAGTCACTTGTCCAAATATTTAATAATAGCACCAATTAGCTATTATATTTCAAATCATTTTAAATTATGTGTTTGCCTGATTTCTGGAATGGAATGGGAATCAATTTAATTATAAATCATGAAAACCAACTGCTTCCATATCTCTTTAATCAAGACTAGTCACTGGACATATAAGTTGATTTCTAGCAATCTTAGGATTTTCTTTTTAAATTATCTGAGAGAATACTGCCCACCAGAAGACAATCATCTTGTTCATCAAAAACCAGAAAAATCATAAATGGGATGCAGAAGTAGAGTAACTGGTTAGGATCTCCTATTATTGCCTGTGGCAGCATAGATCACTTCCGGGTCATGTCTGAAAGAAATCACATCCAAGATTCATAAGAGACATAGATCATGGGTTAATCAGGCCATCCTGGGTTTTTTTCAGTCTGGCCACAAACATCTTCCTTGGTCCTGGTGACCTTGGAAGAAGGGAGGATAAAGGCATATGCATTTGTGTCTATTGTGTCAATAGGCATAGATGTCTTTTGCGTGAAATTTCAGTCTACTTACTACTAAGTAAGCTTATATATTACTCCCACAAACTATAATTTTCCCATTGGTTTTTAACCCCCATTAATTGATAGGTAGCATTTTAGGCATCATGACAACTTCTTATGACACAAATTTAAGAATAATAGTCTTTATTGTAGAGATATTGGAAGACCAGAGGCTACTTCTCAAAGCCATCTATGGTTTCCTTTTTTATAATTCAAAGGGTCATCATCCTCTCCCGGTCACTTACATCATGCAAAGTTTGAGTTTTTGTTGTCTGCTGCATCTAATCAGAGTACATTCTCCATTCACCTAACACTAAAACAAAAAGCATGGGTTTTATTTTTTGCCTTATATTTGTTTGCTTCAAGTGTTTACCAGTGGTATCTGAGATCCAACCTTTTGAATCAAAAACAGATCCACAACAACTGGTATTTTGTGATAATGTGAAATTTTTTGGGCAAATGGCTTCCTAAATGATTACAAATTTCTTGAGTACAAATTATTTTAAAATACTTAAGGGTAAGAAGAAAAAGCAATGAATCCTTACCATATGAAACAAAGCCCAACGTATTTATGTGCAAAAGCAAAAGTGCTAAATTTGAGGCTAAGCCTGGGACTCCAGAACAACAAAACTCAAAGCTTGCATGGCCTGACGTGCAGCGGCTCGAGAAAGGCAAGATCACCATTGCCTGTTTATCATGTTTATGTTTTCCATAAGCATTCTCATTACTCAATCTTGAGATTGTTTTCAGAGACAAGAGTACACAGAGAAAGCACGAAACACAAAGGCCTTACACAAACACAGTAACCACTACAGAAAGCTTAAAGAAAATGAGACACAAATCACCAAATAAAAGATATACAAAAAAACGATATCAAATTTATGACATGCGTAGCACAGGGAATCCCAGTGGCTGGCAAATACCTTCAGCATGGTCATGGCCATTTTCATCAGGGATGCGTTCAATCAGAGTCTCAATGGACTCATCCCAAATAGGCCTTGTGTCAAAGATGTCCTCAGGAATTGAATGCTCGGTCTCAACAGGTGGCAGATTTTCAATTACTGAAACTTCCAGGGCACTACTACTTTCATCATCTGAAACTAAGTCTTGCTCCCTTTCTGACTGTGTAAGTCTATCCACTAACTTGGAAGCCTCATCACTAATCTCCTCAAAGAATTCTATGGAGTTCCTGTAAAGGTCAAAGAAATGCTCCTTACTTTCTTTTGTAGGGCTCACAGCGCCCTTGCAGGAAGATGTGGTGCTTTTGCTCTTAACTGGCAATCGGGATGTAAATATCTTTGGTCTGGTGGCCCCCTCTTCTGATTCTAACTCCAGCTCCTCTGTCCTCTCTCTGTTCTCTGTTTCTGTCTCAGTGTAACTTTTAGTTTTTACTGGACATTTGGTCTTTGAGTCCAAAGCACTGGCATCAGATTCAGATTTGCTTCTACTATCTGGTGTTCTGCTTGTCATGTCCTGACCCTGAGGAACCACTATTTTCTGGAGAGATGAATCTAGATGTGAAAGCTGCTGCTCTACTCTTTGGACAGGGGCTTTCACGGGGATTTTAGACTTTGGTTTTGTTTCATCCTCTTTACTTTCCTCATCCAGGCTGGGTAAGAAATCTTCAGAAAGGGAACTCTCATACTCCACGGATGGGGGTGCTGGGGTTGATGCGGGTATAGTCCTTACAGGAATTTTGGATTTGCTTTCAGTAGAAGGCACATTCTCCATGGGTGCAGTAGGGATTTCAATTACTGATTTCTGTTCCTCTGGGGAAGAATCAGGAGAATCATCATCCCGATCTGAATACACAGACCTGGTAACTGTGGAAAAATCTAACTGAACGTGTACAACTGGTTCAGGGGAGTCAAGGCAAGATAGATCTTTCACACTAGATTTAGGAGGCATATCACCCATTTGTGTGGTGGGGAGGTCCTCGGTGCCTTCAGAAAGAGCCTCTTTTGTTGATGCTTCAGTGGAGGTTGAATTCCCCATGTGGGTGTTAAGTTGAGCATCTGAAGCAGATATTTCCTCTACTTCCTCACTCAGGTCATCTGGAAGTAAGTCTGCTTCCTCACTCACTGTTTCTTTTGATTCTGAGAGAGCTAGTGACTCAGCTGATGTCTCCCGTTGTGGGGGCTCAGCCCCAGGACTCCCTTCTTTCATGTCTTCAGAGAGAGTCTCTTCCCTGGATTCTTGCCCAATTTGGAAAAAGTGAAAACTTTCATCGGCATAGGACCTTTTGGTCATATCAATGGCACCACTTCGGGTCATCTCAAACAATTTTCCTTCCTGAAAGAGAAATGGGTTTTGCTCACTGGTTGGGGTCCCCTCTTCAGTTGGCGTCCTTGCCGGAGTGGTGTCAGGGGTGGTGCCCTGTGACTGTCTGTCTACCATCAAACCAAATATCTTCTGTTCTTCCTCTTTCACTCGAGCCTCAAAGGCTTCATCATCCTCACGGATTTCACTCCAGGAATCCGAATCCACATCAGTTTTTGTGATGATGACTTTACTGATTTGGTCACTAACAACTGCTGATGTATTTGGTACAGAAGGCTCTAAAGATGAAGGGGCTTGATCTGATTGCTTTTCCCCTGAGGTGCTTTCTTGTTTGGATTCTTTTTCCATGTTTTGGTCCTCAAAGTTAGATTCTTGGCTTGAAACAGTTCTATTGGAGGAGCTGGTTACTACCACATCTTCAACAGAGGATGTGATGGAAACAGAACACACTTCCGAAGAGTGAAAACTTGTTTGTCCTGCATCCGTTTTGCATTCTTCACTGGAGAAAAAAGATTGGGAAGGAACATTTTCATAAGGGCTTATTATTTGAGGATCGTAGATTTCATCAGTCTCAGCTGGGTCAGACACTGGAACATCCATGGACAATTTATCTGTTTGAGTAGTAATCGATGAGTCTTGAGTGGCATAGTCCTTTGGTAAGCTCTCAAAAGCCTGGTCAGTTTTGGTGTCCTCCATTTTTGTAGCAGAAGAGAGAGACAATATGTCCTCATCTAATTCTTGTCCTTCAGAGGCTGGACAGTGAGGCAAGGAAGACAAAGATGAAGAGCTTTCACTGGGGCAACCTACTTGTAGAGATTCCACTCGAGAAACATCAAGCTCTTCTCCTTTGGTGTCTTTTTCATCAGTGTCTTGCAGAGGTACTGATTCCTCATGGATAGCTAGCTGCTCGTTGGCATCTTCCCTGGGGGAGCTGTAGAGACCTAAAGATATAGGAGTGCCTGAGCTGCTGGGACTTCCGGTCCCACACCCATGGCCCTCACAGACTTCTGGTTGATCAGCATCTCCGTTCAGATCATCATAAGACATATCTGGGCCGTTAGTAGAAACGGTAAGACTCTCTTCAGGTACATGGGATTCACGATCTTTTTCTTCTTCTGATTTACCTGACTCTTCTTGACTATCTTCATTCATTTTGAAAGTATATTGTTTAGAAACGATGGGTTGAAATTGTACTTCTTCAGGACTGGAATTGGAGTCTACGCTGGATGGAAGTGGGGAAGGAGGCTGCACCCGAATAACTGGCTCTGGTAAGAGGCCTGCGTCAGCACCTTTTTTCAGCTGTGCCAACTCAGGTTCACTCTCGGAGGAGGAAGAAGCCTTTCTGCTCTCTGATGTTACTACCACAGGGACATCGCTTTCATCCTCAACACTCTCCATCTGTTTTGGTTCATCCACATCTGCTGAACAGTCAGCATCTGGGTCAGAGGATGAAGAAGATTCCTCTTGCTTGGGTTCTTTCTTGTAGTCCCGTTTCTGCTTTGCTTCTTGTTCAAGTTCATCAAACGTTTTGATTTTGGTTACCATTTTAAACATTTCCTCTTCAGGTGTGAATCTCCTTTTCTCCCCATTTTCCAAGTCATCCTCCTCTGCACATTCGTGAATTACAGCTGGTTTGGGTGTGCTTGCATCTGTGGCTTTGGGTGTGAC
This sequence comes from Callorhinus ursinus, assembly GCF_003265705.2. Classification (NCBI taxonomy): domain Eukaryota; kingdom Metazoa; phylum Chordata; class Mammalia; order Carnivora; family Otariidae; genus Callorhinus; species Callorhinus ursinus. The sequence continues at coordinate 93,364,221 of NW_027397066.1, read as the reverse complement.
TTCATAGCTAATTTCTTCTGAGCTGGGGGTGTCAGGAGAAAGGGGACTCTTCCCTGAGCTCTCTACCAGAGACGTCTGCTCAAGACTGTCGTCCTCGGCACTGCCGTCCGGGTCTCGGAGCAGCCGGGACCGCACAGAGGCCACTTCCGTAAAGAGTTCTGTTTTGGCTACGGCTGCAGGAAGAGGGAAGTGACTTGGGAGAACTCCAGCCTTCATCTTTGGTTCCACAGGGCTGCTTTCAAGAGAGTCACGGCAAGGGGATTCTTTCAGAGGACTTGGCTCCAGAGAATCTGGAGTTTTGTGTGAGGAGTTATCCTCCAGCACAGGGCTGGCTTCCAGGGAGTCTCTGTGGCTCACTGCAAAGGATTCATCAGCACCGGGGCTGAGGACCTCACTATCTCGGCTAGGGAGTGCAAGTTCTAACCCTTGGGGACTTCTAGCAACTCCCTGGGGCTTTGATTCAGTTCCTGTGCCTGTCTTTACACAAGCATTGGGCCGTGGAGAGGCCTTTGTCTCATCTGAGGGCTCAGTGGTTGTGGATTTCTGAGCCTCTGTATCAGTGTGGGTTTTGTGGGCTGAACCAACTTCCATAAGTTGACCCTCATCAGAGGATGCTTCCCCAGTCAATCCTTTGGGTGTTTCTTTTGCTAGTAACACACTACAGCTGCCAAGGGAAGCATCTTCTTGCTTTGGACATGTGTCTTTGGAAGCGTCTAGGGTGGCCTCCTTCAGCAAACACTCAGCTGAGGATTCCATGCCTTCAGTGGCTATGGCACCTTGCTCTTCAGAACGATCAGCGATGTCTTTGATTGAGGGATGGTCTTTTTCTGAATGAACTGCTGTTGGTGTTTCTGACTTTGTCGTTCTGCTTATTTCCCCAATTTGCTCCTCACTTTTCTTTGGTGAGAAAGAAAGGCTTTCTGGGCTTGTCTCAGGGGTCTCTGCGAGGCCCTCATGCTTATAGCTTTCTTCGGAACTAATCTGAGGGGTCCCTTCCATCAGGCTGCCACATGGAGAACCTGCCACCCCTTCAGGCTTGAGGCTCTCAGAACTGCCATCCAAAGCACCACTTTGTAAAGACAGAGCCGGGAGAAATTCATCTTTCATGTAATCTAGTGGAAATGTTGTGTTGAAAGGACTAGTAAGTACTTGATCTAAGTGAAGCTGTACTTCTTCTGTCTTCTCACTCATGCGGAATTGTTGGTATTTGTCATTGTCTTCCAATTCTTGCTTAATGACGTCAGAAAAGTCAGTGGAGGTTTTCCTATCTGGGCTGATCTGGAGATCCACGTCTCCCTGTTCATCAGTCAGCTTTTCTTTGGGAACTTCACTCTCTTTATGGCTTTCTTCTTCTGGTGCTGACTGAACAGGTTCAGGTGTTTTGTGGCTAAGAGCTTTCTCCTTCTCTGTAACTAGATCTTCTCTCTTAAACCCTGCAGAGGAAGCACGGACTGCCCTCTTGGATTCGGAAACTCCTGTTACCACAAATCTCTGGCCTCGTTTGATCGTCTGATTCTCGGTTTTCTGTGTTTCTCTGTGGTTTAGCATCTGCCCCTTTTCTTTTTCTACCCGAGCTTTGCCTTTTTCTTGTGGCTGCTTTTGTTTTGCTGACTTGTGCTCAAAGAGTCCAGTCTTATGTTTAGATGGGTCCTGTCCTGACTGGAAAGCTTTCATCAACTCCCGGACAGACATTGTCTCCTCAATTCTTTCTGTTTTTGAGGTGGGGGATACAGGTGGTTGCTTTTCTGTTTTCCCAGAAGGTGACACAGGCAAGTGCTTCTCAGTTTTCCCAGAGATTGATACAGGTGGATGCTTTTCCATTCGTCCAGCTGGTGACACAGGCAAGCGTTTTTCTGTTCTCCCAGGTGATCCTGGTGCATGTTTCTCCATTCTCCCAGAGGGCGATACAGGTGGGCGTTTGTCCATTTTACCTGAAGGTGAAATAGGTGGGTGTCTTTCTGCTTTTGTAGATGACACAGGGGAGTGTCTTTCCATTTTTGTCGAGGGTGACACAGGTGAGTGTCTCTCAGTTTTACTTGATGACACAGGGGAATGTCTTTCCGTTTTTGCAGAGGGGGACACAGGTGAGTGCTTCTCAGCTTTACTTGATGGTGATACCGGAGGATGCCTCTCAGTTTTTGTAGAGGAGGAAAGAGAGGAGTGTCTTTCTGTTTTAGAGGAGGGTGATGCTGGTACATGCCTCTCTGACTTCAGAGAGGGTGATGCAGCTGGATGTGTCCTGTGGGTTATCTTTTTTGGCACATCTTCTTTGCCTTTGACTCTGACTGGCAACTTGCTTCGACCTTTTTGTTCATCTTCCACTCGTTTCTGAAGGGCCTTTACTTTGTCCTTTATGGAACCAATGGGAGTTTCTTCTATCAAAGGTGAAGTGGCCTTTACAGTGGGAAGGGGCTCAGGGGCTAAACCTGCATCTTCATCTAATGACTCTTCTGAACTACATTTTTTAAGTTCACTTTTCTCTGCACTACCTTGTACACTTTCCTCTTTTTGTTTTTGTTTTTCTTTTAATTTCCTTCTCACTGGCTTCTTTATCCCCAGGCTTGGCTTGTGCTGTTTCTGTGCACTCTGTGTCTCATCTGGGGGTGTATCTTTCCCTTCATTTTCAGAACTCCTGCCAGTAGCCAGAGCCTCACGTTTCTCCCCTGCTATCTCTTGAACTGTCTGCAGTGGCCTTTCATGAGGAGACACATAGGAATTTAGATCCTCAGTAAGGTAGTTCACTAGCCCAGTTGAGTCTTTCTCTACTTTGACGTTGTGCTCTTTATCTATTCTAACTTCTACGCATGGGTATTCGGTGATTTCTAAAGGTGCTTTTAGCTTAGCCTCCTCTATTTCCTCATCACTGACAATCACCCATTCCTCTTCCTCTAATTCTCTCTCCGACTGAGACCTTCGCACACTGCCTTCATCTCTCGCGCAGGTTCCACTTCTCAGGATTTCATTCACTTTCTCTAAGTCCTCTTTAACTCTTTCAACAATTTCAAAAGGCTCTCCTGGCTCTTCCTCAGCAGACTTCACCAGCTCCTTCACCTTGATAGAACCTGCCCTATCAGATACATCTGTGGTCAAGATGGCGGTCATTTTGATCAAATCTTGTTTCATCTCAGAAACTTCAGAGAGCAAGTCCGGACTGGCTAGGACAGGAACTTCATTAACCAGGTGACTTTTCAGGACAGATGTTTCTGTAGATTCTGTCTCATCATCTTTGATATGAATGAAAAACATTGAAAGTAAAATGGAAATCAAAAAATATATTGGCAAATGTAATCAGGACTGAAACGACACAGTGTCTTTTCCTGTTGTGGCGGGAGGGACAACAGAATGGGCTGGGAATGGTGGATCCACAAGGTCTCAGGATACAAAAGCAAAGCAAGGCTAACGGAAAAAAACAAAACAAAACAAAAACAAAAACTGAAAAGGAAAAATGAGCAGGAAATAACTTGCTTAATTTTCTCACTTGTAGCACATCCACACATAAAACAAAGCTGTAACAAATAGCCATGACACACACACACACACACACACACACACACACACACACACACACACCATCACAGATCAAAACGAAGAACGAACGCAGTGAAATTACACAGAAGTATCTCAAGATTGTTCAGATGTTACAGATCAATGTTGAAAAAAAATATAAACATGGGGAAAGAAAAGGAAAAAAGCATTAGAAATTGCAGAAAGTTGATTTCCTCTAGGAGAAAGCCAGTAGTAGCAAATTCAGAATGCCTTCTAATGAAGTATATATGTTTTTTAATCATATAAAAATCCGGAAATCAGTATGTTTTGTTCTGCCAATATACAATGACTATATAAAAGATGTCTGAATCAGCTGCAAACTGGCATTTCATCTAAGGGAAATTCACACCTAACAATGAAACGAATGGTCTTGTGCTAAGAGGCATGGTCCTTTCCTTGGAGCAACCTCCTGGTTTAGACACATAAAGGACAGACCAAGGAGGGAAATAAAGGAAAGGAAAGAAAAAAAAAAGAACAAAACAACAACTGTGGTTAAACTTATATGTGAGTCCAAAGTTAAAATGTGATGCATGGCAATCCAAATCAGAGACAGTCACACGAGACACACGCACAGTTTATGTAAGCCAAGTTATTTCCATGCAAAGCAAAGGTGGAAAGAAACTGGTGGGAGCGGTGGCTTTGCTGAAATGCACGGGCAGGAGGATGGTTAAGAAATTAGAACAAATATGGAAAACATTACTGTGGTGAAGCATATTTATTTTCTACAAGCCTGTACATAGGTCCTGTATGTAGTAGTATATTCGAGGGACAGGTAGTGGGGACCTGCACTCATTCAAAGCAAAAAGGAAAAGTTGTTCAAACTCTTTTAGGATTTGCTCTTGAAAAGACTTAGGAAAGAGTTCCTTCACTAGAACCCTTCTTTAGAGGTTATTTTATACCCAGATGAAGATCATTTAAGGATTATCTTTAAACTAAAAAACAAAACAAAACAAAACAAATCACCCAAACATGAGTCTATGTTTAAACTTTAAAAAATATTCACAACACTTAGGAGTCATTTAGGAGAATTTGTGGCATTATAGCAATATAGTAGCTTTTTCCGTCTTTCTTTAAGATTTTATTTATTTATTTGAGAGACAGCGAGAGAGAGAGAGAGAGAGAGAGAGAGAGCATTAGAGAGGGGTAAGGGACAGAGGGAGAAGCAGACTCCCCACTGGGCAGGGAGCCCGATGCGGGGCTCCATTCCGGGACTCCGGGATCATGACCTGGGCCGAAGGCAGGCTCTTAACCGACTGAGCTACCCAGGCACCCCCTCCTTTTTCTTTTTTAAACAACTGAGCCAGGGGGATGTATTAAACTTGAATTTCTACTAGCTAGTATTCAAGAAACAAAGGAAAGGGCCATTTAAATAAACATAGTAGTTCTGAAGAAGAAAGTGGGATAATAAAATAAAACCTCTTTTTAAAAATGCAATTAATTAAGGCAATGATAATGTCACTTTTTAAACAAATAAGTGTTTTCTCTTGAGAGAATGGGTATTTATTGAGGAGATACACTCTGTGACTATGCATATATAAAGATATATTAAAATAATTTATATCAATGCAAATTTGTTCAAGTACAAACCAAATGAAAACATCCAGAGTTTCAAATAATCTAGTCCTGTATGATGATTTAACATAAGAGCAAAGAAACTCTCAATTAAAGGCATTCTAGGGGCACCTGGGTGGCTCAGTCAGTAAGCGGCCGCCTTCTGCTCGGGTCATGATCCTGGAGTCCTGGGATAGAGCCCTGCCTTGGGCTCCCTGCTCAGCGGGGAGTCTGCTTCTCCCTCTGCCCTTCACCCCCTGCTTCTGCTCTCCAAATAAATAAATCAAATCTTAAAAAAAAAAATCCCAATAACTTAGTAATTTACATTATACTAAGTCTTAAAAAAAAAAAAAAAAAAAGCTCCCAGATCATTGCATAGGGCCAGATGACCATATTAAACATGGTACTAAGTTTTCTCCTTTTGGGAATAGCACCCTGAAATACAGTGAATCAAAATGAATTTTTAAATGAATAAACAATAAAAATTAGTATTTTTTTCCTCAACTATTTGGGGGCATAGAAGAAGGAAACCTGAAAAATTCAACTTCTTCCACACAAGAAACCAGAGTCACCAGAAACAGGCCCCAAAACTAAAATGTTAATGAATTGTACAAACCCAAACCCTAAGATAACTCTCTTAAGGTCTATAAAAACCAGTTCTCTCTGTACTAAATTATATTTGGGATTTGCATCATTATTTAAAATTAGCCCTATAATGGCACAATGTTGTGATTAGTAATTTCATCCAGGAGGTTTGATTTTTGTATTCCTGGTTCCCTTTTTTTTTCCCGAAAGTTTCACAAAAGTCTGTTAGACCTCAGCCCTAAAGAAATGTGTTATACTTCACCACAGTAAGAGGTGCTAGGTGGTGGGGGTGGGGGGAGGGTTAGCTTTAGCTGAGAACTATTAAGACAGTATCACTTTTGCAGGTGTAGCCTACAAAAATAATGAGCTCTCTCCCGAAGTCAGTGTTGCTTGATATAAAAGTGATACTGTCATGTCAGTGCTTAAAAAAAAAAAATGAGATGACAATGTTATGCTAACAAATGGACAAAAACGGTAGGGTGGGTTTCTAAACAAGCATAACAGCAATAGCAGGGTTAACAGGGGTATCAAAAGAAAGTGAATGCTTAGATGAATAATCATTGCATTTTACTGCTAATTAGCTCAACAAATTAGATATTTTCATAATTTAACTGGCCAAGCTGCTTTTCTAAATATACATTAATGATTAATAAGAACAATATAAAAATATAATTATTATAGTGGTTAGTAATGGCAACTAGCTGCATTTTAATTCATGCTTCTCTTTATTGTAGCCAGCTTTCAAACAAACTCAATTTTATTTAAAATCTTACTTTTTTCTGATGTCATATCGATCTGAAAGAAAACATACATAAATTGAATGGTTACAAACTGCGTCTGCTTTCACAGCCCCTGATGTGCAAATAAGCTCCTATTCATAATCACACCCATGGGGAGATAACATAAGCTAGAGGAAGGTCAAAGTACTTGGCTACAGTTCTTCCTGAGAGTCTCCTTGATTCTTATCCTAACTTTAAAAAAAAACAAATCTCCTTTCTAGACTTCATAGGTGGAAAGCAATTTTTAATGTTATTTCTAGCAAGATATGATCCAGGGTGCGTTTGATGTTAGAAATACATATGTATTAGGGAAAAGGCCAGGAAAAGAGTGAAGTGGAGGTTAAACAGTGTCAATTTAGTTGAGAAAAAGAAGTAAAGAACAAACAGCATGCCAGGGTAATACATTCTACAGAAGTAGCAGTTTCGTTGTCATTAATTACAAGCCAAAATTCTAAACCCTGAAAAGAATACAAACTGGATCGATTGCCCTGCATAGCTCCTGAAAAGATTCAATAGCTCAATCACAAACCTAATGCAAGAAACTCATTTAAATATAGCAAAAATGGTTTTATAGTTGCATTGCGCTTCTAAGAAGGTGTGTAGGTACCATTTTGAACAGGTTTGGTGAGGGGGTCACCAAGTGCAGGAAGGAAACTGAGTATGTGAGACAAAGAGTGGCTATACAATCGAGCGGAAGGTTGAAATCTATCCTAATTCCTGTGCATATGGTTCTATGTGGCAGGACAGTGAGGCTATCACCTCCCCTCTTGTCCTGCTCCGCAGCCAGGGTAGGAGTAAAAAGTGAATTCAGGGCAATTCTCTGCACTAAAAAGGTCTTACATTTTAAGTTGGTGGGTACAAGGGTATTTACTATATTTTTCTTTATGTTTTTGTATTCCCAAACCCATCAAGTAACATTAAAAATATAAAACTAGTATATTTGAAAATCTTTATGTGCAACTAATAACAATTGCATTTGTCTATCTTATAAGCAGGACCCAATATATAAATAGGGAGGTAGAAGGAATTTCCTTTCATTTCTATGATGATGTTTGGGCATTCAAATCTTTATAAGGAAACAAACACAAATGTGCCTGAACTATCAAAGAAGTCTTATTCAAAAGCTTCTTTATTCAAGGTAACCTCTTGAAGACTGGCTTTCTTCATCTATGATAGCACATACCTCACAGGGCAATTGTGAGGATCAGTGTTGATGAGGTACGTGGAGCACTTAATAAAGAATCTACCTTATAAGAAGTGCTCATTATTAGTACAGTTCTGCATTATAATATTATAGTCTATTGGTTAAACTATACACTTCTTAAAGTCTTTATTCTTAGTGGTTCTCAAACTTTTTGGTTTCAATACTCCTTTACACTCCTAAAAATTACTGAAGACCTTGAAGAACTTCTGTTTATGTTTGATATATACAAGTAAATATCTGTCTTATACATTAAAACTGAGAAAATCCTAGAACCCAAGTATACACAAGCACCCATTCCAGAGTCAGAGTGATGATGTCATCATATGTAATGTAGCCTCTGGAAAACTCCTCTACAGCTTGTGGAGATACGGGAGGCAAAAGACAAATAATGTCTCAGTTATATTAAAAAAAAAAAAAAAAAAAAGTTTTGACCTCCAGGCATCTCCAGACGAACCTTTAAGAACTGAAATAATGGCTTGGCCTTCAGTAGTCAGTAGAGAAACCTTTATTATTGCACACAGACAGGGTAACAATTTATAGGGAAAGCTTTACTATCCTTTGAATTCAGTCCACGAGATGAGAAAACAGAGGATCAGAGAGGCTAAGTAAAACTGTGACCCTTCAGTTACTAACAACCATATAACCCTTCTAAGAACACAGGTTAACTATGTGCTCTTATTAGCGGTTATAGCAAATACAGCCGTCAATAAGTGACAATGCCATACAATTACCTCTTCTTCCTGTTCTTGATCTGACTCTGATTCCTTGCCGCCCCAAGATGCCATGCAAGATGGAAAAGAGAGAGCAGGAAGAGTAGAGAGTTTTTAGAAGAAAAGATTAAATAAATACACTGCCAACAAACATCAACAGGCAAGCATACCCTCAGCATACTCTTGCTTTTTTCTTACTAACAGTTTATAGAAGACAGGCAAAAAATTTAAAAAAGGATTGATTCTGTAGATTCAAGAGGCAAAAGAACCAAAACTGTAAGTATACTAATATATTAGACAAAAGAACTAAAATTACAAATATACTCATTTCAGATCCTAGAGGCTACTAGCAGCCTTAAAGTTTGATATTTAATGGATTTGATGCATATGTCTAGAGAAATGGGGATGATATATCCCAGTCATTACAGATACTAGCTGAAAATGTTAAAGGCCACAAATAAGCATATGGTAAAAATATTTTAAATACACAGGTAATATTTAGGAGTTCTATTATAATAAAGAGCTACTAAATTCTAAAGTTTACGTGAAGTGTATACAATGTTTGGCATTGTTTTATTTTGAGTTACTAACTGGAAAGCTGTCCTGGACCATCATGGCATTAATGATATGTCTCAACTTAGAAATACAGTGTAATAATAAAATAAATGCCTTCTTTTACAGCACACTGAAAGTTTACTAAAATCAGAGACAAAGCTCATTCATCTTTATATGTCACTCAGTTAGACTGCCCACAGCAGTATATATTTTGTTGTGCTTCTTATTTGGCATTCTGCTTCGGTGACACACAAATCTACAAACCCCAAAGTACATTTTCCATCACTGGAGTGAAATTAGATTATGCTCATTTGGGTGGATATACCTATTGCTGTATTCCAATTACTGGAATAACACGTATGCTTACATATACAGATAATATTTCACTTTAATCATATAATGAGAATTTGCAATGTTAAACATGATGCTATGAGCTTTTCTCTGTGTCTGATCTCTATTTAGAAGAATAATTGGTTAAGAAAAATATACCATGGTGGGTAAAAAGAAGTGTCGAAAATGCTTTGTTTTGTGGAGTCAAGATCCAGGGTTTTAAATATATTTCTACATCTCCTCCAGGTCTTACCTGCCATTACTCATCTCCCTCCCCAACCTCTAGTACACACACTGACAACTCTGCAGCCCCCTACAGACCGCCATGGATGGTGGGGGGAAACTTTCCATTGAAAAGATATTGGTTAAAAATTTTTTAAGTAATAAAAATTAAGTTATCCCCAACATTTAATTCATTCAGTTGTCGTCTTCAACTTGATCAGAGTAAGGCAGGAATTCTGTAATGGTGAGCTGTCTGAATAGAAAGTAATACCTGGTAAGGAGACTTTGGGTCAGGAATTGATGAACTGTGCCTTTTCAACAATGTTTCAAATCTACCCCTTGTCACATGGGAGTATTTTCTATACTAATCATGCTAAAATCGTTGCAAAATTAGTTTGATACTCCCAAAACATTATAAGTTATAAAATGAATAGGAATTTGTTTTAGCAATTAGATAAAATCTTATGAGGTTGCTCTGAATTTAGTAATAAATAATCCACCTGTGAATTGGCAGTGAACAGAAGTTAATGAACTCATAATACTTTGCTGGGGCCAAATGGACTAGTATCATCCCAGAAGGGCACATAAAAACAACAGTGAAGACAAAGCCAATTTATTTTTAAAAATGAGTCCAAAAAGTTAAATCTTAAATTCAAATTTTCTTTCCTGTCCAATATGTATTGATAGAAAAGTTTCCATCAGAGTGAATTTAATGCAAAATAAAGGAGAGCTACCTTTTTTCCTTACTTAAATGGAAAATCATAAATCTGACAGGGAATCAAAAATGACTGCTATATGTGCTTGCATTCAGTGCTTTTGCTTTTACTTATTTTAAAGGGTTTGAAAATTAAATCCTACAGAGACTGAACCGCACTCCAACAGATTTGACAATACCTTTGTATAAATGGGCAGGGTGATGTTTAAGTTGCAAATAGCTTGATGCACCAGGCCTCTTGTGGATTTTGGCTCTTTCATAAATGATAGTCGCCCGCAAGGTTCCTGAGTCGTGTCACGTACCTTGAACAAGAAAGGCATACATACTTCATCCACCTATAATGTGTACTATTTTAATTAGATGATACTCAAGAGAATGAGGAAAAAATAAATTCATTTGATAATGCTAAGGATTTAGAGGTGTTCCTTTCTTTGTTTCTATATTCATTTAGAATGACTTTTTAAAAATCATTCAGCTTTTAAAAAGTTGTGGTAAAAGACATGTACCATAAAATTTACCATTTCCATTTTTACGCTTACCATTTTTAAGTGTCCAATTTAGCGGCATTAAGCACATTCAGAAATGTGCATTCATCAAATCCCTACTATGCAGAATTTATCATCCCAAACACAAACTCTGTACCCATTAAATGATAGCTCCCCATTCTTCTCTTCCGCCACCCTAGGTCACCTCTATTCTACTTTCTGTCTCTGTAAATTTGCCTCTCCCAGGTACCCTGAATAGATAGAGTTATACATTGTTTGTTTCTTTTGAGTCCAGGTTATTTTACTTAGCGTGATATTTTCAAACTTCAACCACGTTGCAACATATATCAGAATTTCATTCTTTAAAAGAATTGTGTTAAAATATACATAACATAGGGCGCCTGGGTGGCTCAGTTGGTTAAGCGACTGCCTTCGGCTCAGGTCATGATCCTGGAGTCCCTGGATCGAGTCCCACATCGGGCTCCCTGCTCCGCAGGGAGTCCGCTTCTCCCTCTGACCCTCCCCCCTCTCATGTGCTCTCTCTCTCTCTCTCTCATTCTCTCTGTCTCAAATAAATAAATAAAATCTTTAAAAAAAAATATACATAACATAAAACTTATCATTTCCACCATTTTTACATGCACAGTTCAGCAATAAGTACATTCACACTGTTGAACAACCATCACTACCGTTCATCTTCGGATCGTCTTCATGTTCACAAACTGAAACTCTGTTTCCAGTAAACACGAACTTTCCATTCCTCCCTCCCCTCATCTCCTAGCAACCACAGTTCTATTTGCTGACTCTAGGCATTTGACCTCTCTAGGTACCTCTTATAAGTGGAAACAGAGTATCTGTCCTTTGTGTCTGGCTAATTTCACTTAGCATATGCCTTCCAGGTTCATCCATGTTACAGCCTGTATCAAAATGTCATTCCTTTATTAAGGCTGAATAATATTCCATTGTACGTATATTCCATTTTTTATCCATTCACCTGTCAATGGATACTTGGGATGTTTCCACCTTTTGGCTACTGTTGAATAATGCTCTTATGAACACTGGGATACAAGTAACTGCTTGAGTCCCTGCTCTCAGTTCTTTTGGGTATATACCTAGAAATGGAATTGCTGGATCATAGGCTAATCTAGGTGTAAATTTTTGAGGAATCATCATACTGTTTTCTACAGTGGCTGCATCCATTTTGTATTCCCACCAGCAATGATCGGCGTCCCAATTTCTCCACGTCCTTGCCAACATGTGTTAGCTATTTCATTATTTATATATTTATTTTTTAACAGCTGCCACCCTAATGGGTACAAAGAATCTCACTGTGATTTGAATCTGAATTTCCTTAAACTGTTGAGCATCTTTTCATATGCTTATTGGCCACCAGTCTGCCTTCTTTGGAGAAATGTCTGAGTTCTTTGCTCATTTCTGTATTTGGTTGTTTATAGAATGACTTTTGCGGGGCGCCTGGGTGGCTCAGTCGTTAAGCATCTGCCTTCAGCTCAGGTCATGATCTCAGTGTCCTGGGATCGAGCCCGGCATCGGGCTCCCTGCTCAGCGGGAAGCCTGCTTCTCCCTCTCCCACTCCCCCTGCTTGTGTTCCCTTGCTCGCTGTGTCTCTCTCTGTCAAATAAATAAAATCCTAAAAAAAAAAAATGACTTTTGCACACCAACAATATCAAGTATTAGCTTAATTATACAGCCATTTGTGTTAAATGGACCCATTACCCCTCAGCAGTTACAGTTTAATGTGGTGATCTCTAAGAACCTATCTTTAATCAGATAAAACAATCAAACCAGAAATGGCACAACAAAGGACTCAGAGATCTTGGGAAAGCTTAACAGACTTCAAAAACTTAAGAGAGGTTTACTGACATACGCTTGAAAAATCATAAGGGATTAAAATGAGTCATTGCTGACAAATTGGGAATTAGTAGTCTGAAGTCGGTGTAGTGAAAACTGTCGGAGACCAGCTTCTATCTTGTGAGGATTGAGCATTAGGACTTCTAGATTAGTGAAATACACTGTGAGAAGAAAAAAAAATGAGTGCCTGGAGAAAGAGAGCACAGAATTATTACTTCCTTTTCATTTCATGAATCTCGCCATCACACATTTTTGTCCCTTTTTAGAATTGGAATCTGGAATGAAATGTGTATATATCGCTGCCAAATTCCTAACTTGAATATTCTTAAACAGAGACAACAAATTCACAGTATACTTAAGTATATCTCCATAAATGTTTGTTGGATGAATTTATGAAAATATACGCAGTTCACAGCTCTATCTGGGATAATCTCTTACTAGATTGAGATCCTGGGTCCCTTGAGAGCTTTTATTATAAAAAGTTGTCAGAGTTCTTTTGGTCTCCACATTAATGAAATTCATAAATTTTTAAAATGTAAGCATAAATATTTAAAAGAAATGATAGTAAAAAAAAAAGAGAGAGAGACTTGTAAAACTTGGGGAAAAAAGTAACCAGTTTTTCTAATTAATGAATTGGCTATTTGTCCTAATTCTCAGCCTTAACCATAGTCTATAAGTTATAAAATGAAGGTTGAATTTGAACTTCAAAAATATTTTTAAAACAGTTTTATGGGACTTTAAAATTTCAGACATGGTTTTAAAAAATTACTGTAATGACTGAAAAGCAAACATTATCTCCTACTAAAGGAAATCAAATCCTTACTTGATCTTAAGTAAAATGCATTACAAAAGCCCATGTCTTATTACCTTGACAAAGAGAGGAAGTCGGTTTTCTTTGAAGGCAAAAAAACTGAAGATATGATGTTGGCCACTCTTTGTTAATGGCACCAGGTTGCCAAAACAATCAACATAGATGGGTTTTCCTTCTAGTACCTGGTAAAAACAGAGAAAAATAACACAGAATATAATAGCTATAATTATTACTTGTTATTTACATAAAAAGTCGTGGTACTACTTGGAACATCAAAATTCTTAAAATATACATACATAATCTTTACATTGCTGACTGACATTTTGTCTTATCTGTGACAAAGCATGTGCTAATACTCCCTCTTCTTACTGGTACGAGCATCTTCAAATGCACGGTGGCATTTAATGTTAATGTTTTAATTCTAACACTGTTTCATGTTACCACCCCCCCTCCCCGGCCACCAAAAAAACCCAGTATCTCTTTAAGTCCTAAATTTAAATTTTTGATTGGGCAATTTTTGACATCGTAATGAGTCAGGTTACTTGACTTTAATATCCAAAGACCCACAGATAGAAAATTCTGAAATAAAAATAAGTAATGCAGAAAAGCCCTGGATATGGTACATTCACATTTACACAAAGGATATACTTCCTGACTATTTCCTTTAGTATTAAAAATAATAAAAACAACAAGGAAAAATAAAGATATCTAAACTGTTACAGTCACTTACATACTTTACCAATAACTCATAATTTTTCTCAAGATAATTTTAAGAGAGTCCTTTTACCACCTCATATACACTGAGACTATCCCTATATGCAAACTGGCAAAAATGGCAGACTTTGGACCTTGACCTACTAACTGATCAAAATGTGGACTGTTCTTTTTCTTTTTTAATGGCTCTATTTATTAAATACTATTTTAAATATAATCTACTAGAAAGGGTATAAACAACAGGTTAACATAAATTGTTTTTGTAAATAACAGTACCTCTACATCCCTGCTTCTGGCCACCTCAGCAAAGTTTTCTTGTTGTTCTAGGGTCTTATCCACTTTATCATCAGTCATGCAGAAACATCTCAACCTGGCTTCAATGGGGTCGTGTGATTTGGCAAACACAACAAATTTGGCCATATATGGTACACAGATAATTTCTCTATACACTTGTGATGCAAAGGTAACAGATTCCTGAATTTGTCGACAATCTATCAGCCAGAACCTACAAAATGGAATAAGATCAGTTATCTGAAATTTAAAGTATACCAGTTGAATTAAAAAACAACAGTCCCTTCACTATGGTCAAAATAGTCATTAAATGTCTCTTGGAAAAAGGGAGAGAAGATGAGAGAAACTAAAGGAAAGAGAAAGAAAGTGAAAGGAGGAAAGATAAAAGGATAGATGGGAAGGAAGAAGGGAATGTGGGGAAAACAGAACGATTCGGTGTTTAAGATCAACTATCAGATGCTGTATTTGTAATTTTCTTCCTTGGAGACTCTTCTGAGTATTGAGTCTTCTGAACTATATCTCAGTGCTTTAGAATCTTCTAGCACGTAAGCTCAGTGTTGGATATTATGACAAGTATCTTACTGAATGAGAGTTTCTATTTTCCTTGATTCCCTCTCCTCTGTTTCATTTCCTGAAATCCTTTTCAATAAAATCTACTCAGCTTTTCTTCATCATTCTTTTCCAACAACCTCTCCAGTCACCAAGGGGAAATAATACCATTTTAAAAAAATTGCTTTTGCTCCAGAACTTCTAAATATTGAATATATCCCTAGAAGAAATCATTGGATTTGTGACCAATTTATGAGTTCTAGTCTCAGCTGAGTCTGTGACATTGCCTGGCAACTTTTTCCTCAGATATCATGGTATTCAGTATAGTAACTTTGCTAAACCTTTATGACACTCCCTGAGCTCCCTCCTCACCTGAGGCCTTAAGAAAGATAACTTCACTGAGAAAGTAGAGGCCACCATGGACATTTTTTCAATTTGCTATGTATACATTTTCAAAGGTTGGTTCACATCCTCTTGCTCTGAAACCTTTCCCCACCAATGATCACCTACCCTCCTTCTCTTGACTCATTTCCCATAATCTTTAAACATTCCTGAGATTGCCCTACTGTCTTAGCCTCTCTTTTCTTTAAGTTCTTGATCCATCTCACTTTTTTTATTGGCTTTTGGTAAAATATATACAAAGTTTACTATTTTAGCCACTTTTAAGTATAAAATTCATTGGCATTAAGTACACTTACAATACCATCTTGTTGGTCTATCCCACAAGGCCTTCCATAACAATGCACAATCCTGCATTACTTCTGAATTACAGACTAAATGGATCACTGTTGCTCTCCCCCAGTACCCTTCTGCATTCTATGTTGGCATCTTGGCTCATGTTACCTCTCTCTTCCACTTTTATTCTGCCTAGAAGGTTCCTACATGTCTCTTAAGTCACCTCTTCTCAAACATCCTCTCTATTCCGATGCAAATACCCTCCACTGAATTCTTTAATACCTCTGGGGGTACCTCTCATTCAAAACTTGCCATTGTCTTGCATTAGAGTGTAGATGCCTGAGTGGCAGATCACACTGGCTCACAGAGCCCAGAGACTCAGTAGCTGAGCCTGAGCGGCTGAAAGGACAAACATGTGCCACCACACCCAGGTATTGCCCCATACCATTACTGAAGTATTTATGAATTTCTACTTTTTCTTTTCCCCTTGAATAGAAATTTAAGTTTTAACCACTCTCGACTTTAGTTTTCTCATTTGTAAAATGGCCACAATACCTCCTGTTCTATTTAAGTCACACAGTTGTTGTAGTAATCAAAGTAAATGGGACATGCTTAGCAATCCATTAATCCCAGTGCAAATGGGAACTAATGGTAATCAACTGAGTTAGTGTGTGCATGACATAAAACTAGATAGCTTCAGCTTTTAAAAGATGTGTGATATGTAATTGGGTAATACGTGGGTAATATGCACATGTGTTAGAATGCATAAGAGTCACTGAAACCTTGAAACCATTTAAGCAAGTCATGGTGAGCTTTGTGTTTTTATTATTCTGTTGGAAAAAGTAGTTCAGGCTATTTTTTGACAGCAGGAAATTTATCTTTCCTAAGACCTTTGGGACTGGAAAAATCAGTGATGGCTGCTTAAACCAGAGTCAGGGTCACAATCCCTTCTTTTTCTTAGATTTTAATCTGACTGGTTGTCCTTTATTGTCTCATCACTATTACATTTGCTGGCAAGTCCAGTTTAAAATATGAAAGTAAATGTAGATGATGTTTAAAAGCAAACCAAAAAGATTCACTTTTAAAGAACATAAGAAACAAAACAGAAGACAATGAGGAGGGGCAATATCATAGTGGGCTTTTCTGGGCTGCATAACCATACCTGGCAGACACATTGGTTGTAAAGGAAACACATTCATTGACAAATGTTAATGGCGTAGTTCCTGTAATATCTTCCCATTGTGCAGGAGTGGTTCCACCTGAAATAATATGATTGTTTAAAAAAATCAGGCAAAACTCCAGACTCTGAATTGTAAAATAAAGTCTTTGTGGTTCTGGCTGTGTTCACCCATATCACCCCATCCACCCCTCAGAATGACATATTGGAAACAGCATGTCTAAAAACCACATGCTAAAAAATGACACACTGAAAACAAATAGCAGACACTACATTTCAAGGAACTTAATTTAAAGGGAGGGTCTTTGAATAAATAACTGCCTCAAATTATCTACTAAGTGTCCTAGTCTCTGACTTTCTTTTTTATACGTTTCAAGTCTCTATTTAAATTCTAGATAGTTAAGGGTGCCTGGGTGGCTCAGTTGGTTAAGCGACTGCCTTCGGCTCAGGTCATGATCCTGGAGTCCCGGGATCCAGTCCCGCATTGGGCTCCCTGCTCAGCGGGGAGTCTGCTTCTCCCTTGGACCCTCCCCCCTCTCATGCTCTCTCTCTCTTTCTCATTCTCTCTCTCAAATAAATAAATAAATAAATCTTTTAAAAAATAAATTCTAGATAGTTAACATATACTGTAGTATTAGTTTCAGGTGTAGAATTTAGTGATTCATCCTTACATACAACACCCAGTGCTCATCATAAGTTCCCTAATACCCATCATCCACCTAGCCCATTCCCCACCCACCTCCCCTCCAGCAACCCTCAGTTTGTTCTCTATTGTTAAGATCTGACTGATACTCTGAAGCTTTTATTGTAATTGCTAGGCTTTGAAGATCATTTTAAATTTAAAATGCTGATGATTTTAAAAGCTACTTTGATCAACCAAGGAGCTGAATACTTTGGTTAAAATAACAAAAATCCAAATAATCTTTTGTTCCTGAACTTCATATTTTCTGGAAATATTTTTAAGAAATAAAATTTCCTCTCAATCTGCAGTTCAAGGCTGGCAAAAAAAAAATGCTTGGAAAATATTAAGAGCTCAGTAATACTGCAAGGTGAGGGAATGAGTGCTGAAGGATGGCCTCTGTGCACAGAAAGATCACCATGGAGACTGATAATTGACTTTCATTCTACTGGGAAATTACGTTGGCATAGATTAGGATAAAAGAGTCTTAAAGCATTGTAGGAGGAATATATGTTTGAGATGAGGAAAAATTGTGACTCTAAAATTCCTTAAAGAAGGAAATGAGTTATCAAAGAAAGTTCATGGAAACTTATTCTAGCAGGCCTCTAAAATAGGAATTCTTAGCAGAACCATATAACAGAGCAAAACACAAAAATCCGAAACTCTGGTTAACATGTTTATTTTTTTTTTTATTAACAAATAAATTTAAGGAATTGTTTAGTGCAAACCTATCAGAAGATCTATGGCTGGAATAACTAGATTAGATGGTGTCTAGGCCCAGGCGGTATCTTCATTTGATCATCTACAAAGGCAGGTGTGCCACAGACATTTTTCAGTCTTCCTTCTCTTGCTCCCATGCCATTATGTTGCACATTATAAAAGGTAAATCGTATACCCACAGAAAAAAAGTATGGGAATGACACCCAGGAATGCTGGTAACAATCAGAAATGGATAATTGGGAAAGCGACCATAAGTGAAGTGTTAAGATTTCCTTTTATACTCATTGTAGTCTGTGTATTTTAAATTTTTGTCATATTATTAAACTTATGGGATAAGGTGTCAATGGTCTGCTATCATAAGTACAGGAAAAAAACACTAATAAGAAGGGAGAATTAGAGAACAAAATAAGGGTGAACATTACTTTCAATTTGGAGGAGAAAGGGAAAAAATTCTAACAATACCTAAACAACCAGGGATGGTGATTATTCCTATTGACAACAGTATATTTACTGAATGCCAACACCATGCAGTTATTGTGAAATAGGGAAATTATTAGTCCAGTGATGTAGTCCTAACACAGGTTATTTGTGTGGATTTTTTCCTCTCACCATTTGTGGTGGTATGATTGAGCAGAAAAAACCAACGTTCTGGGAATGTCTTTCTGGAGTATGGTAGTTGTCTGAAAGCTATTACAACTTCTAATTGAAAAGACCAAAATTCAGTTAATCATTAAAAACCTTTACTTTGTTTTTCCAAAGTTAGTTCAACAGATCAATGATAAAGACAAACCAATTCCTAGACAGATGTTTGAACTACTGGGTATAATTATTCAAGATACTATTTATTTTTCATATAAGATGAAGTCTTATATGAAAAATATAAAATAAAGTCTTCAATGAAGGCTTAAAACTTGGGCTTTGAGGTATGTAAATTTGGGTTTGAATTCCAACTCTGCCAAATATTTATGGTATGATTTCAGGCAAGTTATAGAACTTCGCTCAGCCTTGGCTTCCTTTTCAGTAAATAGGGTTAACACTTCCTCATAGGGTCACTATAAAGACAGAAATGATAATACATATAAAGTGTCTAATAGTTTGGCATACAAGCTATATTTGATAAATATTAATTTCGTTTCACCTTTCATTTGCCTAATTAAGTAGGATGCTTTTCTTGAATTAATGCATATAACCTCACAGGTATCTGATGACGAAGGTAATTTAATATTTACAATGATCTATGTTTCTCCTTTCAGAACTTTCTACTAACATAGTCATATGGGACTCACCTGTTATGCTGCATAGTAATCTTAAGGTTGGTGCATCTCCCCCAAAACCATTCAACATGACATCACTTGAAGCTTTGGGGACAGGAATGGTCATGGTAATTGGTTTGTGGAATTTTCTTCTTCTAGGTTCCAAAGTGACTATAGGGCTGAAGGTAGCTTTGTTGCCTAGAATCTTCTTAACCAGCTCACTGTGCATAGGTTGAGCCTTTTCAAAGAAAAAAATAGTAAGATAAACAATATATTTATGTCAAATTTCTTACTCAATGCATTGCTTTTTAGCTCATAAATCAGTTTGGTGACTTCAAATATGGAAATTATAAGTTTAGTACTAAGCCCTCATATAAAACTTTTGGAGACCTACAATCTCCAAGGGCAGCTCTTACTCACCTGGGGATAATTTGACACAATAACCATGTATTTCCCACCTGAAAAGCTGATTTGGAATCACTAGAGTAAAAATCCATGTTAGGTTAACTTGTATCCAACATGGGCATACCTGTAGGCCCACACGGATCCTCTTGGTTAGCGCCCCCTCTGGAAAGACGGCCTGCACCTGGGGCACCACGGTGCTGCTCAGCACACCTCCCTCTGGGCCAATCAGGTTGCTGTCCTGTTTGATGCGAGACACCACTGCAAAGTACTGTGGGAAGTCACGGGTGATGATGCGGCAGATTCGCTTCTTTTCTAGGTCTTCCGGGCTATCCAGCACTGAGACAAGAAATGACCCATCTTCATACAGCAAAGATTTCCTTCCAAAAGCATTCTAGCAAACTCCATGGCAGAGATAATAGTAAACAAGTGTGGAAGCAAAACACCCCCCCTTTTTTTTTAAATAGTAGGAAAATTTCAAAAGCAAGACTCCCAATCCTAACAACACCAGAAAAAAAAAAAAATTGCTGTCTTTCAAGACCTATCAGCATTTAGTCTGCATGTTTTATTTCTCCGTGCAAACTAGGTCTTTCCAGGGCACTGTGAAAGGAAAGCATCCAGTTCCAGAAGCCGGAGTGCAGGGCCGGCCGCCTTTATAAATGAGGGGTTTTGAGGGCAAACCCGGAATGGAAGCGAACCTATCCTATTCTTGGTTCACGTGAGGTAGAGGAAATGGCTTCTGGACCTCTTTTCTTCGCAAATTTCAAAGTTAGCTCAACAACCAGTTATTGCGGTTTTAAGAAGAAATATGGCCCTTTCAGTTCTCAGGGCAATAGTGCAGGAATAAAATCTGTCCTGTAAGGGTAAGGTTTGTCTTTGTGTGTTTATTCTAGTGACATGGTTGTCTCTGAAAGAGTCACATACTAAAAAAAAAAACAAAAACCAGTGATTATAAATTCAGGGTTTGAGTATTTCCCTGAAACCATTAACTGACCAACCATATCATCTACTGTCAGGAAGATAGGATAAGGGGCTCTTTGTAAATCGCATTAGTGTAGATATGCAGGGCAACACGAAAATCAGACTGGCTTAAAAGGCAGAAAATCTGCACTAAGGTGATCACTGAATTTTGAGGGATCACGGAAAGTTGTTTATTTTTGGAAATCATTTGCAATCCATTCTAGAGGCAGGAACAGCAACTATATTTTTCTTGACAATTGAATATAACTAGAGAGCAAAAGCCAGAAGTCCCAGGATCTGATCATGCACAACTGAAAACTGATGCACTGGCAAACACTAGCACATACTTAGAAAAGAATGCATTTCCAAGCATAGAGAACATAAAAATGCAAAAATCTGATTCTTTATTTTAAAACAGGCTTTATACACAGAGAGTTATACAAGTACTCGTCAAGGACAAGATGCCAGTGTTTGTGGCAGTGTTAATGACAGGTAAATATCTCAGAAGACAGTATCCTAAACCTAAATGCAGGCAAAAGAAATAGCTCCAAGAAGCGGAAGCAGATAAATATTGCAGGGAACAAGCTTTATCAGGAAGAATCCTGTTCTTTTTATCTTGCTTGGAAAATACTGACCTATGCATCTAGAGGGCATAATTTCTTTTTCCATCTACCCCTTGGATAGGGTAAGCCTGGCCTCTATTCTTACTCCACCTCAGCAGGATGCAGAAAGAAATACTAAAGCCGCTGCTGTCCGGCTACACTTACTATCCGCAAGCCACGCCCGAAGCTTCTGGCAGTAGTCTGCAAGGTTGGGAAACATGATAAGTAGCCACACCACTGTGTGTCCAGTTCTGTACAAAATTTGGTATGCTCTTGGCACTTAGGCAAAGAACTTGCCCTATTTGTGTAGTTACTTAAAGTGGAACCATGGGGTGCCTGGGTGGCTCAGTCGTTAAGCGTCTGCCTTTGGCGCAGGTCATGATCCCAGGGTCCTGGGATCGAGTCCCGCATCGGGCTCCCTGCTCAGCAGGAAGCCTGCTTCTCCCACTGTCTCTGCCCCTCCTCACTGCTTGTTCATTCTCTCTCTCTCTCAAATAAATAAAATCTTAAAAAAAATAAAGTGGAACCCATCTCCTGGTATTAGGACTGGGACTTCGTTTTTATGCAGCCTAAGGAGGCCAGAGGATGAGTCAATTCCCTCCAGTCACACAGATATTTCAACCTATGGCTAGATGGCCCAAGCTGGATTTGGGATTTACAGACATCAAAGCCCCAACGAAAAAAATAAATTCCTTAACTCTATGTGTAGGAGAGTGTATAAAATTCTACCCCAGCTAATGCCTTGTTTGAATTATATACAGACGTTTGAGTGAACTTAATTTTCCTATCTCCTTAATAGAAAGTTTAAACAGGAGATCATATTATCCTCTAATGCAGTAAAATAACACAAGGACCACACATACTCAAGCCCACCTCCCCTCCCTGCCCCACACACATAGACACACCCGTAGGTCATAAGAAACAAGTAGATCATTTTGGGTGCCTGGGTGGCTTAGTTGGTTAAGCGACTGCCTTCGGCTCAGGTCATGATTCTGGAGTCCCAGGATCAAGTCCCGCATGGGGCTCCCTGCTCAGCGGGGAGTCTGCTTCTCCCTCTGACCATCTCATGCTTTCTCTCTCTCTCATTCTCTCTCTCAAATAAATAAAATCTTTAACAAAAAGAAATAGATCATTTTAATGCTTCCACTTTAGAATTCTTTCAAAACCCTTAATATGAAGTACCTTCATCCATGCCATTAAGGATTTCATTCAACTCGTCTTCAGTGTATTCACAGTAATGCTCTTTCCAGCTGTCCCCGTTCTCACTGCGCAGGACCACCAGTTCCCGCTCCTTTCCTCGAAGGGCAGCAAAATGAGGGATCTCCACAATCACGGGCCTGACACGGTAAGGCAGAACATTCAGTGTGGACGAGATCTAACCAACAGCAAGACAAGCACCTTGACTCTGTCTGTTGCAAAGTGACCTGGAAATTGTTCTCTTTCCCGGGACAGTGGCATAGCGGGCTGTCCTCCGGAGCCCATCGGCTAGCATATGGTCACACAGGAGCACTCCACCTTGGGGGGCATCAATCCTTAAGGGACATGCTGCTACCTTAAGCCAAATAATGTTTCCCTGGGAGTGCATGTGGCATTCTGGAACTTCTCCTTTGATCAATGTAAGTATAACACATTTAACCAAAAGAAATGTGCATGCATATCCATGATGTGTGCCAATCTCCTAAAACATTTTCTACAAGGTGCAAATGACAAAATGGGTTGAGAAGGAAAATGGCTCATATGTTGCGTAACTGGATGTGTTGTAAACAAAAAGATGTCAGAAAAGTTAACTACTCAGGAACTAAAGAGACATGCACTCATGGTTTTTTGCGTATTTTTTTTTCATTCAAGGGAACAATAGGCATGTGGACACAGCATGGCCCTAACTGAGCAGTACCTCAGCAGACAGCCCAATTGTGTCCCATGCCTATTAGACTCAGGATCCAGAACATGCACTGCCCTGACAATTTCAGGTCGCATTCACTTTCAAAATTTATGGAGGCTTTTGATTTTTTCAGTCCAGGTTGCTTTGATACAGACTTCAAATCTATCATAACACATCATAATAACTAGCACGTAGTACAACTAGGCAGATCTCATGCTTTAAACGAAAATGAAGGTCACAGCACTTTAAGGGAAAAGATATAAAAAACGTCACTCAAAAATAAAAAGTCACATACCACAAGGGTCAGAAATGGTCCACTAAAGATAGGTTATACAGAATTTAAATCATAGGGAGGGACATGTCATGGGCACAATGACAAAAAGAGAAATCATATTGCAGAAGGAGGAGAAGAATGGGGGCCAGCAGCCATCAATTTGTTTTAAGTCACTCCTACCCAAGGAATTTGGTTCCAGGAGGCCCCAGCTGAAGGATGCGGCTGACCAAACTTTCTCCCTCATTAAGTGGGGGAGGGGCCGTTGGCAGGTGAAGTTTACTGAGTACATCCAAAGCAGCAGTGAAAGAAAGAACATAAGTAAGCTTCAGGTATTGTTTTCCACAGAACCCCGGCTGATCAACAGGGTGAAGTGTGGTTTCACACTGCATTTGGTTCTGCCCCCTCCATTGGTCACAAAGAGCAAGGAACTGAGACCCAGAGTGTACAATGGAGGTGCGTGGAAGGAGACACTTAGGTGTTGGATCTATCCCTACTTACGTTCACTGCCAGGGCACGAGCCAAAAAAATAAACAACAAAAAAATACGCTCCACAGGAAAGACAAAGCTGTTGGGAATATAATAAAAACTCTGACTACAGAGAGGGCAGATGTTTTCATGAATATTCCTCAACAGATGTGGAGTTTCTTAAAAAGCCTAAAACTACCTGAGCATAAAGGAGGGAAAGGGGCCTGGTACAGAAGATGAAAGGGATCGTTGGGCAATTTATTCCAACCATACTGGCATTTCTGACACAACCCAGAACTTCACAGGCTCCTTCTAAATCTCTGGCCATTTAGGAGGACATGGGAGATGGTTTCTATAATTGGAGAATTTCAGACACCCCTTTTCAGGTGTGAACATAATTTGCAGCAACCTGTTAATCATTTGCTCCAAATTACAAGGCTTTAGAACGTTTCCCCAAGTTCTAAAGCAAATCCTCTCCCCCAAACAACACTGGCAAAGAGTTCATGATAAATAGGACTTCCTCCCAATTTTTGAGCACAGAGACTTGATATAACAGGACTTAAATACAATTGATTTGTTTCAAAATATTTTGAAACTTGCCCCCCTCCAAAACTTCATCCTTTTGTCAGTTTGCAGCGGCAGCTAGTCATTTCTTGGCATATTGAGACACCACTTCATATATAACAGCCGTACAAGCAGAAGAAGGAAGAAATGCTAACCTCCGCTCAAAATTGCTAAAATGAGCATGGCAGAAGTTAGTCTTGGTTTTGTCGTCTTAATGAAAACTACAACTAAAGAGACTACCGGTGTAATTTTAAGACTCAAGATAGCAATTTTGATAACAGAAACGACAAGTCACATGGAGTAAATTTTTGGATATCCTACAAAGACAACACCGCTTTCCAAAGATAATCATTCTGTTTCATAGCTACATCGGACTTCAAATTTAGGTTTGGAATAGAGTAGTGTTTTTTCTTTACGCCGTTACCATGTGAGTCTCAGGATAAAACAAACAAAAAAAAATACCTACCATTGGCTAAAACACAACCATTCACATTGGGAGCCTAGCAGCTATCGTCATATCCAAAGAGAAGGAATCCTAATCCGCCTGAATGTTGAACTCATTCATGCCTTAAAATAAGAGGCATGTGATTGGAGTCAAGCACTGAGGTGCTACTTCCACTTTTTAAATAATTTCACGGGCCAATCTTCTTTCATGACGTTATCGACGTACCTTTCTTCATTCCATCCTAGGGATTTCATGTAGAGGACACAAGCTCATCGGTGACTAAGCGGGAGGTTTATCAGAAACCCTTACCCAAGGAACTGAGCACCAGAAGGTCCGACTTCGATCAGGCGACTGGCCAGGCCTTCTCCTTCCACCATTGGAGGCATTGTTGCCAGTCTATGGCGTTTGACCAGACGGCAGGTGACTCGAGTTGGGGCCGTACATTTCCGAGGTGGAATAATGATACGGAGCCCATTGTGTCTGCATCCTCGCATAGCGCCACCTCGAGCATCCACCATAAAACTAACCAGGAAACTAAAAATTAAAATAGAACATCAGCTGCGTCTTGTAATACTGGAAGCAGATAAACAAGCTTTGTCAAGTTAACTTTTTCTCATACTGCTTTGTTCTTTTTAATTTATTTGCATGGGGGCAAAATATTTGTCCTTAAAAGTTATTTCACTTTATGCCAATGCCTTTATTTCTGTTTTTGTCATTGTTTTAGTTCTTGCATTATTTTGATCTGTAACTAAAGAATTTGGCTGGTTTTTGTTGACAACGGTGATATTAAATACAAACTGTAAATTAAAAATCTGTCCAATTGACTTAGAAAATGGAATGAAATTATATGATGAACACTGATGAGTCTTCTTTTGTTATAAATGCAAAGACTTCTGCTTCTGTCTGGGTGTGTCCTGAAAAATCCACATGCTGAAATAATGTCAGGATAGAGAGAAAAGAACAAATTGCAGTTTCTCTAAGTTAATCCAATCTGACTTTTCAAAATTACATCTTGTCCAACCCATTTTAATATAATTCTATGACTTAAAATAAAAAGATTCATACGCCTTCTCCCAAGATCAAACATATGTACATGCATCCTGCTCCAACATCATCTTACCCAGAATGCAGGTTTTTAACTTACTGCATTCTAAAGGAGAAGGAGAAGCAAAAAATTAAATGTTTTGGATAGAATCAATTTATCAATTTAGATTACTGGTTGACATGTACTTTTTCAGTTCCTAAGTAGGAAGCTCTCTGCCATACTGGTCTAACTGAAGCAAAGATGGGGTGGGCAGGAAATAAGATTATAAATCCCCTCCACTCTGTGTTTTGAAGTGAGAAACCCTAGGCTCATGCTGATGGAAGAGATCTGTGCCTCATGATTTTCCCCAGATTATAGTAAACTGCATGTGGAAAATCATAGCTAAAAATTTAGAAATGTAAAGGCTATTATTTTGCTCTTTTACTAAGTTAATTGTTCATGCATAAAAGAACTATAATCCAAGTGACTGTTTTAAGTGTACCAAGAGAAAGGATTAGTTTTAAACTTTCACGTTATTTCCTGCGTGATGGTCTTAATGGATCCTGATACAGTTTAGCTCGACTTCTTGTCACTCTGATAGTCCTAACGCTCATTTAAGTCTTGAAGGCACTCACTTCCACAAGGAGTGAAAATTAAACCAGGCAATCCAAGTGCTGTACACAGATACACAAAGACACAAACAGTGTGTACAGCCTTATACAGATTACATTACTGTCTTTCCCAGTTTTCATCGCATTTGCAAGATTTTATATACCAAAACAAAGAGGAAAACAACATACAGGTGTATCATGGATCTACTTCTAGCTTAACCAGCACAAGAACTACATCAGATTAACCACGTCTAGATATTGCATCCATGACAACATTTAAAACATGTGAAAGATATTTTATCCAAGCAAGTTATAGGAAACACAATACATTGATGTTATTTTTAGACAAGTGATGAAAAATATGTTAGCATCTTCTTCATAGCAGAACACTGAACTCGTTAAGCATGCTATTAAACAGAAATCCTGTTGCTAGTAACAAAAATGGATGTGGAGGAGCTGGAGTGCCTGTCTGAAGCCCAGCATGCAGAATGAGACCACAAGAAGATCTGTCACCGTCCTTCCCCCACGTAGGAGCCAGCCTAGAACTACCATTCACACCCAGCCCTCCAAGTTTTTAGTAGAGGGCAAAAACTGGGGAGTATAATCAATCGTTCAATACTCAAGAATGGATGTTTCTGGTCTTTATTAAAAAAACAATGAAAAAAGGTTGGCTGCTTTTCTTATTACTAGTCCAAGTATGAATTCTTAAAAAAAATCTTTTCTATTTATTTTTTAAAATGTAGTATCGCTCAGGGCGCCTGGGTGGCTCAGTTGGTTAAGCGACTGCCTTCGGCTCAGGTCATGATCCTGGAGTCCCAGGATCGAGTCCCGCATCGGGCTCCCTGCTCAGCAGGGAGTCTGCTTCTTCCTCTGACCCTCTTCCCTCTCGTGCTGTCTCTCTCTCATTCTCTCTCTGTCAAATAAATAAATAAAATCTTAAAAAAAAAAATCTTTAAAAAAATAAATAAAATGTAGTATCGCTCAAAAGAATGGGAAAAAACATAACACTTCTAGATGAATACAAAAGTTTCTTCTCCATTTTATTTTTATTTGACCATGATATTAATATCAATTTTTATAAAAACTAGGGGCAAAGTTACTAAGTTTCTACCAGTGCTACTCTAGATGCATTGCAGTATTTCTGACTTTCCCTAATTGTTTTTTCATCTTTTGATTACCATCACCACTGATGAACAGAACAGGGACTCCAACTCATAAGAAATTATTATAATACATGTACTCGATTTTACCAGTCTTTCTACCTTTCGAAGGCATTTAGGGAACATTCACACTTATGTTACATGCTATTGTGTTTCCACTATATTTACTCCAGTGATGACTTATGGCCTATATGATGTCCCCAACTAGAAAAACATGGAGAATGTCTTCTAGGGGTGCATCTTCTAAAAAGGTGAATGACAGACAGTAGCTACGTTCTTAGCTGTAACAATGTTTCAATAACTACACATTTGATTACTTTCTCTGATTTTGTGTCATTGACTGTTCCTTTTGAAATCCTCTTTTGTTCTCGCCATAATTTCCATTTCCATGCCTGAGAAGCATGCAATATTTGTTACCTTCCTATTGGTGGGCGCCCTGCATGGAACTGAGGACACTGAAAGTGAAAACATAATTGCTCCTGCCAAGCAGTACACAGTCTAAGCCCCAGGTTTCACATGATGGTTTTACTTATTACTCAGAATCACTTCATTTCCTGGTGAATCATAAGTGAATTATAACCACAAATGGGAGCCACGTAAATACCATACTGGCAGTGACTTTGTTCTTCCTATGTTCCCCCAGTGCCTCGCACAATGTACATGGAACACATAGTAGGTAGTCAAAAAATAATTGTTGAATAAGTGAATGAATGGAAGAATGAGAAGAGCAAGTTGTAAGAAGTAGTATATATTTATATCTAATAAAGAGAAAAGGCAGCAAAATTGAAGGTAATTTAATTGTTTGGTCTCTGGACATCCAATCCAGTCAGAACTCATTCAAATTACTAGACTCTGATATTTCAGCTCATAAAATAGCAAAATAGTTGGGAAGGACTATACTCAATGTTAAATATTCCTCTACAGGTCTTTTCCTGCTCCCAAATAAGAGACCTGATATGTTTATTTCCCCCTGATAGATGATGAGTAGAAAATGGGAGCAACCAAAAATCAAGAGTTCAAATATAACAGAAGAAACAATTTTATCAGGAGTGAAAATTTCATGAAGAAAGACCAAAGATGGGAAAATAAAAAAAAAAAAAAAAAAAAAAAGAACTTAAAGACTGAATCTGCAAGTGGATATATTTAACTCTAAGTGTCTCGGCATCCTATAGAACTGGAAAGTAATACTTAAATACTGCACCTAACCACAGCACATTGGGAAAAGTAAGGTGCCAATAGGCATAATTCAGAGAAAAGAAAAATTACATATCCAAGGAAAACAAGCCTTTGTGTCTTTCTCAGCTAACTAAAGGGACTAAGAGACTAACAAAAGTGATAAGTTCTGGTGAGGGAATTGTCTTTAGCCAGAGAAGAAGGGAGAGCGGAGTGAGGGGAAGGGAGAGGGAGAGGAGGAAGAGGGAGTGAGAGTGAGCCAGAGGCAGGAGAGTTGAGAGGAAAGAAAAAGAGAAAGAGGTCAAGAGAGAAACAGAAAGGTTATAAGAACTGAATATTGTCAAAAATGATAAAAATGTTCATAAATTCAGCAAGAAAATACTCTACAGAAAGCAGACTCAAATAATGTAATTGC
The DNA here is from genome assembly GCF_003265705.2 of Callorhinus ursinus. Classification (NCBI taxonomy): domain Eukaryota; kingdom Metazoa; phylum Chordata; class Mammalia; order Carnivora; family Otariidae; genus Callorhinus; species Callorhinus ursinus. The sequence goes on along the minus strand of NW_027397066.1, from coordinate 93,334,824 downwards.
AGAACAACAAAAAAGCTGAATATGCAGAATTGTACAGTAAAATAATTCTTTGTTTCAAATAAGAAGGACTAAGAGAAATAATGATTCAAGTCCTGATGAAAAGTCTTTTAGATAAAACATGCTAGTTTATAGTTTCCCAATAGTTTATAATATACAACTGGGTAAGCACTTGAACACTTTTATTAAAAATACCAGAATATCAGAAGGTCTCACTATTTGGATAGGTGGCAGAATTAGTAAAGCTATTCTGCGATGTATAAAAAACAGACTGTAAGAGACCATTTACTTTTTTGTACCACAGGAAAAAGTGAAAGGCTGGAAGCTATGAGTCATGAGATGAATCAGCTCACATACTAGAGATGATTAAGTAAATATGATTTTCTCATATTTTCAGGAGATTAAAACTGGGACAAGATAAACCTGCAAATATTTGGAGATAAAAGGAATTAAAGTAAAAACATGTAATTAAATATGTACAGGGGAGATGATATATGTATGGACTGAAGCTCAACTCTGCTGCTTGTGAGCTTGAAGACTGAAGCCTAGTCTGTCGATGAGGCAGAATCATAATATTACCACTGAGGTTGCAGTGAGAATTAAACCATGTGTGGGTGAAGCATCTAGAATTCAATAAATGCTTGTTCCCATCATTTTCCTTTCCCTACACCCAGATGATTTTATGTATTTTGAATGTCTTAAAAATTATAGTGCAATACAACACCTAAAAAAGAGAGAAACTAACTTTTATTGGATATCTAAAATGAACCGGGAACTTTGCTAAAGCAGTTTAATGTGATGGTGGAGTTTTTATTAGTTTATGAACTTCACTATTTAAATAAGCTATAAAGATACTATTATCACAGAGCACAAAATGCAGCAAGTACCATGCTCTTTCCTGGATGTCATCTCTCATTAAATTGATCTCTGTCCTGAATTATTGCTGGAACCTCAAGCAAGTCACTTCCTGTCTTCAAGTTTTAGTTTTCTCATCTACTAAATAAACTCTACAGCGATCTGGTGTTAAAATTCTATGTGCCATTTCCTGTTAACTAAGCGTAGGAAACCCACTGAAATGTTTCATGACTGTCAGATGCTCTGTAAGAATTTTTAGTTGGAAAATAAACTGCTTTTACTCCAAGAAAGACATATTATTTTTGCTGTATGGCTAAAACAGTCAACGAACAGTTTTGGAGAAAATGTGGACACACGTTGCACTCAACACTGACTGACGACTGTACAGACAAAAGTTATCACAGACTATACTCAGCTTTAATTGCATATCTTACTCTCCAAATGAAATTCAGCAATCATGCAAAATAGAAATTCTTATTGAAGTTTTCTAAATTGTGAGAATACAATGTTATCACAATTTAAAAAGAATAAACAGCAAAAGCAGTCCACCATTATTATGCAGAGGATTTGCCTGCAAATACACAATTTGATTAGCTAAACAGGTACATGCTTCAGAGGAGGCAGCAGAAAACAATGATTCTGGTCTTTTGAGGACCATGTCCTCCACCCCAAAAGTTACTAATCCTCAGGTTTATTTTTAATTCATCCAGGACCATGAGGTGGGGACAGGGAGGAGATTACAGCATTCAGAGTTAGTTACTGGGTGAAAATAGGAAAAAAAAAAAAAGTCTTCAGGGTGCTTCAGTGATCCACATATACATAGCAAGAGGGCCTTAAATTAAATCTGACTTCTGGGTTTATGTAAGAAAACAACATCATGAGCTCTTTCTCCTCTATAATTCCCTTAATTCCTTCCTTGTCCTCCGAATTCCACAGACTGAAAAACTGATGGGAAATCGCTTTGAAAAAAACTGGCTCTAATTTGTTAAAATCAATTATTTATCATTCACTGTGTTCATGTATAGAAACATAATATTTAGTGTGTGTTTCAGAAAAAGTAAAAGGAGGGATACAAAATTTCCAAAATTGGAAAATAAAAATTGTCTTATCTGTAGACAATCTGTAGTATCATGGTACATGACTGTATAATAAAAATACTAGCATCAGCAGTCTGATAAGAACCTTTAAAAATAACCTTACTGAAATAATAAAGAACAGATATTTTTAGAACACTGACTAGCATCATCCTATAGCACAATTTCCAAAATATCAAAAGGTTGCACTTAAAGTAGTACTAGCAAGGAAATGCACTATTAATAAACTTTCAGCCTTTGGGTCACCTAGAACATGGCTTAAAAAAAAAAAAAAAAACCCTGCTAAGTGACACTTAAAATCATAACCTTTAATATAACTTTAAAATAGCTCACCCAATTTGCATAACTGCCAGAAATGACATTCTTCAGCTCTATGTAGCACTTTTTCTCACAAAAGAAATGAAGACGTGGAGACCCATGGCCAAAATAGGCTTTCACAGTAGGTCTACAATAATTTTGGTGCAACCCCCCGCCTGATTTCCAAAGAAATTTTAAAAAGTACCCACTTTCTTTCCACCATAGAGAAAGGGAATTCAGCAATGGCCACAATTTGGAGAATATAAATCTCTCTCTCTCTCTCTCTCTGGCTAGGTATCTTCACACTAAAGCATCCTGAGATGGGGTATATGCAGAAGGAGATGGTGAAAGGGGCAGAGGGGGAGGCCACATGGTCAGAGAAGGAATTATGCAGAAGTTCACCTGCTGTTGTCACGATCAAGACATGGAGAGGAGCGGCTGCAACAGAATAGATACTTTAGCACAGAGAAGGAATGGATAAAGTGAAATATAAAGAAGGAAATCAGAAGTGACTTTCAACTGAAATATATTACTTATACACCAATACAGTATTCATCGAAAAAAAGATGGAAATACAAATGAGATATAGCTCTATGCAAATGCGGAGAGGAGAGCAAGGTATGGGGGTTCACAGTAACTCCCAGTTGAGAGAACTGGGGACAGGATAAAAATCATTGGATTTAGATTTGTAGCCTTATTCAACACTGGCTGGGGGAGGGATGCAAAACATCAAGATTCTTATAATGAACGTCACAGAGTCTTCGATTTGATGGACATAGTTGGTGTCCAAACTTTTCACTCATACTTTTTTTTAATACTTTCAAAATAATGGTAATGCCCTTTTGGGCTTCTACCAAAGAAATGCAAACAGAAGAGGCACAATTTAAAGATTGGCTTCAATGAGAAAGAGTAGCATCAACTCTAAGGTAGAGCAGATAATTACCTACTAGTAGGTAACAAAAAACTATGCAAACAGAGTGCTTTTCTCAAGACTTTCATTCCCTGCTTTGTGGTCCGTTGTCCTCACTGGTCATTTTGTCCAAGCCCACTTCACAATCCTTTCATTCCTCTTCTACTTATGTCTACTCTTCTGTGAAACCCTCTGTAAGTTTTCATATGATTCCCTTGTGTTTTCAACACCTGACAATATACAAAAGGATACATGCTGAATGGACCAGAAATCCAACCTTACAAAACAATTGTTTTGCCACTTAGAAAATAATTTTCTTCATCCAAAGGAATTTATCTTTCTGTACCTTAAAAAAACTAGGATGTTTGAAATACATAAACAACTAGATTAACTGATCTAGGTATTTGATAAATATTAATACTGTCAAATGAGAAACAGTCTTGACTTCCTTGAGTTTTTAAGATCAACTTCCACTATTTCAGCTAATTGCCTGCACAGGTTTTTTTTTTTTTAACTGATTTTATTTTTTAGAGTAGCTTTAGGTTCACAGCAAAATTGTCAACATGTTTTTATGAAAAATAAGTCCTTTAACAGATCACTTTCTTATGGACTTCTAGTAGCATAACATCATGAAGTGGCATTTAATTGCTGGCATTTGACTGGCACTAAGGAACTATAAAAATAATACCATTGAAATAATAACATTTAAAATGAATCACAAAACTATTACCAGAAACTGTGCCTTTCATTTGTTAATTCATTATGCACTTCTAAAATGGAGAAGAATTATAAAATTCAAAATCTTGCCCAAGCTTATGTTGGTATGATCATGACTGGGATGCTAGAAATGACTACTGATTAGACTGTGAATCAGTAACACAATCCAAAGAACAAAAACAAAAATATTACTCTAAGACTTTCTTTTGCCAGATATTGGCTGTATATATTGGGCAGAACAGATTTTTTTTTAAGCACTGATAACCTACTCTCTTGTAGTCATCCACTTTAGTCAATGGAAAAATAAAATTACTAATACTGCCTATTAGTAGAAGCTGTGTCTTCTATTACTCTCAAATCCCTTTATGGAATCAAATAGAATATTATACCCAAATTAGTGGCATGTACATAAAAAAGCTGACTCTGTTATCTCCTTTGTCTAAAAATCATTTATTTCTTACATTTTGGGCAGATTTTGAAGTGGCTTAAGAATTCTCTCAATTAATTAAAGAAAAACTTAGTTCCTTAAAAAATACATAAAAACTACTACACGGGTGCCTCATGTATAATGAACAAGTTGAAAAAAAGAAATCATTATTAGATGATATTATGAAAATTATTCACATACTTTAATACCATGGTAGCTTTCAAATACCATGACACTCAAAATCATTGTGTTTTCAGTGTAAGTATTCATCCCATTAGAGTCATCTGTTGCATTGTGTTCATTCAAATGCTAGACACCTCACTAGATGACAGATTACCTGATAAAAATAACAAGTCAAACATTACCATTATGAATTGCACTATAGTAGTATTGTCATTTAGAGGATTCAGAATACATTCTGCTTAACTGATTTGGAATTGGTGAAGGATTTGGAAGATGTATATGAGGGTTATATAAATACCAATGGCTATAATCTATTGAGTGCTTATTCTTTCTAGGCAAAATGCTAATTATGTAAGAAGCATTTAATCCATAAAGCTCCCCTATGGGGTCCATAATATAACATTCATCTTACAGACAGTGTCACATACTGAGTGTCAGGATCGGGAGCTGAATTCTGACTGGTCTGACTCCAAAGCACACTCTTAACCACCATGTTATCTCTCTTCCACAGATTATCTTTCAACGACAGAGAGGTGTGTTTCTTAAAGGTAAGGGCTAGATCTTACTTAATCTATTTTCCTTACTGCCTGGCATAAAGTTTGGTACTTTGTAGAATTCAACAATGTGTGAAGAACAAACAAGTGAATGGAAGAGATTTAAAAAAAAAAAAAAAGCATTTGAGAGAACTGGGTATATGTTAATTACCTAGATCTCCCCAATAATCAAAGCTTTATCAGGCAAAGTTGCTCCTTTCTAACGGTGTATACATAAAACACACATATTTGGACTACTGGTGCTTGTAGAAAATGCCCATGCTCAGGCGGCAACAACAGAGATTCAGATGTAATTGGTTTGAGTTGGGGCCTGGGTATATTTTTTAAAGCTCTGAGGTGATTCTAATATACAGCCAGAGTTGAAAATTACTTACAATGAATGATCATGTTTGAAGTTCGTAGAAAATTTGGTTTATTGCAGAACAAGAGCTTAAAGACCCTTATCTTAACAAGTTAACTTTTAACTGCTGGATGATCCTGCTTCATCATAAGTTATCAACTAGAATGCATATATCTATGCATATATCTTGTTTTATACAACTGATATGTATATTGATGTCCTTTGAGTATTTTATTGCCCTTCAGCAGTTAAAAGACTTTAAGAAATCTTCTTTAAAGTAAATTATTTATTTTGAAAACTGAAGTATTATGATTAACACTTTGACTCTTGCAAATTCGGCTACTGATAGTAATCACATTTTGCCTAAAATAATCTTGTCACTTTGTAGGCTGGATATAGACTTCAAATATTTTATTATGGTTTCTAGATTTTATTATCCCCTGATACTGTAGGTCCAAGCCTCCTTTCCTCCCTAGCACTGTTGAGAAATTTAGTAGCAGAATGTAATGTTATGCTCTTAGAATAATGTACAGATGTCAGATTTTAATTATCTCATTTTATACCTAAAAATATGTTAGTAAATTTGGATGAGGTTTAACTTGGTTTTTACTCCCTTGAAATGATTCTGGCATCAGGAACTGGCTTTTACTTATTTAACAAGGAAAAGAGTATTATGATTATTTTTAATATCTGTATAACTAATTTTATATTCTATGAGCCTGTAGTAGAAAATTAGACTAAAAGTTCCCAAATTTTTAATTTTTAATATTTGACAATATCTTCGAATGCTTTTCTGAGAGAATATTTTAGAATAATAAAAACAAGAAAGCATCCACCACTCAAAATAGTTCTGGGGATTACGGATAAGGAGTTTGGATAGTAATTTAAATCAAAGCACTGCACAGATAAAATACAAGTGGGGCTTTTTTAAATGAAAATGAAAGTGATTAAATGAAAAATATTTTTAAGGTTTATATATAATAATAAAATTACTATACAAGTTGACACTACCAAAATGTAAGGGAAAAACCAATTGTGAAGAGTGTTACAATTTAAAACTCCTTAAGAAAATTATTTTCTGCATAATTGAATTCTTACACCTTACAAACATCTTTAGGTATGTTTAAAATTATTAACTCAAAGTCCTGCTTTTTAATGAGTTTATACAAACAGGCAGCATTTCTTAAGTAAGGACTTACATATTATCTGGATGACTTTTAGAAGGTGATTGAGAATTTGGTTGCGTTCAAATTTCCCTTTTTGGTATATCCCTACTTCAAACAGCATATGAACTCTTCTATATATCTGTGTGATTCAAACTTCTGTAGACATTGTTTTAAATGTATGAATATGTGAGGAAAGGGATTTATTAAAACTAGTCAGTTAATCTTAGTACACAGAACTTTCTAGAAACCAAATGATCCTGCTCCTCTTTTTAAGATGTCTTTAAGACAGAATGTGAATACTAAGGAGGCCACTGGTATATTCTGGTTAGTTAGCAAGCTGTCTGATGCAATTCTACTAGTTATTTTAAAACAATAGTCCGTTTTTCTATGCTGAATTCAACCCTTTTTGCTGGTTCATTTGTGTAGGTAGAGTCCACACTGGATAAAGCATTGTTATTTACAAGTTTAAACAAAGGTCACTTCCCCTGTAAGCTAGCCATCAGCTACAGCTACTGGACAAAGCTGTTATTTTCATGCTCATCTCTTTTTACCTCTTGATCTGGATACATAATATTGATTTACTCACCCTGAATGAATAGGGCTGGAAGAAAGAGCCACGTTGTCTAAGTTCTCAGTGCCCCAGCTGAGACGGTAAGAATTCCTTTCTGCCTCCTTGGCTAGAGTTGACACCTAAATACAAAGAACACTGGATTTAATAAAAATACTTTCCTTCAATTAAATAAAATATAGTGAACTCTAAAAAGCACTTATCACAGGAAGGTGATATTACCATATTTTCATGTAAAAATATGACCGAGCCATTTAAAATGTGTTTTATAATACATTCCCATTTAAATTATACTATCGACCTAAGACCACATTTGTGTAATCATCGTGGGAGAGAGTAGGTATTCACATCTACTTCTCTATATCCAACCAGCTGAAACTGATAAAATCACACCTAAGATTAAAATATTCCATAACAACCTCTAACAGTTTTCTGGTAACAGATAACAATTTTGAATATAAGGTGTATTTTTACCTGTACCTTTCATTTTCTATCTTAAACGCACCCCATCTCACTTTTTCCTTTAACAGAGATTTTTATAAAGACATTAATTTTTATACATAATCTCCACAGAGGAATTTAGTAGAGCTGAAGCAACAAGCTGTATATCACTTTAGAAAAGCCCTCAAACTCTTAGCCCAGCTTGTCAACTGAATTAAGATGATTTCTTTTCATATGGAAAAACTCTCTGGACATTTCCGGCAACAGGGAACGTCCGAAAGCTCTCCAGAAAGCTGAAATGACAAAGTAAAAAGTCACGTACCTGGTGGCTGGGGATGACAACTGTGTCGTCAATCATGGCACTGTCCCTCAGGTAAGAGGCATGGCTCAGGGTGTGAGACCTGTCGGAACTGAAGGATCGGAGGCTGGTAGGTTGGCAGGAGGCCATGGTCATATACCAACAGCCGGAGCAGGGTTGGGAGGATGGAAGGATGAGCCGAGCAGGAGAGTGAAAAAAGCGCGCTATTAGCTAACAGTGCAACTTCCAGGGGGACATGAATCGCCACCGCGGGAGAAGGAAACACAGGTCTCTGTGTTGCCCTCCCTCTCTGTCCAACAACTAAACGAACACATCTTTTGACTGGTTCCTAGCACTCAATGGCAAGGGCACAAGGGAATCCAGGAGTTAAAATTTGATACTTCTAATCTGATTTATTTTCTCCCCAGAAATCTTTGAAACCAGCAAACTGCAGCTCACTTACTGCCAGGACAAGAGATTCACACAGGAAATTATGCCAGAAGAGACTGCTTCAATCTGTGGTAAATGTCAATCTCCCTGCAACTAAGCAAAATATTAAGGGGGGTGTGGGGGGGGAATGAGACCCGCCTCGGAAAGAACAGAAAGGAAGCACGGGTTTCATCTTCGCTCATTTTCCATTCTCTGCATGCCTCATTCTCCTCTCCAACTGTGAATGACTGACCATGGGTGCATTCCCCTGGAAGGTACAGAGTGAAATGAACTGTAGCCAGATGCATGCTTCCTGCGGAAGTGCAGTTCCTCTTGTTTGTCTCTGGTGTCTCCAACAATGCTATTTCAAAGGGCAGCATTGTTCCCCTTTGCATGTCCTCTGTGTGGTGAGTGAGGCACCAAAGAGTGCTGGTTGCTGTGGCAATAAGATGCAAGAGCACAAGAAACCGTTTCTAAGCACCAACCCAGGACACAGACACATCTGTCAGCACAGAAACAACGGCCAGAGACACAGCCGGAAACGAGGTTTGGCTTCAACATGAGATTTAGGCCTTGGGAATTGATGCTTTATATATTTGAGAACTCTGAATTTCCGAGTTCTGAATTACATATGCAAATGTGATGGGTAAAGCTTGACATTTGCATAAGTGTAATTCATTCCTTCCTAATCAATTTGTACGATCAAATGACAAATAGACTGATATCTCAAGCTGTATTTTATACACATTAGTCCGAGAATTAAATATCTGTATTCAAAATAGCAGCCCAAAGCCCACAGGGAAAAAGAGAGAGATGCAAGCTTTCACAATATTTATAGAAGCAAAGTTTCATTTACTTTCAGCTAGGAGGTATTTGGCCAGTGAAGCACTGTAGAATTATGGACTAAGTGTCAGGTTAGCATATTTCTTAGTAGAAACTATTTTCATTTTGCAAATAGACCTAATTTTGTGAGCCACATGCTGTCATTTTTTGAGGTGTCAACATAGCCAACTTCCATTATCTTTGAGGAAATCATCATTTGGTAGATAAATCATAGTAATTGAGGACCTTCTCCATCCTATTCTGCTGTAGTTTTAATTTTTTATATACTTATTATTTATTTGAGAGAGAGAGCATGAGATGGGGGGAGGGTCAGAGGTAGAAGCAGACTCCCTGCTTAGTGGAGAGCCCAATGCGGGACTCGATCCAGGGACTCGGGGATCATGACCTGAGCAGAAGGCAGTCGCTTAACCAACTGAGCCCCCCAGGCGCCCTCTGCTGTAGTTTTTATGCCCCCCAAATAGACCTGGAATATTAGAAGGCAGGTGACATGAATTAAAGGAGTTGACTGATCTTGTATAAATTTTTGTTTATAATAAAACGAAATCTAAATATAATTCAGTAATTCACTATTTTATGTTATACAGGTTCTCAAAGAAGACTGAGGCTCCGGACACAGCCAAGGCAGGGGCAGCCAGACGCCTTAGTGAGCCCATCCGTAGGGGTTTTAGTCCTAGCAGCTGATATTGGGGCTGGTTTTACAGGTGTGCAGTTGGATTTTGATGGTGCACTTCATAAACAGGCTGGAGGCTGCTAGGATTAACTCTGGCCTAACCCTGAATCTCTATCTGTGGCTCTAGAATTCCAAGGTTCAAATTGTAACTTTATGCATGTAAAGGTGCTAAACTGATGTGCATGAACAATGCATAAGGAACAAGAGGTACTGAGGTACAGGACTAGACATGCCTGCGCACAGCGTAACTGCCACCACTGTAAAGGTCTAAACTTTGAAAGGAGGCAGCCAGGTCCCAATTGCCACCCTCAGGGAGAGACCAGAACTGGGTGGATGTCTGTCTACTTAGGGATGAGGTATGAAAGAGCTCATTTGGCTGCAAGCACAGAGCCGCATTTTGCACTCAATATACCAGTAATAAAGGTGGATTTGTGCTATCTATCTACCTGATACCCAGGTCTATCTCTCAACTGGTTTGAATCAGGTGGGGAAAAGGGGTATCGGTGTTATTGTCTTTCCTAAAGCCTCAACAGAGAAGAAAGAGAGAGGGAGAAGAAAAAATAAGAAAGAGATAGAATTGACGTACAACCAAAAAGGAGATTAGGGTAGAGAGAGAAAAATATTACGATATGGAGACAGAGAGTGAGAAAAGTTGGAGAGACAGAGGGAGGGAGGAAGAAGGAGTAAGTTGGAACTATGCCTAAATATCTCTACTTCCATGATTTTATTCTGATTTACTGTTTAGTGCCTTCTAAAATGCTAACTGGATGCTTAATCAATGTTTATAGTTTCTAACTACTCTTTTTTCTGATGTATAGAATTGACTTAAATAAATAGAATATTCCAGCAGTAGAGAAATTATTCTAATGGAATAATGACCAGCACAAACATCAGGAATAATTCAAGTTTCTGGATAAAAAAATTGTCTACCCTGACTTAAAACATTACAAACGAGGTTAAATATTTTACAATCCAATACATTTCTTTTTCGGTAAGTCAGAGGTTATCCCGTTCAGTTAATAAATTTATAATAACACATATCTATAGGAGTATAAGTCTGTACTTGCTGTTCAATGAAGGGTTGTGCCAAAAGTTATGTTACGGTCTTAAATTTTACTTCTTTGCACTATAGTAAACTACTCTGTGGACACATAATAGGTAGTCTGTAATTTCATTGAAAAATGTAATAATCAGTATCTTAGTAAGCTGTAGGAGTAGACGTTCAGTTAATGAAGTTTTTGAACCCTGTTAAACTAGTGAATATCCAAAAATTTCAATGCGTTTGCTTTATTGCATGGAAAAGCTTCTGTGGCTCATTGATACCTTGCGTTTTACATTAAATTTAATTTGTAAGCAATAATAAAATAAAATGGACACAAAATCTAACTAATAAGAACTTGGATATGTTTTTATCCATGTACATTAAATTGTTCCTATTTGTATTCTCCTGCATCCATGTACATTTTAGGCATCAGAATGGTTTTTCTACCATCTCCAACTATACACAGACTGATGAGGTTCCTTTGGGGAAACCACGCTAATGTTTTATCAACCACAAGGTGGAGCTGTGACAGTTAAACAAAGTCATGCCAGGGGCATGTCTTCGACTTGTATTCTAGTAATATATTCACCCTTCTACCTCCAACAGGTACTCAGTTCAATACATAAAAATCCTAATTTGAGAATAAATCCATAATTCTAGAATATAAGCACCTCCTGCCAACACACACACGCGCGCGCGCACACACACACACACACACACACACACACACACACACACACACACACTACACACATTGCACAGAAAGCAGGGAAATGTGAACGTCTCCAGGAAGTTTCACAGTGTTTTCATGCTATTTAATACCTACCTGGGCATGGTACTATTGAAAGCATACCAAATAAATAACGAAAAGTAAAAATGGTTACCAAAAAAAGAAAACTCCCTTTGAATTACATAAACAAGAAATCCATGAACATGAGATGTTGCCTGTAATTCCATGTTGGAGATCATGAATACAATCTGGGGTTCTGAAAATGCTAGTGTGGACCTGGAGAACAGACCACGGTTTGTTTGTTTCATATCCTCATCTTTACATGCTGATAAGTGTTCAGTTTAAGTAGAATCATCATACCGTGAACCCGTTTAATAGAAAGTATTGTTCTAAAGTTTCCTTAACCTAGTACTTTCAAAGAAGGAAAAAGGATCAGATCAAGAACTTGATAAAATAGACCATGTTGAAAATGAAGGTTTTTTTCTCTGACAGTGATATGATTATTTATAGGTTATTATGAATTTGTGCCAAGCCATAAATTTCATTTTATTGAAATTTGAAATCTTTTCCTAAGAATTTCAGATTGTGATGTCCAAATCTATCTGTATGTCAGAATCCAGTATATAAAACCCTGGCCCCATCACCAGTCCCCCTACTCTCACCCCGAGTGGCTCTTCCTTCTCTTGACCCCAAGGACCACCCTCCATCTACGTCATCAAAGCCAAAGGGTCAATCTAACCATCTTTCTTTTCACCCACCCCATGAAATCCATCACCAGATCTGGCTGCTTTTACCTCATAGATATGCTCTCAAATTTGTCATTTCCCAAATTCTCCCGTGATTGCTACCACCAAGGTTAAAGGTCAAGTCTTCTCTTAACAGCTTCAGCTAATATTCCTACAACAATTTTTCAGATGTTTGCAACTGCCAGGTTTGGCCCTTTGACAGCTCTCCTCTAAAATTCATCGTTTAAGTTTACAGTCAGAGGGATCCAACCAAAGTGTGGACAAGATCTCCCCTCCTTCACACTTACACTCTACCAATATTGCACTATTCTTTCTCTCATACACCATGAGCCTTTGCTCATGATCTCATTAAAGGCTTCAAATGCCCTCCCTACCTTTCCTCACCATCATTACCCATCACTGTATCTCAGTTTGGCCTCATCTCCTCCAGGAAGCCTGAGTCCCGGGGCTTTAGTTGTACTCTGTGGGTACCACTAGCCTAGTTTCTCTCACATCCCATCAGACTATAATTTTAACAATCACGTCCTGGTCACATTTGTATCTCTAGCACCCACCACAAAGCCAGCCCAGAAAGGCACTTATTACATGCACACTGAATTGTTCAAAAGAAAAAAGAAAAAAAGTAGGGAAGAAGCATTGATGCTTAAGGAAAAACTCCAAGAAAAATCTGTTTTTGCTAATTATCCATTTAGAATTAACTCCACTTTAAGGTATTTATTTCTTAGACTGTGAATGTGTTAACTACAGCCTAGAATACAGCAAGGCTAAAACTATAAACCTAAGATTACTGATTAGTGGAAAACATTACACTATATGGACCACCATATGTTAACCAAAATTGGCAGTCAATCCTTTGATGAGGTACCATGGGATGTTCTTATTCAGCTTGCCTCAAAAAATAACAAACACCAGTTGTGCTAGTTAGTAATAATCAGAAAATAACATTGATTTTATACTTCAGAATATGACATAACCTCTTCAGATTTGTCTATAAAGCCTGTGCTCCTTCAGATTTTGCTCAGATTGCTTTTGTATTCAAGATCTTGGAGGATTTTGGTCTAATTCCTTTTCATGAAAAAGTCAGTTTCAGGCAGTTTCCTCCTGAATTTGTTTCTTTTTCATCCTTCTTCACAACATACTTTTATTCACAGAATTTATGCCACTAACAAAAATACCCATAAGGTAAAACAGTCCTTTTTAATTGCCTAGAGAAAAAAGTGGTAAATGATTACAAATACTATACTGAAATGTAGAGAGCTCTTTACTTATCATTTGCTCTGCTTCTTACTAGTTGTTTGACTTTCATTAAGTTACTTAATCTCTCTGGGCCTCAGTTTCCTGTTCTTTAAAATGGGCACTTAAAGGTGCTCAAGGATGCAGTTAAGATACAACATGCTGAGAGTAGGGCAGTACCTACTGAGTATCAATAATTATGTCTACTTTTTTAAATTATCATCATGAAAAAGTGTTGCATTGCCTTCTGGCTGATAACAAGTGTCAGCTTTAGGTGAATACCTGTCGGAGCGTGCTCCCTCCAAGCTGTATCGCAGGTAATTCATACCGTCCAGGAACTGACTGCTGGGTAGCGAGTCATCACCCAGTTCTTTCAGATCCTCGGGCCTAAGATATTCTCCCCCATCGCCTGTCATCGTGTCATCACCTTGAAGCAATCAGAGGAAGATGGAGGAAGAATTATTTGTTGAATGTCATATTAACTACAAGATAGGATGATGATCATGAAAAAACATCAGAATAGCATGGACATCACCGGAACACCACACACCCAAAGAAAACAGAACACATGCAACCACAAAGTGCTAAAACTTATTAGAGAAACAATATTTGACCCATTTCCCATTGCTTACCAAGAAGAAAGAATTACCTGAATTGTAATACTCTTAATATCAATTTTCTTTACTCTTTTTTTTTTTTTACCATAGCTGGTTTATAGCTTGTACTATTTAACATAGTCCACTATGCAGACCACTCAACTTCTAGACATAGTTCCAATAATTTTGTACATAATGTCTGGCATTAACAGTCTCTTCGTGTCATTGGCAATATGCTAAGAAATACCTACTACTCCAGGCACCTGGGTGGCTCAGTTGGTTAAGCGTCTGCTTTCAGCTCAGGTCACGATCCCAGGGTCTTGGGATGGGGCCCCGCATCGGGCTCCTTGCTCAGTGGGGAGTCTGCTTCTCCTTCTCCCTGTCCCCCACCATCCTGGCTCGTGCTCTCTCTCACTATCTCTATCTCAAACAAATAAATAAAACCTTAACAAAAAATAGAAAGAAATATCTACTGCTCTAAAATATGTGATATAGTATGTGGAGGGATATGATTTATAAGATTAACAAGATATGCACATTAGGGAAAGCATACTAGAACAAAGTGAGCAGATTGTGACATTTTAATAAACAACCTGGAATTTAATTTTAATAACATTACAGAGCATAAAAAGGATGTTTTGTTGGAAACTAGGTGGCTTCCCAAAGGTGAATGACAGGGAAAATAGAGAATTAAGTAATCAAGTAGTGGCAGAAAGAGATGACTAAGTGTGGTAGCTCATATTTAGAAGATCAAATGGTAAGGGTACATTCCCTGCCTGTGACTAGGAATAGAATGCTTTCAAAAATATCTTTTCCAGGTGAGTCAATAAGTAATACCTCATTCACAGAAGTGCTCTGTATGCCATTAATATGCTGACATGGAGAAATAAATAATATAGCTGAGAGAAACTATTTTTGATGACTCCTTAAGACACTAATCACACCCTTTAAGCCTGATGATCTACGTAAAGGACAATTTGAAGGAATGTACTTCATTCCTATAAACTAAGTTAAATATCATTCTATACTCATTTGTTTCAAATAGTTGTTCTAAATCAGCACTAATTTATAAAGGTACAGCATTAAAGAATTGTAAGAAAGATATATGTCTTTGACATTTCACTGTTTGTCTGTATATATGATCTTAAGATCTCAGGTATATATAAAAGGATTATTAGCTCTTTAAATTACTTAAAATTAATGACAGATTAAAAAAAGAGAGACCTTCCAGTAAATGGAGATATAATTTATTAACCATTAGATTTTTGTCTCAAAGTGAATGCATTTAACATTTGACCATTATAAGTCTCATCATTAAAAATACTTTCATGGCTCCTTCAGTGACACCACTAGATCTTTATTGAGTTTTAGCATAATGAGTTAGGCTACACAGAGTATTAATTAAAAGTTGAGTCTTTAGAATCAGACAGACCTGGATTCAAATTTTAATTGTTATTTACTGACCTGTTAATCTTCCAGAGCCTCAATTTCCACAACTAGTAAATGGGAATGATACTAATCTATCTCACACAGTAGTTGAATGAATAACATAATAACATTGTGTAATCAAGTGCCTGAATATACTAATTGCTACCTATTGTTTTTATTAATACAAAATGGTGAAAGTGTGACACATCAATGAAATATGAGCTCAATTTCATTTACGCAAAAATATTCTTATTTTTTTTAAAGATTTTATTTATTTATTTGAGAGAGAGAGAGAGAGAATGCTAACACAAGCTGGGGGAGAGAGAGAGGGAGAAGCAGACTCCCTGCTGAGCAGGGAGCCTGACGTGGGGCTTAATCCCAGGACTCTGGGATCATGACCTGAGCCGAAGGCAGACGCTTAACTGACTGAGCCACCCAGGTGCCCCTACAAAAATATTTTTAAATGTATATATCATAAAGAAAGAAATATAATTGTACTGTGTTTTAAATATTCGTAAATCTGATAGCTCTAAGGAAAACATGAGTAAAGTTTTTAAAATTATGGTTGTTAAAGGGGTCTCCTGCCCACCCTTACATATATTTTCTTCTTTAAAGTGAAAAGGGGCACCTGGGTGAAGGTTAAGTGTCTGCTTTCAGCTCAGGTCATGATCCCGGGGTCCTGGGATCGAGTCCCACATCTCAGGCTCCCTGCTCAGCGGGGATCCTGCTTCTCCCTCTTTCTCTGCCTCTCCCCCTCCTTGTGCTCTCTCTTTCAAATGAATAAATAAAATCTTTAAAAAAAAATTAAAAAACTAAAAAGTGTTCCCTCACAAAGCAAGATGTGACAATAACAGCAATCTATAGATAACACTACAAACACAAAATGCATGATGTTGGTCAACTTTAAGAACCAAAAAGGTCAGAGGACAGAGATCACTTTAGGATGGTGTGGTGGGTTCAGTAGTGTCCCCCCAAAATTTCACTTCCATTTGGAATCTGAGGATAGGGCCTTTTTTGGAGATAGGGCTTTTATAGATGTAACTAAGTTAAGGACTGAGATGAGATCACATTGGATAACTCCAATCAGAGTGTTCTTAGAGACACAGAGGAAAATGCCACATGAAGGCAGAGATTGGAGTGATGTGTCTACAAGCCAAGGAACAAACACCAAGGATCGCTGACAGCCACTGGAAGCTGGAAGAGACAAGAAAGACTCTTCCTCAGAGTATCAGAGGTTAGTATGGTCCCACCATAAATTTTTCACTCCCAGAACTGTGAGAGAATAAATTTGAGCCACCAAGTTTGTGGTAATTTCTTGTGATATTCCTAGGAAATTCAGTGAAGCTGGAGAAGGAGTCACCGAAGAAGGAATTGGAGCCGATCATTTGTTTGGATTCAGTTTTAATGCGCAGAGACTGACACTACTCTAGGTGAGAGGCTCGTGTGTAAGGGGTCATGGAGGGCAATAAAAACAGTGAGAATAAAAGAGTAATACGTGTTACTTATTTAGAGAATACTACCTGAAGTAACTTGGCAAAAGTAAACGTTCATGATGGTGAGCAATGGCAAAAAGTCCAGGAAGAAAGTTAGTGTCTAAACAGTGATCAAATCAAGGCCAGACATCTTATTATAAGCCTTGTAGGACTTCATTGTTTCTACTACTTCCCTCCTCTTATGTAATTGGTAAACCTTTACGTAGGAGTATTTTTATGAGTCAAATAAGTTGGGGTACCCCTTTGTTTATTTCTGGGAGAAAAAAATTATAAGATCAATTCTACGAATTAGTTTACCAAAACACAGGCATTGTCTGGTTTGGATATAAGCCTAAATTATTTCCAGAAAAAAAATATGTGAACTTGTTAACATTTGGGAAGACTAACTCTACTCTTATTTATGAAAAGGTGGAAGAAATAGTTGGATGAAGTATCTGTCGTGTTATACAAGGAGGAAGTGAGGAGCCCCGCTGTCAAGAGTTCACAGCCAAAGTGTGACAAAAGGAGATAACAGATGGTTCCTCTACATTTCATCGTAACACTCAGCCATTCTGGAGTTCTCTTGATTATCATTAGTACACATCATTCCAGAGAAGCAGTGGAGAAGTTTGTACAAACCATCCATGCACAAACCTTTGAGTATGTGGGACACATGGGTCACATTTCTACAGGTATTTTAGTTACCTAAGTGTTAATCACCCCTGAGCCCCACCATATAACTTACTGCTGTGGAGCTGAGTCAGCAAAGGTAGGGATCAGCTCATGATCCTATGAAGATGTAGAGGATTACATTTACAGCTGTGTTTTCGTCCGCACAGTACAATACTCTCAGATTGAATTCCCATTTCTATCTTTTCCTTCCATTTCTCTGCCATGTTGTTCCATCAGGACTTATTTATAGTATGACTGAGCTATTACAACAACGTTCATACTGGGTTTACCTTCCCCATCTACCACTTAATGGCTGTGTACTGTGGAGCAAACTACTTAATGTGTTTAAGTCTTAGTCTCATCCTGTTCAGGTGAGCCTTTCCTCACCTGAAAAAAAAAATGAGGGGAAATCAATAGCCTAGCTCATGCGGATGCTATGGGGATTAAATGAGACAATGCACCTAGCATTGTAGATGTTTAGTAAATGTTTTCTCCTCTGTCAAATATCTGAGCTTCCTTCCAATTTCTTCCTAATACACTCCTTTAGTGTATCACTGCTGGTTTAATCTTTGTGAAAATCAGATTTGTTTCAATCATTAATCAAAATGTTTAATATATCCTAATTTCCCAGACTTTTCGGTTAAGAATTCAAACATTCACAGTGAAGCCCAGTATGTTTTAATGCATGAGCCAAATCAAATGACTGGATTATTTTGCCACTCTGTGTCTCTCTCTTATGCTTTCCCCTCTCAGGACCATCCATACTGTTCCTTCCCCACTCTCTAAAACCTGTGTCACCTTCCTATTAATCTCTCAGTTTCGGCAAGTCCACAGGACTGTGCGAGGTCTCTCCTTCTCTAGCTCCCAAGGCAGATATGAAAAGTGGATGACATAGTGCCTTCTGTTATACTTCACTTAACTTCTACATTATCTCCCCATGTGTATATATATATATATATATATATATAAAAAAACACAGGCATGCCCTGTGTTCACCTCTGATGCCCCAATGGTAGCAGTGACAGAACTTTACACACAGTAGTAACATCACTTTTACTATCTGTTGATTGGATTCATGAATGGATATCCTGATTACTATACCAAGTTAGCCTGAAAGGACATCTATACCGGGCTTGAATATTCTTTTGAGTATTGATAATATACACAATTATCAAAACAGAAGAGCTGTAAAAAAGAAAAAAAAAGGCAAGAATTGGCTAATACCTTTAAAATATATGTGGCTGCACTTTGTCCATATGAATGGTAGGTTCCGTGAAAACATTTTAAGCCCGTAAAACATTAAAGGGTTGGCAATATCAACCAGCCAAGTTTCTTTATACTAATTCTTAGCACTAAAAGTCACTTCACAGTACTCAAACATATTGTATACATAAAAATTTTTCAACTTGAATTTCTTTCTGGGGAAAAATGTGTTACTAAGCTTTTGGCTAGGTCTAAAAGAAGGAAAGCTTCTTCTCTCACCATAGGAGATATTCTTGATCATTAGCCAGTATTCCTCTCAAAGCAAGACCTTTTATCACTAAAAACTCTGAATCTATAACAGTTTTAATAAAAGTACACAGGATATTATAGCTAGATCTTATATTAGGCAATGAGCAGGTCCAAAAAGCTGTTTTATATAAATGGAATTTCTTTAATCCCACTCAATACTTTGAATGCACTGGCAATGGAATTATTTAACAATTATTTAGGAAATAAACTACTTTTAAATTAAATAATCACTCTATTTGATTTATAAATTTAGATTTTCATGTAAGAAGTTTGCTTCAAGTGATACCACATGCACTTTGGATCCTTGGTAGATACAATATTTTATATTATTCATTTTTCCCTACATGCTGAAGTTCCTCCTAAATAATTTTAAGGGTTATTTTTATTCCTAGCTACCTTCAAAAATCACATTATAACTATCAATTTCACATATTTTTTAACCACATCTAAAACTTATCTTCAGCCAAGAATGATATGAAGTACATTCAGTCAAGCAGTCTTAGTTTTAACAGGTCCATGGTAGTTAAGTGTCAACTTACAAAGAATTATTTTTTCCTGTGTATTCTTAGAAGAGAGATTAGTTTTGGTAAAATATTCACATGATGCTCATTAGATAATTTAATGATACTAATAGGTCTCAACAACAGCAGCAAAATCATTAATAGGATAAGCAATTTATGGCTTTAAGCTTCCAAGTTAATAAAATCTACACACTCACATGCATACAAATACAACTCCATGCTATTTCAAAAGAAACAGATTAGTAGTAGGCACCCAGATTTAAATATTAAGCAAGTTGCTTCTATCCAGTTAAGAAAAATTAAAAGCAAAGCTTTCACTCCAATAACTTCCTCTAAAGGTACCTGAATCACTAAGCGCTTCCCCATCAATAAAGTTGTCACCGAACTGTTTAAAGGCTGTTAGGAAAGATGATTCCACAAAACAAAACATGATGTGCATATATGAATGCTAAAATTAGCTGGCAAGTGTTAGGATGGAACACAAAATTATTATAATACTTGGAAATGCTAACTTTGGCAATTATTAATTTACTTATAATAACGCACTGACCAAACATTTGCTCGTTCTTGTCATAAGTTCTTACAAAAGCTGAGATAACTCAGTGCCTATTACCAATCGGTGAACAAACTAGTTCCAAATAATGACACCTCAATGTAAAGTTTCACCTTCTGATTACATCTTGAAGAACCTAAAAATCTACTTTTACTATTTCTCAATAAAAGCAATTATTATTAAGAATAGTACTTTTCTTTTCAACCTGACTAGTTTTTTAGTTCTTTTATCTCTGCAGTGAGGGACTCCCTAGTGTCTTCTATGCTCTTCTCAAGCCCAGCTAGTCTCCTTCTGATTGTTCTTTTAAATTCTGGTTCAGGCGTATTACTTATATCTGGTTTAATTAGATCCCTGGCCGTGCCCTCTTCTTGTTCTTTCTTTTGAGATGAGTCCCTCCATCTTGGCATTTTGTCTAGATCTCTGTCTTGTGTGTATTAGGAAAGCCTGTTAGGTTTCCTGCTCCTGAGAGTAATGCTGTATTAAGAAGAGCTCATAGAGGGCGCCTGGGTGGCTCAGTCGTTAAGCGACTGCCTTCGGCTCAGGTCATGATCCCGGGGTCCCATGATCTAGTCCCGCATCGGGCTCCCTGCTCAGCAGGAAGCCTGCTTCTCCCTCTCCCTCTGCTGCTCCCCCTGCCTGTGCTCTCTTACTCTCTCTCTCTCTGACAAATAAAATTAAGAAAAAAAAAAAAAATCTTAAAAAAAAAAAAAAAAAAGAAGAGGTCATACACTGTCCAGGGCCTGGTGCTTCAGAAAGTGTCTTTGGTGTGTGCTGTGTGCACTCTGCTGTTGGGTTTTGGCTGCTCTTTCCCTCAGATTAGTCTCGGCAGAGCTTCTCTTTGCCTGCAGTGGGTAGTGTTTGGACCTTCTCCAGTGTGTGGCAAGTTTTAACTAGTACTATTCTTTATGGCAATAATTTTTCAAACATATACATTTGACCAAAAGCTGTACTATTGAAATTTGCCTACATACCTCATTTGCTGCATTCATGATTTTTTGGCAGATTTTTTTGTTCAAGAAAAGTCAACTGGCTCTAACTGAAGTAGAGGTAAGGAGCCAGAAACCCTCGTGGAGGGGCAGACCTGCAGCACAATGCTCCATCCCCACCCCAGGCAGTCCCTTGTACTCCTTTTAGAGCAATAGGCTTCTCAACATTTGAAATCCACTACCTTAGATAATTTTTATCAGCTCTAAAACTATACAGAGCATATTTTATGACTTAAAGAATCAAATGCTTACGTTGAATTAGTATGACTTACATGCTATTTCTAATCTTATCTAAGCCTCCTCTCTCTCCTCTGGACTTACGATTTATTCTGATCATTTGAACCAATCAGAAACAGAGACTTCTCAATATACCATTGAGAAAATATACTTCAAAGTCTTTCACTTTAAGGCATTTTAATTTAAAAAGTATGTTAACATAATTAAAACACATATTAATAATAATTGTATTATCAGGTAGGTGTTTTTAACAGATGGCCAATTTCCAGTGTCTTTCCCCTTTTCCAGTTCTGTTATTAGTAAGACATTAAAGATAATACCCATTGAAAATAGACAAATCACTATCCTCTTTCCCCAAAGGACGAAAGTAGGTGTTTTGAAACAGAGGTGAAAAAGTGACTTTAAATGTTAAGAGGCTGTCACCCACACCCCCTGTACCAGCTTCATCCTTGAGGAAAAGGATGCCTTGTCTTTGTGTAAGACAATGAAGACCGAATAAAAATCTTACCTTCTTCATCAGAAACATCAAGAACCTCAGTCATCGTCTCAGGAACATTTAGCTTGTGTTTTTCAGTGATAGTCTGGAAAAAAAAATCATTAATACGCAAGTTAAAATCAAACAAAAGAGAAAAGAATCACAGAGGAGGTCACGTGGATAGCATCAGCAAGCCATCAGTCCCTGATCATTTCATCTTCCTACATGTATGTTCTGGAAGCTTATTCTGGTCCATGAAAATTCATTTGTTCTTTCTGAAGATAAATGGTCATTGACTCCAGTGAAGTTGTACAAGAAGAAGTTCATTATTTTGAGTTCCTTTTTGAAAAATAAATTCTTTAACGATGGCATTAATAATTAGTCATATTGAGAAAGCAGACGAATGTTTCTAGGGCTTCCCTAAAATGAACTAAGTAATGTCTCCAGAAAAGTTTTAAAAAGAGCAATGAACATATGTAATTTATTAAAAACAAAGCCATTGGAAAAGAAGTTGTAAACAATGTGAAAGACAAACTATTGGGGCAGAAAACATGATGCATCTCTTCTGGGATCAGAAGATCAAGGGCAGAGAGTCAATCATCCTTTCGGTATTTCGTTGGTCTACAGTTCTGGTTTGTTGCTTATTCGCCTTCCACAAAGGCACTCCAGAGTTGCCAAGTCCACTGCCTTCCATTCCTGATGGGCGATGTAAGGTTAAGAGACCAGATTCTGGAGAATGGCTGCCTGGGTTCGAATTCTAACTTTGTCATTTCTTAACAAGTTCCTTACTTCTTTGGGTCTCAATTTTCTCATCTATAAAACAGGGATACTACTACTACTTCATAAAATTGTTATGAAGATTAAATGAAATAATATACATAAGAGCTCTAAGAACAGTGCTTGGAATATGTTAGCACTCAATAAATATCAGCTAGTGTAACATCATTATTGTAATTGTAATTCTATGTTAAATTCATCTTAAAACTGAAGAGCCTCTGAACTTTTTAGTCATTCAGGCACTCAAGAAACATTTTGAGCACCTACCACATGCTGGCACTGTTTTAGACAACCAGGGATACCACGGTGATTTAAAACAAACAAACAAAAAATAAAAAACAAATCACACTACTTTAAATATCACTGCCAAGTCTCAAACTCATATCTCTAGTGTCTGCACTGAAAATGTAGTAAGTGCACGGAGTGGCATCGTTACGGGAACTCTAAAAACCTAATCTCTCAAAATAAGGCAAATCTTCAAATAAAGTCACTAAAATATTGGGGCAAACAGTTGTCTTAGGTTTTTTAAGCTTTGCTACATGGATACTACGGACTTTTTTGAATGGCACCAACTTCTTTTCTTTCCAAAAGCAGTAGAGAACTTCAAATAGATTTACGAGGAAATTCAACTACTTTGAAAATATATTCACATCTACCTGTATAATATCTGTGTGTCAAGAGGCACTGATGAAATCATAATGTGACACCGCATGCCCTTTCAGTGGCTCCCCATTTCCGCAGAAAACAAGCCAGACAAAGTGGCTCAGAAGAGCTGGGTGATGTAGTAAGGAGAGGCACGGAGGCCTCCCCCTCCCCCCTCCATGCTGCAGCCGTGTTCCCAGGTCATGTCCTCTTACACCTCTAAGTTTTTCCATATATTCTCTCCTTTACCAGAAATATTCTTCTACCTCTTTTCTTGGCTCATAGTAGATGTAATTTTCTTGGAGAGACATTCCCCAATCCTCCCTGATGAGTGTTTCACTGTGATTATCTGGCAACACGGGATACACCACACCATACATGTCTGTGTCTTATCTGCTCCCACATGAGAGAGTGAGTCATTGAAGAGTCAGTTTGTTTCCACAGAACCTGAAACCTAGCAGGTGCTTCTCAAGTATATATCGAATACATCAATGATACAAAATTAGGCAAACTGTACGTAAAATCCACATAACAACTAAACAGATTTTCTTTGGGGTGATAAAACAGTTAAAGAATGGGAAGAACCCGAGAAAGTAAGGAAAGTCTCATGTTATCCCGATGAAGGCACAGTTGGAGATTAAAGTATTGAATTCAGCTTTCCTGCATGTTGCTTATGATGTTTAAATAATTTTGTAATGTCTTATTCACTGAAAACTAAACTTTAGGAAAGACAAAAGCATCCATTAAAAATTCTGCATAATAGTAGCTGATCAATAAGTATATCTTAAACTTAAGAAGACTATTATATCACTTATTTTATTTTTAAAGATTTATTTATTTATTTGAAAGAGAAAGACAGCATGAGCAGGAGGGGCAGAGGGAGAGAGAATCTGAAGCAGACTCCGCACCGAGTGCAGAGCTGGATGCGGGGCTCAGTCTCACAACCCTGAGATCATGGCCTGATGCGAAACCAAGTCCGATGCTTAACAGACTGCACCACCCAGGCGCCCCCTCATTTACTTATCTTAATAGTAATTAATTCATAAATTTAACATGGATAAATTAAAACCTGTGTTCTATATCCATGGTTTTCAACTCTAGCTGCAAATTAAAATTATTAGAGAAAATTTTAAAATACCATCACTTGGATACCATCACAGAACACTTAAGTCAGAATCCCTGAGGGCTCAGCTATGAAAAAGTTGCTCAGATGGATCTATCATGCAGCTCAAATCGCAACCCATTTGGAAAAGTGTATAAATTGCAGAAAGTGCTTTGCATTTAAAATATAGGAAAGACAGTGACATCTTATTAAGCTAATGATAACCTATTAAGCTTTTTCTGAAACTTTTTTTATAAGATTCTCAGTGTAAATAAAATGACTCAAACATGTGAAGGGATATCTACCATATTAGACTACACCAGAAAGTTTATTTTACGGAGATGTTCTAGAGTATTTGCCCTTTTTAGGAAACATTCCACAAGAGGATGCTTCTCTATTTGAAAATAAGTGATGGAAATATTTTTTAAATAAGTTCTATTGCCTGACGTACTTAATTTATATTTTCAGACACTGATAATAGGACTATATTTTCTTTGAATTTCTAAGAGTGGACTGGAATTTCTAAGAGTGGAAATACCATTGCTTTAGCTTGGTCACTGAATACTACCAAAGTTATTACCAGCAAATATATGTGGCAACAGAAAAAGTACCACACAGTGATCACACTGGTCACAGATATTTTTCTGTTATAGATCATAAAAATGCCCTCTATATGCAATGTAGTGAGTATGCATTTGTTCAGGATGTAGCACTGACCTTTAGAAGACCATCAATAAATATTTGTTGAATGGATGATAAATAAGTCTTCCTACTCATGAGTAATGTTATAAGAGATATATATTTTCCTTTAAAATGGAGTGAACTTTGAAAACTTGATTATCAAAATATAAATATGGTTTTATACAAATGCATCTGAATAGTGCATAGAAAACAAAGATATAATTAAATGATCATGGGCAACTCCGTCTGCTATAGAACCTAAGAGTCTATATTCAAGATTAGAAACCACTTCAAAGTTAAAATGGGTAGTGTACTATGCACACATTTAATAGTATGTAATTAAATCAGATAATACGGCAATATAAATAGGATAGGAGAGATGGAAGCCTTAATAATGAGTTTTTTTTTAAGAAACAAGTGTTTTTTTTTTTTTAAGATTTTATTTATTTATTTGAGAGAGAGAGAATGAGAGATAGAGAGCACGAGAGGGAAGAGGGTCAGAGGGAGAAGCAGACTCCCTGCTGAGCAGGGAGCCCGACACGGGACTCGATCCCGGGACTCCAGGATCATGACCTGAGCCGGAGGCAGTCACTTAACCAACTGAGCCACCCAGGTGCCCAATAATGAGTTTTTAATATTTATCGTGATGTGAAAAAGATGTAAAAACTAAAACATGAGTCCTTAACATGCTGTTTGTAAATAGATAATATCTGGTTTGTTTTACGCAAAAGAAAGAGTGTGCATAGCCGGCCTCCACTTGGCCCGCACCCCTCATCAACTATTTCCTTTGTATCACATACTCACCAAATCACCCCAGCATGATGAGTGATCTTGGCTAATATGCCACCTTCTAATGCCCACACACAATGGCTCCCATCAGTGGGGCAACAGGCTAAATTTGGTTTTGTTCCCCAATGTATTTATACCAATTGTACATGTTAATAGAATGTCTGTAATAATTTAAAAAGTATGTAAATATTTTTCTACAAAAACTAATGTAAATGGTTTGGAAATCTCAACAAAGGTGAGTCACCAAAACTAATTTGTACTCATTTAGGTGTAGTTGAGACAATTAAAGCAGATGAGGAAAAAAAAAGTATGTCAAAAGTTTAAAAAGGTTCTGCACTCAGTATAATGTCACTTTAAGATAACATACAGGATGAATACGGGGTGCCTGGGTGGCTGAGTCTGTTGTGTCCAACTCTTGATTTTGGCTCAGGTCACGATCTCAGGGTCCTGAGATCCAGCTTTGTGTCAGGTTCCAGGCTCAGCAGGGAGTCTGCTTGAGATTCTCTCTCTCTCCCTCTGCCCCTCCCCATCCCCGCGCATGCTCTCTAAAAAATAATAAATAAATCTTTAAAATATATATGTATATACGGGATGAATACCATCAAGATATAGGTATTATAGGATATAGTATGTAATATAGATGTTCTTTGTGCAAGAATGATCATTTAGCCTCCTTCTAGTCAATGGACCTATATTCAAAGAAAAGATCTTGACTCCACCTCAAGAGGTGTCCAATGACTTCAGGTGGATTTACTGCATTGCTATTTCTATGATTCCCATTTTAACTGACTTAGAGCCTCAAATAAGATTTAGGACTTTGAATAGTTACATTTCTTAACTGTCAAAAATTTCCCCTCTTTAAATGGTATAAAATGTCATTTTATTTTAGTAGTTTATTCAGCAATTTATGATGTCATTTTTATTTTAGTAATTTTGGGTCTACATATCAATGATTATATGCAACTTAAACCATGATCATTTTAAAATTATGCAAATAATACAAATACTCGATGACAGCTGATTAATAAGTAGAGGGGCGAGTCCTATCTCCGTCTTCCAAACTGCCTTAGGCAATTGAGCTTGGTGGCTTCTGCTGCCAGAAATGCGTCCCCCGCACTCTGATGCCCATTCCAGCAGACACGCAATGACTGTAATCCTGGGATAATGCTAAACTGCTTCATATCCCCTGCTGGGTTCCCCAAAGTTAGAAAAGCAAAGGTTAAGGAAACAAACCACAATTCCAAAATGTCTCAAAAATTTCTGAAGCAGTGGTTTCTCCTTTACAGACTGCTGCTTTCCTCTTCTCCCTACACAATGACTTTATTCATACTTTGGGGTAAAGAACTTCAGAAGGAGGATTAGCACAGGAAACTTTCTTTGACGAAAGAGAACTCACATGGCTGCTCAAAGGCACATCATACAAATCCAATGATGTGAGATTTGTATGTTAGTTGTGTAACTGTAATTACACTTAAATGGTAATAACATCAAACTAAATTTAATTTTATTGATTTTACATAATTATTTAATTGTCTAGTGTGCTACATTGGCCCATCACCAGTGAGCAATTCCAAATTCACTTTAGAAAATAATATTGAATATGATGCCTCCATGGAAATCAACCAAAAGCACTATTTGGGTAGGTTGTTTTTAATAGAAAACTAGGTGAAAACACCTCTTTCACAAAATTCATGTTAAGCTACATTTAGTGGGTGCCTGGGTGGCTCAGTCAGTTAAGCGTCTGCCTTTGGCTCAGGTCATGATCCCAGGATCCTGGGATCAAGCCCCGCATTGGGCTCCCTGCTCAGCAGGGAGTCTGCTTCTCCCTCTCCCACTCCCCCTGCTTGTGTTCCTGCCCTCGATACCTCTGTCTCCGTCAAAAAAAAAAAAAAAATCTTAAAAAAAAAGCTACATTTAGTAAAGCCAAGATCAGTAATGTCAGAGTGGTTAAGAACATGGACTTTAGAATCTGACAACCTAAATTTGAATCCTAGATCTAGCCTCAATGCCTGCCATATCTGTAATCACTAAATATTCATTTTTAATATCATTAATATCATTATGTGAAAAAAAAGTATGAATAAAAGTCTCTTCCCAAAGAGAGGAAGTGCAAAGTAAGAAGGCTCACATAAGAGACAGGAATAAGTTCATATTTTCAATCCTTCACCCCAAACTCAATTTCACAAAACAATAAAACTCAATTTTAAGAATCAATTCTAAGAGTCAGAAAGTAAAAATAGGGTGGTATCAAAACATGTTACCAATACAATTACCCATTTAGACAAAGGGGGTACTTGTTTAGTTAATGTGGACAATGACTTCTTACCCCAACTAAAAGCAAACATGCCATTATGTTTTATATTTGTCAGCTTTTTATCCAGGAACTTGATTTCTAAGTAGAGTGGTTTTTATTGGGGAAATGCTCAGCTGGGCAGGGCAGAGGATAATGGGACAGAAGAAAAGCTCACAGGGAGCTCTAAAAGCAGTTTTTGTATTGCACTAAAACTAGATGTGGCAGAGATACGACTCCACGTCTAATTTCTGAAAGGTATCTGAACTTGTTTAGTCATAGTATTTAGCAAGCTAATTGCTTCTCTTTTCAAATATAGATCTATATAGTTAAAGTCATTCACTCTAAGTAATATTTATGAGCCTGGGATCTCTTTGAAACTGAACATGTAAGTTCCGTAGGTTTGTTGATGTTAAAGAATTTATTTTCTTACAAAATGCAAGTCGCCTTCTCCACTCCCATTAAACTCTAAGCTGCTGGGGGGCTGGGAGGGGGGGTAATGTTTTCACCACTGTTGACTCTTCAGCCCTCAGCATAGAGCTCAGAGCATATTTTATACACAATAAATACTGAAGGAACGAATTAGTTAATGAAATGAATGGAAGAAAAGCAGGTCAAGTAGCAAAAAAAGATGCAAGCTTGCCACCTAGTGGTCACTTGATAAAAATGTATGTACATGATAACTGGCAATCCGAGCTAATAAAGTTTACAGAAAACATGACTCCCAAGAACAGATGTACTTGGCCAATCTTGCCACTACAGGCTTCACTTATCTGTGATTTGCACACTGTTTCAAAGATGCCAAATAAAGACACATATGTATAGGTCCCTAATATGAAGACTTTACTTTCCTGGTATAAAAAATGATTATAGTAAGAAAAAGCCATTAAGATTCAGCCATATAGAGCAACTCAGAAGTATAGTGATGGGTAGTGACAAGACTTGTTTTTCTCCCCTATAATTTATTGAAGCCATACTTTAAATCTTTTAAAAATATTGTGGTGTATTAGCCAAAGGTTTTAAGACTCTGCTTGAGAAAACAAGCAGTACTATTCTCTCCCATTTAAATTCAGGCTGTGTCTCACAGTTCATTAATAAATCATACTCCACTCTATTAAAAATTTCACATCAAACCAACTGTATTCCATCTGCCTCAACGTCAACAGGGACTTGGTGTCAGTCTGAAGAATAAAATTCCTTTCTTTTTCCACATATCTGTCAAAAGAAACAAGTGTTCTAAAATTCTATACACATCCTTTCCAACTTAAGGCATTTACTAGAACCCCATTCAGATGTTTTATGTTGATTTGTGATCTTACTGTCTCTAAAGAACATCTAATGTTCTACTGTCACTCTATTTTTCTGTTTTGAAAGAGAAATTAAAGGGCTGCTGTTCTTAGAGTCCATGCTTAAGAAAAAAAAGTTAATAAATAAGTGCAAAGAGAACAGCACTTTCGCTTTCATCTGTGAGTCTCCCTATGGGGAGGCCTCCTTTAAGCTTTGCTCCAACTGAATGGGACAAGAGCCTTAGGACTCATTAGTCCCATAGTCTTCACTCTCCTGGAGTTTCTCTGGCAAAGGCCATCAATGATCCCTGCTCCTCCTAAAGAATCAGCAGTCATATTCAAACCAGCAAAAATAAAAAATTTTAAATATATGCCCTTGTCGTGATACAGATACAGTTGACCTAAGTACAACCAATTTCCTTTTTCAATAAAAAATGATCATCAGAAGAAAGTAAGGAGGAACCGTTCTCACGGGAATGCATTTGACCCAGTCATCAGCCCAGTATCAGGGGGATTAGGGTCTTTCCAGAGGCTGATGTGACCTCCTGGCTAAGATCAGAAGTTTGCTCTGGAGTGTCCTACCACTTTGCCAGTGGTAGGTGTCACACCCCACTACAGTGAAAGGGCAGAGCAGCCCCCCCCCAAAAAGCAGTGGGAGAAAAAGGAACTAAATATTATACAATTACGTTTACATTTTATATGGATTTATGTTAACGAAAGGAAGCTAAAACCCCCATATTAGTTGTGTAAATGCACTTACCTCCACATACTTCCATGCTGTACTATATATTCACCCAAAGAAGTTCCAAACTAAAAGCTCAACACATTTTATAAGTGCAAAAGTATGTGGCTTGAAAGCCAAGACAATAGAACCAAAGCCCATCAGCTCCTTCTACTCACCGTGGTGGTGGTGGTGACCTCCTCTGTTACAACCTTCAGGGTGTCGACCACGGAGATGTAGCCCAGACGTTTAGCAATCGCCAAGGCGGTGTTGCCATTCTGAAGAGAGTGAAAGAGAGAAAGAGTGAGAACTGAGAGGCAGGACTGCGCCATGAGCCAATGAGCTCACCGGCTGCTCCGCAAGAGCCAGCATTTCCTTCCAAAACAAGGCACAGCTTAGGAAAATCACTAGTTTTTACCATTACATCTGAATCTCTTTGTAACTTCTTTAGACTATAGCCCGGGTCACCATGGTAACACAACAAGCTGCATCTGCCTGCTCTTCTAATAAGAAGCACTTGACGCTTTAACCCTGAGGTTGTCAAACATCTCTACAAATATTCCACTGTGTTTAGCAAAGTACCTCTTGAACTGAGGATGCAGCCTCCAAAAATTATTAGGCAGTACCGAGGACTGCTACTCTTCGTCAGAGGCCAGGCCATCTGCTGCAGGTAAGATGTTACCACAGGGAACTCAGTCACATATTTAGCTACAGCTGTGCAGAAGCTCACAGTGCAGCAAAATAACACAAGCAAGCAACTCCGGCTCCAGCGCCGGCCACGGGGGATCCCGGTTTGTTTAACTGCACCGCTTAGTTTACATTCCAATGGCTCCACGTCCCGAGGAGCTTTGTCTAAGCCAGCAGCCTCGCCAACCGGGCTCCCTTAAGAAGGCCGGGCGGGAGGGGTGAACTCGCGCTCACATCTGAGCACCAGCTGTAAGCAGAGCACGTTCCAGCAGCCTAAGCGCAGGGCCCCACTCCCCCGAGAGAGACGGCCGAGGCAGGCCGACTGCTCTCCCTCCCCGGGAAGCGCTGCCCGAGAAGTCATGCATCCCGGGCTTCCCAGAGTGCGGGGGGCTTATCAAAGAGGGAATGTGTCTGAACCCGGCTCAGACAAGGGGTCGCCGGGGCGGGCGAGCAGGAGGAAGCGGCGGTAGCCGCGTGGTGCGGGGCAGCCGGCGCCTGGCTTACCGCGGTGGTGGCGTTGGGCTTGGCCCCGTGCTGCAGCAGGACGTTGATGATGTGCGTGTGGCCCTGCTGGGCGGCCTGGTGCAAAGGCGTGTAGCCGTTCTGTAGGTGACGGTGGCCATGGACCCAGCAGGATTTGCAGCAGGAGAAGGAAAACTAGGTCAGCCTTCATGTTGCGTTTCTTGGTATTACTTACAACAAAACCATCAAGGATGTTTATTTGGAGCTCAGTTTCCCCACCAACCCCATTTCTCAGCAACAAGCCCTCCCTCTCACCTTATGGTCTGCTAAGCAAAGCGAAAAGACTAGCTTATGAAATAGGAAGACTAACAAACTCCAAATTACAGCTATTGTTATAAGTTTAATTAGCATTAAAAACGGGTATGCTGAGAGATTTATAATGACAAAAGAGCGTTAGCACAATGATTTCTTCCCTGGGGAAAAAGAAAGTAACATGTTTTTAACTGCAGCTTTCAAGCTGCAGACGGTAACGCAAACCACACTGCTTGTCATGACTTTTCTAATAATCTTTGCGCCAGCTTTAGGGCTTCTAAATCAATGGAGGTAAATCTGAATCAGCTTTGGTCAAAGAAGGGCACGCTTAGAGAATGGAAGAGTTCATTGGATGATGAGTGGCCCACTCTCAATTAAAAATGACTTTAAAAATGAAGCTCTTTTTAACATTCTGGTCTAAACGGGAAGTTTCAATGAAAGCTCTGCAATCCATGATTTGTGAGGAATTGCTACTGAGGTTAGTGTGCAGCCAATCTTGCTCAGAACTCTGGTAGGTGGCGGGTGGCACAGGTTGGTTGCATATTCACATTAATTAAACACATGGCACTGGAATCCTTGGAGGCAAACAAAACATTAATATCATTCATTGAACATTTATTTTGTGCCAGATGCCAGACCTTGTAGTTGTCTTTTAATCTTTATTGTCATCCTAAAACTGAGGGTGCTTGGTACAAAGGAGGTGTCTCATAAATTATGAGTGACTGACTGAATAAATGATTGAATAAATGTTTTCTTCCCATTTCAGAGATGATGACATGGAAAATAACAGTTAAGTGATTTCTTTGCAATCGTTCTAGGTTCAGAACCTGTGTGGATCATGATAGCCAACGGGTATCTGACGACTTTTTTTTATTATCTACCTGCCTCACACTGATAAAATTTTATCCGTTGTCTGGGTTCTAAGTTCTGAGCAGCCTATTCATAATCATAAACTTGTAGGAGTATATGTCCCTTTTATCTCCTGTCACTGCTGCCTCATGCATGACCAACGTGCATTTTTGCCACTCCTGTCTACATAAAGTGTCTTTCTGTATACACAAGGTGCCACATGATTCCTTCTATGCTTTTGCTGTGGCCTTTCCATCCACGGGGATGTCCCTGTATTTGTGAGTCTATCAGTCTGCGTGTCCTTCAGTCTGGAACATCATCAGCTCTGCCATGTTTCTATATATCCCTCCCATGGCATTACCCCCAGGAAACCTGGAAAAGAAGCCCATGACAGGGACTCTGAGAAACTTACTGCTATTGTAGGGACTCTGCTCTCAAATGAGGTAATCCATGGACATTTGAGAAGCATAAAGTAAGAGGTATTTTTTTCCCTGAAAATTCTTCTTCATCGTGTTTACAAGTATTCTACCAACCAAACTTGTTCACCTCTTCAGTATCAACCAACTTAATTCATTTAGCAAGCATTTACTAACCACATGCTATGTGCTAAATAGGAGACACCGTGCTTACGTAAATTAATAACGCCAGAGTAGCATTCTTGCCCCCAAGAGCTCACAATTTACTGAGTCCTCAATGCACACAGTGTCCAGGAAGGTGTCTCCCGGGCCTGATTTTAATTTAACCTTTACCTGAAGCCTCTGGTGCATGAGCATATTTGCTAGGGAAGTCTGGAGCAACTTAAAAACTTTTATGGGAACATTCGGTTGCAGCTTATCCAGGGTCTTAGGCCCATTCTGCTAGGAGCTCTAGACCCAGTTCTACCAACTTCTAGCGTATTCCTAAATCCCTCCAACCCTCCATTTCCTCATTTACAAAATGGGAATAGCCAAGATTTCAAGTCTGGTGAAGGATTATATATGTTGCCCGTGAGACTTTAATTTATCTAAAGTTCTATGAAAATGCTGACAAACATTATTTCACTTTTTTTCTTTCTCATTGAAGAGCTCTATGATCTTTGCTGCATATTTTATAAAAAAAATTTTCTTTTACATGCTGACGTTCTAAACGCTTTTTGCAAATTAATCATGTAATTAACCAACTCTAGTTCTCCTCAAGCTGATGTTCATAGGATTTTATTTTAATTTTAAACAACTAATAGTCTCATAAAAAAGTTCACTTTTCCAGATTTTTATACCAGATCATGAATGTTTGAGGACTAAAGGCAATACATATGTTTACATTTTCATAGCAACAAAACCAATTTTTAGTAACCATAGTTACATGAGATGTGAGGCAGAAAACACAAATCCTTTTCCAAAATTGCCATTCTGTGTGAAAAAAATTCTGAAGTGTTTATTAAAAGAACATCTTTTGATTTATGTATCTATCCACTCCCCTGAAGACATTAAAAGGTGTATTTACTTCTAAAAGCAAGTAAAATCTACAGAGTTCACTTAAAAAAACCCTGAAAAATTAAAATGAGATTTTTCTCTTAACCAAATGTTTATGTGAATGCATACCCAACCCCAGGTAGGTAAATGATGTTATCTAGACAATATGTATGGCTCATAAATATTATTTCAACAATCACACACTTAACAAAAAAATACGGTAACTGTTTTCAAGTTCCTCCAAAGTCTCATTGCATAGCTGCATTTATTCCCTTCAGGAGAAGACCTAGATTCCAACAGGAATCTTTCCTGTATGATTATGTGTGATCTAACTCGGCAAAAAATGGTGTTGGGGTGCTGATGCCTGAGAATTCCTATTAGAGCTTTTAAATAAGCTCAAAGTACAATTTCATGAGCACTCAAGAATTGCTCAGAACCTAGGCAGCAGCTATTCATGCTAGAGTCAGATGAAGTTTGGAATCTTGAATGTTAATAGTATTGTTTATAATTTTAAAAATAACTATATTTTTTTAAAGATTTTATTTATTTGACAGAGAGACACAGCGAGAGAGGGAACACAAGCAGGGGGAGTGGGAGAGGGAGAAGCAGGTTTCCCGCCGAGCAG
The DNA here is from genome assembly GCF_003265705.2 of Callorhinus ursinus. Classification (NCBI taxonomy): domain Eukaryota; kingdom Metazoa; phylum Chordata; class Mammalia; order Carnivora; family Otariidae; genus Callorhinus; species Callorhinus ursinus. The sequence continues at coordinate 93,300,158 of NW_027397066.1, read as the reverse complement.
GGAGCCCAATGCGGGGCTCATGATGACCCGAGCCGAAGGCAGACGCTTAACGACTGAGCCACCCAGGCGCCCCTAAAAATAACTATTTTGAATTCATCTGTAAGTATGGCGATGTACAGACACGATTTTGTTTCTGCTTCTAAGAGAATATAAAAAGACTGACTTCCATATCTTCTTATGTTTCTAATTATTAGCACTTTGATGACTTTTGAAAACTCACTAATTTAGTGGAGCCCACTCACACAGTTGCATTAAGAATTTCTGATACATAAACTTAAAAAAATAAACATGTAATTCCGTATTTCTTTGGACCAAGGAAGTTGGAGCTGCAAGTTATATTATACATAGTAGCAGCAGTTGTATTATTCATTTCTCTTCCCCTTGAAACAATCTGAGTGCCCTGAAGCGTGGTGTTATGTTCCAACCTTGCTTTGCTGAATAGGACCCTTCAGTTTTACCCAGCTGCTGGGTAAAAACATTTGGGATCAAGTCAGCTCTGCGTTATCCTTGACAACTTCCAACCCAGACCTTACACATCATTGCTTCACTAAGCATTATCATGTGATATTCCAAATGTAACAGAGTTGGTGGGAATGGTGGGGATGTAAACTGGTGCAGCCATTATGGAAGACGGTATGGAGATTCCTCAAAAAATTAAAAATAAAAATATGGTCCAGCAATCCCACTTCTGGGTATTTATCAAGAAAACAAAAACACTAACTCAAAAAGATATATGCACTCCCACGTTCCTTGCAGCATTATTTATAATAGCCAAGGTATGCAGCAACCTAAGTACCCATCAGTGGATGAATGAATAAAGAAAATTGTGGGCGGACACACACACACACACACACACACACACAATCTAATATTATTCAGCCATAAAAAGGAATGAAGTCTTTGGGATTTCTTTATGTCCCATTTGGGACAACATGCATGGACCTGGAGGGCGTCATGCTAAGTGAGATAAGTTAGAGAAAGACAACTACTGTATGATCTCACTTGTGTGTGGAATCTTAGCAAAACAAAGCAAAATCTGAACTCACAGATACAGAGAACAGATTGATGGTTGCTAGGGGCAGAGGGTGGAGAGTTGGGAGAAATAAGTGAAAGGTTATCACAGGTTAAAAAACATTTTTTAAGTGAAAGAAAATGGATTTAAATGTTATGTGATATTGGGTGTTCTGTTCTCAGCTATCTCCTCTATATTTAGAGAGGGATCCTTCCCTCAGGGGTCAAGAGGAGGTGATTAGAACATACCGCATCTTTTATAATGCATCACCAGTAAAAACACAAAGATTTTAAAACTAAGTACTAAGAATGGAAACGTTTTACATGTGCATTTAAAAAGGAAGCACTGTTGTTATTCACAGGACTCAGTAATCAAAATGTTCGAGTAGTGTGAGAAAGCATTATAAAGGTTGTAGTCTCGGGATAGATGAGATTTAAATAAGTAAAAGAGCCTCGTAGGAGGGTAAAACAGGAAAATATTGAGTTGGGAGAAAGTGAAGCACGAATAGGCTAGTTCAGTTGTAGGGAAGTTATGAAGTGGTCATCTGGCAACCTACATTACATCAGGTCACATTACAGAGGCTCAAAATCCTGGAAAAGGATGACTAGATCAGAGAACTCCTGACAGATAAGATTTTGGGTATAGTGAGTTGACGTTAATGACCTGTAGTGATGTGGAAGTTAGAGCAGTGTACACAGTAACAGTTAAGACCTTTGGCCCTGAGCCAGACTGTCTGGATTGGAATTCCAATTCTTCCAACTAATACTTTGTGACCTTAGATAAGTTATTTAAGTTCACTATGTAAAACAGAGATGGTAATAGCACCTGACTATGAGGTTATTTAAGGATTAAATGATTTAATATATATAGTCCTATATGATGTATATGTGACTCCTAGCATGCACTTAATAAATATTAGCTTTAAAATTTTAAAAATGAGAGGCGCCTGGGTGGCTCAGTCAGTTGGGCGCCAGACTCTTGATTTTGGCTCCAGTCATGATCTCAGGGCCCTGGGATCACACCCCACATTGGGCTCCGCACTCATCAGGGTGTCTGCTTGAGATTCTCTCTCCCCTTTTGCCCCTCCCCACACTCACATGCTCACTCCCACATGCTCCCTCTCAAATAAATAAATATTTATTTATTTTATTTAAGAATGAAAGGCACAGAGTCTCAGCTGCCTGTCTATAGTTCCTCATACAGAAGGAGGGGATTTCAGGAAGGGGAACCAAGGCCTTGAAACAACATAAAGAACTGGCTAGAATATAAAAGTGTTCTATCTAGCAGGCTTCTTTTTTTCTGTAGTAAATTGTTAACTGAATAAGAGCTACTTAAGCTCTATAATAAAAGTAGTTCTGAAGCTAAGCTACATGGCTGACAGAGGCTCTGAGAATGAAAAGTCTCAAACACCTGCACAAAACTATACTGCTTATTCAAAGTCACTTTAGAAGAACTAAGAAGGAAAAAAGATACATTTGTAGCTATGGTGAGCTAGTGAAGTATTCATATGGCTGAACCTCTTTGCTTATAGAAAATGAAAATGAGTACAAGGATTTTATTTACCTTGGTTTTTGCGTTGACGTTTGCACCCTGCTTCAGAAGAAAGTTGACCATTTTCACATTTCCATAGTGACAGGCCACAATTAAAGGGGTGTAACCAAGCTATAACAAATACATAAATATATAAATAAATAAATGCATACTTACTCTAGCAGTTAATACTCAAAGGGAGAGGGATTAGGTAGAATCTCAGTAATGGTAGGAAGGGTAAAGATTCTATTCCACTGTATAAATAGTACTGAGCAGATTATCTACACTTCCTGTGGATACAAATATGGACAGAAGCAGATCCCTGAGCACAACGAACTTAACACCAGCAAAGGAAATCAGACATGTGTATGACTTCATCTGACAAAGAACAAATAACTGAATCTGGAAATAGAGAAGAAAAACTGAGTCTGATGGGAGGATCTGAAGGAGATGCATGAAAATGTAGCTTTGGTGGGCTTGAAAACTTTAATGGCATAGAGAAGGAAAAGCCATTTTCAGGACCAAGGGTTGGAGGCAAGCAAATACAGGAAGAAAAGAGCAAGTCATCGGGACTGGCAAAGCAATAAGGGAGAGAGGCTGACTTAGCCAGCAAAATCAGAATCCTTTTATAAAGGGTCCTGATATCATGATCTCCATTGGACTTGATTGTGGCAAAAATGGAGAACGATTATAGATCTGTGAGTAAAAGAGAATCATAATTAATTCAGAATGGACTTTGGAGGAATGCTTGGACTGGGGGTGACCTGAATGGGGGCTACTGGGAGTCATCCAAGTCAGAATCTGTCACCATATTGAAAGTGATTCACTTTACCTTCGTGTGAGCATCCTGGTCAGCCCCGTGCTTGGTAAGAATGTCAGCAACATTCACTTTATCTTCCTGGGCTGCAAGGTGTAAAGACGTGAGTCCACTCTATAGAGAGAATGGAAGCAAATGGGTACATTTGAAGAAGAAAATATGTTTCATCATCTATAATAGCATGTCTTGAAAAAATCCTGGAAAATTCATAGCCTCTCCCTAGCACCTGCCAACTTTTGATCTCTAAAACAGACCCTCCAAGTTAATATGCCTCTCTAAGACATATTCTCTAAGTTAATCAACAAATTACGTTTTCTTTATTTGGGTACTTCTATTATGATATGAGAACTTTAAAATAACTCAGCTAATAAGCTTCCAAACAACATTCATTTCAAATCCATCTGTGCCTCCTGCTGAATCTATTTATTCCCTTAAATAATTAACCAACTACTACTTCTACTTTTTAACCATAGCAATAATCTATATTTTCATCAATAAAATGTCATATCAAGGTAAAAAACGTACAGAGTTACAGGAAACGAGTTCAGGACAGTTTTCTCCAGCACTCAAGGATAGTATACTATTTGGGGGGTTCCTCTAACTGCTAAATAAAAGTAACCCCATCATTTATATATAGCACCATAAACTGGCTAGTTTTATATAAAATGTTTGGCATTTATACATCAAGTAAATATTCTGATTAATTGTATATACAACTCAAATACAGTTAAGAACTAATACAAGATGGAAGCATGGAGAAAGGAGAGGGAACGGGTGCTTTCCTCAGTCAATGCCCCAATCTAGCAGCCTCACTACGTGTGCAAGTAGCTTCCAGCACACAAAACTGAAATTAAAAGAGTATCTTTAAAACCTAAATCATTTGTGTATTTAACAGGTGTTTTCTGAGAATCTTTCATATGCCAGGAGGTATTCTAGGTATCTGAATATATCAGTGAACAAACACTTCTTCCCTATATTCTAGCTAACAGTATATTCATACCCTCTGTTTCTCTCCCCCTGCTACTGCTCAAATACCCAGTATATTCATCCCTCCCTGTGCGTCCTGCAGCTAATACACTGAGTTAGCGAACTTAAGCTCTGAGTTGGCAACTCCCCCTTCCCCCACTCTCCCAATTCATGTCCAGAGAGATTCTACCAGCTCCCCTGACTGTGGCTTTGCAGATCTGCCTTTCCACAGTCAGCCAGGTTCTTCAAAATTCATGATCTCTAGCCAGGGATCTCTAGCCATATCTGATTCCAGATATGAATATAAATTAAAAATAGCACTTTTCAAAATAAATTAAAAACACTATCAGAAGCATCACATGATCAGTTTCATGAAACGTCTAGAATTTCATTGTACTCAAAATTTTCCTTGATTTGTTTATGGATTTCTTGTGTTTATTTTCAAGTGAAGATTTGTTTTTGACAGACAATAAACACTATCTGCCCCCTTCATATACTGATGCTAAATGAAGTATTCTACAACTGGTCTCAGTGAGAATATCCCCAGTAGGGGAAATGATCACCTGGATGGCATGATGTCAATGGCCACAAGAAAATCCATGCCCCAGACTTTAATGACAGCTGAGGCATTGAATTTCACCAAAAGCTTTAGCATGTTCATTTCTGTTAAAATGCAAATATCTTTTGGAGGAATAACTCTATCATTAGCTCTCACTGTACTTAAGAAAAAAAGATCCATGAGGACTTCTTTTTTTTTTTTTTTAAAGATTTTATTTATTTATTTGACAGAGAGAGACACAGCGAGAGAGGGAACACAAGCAGGGGGAGTGGGAGAAGGAGAAGCAGGCTTCCTGCAGAGCAGGGAGCCCGATGCAGGGCTCGATCCCAGGACCCTGGGATCATGACCTGAGCCGAAGGCAGACACTTAACGACTGAGCCACCCAGGCACCCTCATGAGGACTTCTGATAGAGAACAAAGGAGCGTATAAGGGCAAGGGATTTACTGGAATACTTCTGAGTGATAAAGACACAGAATAGGACTCTAGAGGCATTCAAGACAACCTTTTTCAAAACTATTTCTAAAGGAAATAATGCTACATAACCTATTGATAAACATTATTTTTTTTAAGATTTTATTTATTTGACAGAGAGAGACACAGCAAGAGGGGGAACACAAGCAGGGGGCGTGGGAGAGGGAGAAGCAGGCTTTCCGCAGAGCAGGGAGCCCGATGCGGGGCTCGATCCCAGGACCCAGGGATCATGACCTGAGCCGAAGGCAGACGCTTAATGACTGAGCCACCCAGGCGCCCCTGATAAACATTATTAAGACCAATTTACATATGAGTTTCCAAAAGCACTAATTAGCTCAACAGTGAGATGTAGAAAACACAGTACTTGTGTATTTGTGAAAAGCCCTAAGAAACTTAATTTTCACTAAACCCATACCTTGTGTTACAAAAAGCATTAAGAGTTGTAAGTGATGAGCTAACTTGTAAATATAGGCTTCAATTTTTAGTTTCTCAGAAGCTGACTCCAGTGGAGTACATAAAGTGTAAAATAGATAAACATTAAATAGGTAGGTAGGTAGGTAGGTTGAGTTGCAGATATATATGTAGAGAAAGAGGGAGATGTATAGACAGACATGTAATTGTAAAAATCCAAGTATTTCCATATTTGAATAATGTCTTTTCCCCCTATATTCCTAACTCTTACTCTATTATAGTTAATATGCTTGCCCACAAAGGCTGAAATGACTGAGGTTCTTTATTAAAAACATTGATTCTCTGGCCGCCACTACCAGAACCACCCAAACTAAGCTAAAGTTGGCTCAGAAATCTCTATTTTACTGAGTTCCCTGCATGCGTCCCTCCCCCAGCCCCCAGGTGCCTCTCATGCTCAGCTGGGCTGGAGAATGGCTTGGGTAGTGGCCATGGACCAACAGCTTAGAATCAGTTGTTTGGGCCAGAGCCCAGATGAACTGTCACCTCTCTCTCTGTGTATCTCTCTCACTCTCCCTCTCTCTGTCTGAAATTTAGAATTAAGACCAGCAGGTACTGTGGCAATCTGGACGGACTGCTTTAACTGCCGTGATGTTAACTCTTGGGAGCTATAGGGTCACCACTTTGGTCACATACACAATGAAACAGAGAAAGTAGATCTGTAGAGAGAGGTAAACGAAACTGACTTGCAGGGAAAAGTCAAGATTCAAAAATGTAGCCATACAGGCAGAGAGTCGGCCTCTTGCTTCCTTGTGGTTTTTATCTCATAAGGCTCTGACTGTTATTGTCCTTGAATTCTAGAAGTAATCTCTGTTTCCTTTTAATACATCCCCTCCTTCTGTTCCAAGTTATCTTTGATTGGTTTCTGTTTACATTCATCTGAGAGACTCTTGGCTAAAACAAGAGGCAAAAACAATACCTTGGTTGACATGTGGATATTGGCTCCCTTATCCAGAAGCAAGGTGACCATATCCGTGTGCCCCTCCTGTGAGGCCAGGTGGAGTGGGGTTACTCCTTGTTTTGTTACAATGTTAGTCTCTGCTCCATAGTTCAGGAGCGTGGAAGCTATCTGCATTTGATTCTTCTTGGCAGCAATATGTAAAGGAGTATAGCCATTCTGGAAAAAAAAATAAAACATATCTTGTAAGCTTAGCACTTGCCTTAATATATATCTCCAAAGGAAATAAGAATCTCTCATCAACAGAAAAGTTATAAAGTGAGTTTACAGTAAGTCCAAATTCTTACCCATTCCATGTTCCCATCTAACACCCAAATCTTTACAACCAATATCACAAGGCACCCATTCTATTGTCAGACAGGTGTAGACACAAAAGCCCCAAAGCTTAACAACTTCTTCTTACAACATTGGTTCTTTCCTGCAGAGCAACATAAAATAAGCCAGGTTCCTCTCCCACATGACTGTCCTTGACATACCTGGAGATGGTTTTCATATCTCCCTTTAGGCTTCTTTTCCAGGTTAAACTTCCCTGGTCCTTTAACTATTCCTGATAAAAGCCCCATTGCTAGACCTCTCCATTAAGGATGACCTGTTCTAGACTGAGTCTAGTTTGTCAATAGTGCTCTCGAATTGTGCGACCTGGAACTGAATGCTATACTTCAGACACAGTTTCAGTAGTACGGAATACAATGGAATTCTTTCTTTGATCTTGTTATAACACTCCTGCTATTATGCATCTGGGTGGATTGTACTTTTTATTCATTCGATAGCTATTTAGTAACTTGCGAGCATGTGCCAGGCAGTGTGCTAGGTATAGGGATACAGAGGTGAACAAGACACAATCCCTGTCTTTAAGGGGTTACATTCTAGTGGAAAATATATTAAGCAACAAAATTGGCTTATATCAATCCTGTGGCCTATTAAAATCCTAGATCTTCCACTTGTCTCTACAATCTGTGGGCTCAAAAGTAGAAATATGAGGCTACTAGTTTTATGTGGCAGTTTGTGGAGAGGACCAGAGGAATTCATACTTGGGTTACAAGAGCCAAACGTTAATCCTTATACTTAGTTAAAAGAAAAAACAAACAAGCAAACAGACCTCTAGAACAAATGTTAGTCTGGAACCTATACTGTTTCCTTTCCTTTTTCAAGTCTGGTAGAATTTTCCGTGAAAAACATGTAACAGAAATTTAAGAGTGGCCTTGCCATGAACTGTGATATAATGAAGGTAAAGACAGCATAACGATCAATTGCTTCTTGTGAATCTATCATAAGATAATTTTAGGTTATGTTATTTCCTGAAGTCTAACTGCAAAGGGTACCAAAAATTAAAAAGAGTTTTGAGAACCTAAATGTCTTTATATGTCATCATCAAATCTTGATCCTCAATGATCTGATCTGATCTATCTACTCTGCCCCCATTTCTCCAAGCAAAAATAAGCATCTTTCAGTTCAGATAAATGATATTTCTCTTTAAGCTGCTGAGGAAATTTGGCAGCTCTCCTTAGAAGCCTGTTCATGGTCTGATCATTGGTCCCAGATGCTCCAGGTGTTCTAGAACACTGCACTTGGACCATGGGCTCTATTAAATTAAAGAATACATAAATTTTTGTGGACCCTGTAAGTTTAGCATCTTTTTTTTTTTTTGCTATAGTGTTTTCTTCAGTCCAAATGTCCCCCATTCCTGCATGTGGGCTCTACCAAAGTTAGGTGAATCATCAGAGTAAATCTACCAAGGTTAGGAAGTCAGAGACTTACATGGAGGAGGACAGGAGTTTTTATCAAAACAACATACGAGATCGTTAAAAAGAGTGTCAATTTTGGCAATATAAGAGATCTGACTGTCCAGCAGATACTTGATCTACAAGATCTAAATAGCCCTCCTACTCCATATAGAGTGAAACTTTTTGGAACCAAATAACCACACACAGAAAAAAAATCCAGTGAAAACTAAGAAAAGCTTCTGGGCTCTGGTAGAAAGAAGCAAACAGGCTCTAGAGTTCAAGGGATTTTTGTCTGTGGCTAGGGCAGGTGGTTTCAGTGAATAGAGAGTCAAAAGTGGAGATGGGGGTATGCCTGCGTGGCTCAGTTGGTTAAGCATCTGCCTTCGGCTCTGGTCGTGATCCTGGGGTCCTGGGATCTAGCCCCCACATCGGGCTCCCTGCTCAGTGGGAAGTCTGCTTCTCCCTCTCCCTCTGCCCCTGCCCCCTGCTTGTGTTCTCTCTCTCTATCTCAAATAAATAAATAAAATCTTAAAAAAAAAAAGTGGAGATGGGGGTGGGGGTACAACCAACTGGAACCTCCTTGGAGTGGCCCCAGAACTGAAGACTCATGCTCATCAACAGGCTGGGGCAGATGAGTGGAAGATACTAGAAGAGCCTCCTGAACATCACTCTACTACGGATGTTGAAGTAGACATTGCTCTACCTGGTCTTATGGACTCTATGTGTGTACCTAAGAGTAAGGACCATACACTGTAGAGGCTAGAGATCAGGGCTATATTTGTCTTTTTGGGAAAACCATACAGATTATTTTATAATTTAGGTCCTCTCTCCCAAGTAGATTGAAAGTTCCTTGTGGGAGGAGAACAAAAGTTTTACTACACTCCTTTCTTTATACATAGTAAGAGTTCAAATAAAGTGTTGTTGGGTATTGATGAAATCTTTCATATCTATATTGAGAATGGCCAGCTTGGAGAGTTAATGAAAAAAATACTGGTATGTTAAAGAAGTAGGTATTTTTCTTCCATTGAAATAGTTGCTTAGTCTTCATTCTTTCATTTAAATGTATTGAGAATCCACATAATACTGTATGAGATAATTTAGGGATATGTAGATGAATATGATATGATTACTGTCCTCAAGTAGTTTATCATCTAGTAGGAAGAAAGACATCAAATAAATGCAGAACTGATGAGACTACTGAGAGAAGGATATAAAGGAGTAAGAATGATACGCATAATTATAAATATTTGCCCTCTTTTTTTTTTTTAAAGATTTTATTTATTTATTTGACAGAGAGAGACACAGCGAAAGAGGGAACACAAGCAGGGGGAGTGGGAGAGGGAGAAGCAGGCTTCCCGTGGAGCAGGGAGCCCGACGTGGGGCTCGATCCCAGGACCCTGGGATCATGACCTGAGCCGAAGGCAGATGCTTAACGACTGAGCCACCCAGGCGCCCCTGCCCTCCTCTTTTGATAGTTAAAATATTTTATTATTAGTGTATATTTGTACCAATAAAATATGCATGTATATGTACATGTATAAATGTATATATGTAGATATATATGTAGGTATGTTATAAAGTTATGTATATTTATATTGTATCATATATAATATATACAAAATATATGGTATTATGCAGAGTGTACTTTTTATATAGAATATCCCATTTTATTATATGTGTATATGTGTACTTTAAATAGCCTGGTGATGGGTATTAAAGGGCACGTTCTGCATGGAGCCCTGGGTGTTATATGCAAATAATGAATCATGGAACACTACATCAAAAACTAATGATGTAATGCATGGTGGTTAACATAACATAATAAAAATAAATAAATAGACACATGAGTACACATATACATATTTATATAATAGAAGTGGAATAATTCTCTCTCCGCTACTTTGGGACATAGTGGACCTGATGGTTAAGACTGCTGGTTCTAGGGGCGCCTGGGTGGCTCAGATGGTTAAGCGTCTGCCTTCGGCTCAGGTCATGATCCCAAGGTCCTGGGATCGAGTCCCACGTCGGGCTCCCTGCTCCTTGGGGGCCTGCTTCTCCCTCTGCCTCTCTCTCTCTCTCTCTCTCTGTCTTTCATGAATAAATAAATAAATAAAATCTTAAAAAAAAAAAAAAAAAGACTGCTAGTTCTAGGAGCACCTTGCTGGCTCAGGCAAAAGAACAGGTAACTTTTGATCTTAGGGTTGTGAGTTCGAGCCCCACACTGGGTGTAAAGATTACTAAAACACAACAAAACAAAACAAACTTAAAAAAAAAGTGCTGGTTCTAAAGTCAAATTGCTTGAGGTCAAATCTTAGCTCTATCACTTATCAGTCAAGTGACTTTGGATAAACAAATTAACCTATTCAAATCTCACTTTTTTATCTGTAAAATAAAATTATTATGACACCAATCTCATAGCATTATCATGACATTAAATGAGATAGTGCATGCAAAATGGTAGGTACAGTATTTGGTAAATGGGAGTTGTGCTGTTTTATTATGTCATCTAACATAGCATGAATATTTTCCTAACACAATAAATACTTTTTAAATAAATCCTGATAAAATATGTTTGAATTAATGAAAGATGCAATGATTATTTCATGTATTATGTGAGATTCATGATTTTCTGCACAATAAAGGGGCAACCCAAATAGAAATGCCCTGTCCGTTGGTACAAGTCTTTGTTGGCACTGTCTCAGAAATTGGTGATACATATACATCAAAAAGGAATTCCTAGTCTCGGAACTTAAAAGGATGTATATTAGAGTTAACATGGATGAAATACTTAAAGAAAAAAGAAACGAAGAGCCTTTCATATGCCATAATGAAAAAATTGAGGTCTAAAGGAATAAGCAAAAAAAAAAAAAAAAAAGGTTATGTTATGTCATAACATTCTGGTTATAGGGGAAAAGGAAAAACCTACTGCCTTTATTATGTTTCATTTCTCAAAATTCAAAACTTTAGTCTCCAAAACACTGCGTGTTAGCAGTAAAAGTCACCTCTACTGTTTTGTAGGCATATCGCCTTAATCTATGCTGACTTTTAAAAAATCTTAAAAGGCTTTGTGGAAATAACTGATAGAAAAAATAATAATAAAAAATAGTACCAAAGCTACTCTCACTAGGACTATTTGCAGTTATACCATACCATGTGTTTAAAGAACAATTCCCTAAAACAACATGGAAGGAGCTAGAGAGTATAATGCTAAGTGAAATCAGTCAGTCAGAAAAAGACAAATACCGTAAGATTTCACTCATATGTGGAATTTAAGAAACAAAACAAACAAGCAAAGGATAAAAAGAGAGAGAGACACACCAAGAAATAAACTCCTAACTCTAGAGAACAGACTGCTGGTAATGGAGGAGGGTGGGTGCGTGGGTGGGTGGGGAGGTAGGATGGTTGAAACAGGTGGTGGGGATTAAGAAGGGCACTTGTCATGATGAGCACCAGGTGATGTATGGAAGTGTTGAATCATTCTTTTGTACACCTGAAACTAATAAAAAATTGTAGGTTAACTATACTGGAATTAAAATTTAAAAAAATGAAAAAACAATTCCCATGTGCAGTCCGATTACAGTTGCACCCTATCTCTGCAAATCCTTTTCTGCGGTCCTCACCTTGGCCGTGGCATGAGGGGAAGCGCCCTTCTCCAGTAACAGCAGTGCTACCTTCTGGTTGTCATAATGAGCAGCAACGTGGAGGGGGGTAAGGCCGTTCTGTAAAGGGTGTGTTTAAATTCAGCATTAATAAATTAGCGTGAGCTGCCCTGAAGCTACCCAAAAGCATGGAAACTGGTATCGATTAAGTCCATGTTAATTAATTAATATGGTCAATAAAAAAATCAAATAAATACCTAATGATTTTCACATTAGAAACTTAGCTAAAACTGAATATGTCTGGTGGAGTGTACGTTGGCACAGGTTATCTGGATAGCCACCATGAATAAAGTCTGAAATGCTATGCAAGAATTACTACATTAACATTGCAAGGATTCTTCTAAATTTAGTGACAAGGACATACATTGAAGGCACAGCTCTAAATGCCTTCTACATTAGTGTGGATGTGGACAGGTCACGGGCAGATATCCCCCTCGTGTCTATCTGGCATAGTTTCATCAGTCGCCTTCATATACCTTTCAGAAGAGTGAGAAAAATATCTTGAAGTACAGATCTCCAAAGCTTCCAACCTGACTGAGTTACGTAACTGTCATGTATTAGTAAAACTCTTTACCTTCCCGGCAGAATCTGCGGCAGCGCGGCGTTGTAAGAGGAGTTTTGCCACATCCAGGCTTCCATACTTGGCTGCTACATGCAGGGGAGTAAAACCCTTCTGAAAATGCGAAGAAACAAAAGTAAAATGTAATCTTTATTTTTGTGAATCCTAACAAAATCTTTTTGTTTGTTAACATACGGAGCAAACTATGTTGAGTCTCTATTTGGGAAAAATATTAGAAGCATTAAATCTGTTAGCCATAAACAAGGACCAGAATAAAGAAGGAAATTTAACATGCAAGAGTTTGGCTTGATAGATTGAACAAAACAGATTTTATTTTAAGGGCTTGCAAACTGAAATTTGACTTTATAGGTTTGAGATTTATAAAGGCCACTGGTGTCCCTAAAATGGTTCTCTTTAGTGATGGGGGGTGGGGGTGGGGAAAGCTTGTCTTTTTCCTGCCTCTAAAACTAATAGGATTCAGACAATAGCTGCCTTCTCTCCAATCCTTCTTTTTCTATCCTTTTTATAATACCTGAATTCCAAATTTCTTCATTTAAATTTTAAGATATTTCAGCAGCCATGGTAAAAAAAAAAATTACTGTGATTCAGTTGATTTGCATTTTCTGCAGAAATAGCAAGATAAATGGTCGACAGAGGGGAAAAAAAAAGCTCACTACTAAAAAGCACCTCCCATCCTGTTATCTAGCCCCTTTCCCAGAAGACCCACACTGTATAAAAGACCAATTCCTTTTGTAAAATACACTCTACTTCTGGCATAACGTTGAGCTGATTAACGTCAGACTTTTAAACACACCAGTGTAAAGCTTTTTTAAAAGAATGCTCTGTTACCCATGTTTATATGTGCAGATTCAATGTCTTGTGTGCCTAACTAATGTCATTCTCCGTCATTAGCTGTGTTACAAAAACAGCCAAGTCCCTGGACTCAGATCTCAAGGATGGCACGGTTCCTACACCATGATCTCAAATCCATCCTCTTGGCTAGACAGTCTAACCACATGCTCTTCTGGCACTAAAGTGAGAGTGGGAGAGTTCTAATGCTGACCGGGGCCTGTAAAACACACCAAGCAAATGTGCCTGGCGTAGGTGGTCTAAGGTATGGCTTATCCTTGGGACCACTGAAGCCCTCATCACAGTACAGAATTTCTCCCAAGAAACAATATTGCCCTTTCACAGTGTCACCACACGAATTATGTTTAATTAAGATGTTGCTTTTCTTTTCGCTTCTTTTTGAACATTTGGTACTAATCAGTCCTTGGAGGAGAGTGATTCTTTCACTTTCTCCAAATGTGGGACAAATATAGGAAGTATTTCCTCCTCTTGCATTAGTCTGTTTCAGCCAACATTTACGGTTAATGTTCTCCCTCTGCTCAATGTCCACAATGATTGGGGTGACACTCAGGATGAAGTAGAATTCTTTGAGAAAAAAAACACATGGTAAGGAAGAAAAAGAAATGCCTTGTCCTTAAAGTCCTGCTGGAATAGTGATCCAGCCCCTTTATAAATTTGGAACATATTATTAGACAAAACTACACAGAATCTTTACTGTAGAATCACAAAATAGGGGTTGGAAAGCATCTCTTGAGTCATACATCTTCCTTCTTCCCCTGTGTTAATTTCCTCAGGATTTCACTTACCCTCTGATATTTAGAAACACTCAAATAGCTTTAATGATGATGAGTCAACTATTCATCAGAACCCCAGTGAGTTCCACTATTGAACTGCTCAGTTTAATAGTTCCTTCCATTTAACCTCAGTACTTGACTATGGCTTTAGATATATCTTTTAAATCCTAAAAATCTTGGCAAGGTACTATGTTGTATTCTCTATTTCTGTACTTTACATATCTGAATTTATTTGTCACCTTCATCTGATGAGATGATCACCCAGTCTTTCTTGGGTTGTTGTTGTTATCACTATTACATTTGTTGCTTAGTTTCTGACTTAAAAAAAAAAAATGACTTCTAAAATCCTTTCAACTCTTCAGATTTCAGCATTTGAATAATTATCAGTTTCTTACATTAAAACATGTTTTATAGCCACAAGCAACCAGATTAAGTCATAATGGCTAGTGGGCCGTTCCTACTTCTAGGAGGACAGATGCCACAACATTCCTTGAGTTCATACTTCTCCCTCAGATGTAGTACTTATGACTATTTGCTATGAGTAAATTGAAAATGTCTTTTAAATAAGATGAATCACTGTTGTATTTATGGGAATTATTTTGCCTTGCAAACAATACTCTTGTTGTGGGCTTTAAACTTGTCTCATTTTTCTACTCTTCTGTATCCCTCCAATTTCTTTTCCTCTGATTAGCTGAGTGTGTTCATGTCACATCCAAGTAGTGAATTTCAAATAGAATGTATCAAGTGGAAAAAAAATTATTCTGCCCTAGCATGAAACTTTGAACATAAGTAAAATTCAGGCTGGTGTATACAAAGAATATACAACTAATAAAGTGCTTCTCTAGCTCAGCTCTATTTAGACACCGTAAATACCCAAGCAAGAATATAGCTGATAAATATTAGAGAGCAGAATGGGAATGACAGCGGATACCAGAGTTGGAAAAATGCAGAATCAAGTAAGGTGAACTTCTAGATAGTACTAAAACTCTTAGCAAATATAGTATTGCCAATTTAATGCAATTTTCTTTTCTTCGTTAGTAATACTAGTTCAATGTATTGGGGAACCTTCTATTTTTTCTCTTGGGAATACATTATAGATTTTCTAATGGAAAGAAAAGAGAAAGTAGCCCTTGCTCTATGGAAATAATCTTAGTTAAAAAAGCACCAGACACCTGTATTAGAAACAATACTACTTAGAAGGATGGAATGCAGCACTCATTATTGAAAATATTATATGGGATTTCAAAATCCCTTTTGATGATTTAGGAAATGAATCTAAAATATTCAAATAGAAAGAAGTAAGTCAGAGCCTAAAGAAGATCTACCCTTCTTGATACTGGGGATAGTAGAACAGAGGAAGCCTGACTAGGGATCCCTCTTAGTCCATGTTGTCATGGAGCCATCCCCTTACCTTGGTAGCTAAGGAGTGGGCTGCTCCTGCTTCCAAGAGGACTGATGCCACATCTACCTGGCCTTCCCTGGCAGAGATGTGCAGTGGCGTGTACCCATTTGTCGTGGCTGCATCTGGATGAGCCATATGTTGTAGAAGCAGCTGGACAATTTCTGTCTTACCCAGGCGAGAGGCAATGTGCAAAGGTGTCTGTTCCTCCTACAACTCAAGTCAAGTCAAAAATTAGTGCCAGAACAAGCCAGACTTCACTGATAACACATTTCACTCAGATGTTTCCTGACGTCTTCTTGGAATCTCTAGGAACCTCTACCCAAAAAGGAAATTATTACTACTCTGACCACGATTTACTTTATATTTTGTTATGGAGGTGACCTGTTTGGTCACAAAAATCTCTTAGATTTTCTTAGTAGTGTGTACTTCCATGAATTTGGTCATTGTTTCCTGGGCACACCAACATGTTACTCAACTGATTAAGGCCTCAGCCCTCACTTACGCTTAAATATAAACCAACTTGTGGTTCTGAATAAGA
The DNA here is from genome assembly GCF_003265705.2 of Callorhinus ursinus. Classification (NCBI taxonomy): domain Eukaryota; kingdom Metazoa; phylum Chordata; class Mammalia; order Carnivora; family Otariidae; genus Callorhinus; species Callorhinus ursinus. Next base: position 93,283,851 of record NW_027397066.1, on the reverse strand, counting down.
AAGAAATCTAGTCCAGAAGTACTAAGACCTAGATTCTCATCCAAAAGCTTTCACTAAGAGACGGTATTTATTCTGGGAACTGTATCAAGAGAGAAAGAATGAGGGATGCTGGGAAAACTGTTCTTACTCCACTCAAACAAGCCAAGGATAGAAATGCTGGTCATTTTCTTCAAGGAGAGACTGCAGATAAGATATTACAATCTGTTTTTTTTTTTTTTTAATGTTCTAGGAAACACTGCAGATGGTTCTGGGACTTGCATCCAGGATTTCAAGATGAAATGGAACTCCGGCAAGAAGCAAAGGGGGTTAAGTATTTGCCAAGTGCTTTCCATTTAGAAGTGCAGAGAGGACATAGCTGGTATAAGGAATAGGAAGGGTATGTTGGAAGAGGCTCAAGAAATCACCTGACTCTAATGTGTAGTCTGAAAATATTTTCATTTCAGTGTTGAGAGAACTAGGCCAAACCACTCTTTTATAAAAAGAAAATTGAGCATAACCTTAGTGATGAAAAAAAGGTATGTCTTTACAATGTGTTCAAGGGCATGTCATAATCAAAGTGAGGAAGGAAAAGCTGGGTCAGCTTTCTAAGCTAAGAATGAATGGAAAAAGGATATAATAGAGTGGGGAAGAGCTGTTCAAATAAATGTAGTATCTTAAAGTATAAGAAAGAAAGTATTCAGAGGGAGACACAGAAGGAGATGGAATAGCATTGTATGAATTTCAGGGTGGTGAGAAGTAAATAATAAATGACAATAACACAAGTGTTTTAGTAATAGAATTGGAATCTTTTTCAAAAATGCAATTTATAACCTTCCTTCATGTACAATGCATACTTAATCCTATTCTTACAAAAGACCCAAAAGGAAGGCATAAGATGTATTATTAGAGCATTTTCTGGAAAACGGAGGTTATTGGGAATTAAAGTGGTTCTCCAGGATTGTTCGAGGTCACCAGGCTATTAAAACAGGACTTGAATTCAGGCACTGGATTCCAAAGACATTCATTGGCCTATACATCCTACGGAAATAGACACAGTAAGTTGGCCATGGAGAAAACTAACAGAATGAGGTGACCCTCAATAGGAAAGGAGACTGACGACACTTCAGAAGATACAACTGTTCTCTGAAACACAGCAGAGAAGAAAATAGACAAATGGGGAAAATTAAATTACAAAGATAAACAGAGAACAAAACAACAATAAAAGAACTGAAGAACCTAAGAATAGCTATCATGAACATCTGTTACTTCTGGGTTTCCCTTCTTGCACATCTGCCCAGCACAATTTGATAGAGGCAGGTATCGCAAGTGACATAATCTAAAAGGTGTTCTTGATGAGTGAGCGGGAGACCTGGGGCAATGAAGGCACCTTCATCCAGAGCTCGTAGCAGCCAACTATTTGGTTAAATTATCAACTCTTGTCCTTTGGTTCTCAGACCCCAGAGCATTTAGGCACTTGATTTTGTTTGTTTGGTTTTGTTTTTAATTTTTTTAAGAAATAAACTGCCTTGCCTACTTTCTTCAACTTTTGGTATAGTCCTATCTGAAAGCAAAAAAGGGAAGAACAAACAAGTTTGGTTAGAAAGTCTTTCCACTGGTAACTAGAGATATAAGACCTTTTAAGGTTTGGGTAATTATTTCCCTGTTGAACTGCAAAAGTTGAATTTGCTGCTCCAAACTAAAGTTAATTCAGGCCAAGGCAAAGAATTGGGAAAGCGCAGAAAACAATATTCATGGAAAGGGCTTTAAAAAGGGAGGGTTACCTTGATCCTCTAGGCCTCTTCCATATATAAGGGGTAATAATTCCCTCATCATAAAGTGTCATTGACTGTGATACAGCCTGGACCAGGAAGAGATGAGTTCTGCCTTACAAGCTATAGTCTTCCAAAATTAGGAAGACCTGCTGAGCCCCAACTCCCTTACCAAAAGACAGAAGTAGCAATGGCTTAGACAAGGTTCAAAGATTTGATAAAATTTCTGCCATTAATTTCTAGCTAACAGGATTCTCAGGAACTAAATCGACTGGCAGCTAACTCAAGTTTTAAGGTGAATTAAGTTTCAAGTGAGTTTAAGCCTCGGGGCCCTGTGATTGCTCAATCCCTAAACCAAATGCCAGCCCTCCATATTGTGCCAACAGAACATAGGCACCTCAAGTAAGAGAGCTCCCCGATGGGCAGGCCCCAGTGGTTCTCTCAGTCATATCCATGGAGGATACTGGACAAGGAAGGATCTTTGTGAGGGCAGGGTCTGGGGGCAAGCACACTGATTGACCAATGAACTTATGCCACTGCAGTCCCTGGTCTCTTAGTCTGTCCAGCAAAATCGCCTTATGCTCTTGACTTAGAAGAGGATGCAGCTCACACTTTTTAAATGAGAGGCATTGGTGTGGTAAATGATTTTTCTTTCATTATATAGTGGGAGTAGCGCCATGATTATATAACCATGAGATATTATTTCTAAACCTGATTAAGAAGAATACAGACTATCCAGAGATCTCACCCTTGGAGTTCAGCATAGTAACTGAGGATAACTGCGTGACCATCTCCCCTTTGGGAGGGAGTGAATGATAGAGCAATGTATTAGGTTAAGAGAGAGAGTTTCAGAAGTACATGCATGTGGGTATGCATGCTGGGAAACCGAGAGGTAAAACAGAACAGATAGATTTTCATTTTTCTGTTCAATAACCCCTACACCTTTTTTCTGGGAAGAGCCCTCCCTCATTTGGGGAAAGAAGGCATCCCCTACTACATATGGCTCAGGAGGGGCTGCCAATCATCTCACTCCACTTCATGGATGGACCACATGAATGGGCATGGAGCCCAGGCTTGATACTATATCCTGGCCATAGTGATCAGCCCAGGTGGGAAATGTGACTAATTAGAATCCTGTTGTTTGTTTAGATAGGAGAGATAAAGTCTCTCTTTATAGACAAAAAGGAGATAATGCTAGGAGAAAGATACAGAATCAAGGAGGAACCCTTTTCTTACTCTTTCTAACTCCATGACCTCAGGAAAGACAGCACAATTTTGGATTTCAGGACCCTAAGCCACCCTACAACACATGGTTGTTCTGTGTGTTAAATAAGGTAATTCGTGTTAAAATGCTTTATGAAGTATAGGCCACTGTACAAATGTTAACTAAATCAAAGATTTCCAGGCAAACCTAAAGGGCTAAAAAAAGCAGAAACTCATGGTTAAATTACAACTTGAAATAGAACATGTGAAAAGCAAAACCTTAGCTTCTTGCTGCTCAGTATAATCCCAGGATCAGGAATACACCCATCGCCTGTGAGTTTGTTAGAAATGCAGATTTGGGGGGCGCCTGTGTGGCTCAGTCATTAAGTGTCTGCCTTCAGCTCAGGCCATGATCCCAGGGTCCTGGGATGGAGCCCTGCATCGGGCTCCCCGCTCAGTGAGAAGCCTGCTTCTCCCTCTCCCACTCCCCCTGCTTGTGTCCCTCTCTCACTGTGTCTCTGTCAAATAAATAAATAAAATCTTTTAAATAAAAAAAAAAAAAGAAATGCAGATTTGGGGCCTCACCCGAACCTACTGAGTTCATTCTGCATTTTAAAAAGATCCCCAGGTGATGTCATGCATAATGACCTTTCAGTAGCATGGCTCAGTAGCATGGCTCTATCAGGCTGTGCTAGTTTCTCCTGTCTGCAACCAGAAGGATGCTATAGGGAAGGAATTTTAGTTGCAACTTAGGATAGGTGGTAGAGCTGAAAAAACAAAGGATCATGACATTTGATATTTAAACAAGGAGGAATAAAAAAATTAAAGATTTTATATACATATGTAGACCATGACACTAAACGTAGTTGCGAAAGGAAGTAAAATGATAGAATTGGGGGCGCCTGGGTGGCTCAGTCAGTTAAGCGTCCAACTCTTGATTTTGGTTCAGGTCGTGAGATTGAGCCCCACATGGAGCCTGCTTAAGATTCTCTCTCTCCTTCTCCCTCTGCCCCTCCCCACTCACACAAACGCTCTCTTAAAAAACAACAAAAAACAAACAACAAAAAAACACCAGAACAATTGAATTGATGGAATTTGTGTGTAAAACTTTTAAAAAAAGAATAAATGTTACAATATTTCAAAGTAAAGAGTCTGTAGCTAGTGGTTTGGAGGAAGGGGTTTCAGATAGTATCCAGACAAGCATAAGGCAATAATAACAGGCTAAATTGATAACATAAAAAAATTGACAAAGACACATGAAAATAAGCAAATTTCCATTAAAAATAAATTAAAATTTGAATATAGACAAATATTAAGTGGTTTTATTTTGAAAGATAAACAGGAAACCCTTTTGTTATTAAATATAGATTACAAATATTTACCAGAAATATTATCATAATTTCTGATAAAAATAGTGAAGTTCATGATACTCAGAGTACATTGATTGACCATAATTTTTTTTTAAATAGCTGAATGCCAGGTAACCTGGAAAGGAAATGAGAATAGGCAGAGCACAGAAGTTTTTTTAGGGCAGTAAAACTAGTCTGCACGATAAGGATGGATACATGTCATTATACATTTGTCCAAACCCGCAGAATGTGAAACACCAAGAGTGAACCCTAATGTACACTATCGATGTTGGGGGATTATGATGTGTCAATATGTGTTCATCAATCATAACACGTGTACCACTCTAGTGGGGAAAGCTGATAACGTGGGAGCCTATGCACGTGTGGGATCAGGGCGTATATGGGAAGTCTCTGTAACTTCCTTGCAATTTGCTATGAACCTAAAACTGCTCTTAAAAAATAGTCTTGGGGTGGGGGAGAAACAAGAAAAATGCCAAGGCTGGGAAGAATACAGTTTGAACAACAAAAGCTCTAAATACATAAGAAAATAAAATATCGATGATGATTACCAAAGAACATTAATTACACTACTCACACAATGGATAAAAAGGCAGATAAAATCCAAAAGGAAAAGGCTAATATCAAGGCTGCCCATGTTTCACTGGATTTTTCATGAAAATCTGTGGCAAAAATGCTATTAAATTCATAGAGTCAGAGAATGTTAAGAAAGTCTGGAAAGCAGTTTCAAGGCTTCTAAGTCCAACCTTTATATTTTAATGATAAAGACCTAGAAGTACAATGACTTGCCTGAAATGACAATGTGTAGGACTCTAGCTGGATGCTTTCATTCCAATATAATACCATTTCCAAAAGGGAGTCATGATGGCACAATTCAAGCTGAAGTGAGTTCTAGCCCAGGTACATCAAGTATTGAAGGAGACAAAGTCTTCAAATATCCTACAAGAATCCCAAAGATGCTAATACAAAAGGTAATGGAATGATGTGGAAAAGGAAATTGAAGATATAGTATATTGATAAAAATTACTAGTATATTCAGTGTAGAGGAAGAAGGTGAAAAAAAGCAATTGGAAAGTTAATTAAAAAAAAAAAGGAAGGAAAAACCAACCTGTAAAGGGATAGAAGCCAATCAGAAACAAGAGAATCTGATCAACTAATCTCCAGGGCCAAAATTCTATTTTGGAATAGCAGAAGAGCAGAATGTCTAACTATGTAAAATCAGAGTAAGAAGAAAAGTAGAACTCATTATAGAAAGGAAGAAAATAAAACAGATAAAGGTACAACATTAAAACTTTGAGTGTAATTGTTTTTAAGTAACTAGTAAGTAATGTCTGCAAATTTGACTGGCTTTATGGTATGAAATCAATTTTAATATTCATAGTATCTCTATAATATAGGTCATTTTTAAAAAATTCATGAAAAGAAAAATACACGTAAAAATGTTTTCATAGGTTAAAAAATTACTGTTATTCAATGCCAATTTCTTAGATACTAAATTATATATTTTTTTCAAATGTCAATGTTTCTGAAATTGGGGTGCCTTTTATTGTGTATATTTACTATACCATTTCCTTTTCTGCCTGAAAAACTACTGAATTGATGCTTCCACTTACAGTCCATGGCATTTCTAAATCAGGGAAATGAAGAATAGCATTCTCTCTTAAAGATGGAACTCACATGCACAATACGAGAGAACCCCGAGCACCCGCACCTACCCTGGCTCTGGCGTCGACAAGGGCACCATTTCTCAGTAGGCATCGGACCACTTCGACCTGCCCTGCCCGGGCTGCCATGTGCAATGCAGTCTCCCCACGCTGCCAAGAAACAAAGCTGATTGAGTCATAAGGAAACCCACTGCTCTGTATGGTAAAGGATAAAAATGTGCCTTTTTGTGAAATTCAGCAATCAATCCAAAGGTTTAGGAAATCGATGAAAAGGCGTAATTATTTTATAATTATTTAGTCTGGAAAAATACAGTTTTGTATCTTCTCCATCTTCATAAGGACAAAACACATGTTTATTTTATTTCTTTTCAGTCCATGAACTTACCCAAATATCCAGCATACCCTGAGGTTTAACCTCATAGTCAATCTGGCATAACTTAAACTGCTTTAGGTGATATGAAGTCCTCTTTTAGCCTTCAAACCTAAAATCTGTCATTGTCACATTTGACTATGTGATAACAACTTGATCCCATTTTTAAGGAGAAACTCTAGATGCCGAAGATCAGGTCAACACAGTGCAAAAAAATCATGTCATTTGCACCATACATAAGTCATTCCTTTTCAGAATTCAAAGTTTACTTCTGAAATAAACTATTTCACATTTGGATTTGTCTTTGTGATATAAGGCTAGACAATGACCGTTTACATAAGAAATTTGATTTGCCCAGGATGTCCCCCTATTATTAATGATCATATTCAATTACAGACAGTAATTTGAGAGAACTACCAAGAGATGAGTAAAGCATCTGCTAACAGTGTCATGTGTTGAGGTGGGCAGCCCTGGGCATCAGGTCATTCCTCAGGTATCTTCGTGCCACATCAAGATACAGCACACTGATCAGGAAATGGTAGCTTAAGCTGTAGCATGAAGGATGATGGTTAGATGAAAGAAATTTTGTCATTGAGAAGCCTGTTAATTACTGCCTGTAAGAGAGAAGGTTTTTGGTTTTGTTTTAATCAACGTATTTTAAACCCCATGTAGTTCTGAAGAAGGCAGGGGTTCATTCTTCCAAGCAATTTTACAGTTATAAAAAAAAAACAAAACAAAAACAAGACACTGGGAATAGAAATGATTACTTCTAGTCAACACAACTATTCTAGAAAATAAACCTTATTTCAACCAAGGAAAGTAAACCGTCCCAAATCAGCTAAATTGATCTTGAAGTTAGTTGTGGTAATCGGATACTTCTAATTCCAGTAAATAATTTCTTCTGATTCCTTGCACAACTTAAGTTTGGTACATAGCTCATAGGTAATTTTTTTCCTAGTATCTGAGACTCATTCCTTATGAAGTTATGAAAAATTCATTTCAAATGATTTGATTTTGAAAGCATTAAACTGGACGTCTAATATTTTTTTCTTTTTTGTTGATAATTAATTTATTTATCCTCTAATGGCCTTGTTTAATGATGACATGTTTTGACTTTTGCAAAGTAAATATATCTGGAGTGTGTTGGCTTATAAAAATCACATTATTGAAGTAGCAATATTTGTCTTCAACCTTTGGGTGTATGGCAAGATTTTTCCTCTTTGGACAACCATGATTTCTAACTTGTTTTCTATATCACTTAAAACCTGTCTCTAAATAGATGAAGTTAAGGTGTAACTATTTGACAACAAAAAGCCCTCAAATCCTTACTCTAAGTCTTATAGAAGTATAGCAATTTTACTGAATTTTGCTAATTGCTAATAAAGACAAAAATAAATTTCTTTATAAGAAGTTAAGTCAAAGAGGCATCATGAGTACCTAGTTAATGATAGATTCATTATGTTTAGTTTACAAGCCAAACTTTATCAAGAAGGGGTTTTTACAATGTAAAATGTTTCCAACACTAGTCTTAATATTTCCAGTATCCTTATTATATACTTGGAATGAGTTATTTTTATGCTATTTATACATTTGAAATCAATGAGTTAGCTATAAAACCTAAAGTATTAAATATTATAGTCAAAGTTATATATATCTGCATACACATATACATCTCTCCGATTTAAAGCAATGGTCTTGTTCAATCTTATTTAATGACTCTGGGGTAATTGATTTTTATTGTAAATTGTCCCTACCCTTTTATATTTATATTACCCTTGTTTATATATAATTATAAATAAAAAATGAAAGATATATTATAATGATATAAAATATATATAAAGATATTTTAGTAACTTCCATTTCTTGATTGTTGAGCACCTTGTCTTACTCAGCACCCTTGTTTTCTTTATCTTAAGCTCTTTCACTTAAGTATTGGGGGAAATTTTAAACATGATATGAAGTGAGAACTTAGCCATGAGTCTATTGATTTTTATATGAGAAAACTTGGTAATACCTCACATTGTACTCTAGACAGCCCCAAAAGCGCTTAGTTTTCTACTCCCATGGTTGTCAATGAATACTTTGGATTATGGATGTATTACAACTGGTAGGTCAGCTTTCTAGGTTTTAGAGTGCATTTGTGAGCTTTCCGAAGGGAAGCTTTGCAGTAGTAATATCTGCACATGATTGAGTTATTGGTACATCTCACACTTGGAGTGAATTTTGAGACAAAAACAAGACTGGCAAGAGAATGGGTATGCTCACATCCAAAGCAGGTACTAAATTTCATGCCCCTCTTCTCAGTTGTTAAAACTGATTTTGCCGACAGCTACATTGACTTCCACTTTGGCTGCATCAGTTGGAAAGCATCAAAGCACAACAGACAGCATTGCATTCAAAAATGCAACATGATTTCAGGCAACACACAAAGGCTCCAAAGGTGGGGTACTTTGGGGTCAGGAAATGACCAACTCTGACACAGCAAGCAGGCAGTAAGTGTTCACACAGTTTCTTAATCAACCTGCACAGAGTTTTGGATCCAGTGGCTATATCCTCATGTCCTGAGAATGTACAAGTTCATAGGCATCCCACTGCTAGAGATAAATTAAATTCCTCTAAATACAGGGTTGCCAGATTTAGCAAACAAAAATATGGGATGACCAGTTAAATTTTAATTCCAGACAAACAATGAATAATTATTTTAGTATAAATATGTCTCAACTACTGCACAAGACATACTTATACAAAAAAAAAATTGTCATTTATCTGAAATTCAGATTTAACTGGGAGTCCTGTATTTTATCTGGCAACCCTATATATCTACATGGTATCTGCTCCCTGAAGAACATATAATACAAAAATAAAAATGATCAAACAAAAAACAATTAGGAAATATCTTGAGGAGAGGATTACATTAGCAAGTGCCTCTCAAGTATTTGTTTCGAGGGGACTGAAAAGAAAGAATGTGTAATAGACAAATGAGAAGATAAAACAAGGTGAACTTTATAATGAGTGGTAGGTAGAAGTTAAGTTTGATAAAGCAATTACAAAATTTGGAAGTCTTTACGAACCTAGAGGATGTAAACATTTTTATTGTTTTAATTGATATTTTATTTATTTTAATTTTAAAATCTACAGGTAGCCTATATTGCACTTTTTTTTGCAGAAGGGGGAGCATATGAATATGGAGTAAATCCATAACCATCAAATGATTTGGAATTGGCCAGTTAAAAGCCAAGTTAAGAGTGGCCACAGAATCACGCAACCATTTCGTGTGGATTTTCTTTAATGATTGTACCAAATTCTCCCCTCAAAAATATTAACCTAGGGGATTTCAATAAAGTATCAGATAGAATATTCTTGTATATGTTACTGTTATAATATGATAACATAATTTAACACAGTATCACCATTGCACCTTGATCCTGAAGGCAATGAAATACAAATAAGGAAAATACAGTATAGTGGGAAAGTATACAGAGTACTTTTCTTGAAAGTTACTAGTTCGTACGCTATCAGTTTAAAAAAGAGATGTGGTCATCATCTCTGCACAGTAAAAGGATGATGTTGATTTCTTTTAAAGTTCTAAGAAGTGACTAGAAGTTCAACTCAAACCGGTATGTTTTGAAATTACTCTTATCCTTAATGGAGTCATTAAAGATTAGTGTATAATAATATTCCTTTAGGATCCATAAGCTATAATTAGGGAAACAAACAGAATATATTTCAATTATTTAATGGTTTTATGCTCCAATTGTGAATTATATAGAGAGTATTAAATAATACTTAAACCAGATAAATTAATTTCACATGGATTTTGTCCATGTATCAGAAACTTTAGCACAGAAACAATGTGTAAAATGCAAAGAAATGAGAATGTGAGAGGGAATACAAATGAAAAGTGACATTGAACATTCTATTTCACAACTCACTTGGAATGATACAGCAAAATTTAACAATAGTAAATCACTTGCTTTTGAAAATATGACTCAATAATAAGCACTGATGTTTATTTGGGGAGAGTTATTTCTATTGCATACTTAAAAAAAAATCTCAATATTCCAGTTGTCCCTGTTGAGCTTCAAATACATGACTATATCTTGTGCACAGTAAGGAGAAAATTTGCATTAAATGATCAAAGTTTAAGGGAGCAGACTCCAAGAAAATGAAAGAAATAATAAGGAAGTTGGAAGTAAAAATCTTAATTTAAATTAGGTAGAAGAATTCTGGGATATCCAGTAGTTACTGGCAGAATAAAAGTTGTCTGGAGACTAACATTCATTTCAAGATATAGGAAAAAGTTTCAATGGTATAATTATTTCAGGTAAGAGAGGACTCCATCCACTCTAGCCAACAAAATCAAATCAAAATGAAAAATCAAGGTTAGAAAATGAAAAATCCATGTAATTGAAGGAGAGAGAATTCGGTATCAAACAGAAATCCCTCCTATGGGTCTATCTCTGGTTAACCATTTGCTATGATTGATGGTGGTACTGGCTTGACATGTTAATCAAAATTACCAGGAATACAATTCACTCAAGCAACTGGAATGAGTCCTTCGGATTTTATTTCAACCAATCCTTCATTCAAAATGTATCTTGTTTTCATAAATGTATTTCAGATGCATGTTTAATCCATCTGCACCAGGGAGCTGAAACAGCTTCCCCAACTCCCATTTTGTTTTCCTACCCATTTCTTCTCAGTGAAGTTCTAGTGAGTACTTCAGTAACCTGGGATCATGGAGGCTCTGCTCAAAGCTCAGCCGCTCGCTTTGATGACATACACACAAACATCCCTACAAACAGCCATACTCTCTCTTCCTCTCGCTCTTTCTCCCTGTGGTTATTCTGACCCAAGCCATACTCACAATGTTAGTGACATCTGGAGAGGCTCCGTTCTGCAGCAGAAGGAGGACAATGTTCAAGTGGCCCATGAAGGCAGCCACATGTATTGGTGTGAGGCCAGACTGCGAAACAAAGCAACAGCAGTTTTACTCCTCTGCACCGGTGGGGGCTTTGGGGACTTCTTCAGATAAATAAGACTTGAGTGAAGAGGACAGAGGATGGGCGACAGGAAGGGGAAGAAGGAGTAGGAGAAGGAATGTTTCGGGACAAGCTGAAACATTGTTCTACCTCTGTGATAGCTTGGATTGAAGCCCCATATTTCACCAGCAGTTCCATGACTTTGATGCGGTTTTTCTTGCAGGCAATGTGCAGTGGAGTAAAACCATTCTGTGCAAAAGACAATCAAGTTAGTTGAAAACATGCAGAAACGATCCTCACACAACTCCATGCGGGCACATTGCAGGCAATAATGTTACATTCACGTAATGTTAACCATTTCTTCTGATGCTGTAGGTGCTGGGATTTGGAAAGAAAAGTGGGCGTGCGTTCCTGTAGGCACTGAACTTGGCTGCTATGTGGTGGACCTGTATATAATTCTTTTTGTGTGGTTATCAAGAAAAATAGAAGTAAAGAAAACTACATGGGCCTGCTCTGCAAAGAAGGAAAACTCAGGGGGCAATGATACTTTAGAAGTTCTAAGGTGTTTTCAAGTATACTGATGGGTTGGGTAATGAAATGGCTTGAAGGTGCATGGAAGATAAGCATGTATGTATCTGATGAAAGACCATTTCTTAAAGCCTACAAACTGTTGGTCTGTTTTACTTCAACACCCTACGGCCATGACAATAAATGTTTCGACAATAAATGTTTCAGCGTTGCTACCATTTTCTTCAGGGAGAGGGTGTTGTAAATTAGCAGAAATCATTATTTACATTAATAATTTTTCATATTCAGAAGTTATATATCTTCCATTAAGAATTTTTCGTAAGGAATTGTTGTATATTACCAGAAATCACTATGCTGATAATATTTGACATCCAGAAGTTACATTTCTTATGTTAAAAAGTTTTTATAACAAATGCCAATCAGATACATTTTATTTTATAAAAACGTGATTATTGGGGCGCCCGAGTGGCTCAGTCATTACGCCTCTGCCTTCGACTCAGGTCATGATCCCAGGGTCCTTGGGATCAAGCTCCGCATCGGGCTCCCTGCTCAGCGGGAAGCCTGCTTCTCCCTCTCCCGCTCCCCCTGCTCGTGTTCCCTCTCTCGCTGTGTCTCTCTCGGTCAAATAAATAAATACAATCTTAAACAAACAAACAAACAAACATGATTATTAAGTTCCTGAATATTTTCAGGAGAATTTCTGGAATAACCGTAAGAGGATATCTCTCAGAGGCAAAGGAATGTGGAGAAGTCTCTAAGACATTTTTAACTCTCCAAACCAGGCAATGTATAGGAATTGGGGACAATTATATAGAAATTTGTTAACATGCTTAATCCTTATGTGTAAGTATTAAATTTTTATGTGCACAATGATTCCCTACATATAGAAGAGTTATACCTATTCTGCCAGTTAGTTATTTTGCTTGTCCCAGTGGGGACTGATCATCAGTCAATATTTTTCTGTACTTCACAGTTCTCACGAAAGCATATTGTCTTACTTAACCTAATGACTTACTACTCTCCACAATGTTTGTTTAGTCATTTCCTATTTATGAGCTATGTAGTAAGCCAGACAAAAATGTATAGCACTCAAATGATTTTTAATTATGGAATTGTAATGTTTTCTAAGCTTATTGACCACTACCCAATTGAAAATGAGTATTTTCCTCCTTATGAGAAAATAAGTATCCTCTCATAATTACATATAACCCTAAAAGTATATTTGCGTCCTGGGCAATAAGGAATAAATGGATTTCAATGGAAAATTTTCTAATAAAACTAAGATTTATTATTTAATAATTCTTATGTCATTCTCTCATTTTAAATATTGTCTGAAGACTAATTTAAAGCAGCATTTACCATGTAAATGTATAGGATAAAACAATTGCTTTTAGTTTGAGAATCAGGAAACAAGAGCATAAATTAGTACATGCCTAATACTTCCAATGATTATTGTTAGAATGTAAGTGAAGCAAGGAAGATTTATTCAATATTAGACCTTGGGAAATACAGAGGCTGCTCTAGGGACAGCCTCATGTAGATTTCTCTTGAGCAATTCCTGGAATAATTTATATAAAATGCTTCCCAGAGCAGTAAGATGCTAAGCATCACTTTTACATTAGACTGTGTTTAGGGAATCAGGTCAATAAGGACATTCTCTAAGTGAACTCTATACAGGCTTACATTTTATCTTACATGGTCAAATCTATTCAGCACTTTAAAACCTTTTTTTTTTTCCAAATAGAGATTAATGACATTCAACTTTTTCACACTTTTATTCTGACTCTATATAGAGGTGTTTAGAATTTGTTTTATGATTTCCTATTTTCAACTTCTATTTTCCATTTAAAATTGCTAATCACTCCAGAGGTTTCATATCTATCTGCAGCTCGCTAGTTGTGGAAACGTTACCTTGGTGTTTTCCTAAATCTGTCCTTTCTCACCATCATTTAATAGCAAACTGTGAAGGCATGAAGTAGGCAGGCTACTTGTGGGAGGTAACGAACTTAGCAGAATTAACTACAGATCTGTAACCATGCTTTGCTGGTGTGCCATTGGTCAATCACTGTGGAATACTTGTCCCATCTATATGCTGTTAATGTGGACTAGGCCAGGTTTACCAGGGCTCTGGCGTTTGGATTGGCTCTCTTGTCCAGAAGGAGTTTGGTCACACGGTAGTGGCCACAGTGTGCAGCAACATGGAGGGCTGTCAGGTAGTCTAGGGTGACATCATCAACGGGTGCCTTGTGCTGTAACAGGTGCTTCACACATTCCACGTGGTCCCCCTGTGCAGCCATATGAAGTGGAGACAGCCCATTCTGCACATCAAAACAAAATGAAACCAAGTCCACATTTCAGCCATGACTTTCAGGTTGTAAAACACAGCAAAGTCAATTCTTGATTATCTGGCACAGTTGGTAGCAGAGGAAAATATCATCTCCATTTGACATCTACATGTACAGTGGATTATGTGGGGCGCCGAGGGAAGCTAAGAGACCATTTAATTTCATAATTATGCTATTCTTAGGCAAAAATACAAATTAATATACCTTTTGTGAATAAATACATAGTATTGTGTGACAATTCAGATGGATCTCACAATTATTAAGGCAATATTAGATATATAAAACAAGTAATAGCCGAGGCTTAAATTATTTGTATTCAATTCCATTCAATTAGTCTCTCTGCAAGAGTTTCTTTACTTCTAAATGGAGGAGGGTGAAGATGAAGGAAGAGCAAGTGGGTGCATGAGGGAAAGAAAGATATTTTGAGCATCTCTTAGATCCATGCTGCTCTGAAATTCTATGCTTCCTTTTTCCTATCATGAGACATGAATCGGACTTGGAGAAAGCAGTCAGCTAAGAGTTAGAAAAGTGTGAGGCAAATTTAGACTATGTGTCCCAACTTTTAAACTTTGAGGATAATATAATTTTATCCTCAGCGATACTGCCCAAAACAGCTCTAGTCTTAATTCTTAGAGAAGGTCAATAGCAGGGACACAAGATGGTAGGGTTGGGGCGCCTGGATGGCTCAGTCGTTAAGCGTCTGCCTTGGGCTCAGGTCACGATCCCAGGGTCCTGGGATTGAGCCCCACGTCAGGCTCCTTGCTCAGCATGAAGCCTGCTTCTCCCTTTCCCACTCCCCCTGCTTGTGTTCCCTCTCTCACTGTCTCTCTCTCTCTCTGTCAAATGAATAAATAAAAGTCTTTAAAAATAATTAAAAAAAACAAGATGGCAGGGTAACTCACTGAGGATTATCAGTCTAGGTAAGACTCTTATTTTTTAAAGTTAAATAATTAAGCTGATAAGAAAAAAATATGTAAAATTAGGGAAGAGGGCGCCTGGGTGGCTCAGTTGGTTAAGCGACTGCCTACGGCTCAGGTCATGATCCTGGAGTCCCGGGATCGAGTCCCACATCGGGCTCCCTGTTCCGCAGGGAGTCTGCTTCTCCCTCTGACCCTCTTCCCTCTTGTGCTCTCTCTCATTCTCTCTCTCAAATAAATAAATAAAATCTTTAAAAAATAAATAAATAAATAAATAAATAAATAAATAAATAAATAAATAAAATTAGGGAAGAAACTAAATTAGAAAACATTTGCCCATTTAAATGAGTGGAATATGGTCTTTTCTTAATAATCCATGCAAATAATGCAAATACAGTCTCTAGGAAGTAGTTGTTGTCCATGTGTCCAGCTTGGCAGTCATTACATTCAAAGAAGCAAAAACTGTGTCTGGATAAAAAGAAAGAATCTGCCAACGGCCCAGTATTTTCAACAAGGAGTGTGATTTCAACAATGAAGGACAGCTAAAATCAAATACAGTAAAATCTTAATTGTAGTGGTTTGTGGGTGGTAGAAGTCTATGTGATTTTGAAATTATTAATACACTTTCTTGGTTTTTGAAATACTCTTCACTTATAATTATTGCTTTTATAGTTAAAAAAATTCATAAAATGAACTGAGAAAGAACAGCAGGTTGATAAGAAGGTATTTATGCATTGGGGGAAGATAGTATGAGGGCAAAGTGTAGAAGAAATTCAGGCCTTGGCAATGTTTGGAGGGTTGCGTGGCATGTTTCTCTGATATTCTATCAAAATTTAATGTTGTTTGATCCACTTAAAAGTTAGGTGGAAAATAAAATCTCCACCATTTAATTCTTTGTTACATTTTACAAATATTTGCTAAGCACCTACTCAAACCCTGATCAAGTACTAAGGATACAACAGGGAACACAACAGACAGGGAACCCCTGTCTTCATTGAGGGTCACATTTTGGGTAGTAGTCAGACAATTCAAAAAGAATAAGAATTAAAATAGATAGTATGTTAGAAGGCCACCAGTGTGAAGAAGGAAACTAGAGCATAGGATGGCCAAGGGAGTTTGTGTATATGAGTGCTTTATGGATAGGCTAGCCAGAAATGGCCTCACGGAGAAGGTAAGTCTTAATGAAAGACATGATGACAGTAAGAAAGCAGGTCCTTGCTGATCTGGGGGGAGAACATTTGAGGGTGAGGAAAAGCAAAGACAAGCATGTCATGTTGAGACCACACCCAGCATGACTGATGAAGAGTATGGAGGAGAATGAAGCTGAAGGCGAATGAATAAGAGGGGTGAATAAGGAAGGGAACTCAGGTAACAGACCTGCTAGTTTGAATAGAGTCTTTGACTTACACCCTGAGTGAGATGGGGGGCTTGTGGAAGGCATAGGACAACAGGATTACTCTGTTTCTGTAACAGAAACTCTGGTTTCTGTTGAGAATATACTGAACAGGGTTACAAGAGAAAAAGGGGGGTCAAGTAGAGCCTCTTGCAATCATCCAGGTAGGGCTGATGGTAAGCAGGACCAGAGCGGTGTAATGAGACTGTTGAGAAGTTGCTGAATTATGAGATATTTTGAAGGAAGATGTGACAAGGTTTAATGACAGGCTATGAAGGGAGAGAAGAGCCAAGCACTGCACGAAGTATTTGACCTGAGACACTGAAAGAATGGGATGGCCATTATTTGAGATAAGACTACAAGGGGATTAGAAATAGGGGTGGGGAAAATATCAGCAGCTGAGTTTTGAACTTACTAAATTGGAGATGCACAGTAAACATCTATGCAGCAATGGTGAGTTGACATCTACAATATAGAATTCTGGAGCTACACAGTTGTGTGTCATCAGTGTATCAGTTGTATTTAAAGACAAAACTGGATGAGATTTCTTAGTGGGTACAGATAAACAAATACACAAAGAGTGAGCTCTGGGGGTTCTAACATTCAGAGATCTGGGAGTGAAGAGGGAACAGGAAAGGAGACTGAGCAGAAGCGAAGACAGAGGGATGTAATTTATGTGAGAAGGCAAATAAGGAAAAGAAAGTGTTCTGAGAAGGGAGGAGCAAGCAACTGTGTCAGATGATAGCAATAGGAGAGAGCGTAGACTGTATGGGCTGAAACATGTAACTGGGTAGATAGGAAGATAGGAGTCTATAGAAATTCTCTCCTGATTGCTTCAATTTTTTCAGTGTTGTGGGAAGTGAAGACAAGGAAAAAAGTCTAAGAAGTCTAAAGAAAGAAAAAAAACACATAGAATAATAAGGTAGCAGGGAACGAGAATAAATACACTTGGGAAATACACTGATTGTCAGGCAGCATTAAAGGCCAACTTGAGGTTAGCAATCATGAATTTAAAGTGAGCCCAGGCAGTATGGTTGGGTGTTTTCAGCCACCACACTCAGGTGCAAGAATGTGAGTTGGATTTAATCAGGGTAAAATATAGCAAGTGAGTATGAGTATGTCAGGGAGTGGTATGAATAGTTCTGTCGGGCAGAGGCGAGGGCATAAGGTGAATAAGGGATAATAAAACAATGGCTGATGGACCCAGGAGAATAAACACATTTCTGGAGTTGGGGTCCCAGAGAAAGGGGGCTGAAACATAGAAGCAGTGCTTGGAGAGGCAGAGGTTAGAACAGAAATTCCAGAGGGTTTACAGCTACCAAACTGAGAGGCCAACTAGAAAGATTATCTACTGCCCTAAGATCATTAAAGTCGTCATGAATTAGAATAGTGGTTGTAGAGAAGAGTCATAGTTGGCCATTTTCAAAAAATGAGGTAGAGTGACAACTAGATAGATGAATATTTGCTTCAGGAAGGAATCACGGATGATTCAAAACTGGGAGTTTTTATGGAAGGGGAAGAATAGTCTGGCATTAGGTGCTCATTCCACTCACAGGCTAAAATGGTATCACCTCACCAACCTGGTTAGTTCATCTTCTCTGTGGTCTTTACCCCGAACATAGCTCTACTTTTTGTTATTATCTCCTTATCTGTCTTACCCACTCAATGTCGAGCTTCTTGAACAAACAGATTGTGTATCAATTATCTTGATAGTTCCTTAGTGATCAGAACCCTGCCTGGTGCATTGTAGCTACTTACTATGATAGCTTTGTCTAAATTTTTGTTGTATTGAGGATGAATGACTGAATCAAAGTGGATATAATCATGCAGCTACAGACATTTTATGCTAGATCCTTACATATACATGATATTTGATATTATAAGAAGGCCAGTAAAAAAATTTCATCTCGGTAATCCATTGTCTTCATTAGTGACATGACAATTATAGGTGAACTCTGTAGATAAGATTATTTTATAGTTTGTGGGAGAGCAAATCTGCCTATTCTCAATTTGGTAGATGCTTTTTATTGGTTGTAACATGACTGGTGAAATTTTGTTATTTCCATTTAAATTTCCATCAGTTTACTCAGTGCAGCTGGGTGGCTCAGTCGGTTAAGTGTCTGCCTTCGACCCAGGTCATGATCTTAGCGTTGAGCCCCATGTGGGGCTCGGCGGGAAGCCTGCTTCTCCCTCTCCCTCTGCTCCTCACCACCCGCCTCTCATGCTCATTCTCTCTCTCTCTCTCAAATAAATAAATAAAATCTTTTTTAAAAAAACTTTCTACAATTATCTCTGCATTACTCAGCCCAAAATGTCACATTTTAAAGATAAAACTCTACAACACTCATGGTATCAGTATAAGAATGAAAATAATACATCCAATTTGAAGTCGCCATTTCATGGCCTGTAGAGCACATTCTACAAATATTTTAAATGTGTGGGCTGGTTTTTGCTCCAAATAGTTTCAAATAAATATTCAATTAAAATGTTAAATTGAAAAAGATTTGCTGATGTTGGCTGTCTTATTTTTCTCAAGCTTAGTCTAGTTAGAGCATCAGTTGATACCAACCCTGCTCAGGGGTTATAGGAGAGGTGAAATACAGAGAAAATGTAAGAAGTGTCCTTTGTCTAAATTTTTGTTGTATTGAGGATCTGAGGGTTGCTGCATATCCCATTAAACAGTTCTGTGCGATTATCGTTTATTTGTGTCCCCTGATATTTTTTGGCAACCCAAAGTATTGCTAGAAACTGGGGACTTGTACAGTAATAATGCTTGTAAAATATATTTTATAATGAAAACCTCCAACAAATCAGCTCCCGGTGGGGTTTTCAGTTAAGAGTTTTCTTCATGGTTGAGCATACTGATGACATAAGACAAGAAATGCTAGATGTACTGAGCCACAGAGAACATTATGCTTGTTTAATGGTTCTTTGTAGATGGCCTATCCTAAATTGTGCTTTCCATACCACCTACAAATCCTAAATATAATCATCCAACACCACTGGTAAGTAATTCTTTTTACTAGTATTGCCTAAGAGATAAAGACTGGAGAGCTAAAAGACTATCTTGTATTGCTAATTGTGCTACTTTAAAAGACAACTTTATATGTATTTTACAGCATCTTAGAGAATCATAAAAGTACAAACCTATAGAATGTAAGAAATATTCTCATTTGTATATAATACACTCATTTACATATAATAGAAATATATTCAAATGTCCACCTGTAGCAAGAGTAGCAGATAAAAACATAGGAAGAACCTGAAGGTATACAATCAATACATCTTAATTTTAATTTTGAATTTGTTAATTTTAAATAATTTTCAAACAGTTTGATATATATTCCTCATTCGTAGCACACAATTATTGAGGAACTAGAAAACGTTGGACTGATGCTTTGATTTCAAGAAGAACAGAGATTTTCAGAAGACTGGTTTAAAGAGGTCTTTAGATCCCGTCTTACCCCTAATAACCCACCTTAGTCCTTGCCAGCAAGGGAGCACCCCGTTCCAGCAGAAGCTCTACCACTTGGTCATGCCCACTTCTTGCAGCACAGTGAAGGGGTGTCAACCCATCCTGCCAAAAGAATTAAAGAATTAAGCTGGAGTTAACTTAAAAAAAAAAAGAAAAATCAAGATTGTTTCTTTTGCCACTTCAAAGAGGTTTCCTGAACTCATTCCTACTGCCTCAATAGATCAGTAACAGAATTGCTACTAGTTAAATGATAGAGGAGAGTGAGAGAGAAAACAAGACAGTTAGAGATTTAGACAGAGAGCAAGACAGAGAAAAAGAAAGGGAGGAAATGGAGAGGGAGAGGGCAAGAGAAATCTCACGTGCGGAAGTTCATTGTAAAACATGCTGCTGGTCCTGTGTTTTCATATTCAGGAAGATGGAAAAGTGGAGTCTGTTGTAATTGTTGGACTTGAAAGCCCCACTTGCTTGTAACCACAACCCCGAGATTATATCATTAAACTGTTTTCATTTTGGTTGTCCTAATACAATTTTTACCCCCCAAATTCTTCTTAATCTAATCTGTCCATCTTTGATGGACATCTTGAATTGTCACTATTTTTATAAATCCTCCTAACACGCTCCCTGTTGCTCATAGACATTTTTTTCACATTCTTCTAAAGGTTTCCACGTATATTTTTCAATACAAACTACATAATTATTTCTCAGAGATAAAACTGGCTATTAACCATAATAGCATTAAAATGGTGTCAAACAAAATTATGGCCCAACTCTACGTTATGTTATTTATACAACTTTCTGACCTTGGTATTTCTCAGGTAGTTTCTGATTCCAGAGCAATCCTCAAATTCCCTCTGTCTTTTGGATTTTATTTCTCTTTAGGGGGGCATGGTCAGAAAGGAGAGTGGGTGGGTAATATCAGGCAAAATGTAACAATGGGCAATAAGTGAGAGAGAAAATGAAATTCTGAGTACAGAAATTAGCTCAAGATTTGAAGCTTACGGGGAAAAAGGTGGTCCTGGGGAAAGATGTTGAGAAGGTAGGTAGCAGTCAGAGAAAATGAGGGATGGTGAGCAGTTAAGAGGACTTCAAAAAGCTTCTGATTTATCCAGAACTCTAACAGCCTATCTTTTGTGTCTCTGTTACAACACTCCTCCTGTCCCAACATTCTGGGATTTCTACGCTAGGTATCTTCCCTTTACCCTCCAGATCCATGCATTACCTTTCTGTCCTCTGCTCCAAGTCTGACAGAAAAAGCTCTCTAGATCATAGGAGGGGGCTACCTTGCCCTCTGGCTTCTGCTTGGGTATGGGAAACGCAGCAAGACAGGGAAGCCACTCTGCAGAGGATCTCCTTAGCCTGGCTGTGTCTCTTTACCAAAGGTTATGCTCCATCCAAAGCAGCCTCGGCCATCCAGCTCTCTCCTTTGAAGTTCTGGTATCCTCCCTCTCACCTTTCAGGCCTGGGGTTGGTAATGAGCCCTGCTGTTGCTAGCTCCAGGGAGACTATACTATCCCTTGTGCATTCCCTACAGTCCACCCACAATATTAGAAATAGATCCTTTAGATAGATTTATCTATCCTTTAGATAGACTTGATCATATTCAAATGATCAAATGTGAACGTGCTTTCTGTTTTCGGTTAGGACCTCGAGTTAGAATGATACTTTGCTTTGCTAAATCTACTTAGCTAGTACTGAGATACTGAATATCCAAAATAGACCTTGCAATTTGGGATATGTAGGAATTAGCATGAAAAGACTGCCTTTCCAGGAAAAAAAAAAGCTATTTAACTACTGTAGTTGGGATGCTGAGTTATTTTAAAGTTTGCCAGAGAGAGGCCTAAAAAAAGAAACTGTGCAGGCAAAGCGATTAAGATGATTATGCTTTTGTATCTTGATAGCATACTTTGTGGTGGAAGTACAGAGCATTAGTTGCTATTTAAGTTATATAACTAATTAGATATAGCTTGACTTCTCAATCAGATTCTTGGTGGGGGCTTCATGGAGAAATAGAGTTTGAGAAATCCAACATCTCGAATGAAGGCATTACATGCAATGGTCCAGCATTTGGGCTCTGGAATCACAGAGACTCAGGCGTGAGTCTTAGGTCAGCCACCATGGATGATTCTTTCTGAGGCTCAGCTTCACAATATATAAATAGGGTAATTTTTCTTATCCCATTCAACTCATGACCTTGTTTGAAAGATGTGGGGACTCTGCCTTAAATCATTTTTAGAAAAGGTATTGTTTCTCTATGGAATACATGAAAGATTCATTGTGTAATCATGTTGAAACCTTCAAATACTCTCAGAATAACAATAGGAAAATATGAAGAACACTTAAATAAATCCATAAGAACATCAAAGAGTAATAAGGATTACATTGATACTAAATCTGATGTCATTTAATTGCCCTTATAAAGGATATGGGAATTATATCAAATTCAGTTTTCCCAACATGCTCAATCTGAATAGATCTTAAATATTTTCTGTAAGTACAGTATCTCATTTTTGCCAAAAAAAATCTTTTTTTAAAAAACATTTTATTCATTTGACAGAGAGAGAGAGAGAGAGAGAGAGCAGGAACACAAGCAGGGGGAGTGGGAGAGGAAGAAGCAGGCTTCCTGCCGAGGAGGGAGCCCGATGTGGGGCTCGATCCCAGGACCCTGGAATCATGATCTGAGCTGAAGGCAGACGCTTAACGACTGAGCCACCCAGGTGCCCCCTCAAAAGAGGTTTTGTATCAAGGTTTTGTATTCAAGGACTTTTTTTTATTAACTCTTAGGGGCAATGATCTATTCAATATCTTTAACTTAAATACTTAAGACTGTATTTGAAGGTTACTTCCCCGATCCCCCAGAGTACCTTTCCTTTTTTTTTTTTCACTAGAATCAGTTCATATCACACTATGATGTTGATAATAGGTTAGATAATAGGTTAGACAAAAGGTTAGATCAATCAAGAGGAGAGGGACACAACTTTTCCAGCTGGTAATCCACAGCATTAGCTTTTTACAACGATTTCTTTCCTTATCTTTTTCCTTCCTCCCTCTCTGCTTAGATTGTAGATGTTTCCTGAGGTCTGTGTATTAACACAGGCTCTGCTAATTACGACCCCGTGTGTCCTAGGTCAAGTTACATAACTCCTTTGAAAATCATTTTTCCCCTTGGTAGTCTCATTTCTCAAATAAAGACCTCCATATTTTCCTAAAAGCAGTTAATACAGCTTCATAAACTGTTAGGAAGAGGGAATAAAATGATATTTGTAGAGTACTTAGCAGGGTGCCTAGAACATCACGTGCGTATGACAATTGGTAGCCACTATTGTTGCTTTAATTATTGTGATTCCTTTCCCTGATATATTGGTTTTTGTTCATCATCTTTTAATGTTTTTGTATACTTGAATTGCTTGCATTGCAACATGTATTTCAATATTTTAACCTTATATGGAGTATCTCCACATTTAAATAATAAATGCTTAAAAATAAAAAAGAATAATGCTCTTAATAAAACCTGAATTAATAATATCATTTTTAATTAGCTATAAAGTTTCTGTTTTAACATCAAAATGAGGTTTTTCAGACACCAGAGAACCAGAACTCTAGTGAAAATGTCTCAGTTTCACACTAAATCCTAGTCAATGTGAGAATGTCAATGAGATGCAAAATGTCTCAATGATTGACGAAGTGCTGGTAGAAGTGGGGAAGAAACAGTGGGTAAGATTTTTTATTAATTACCCCTAAGCCTCTACATACTTGCTTTTTTCCAGATAATGAAAACCTTATGAATGAGAAAAATAATGAGATCAAATGGAAAATTCTTGATAGAATATAGTAGATTCAGAATGATTATGACTAATATGACTGCTAGGGGAAACTGAGACCCCTATGATAAAGAAATGAAATAAAAATATTGTTTTTAGTTCCTTATCTAGAAGCTCTATTGTACTACCTAAAAAGACGGTCAAAAGTAAATGTAAAATTTTTCTATTTTAAAATATATTTTCAAAAGACAAAAGAAAAAGCTAACCAGATTCCTTTGTTTTAATAATAAAGTATTATACTTCCAGAACTAGCCTCCCAATTCCAGACCACAGCCCTTGATTTCAGTATTACCTCCTACCTGATTTTGTTTTTGGTAAAAAAAGGTATAGGCATATTGGTTAGAGACAGAATTAAAAGAATCCAACTGCTTTTAAAATCCTACTTCTTAGAGATGAGTAAGTACTTTGACTTACATTTAAGGAATGAATGAACAGAATGCCCACACAATGTACAATTATAAATTCTATTTCTGCTTTATAAAATCTTGAATGAAATTCAATTTATTTGTATATCTAAAGGCTGCACTGGATGAAATACAGTCCAAATATTCCCTTCACAGAAGGAACCAAGGCTTACATTTGATTAACTTGCTTAAGAATAATTATTTAATGGCAGAAATAGCATAAGAGTCCATTTCTTTCCATATCTTAGTATTCCTTTTATGAAAATGCACTATTTGGAGTTAGACTTAAATTACATATGCAAATGTATGTAGGCCATGCAAATTAGAACATATTTTACAGAACGAAGCAAATATTGCAATGATCAGTAAAAATAAAATCAATTGCCTCAAAAATGAATGAATACTCCAGAAAAATATCCGTAAGAATAATGTGGATCCTTAAGACATTGGCCGAGATAAAATTCTGTTGCATTTACCAAGTGCTTTCTTTCCATTGGTACTCTCAATTATTAGAGATTCTCAATAGAAACAGAGAAGTGTAAAGGGAGACATTATGTTAGTAATGTACTTAAAAGAGGAGGCACAGAAAGTCTTTCCTTTAAACATGAAGAACAAGTAGGCAAAGCATGCATTATTGTGCATAATTGTTCCAAATTCTGCATACCTACAGCACAGCAAGGGAAAAGGCATGTCAACAAAGCGAAGGGTAAAATCATAAAAAAACTCTGATGCAAAGACAGTAGACAGTACAACAAAGATCTTGACAGACAAAGCAAACCACTCCAGAACTCCCACGTGATAATATGACATAGATGTTCTGGACCAAATGTCTTAGAGAAATGAGATTAAGAAAGCAACATCTCCTGAGGTCATTAAGGGGGCACCTGGGTGGCTCAGTTGGTTAAGTGTCTAACTCTTGATTTTGGCCGAGGTTATGATCTCAGGGTCCTAGGATCCAGCCTGGGGTCTGGCTCGGCACTCACTGGGGAGACTGCTTGAGATTCTTGCCCTCCCCCACCACCCCTCCCCATGCTTGTGTGCATGTGCACACATACTCTCTCTCTCAAATAAAGAAATAAAATCTTAAAAAAAAAAAAACAGAATCTATAGCCTGGGACTGATGTAGTCCCCAGATGCCCAAAGATGATAAGGCTTATTAAATAAAAATATTTGCTACCCTCAAGATTTGCAAAGGAACTAGATTTGATCCTTAGTCCTTTGACTATGAGAATATAAAGTCCCAGGATTAAACAAAGTGAAGATAAAATGCATAAGGGACATATCCTATCACTATCTTTTACAGACTTCTCACACCATATATTTCAAAATGTTCACATTATAGGAATGCTTAAAGTTTTGCTGAAGTCTACGATTAACCAAATCTATTCCAGAGAACTAATACCGAAGTACTAGTTTAATGTTTAAGGAAGTAACTACATATAATTTTATTAACATAATAAATAATTGTGAATAGCTAAGTAATTGACCCACACAACTTTCAAAAAGATAAATAATAATATCTAAGAGTTAATTCTCCTACAACCATATGAGATAGGTACCAATATCAGCCTAAGTTCAGAGGAGGTAATAAGTAAACTGCCAATATCACAGAGCTAGTAAGTAGTAGAAGTAAATTTGAAATCAGGTAGTCTGCCTTCAGAGGCTGCACTTTGAACAATTATATTCTCCTGTCGATCTTATCATCTATTTGTTGGCAGTATATAAAACTTTGATTTATATTTTACTTAACAAATTTGAAATGAATGAAGGGCATGGCCTCTTACCAAATGGGAATGAGTAAAGGTGCAACATAATAACCAGATGCCTTTGTTCCATAAGCATATAGCAGATCTCCTGCTCAGGTCAGTATAGCATAATCACTTAAGAAAAATGATTTAAAAATTGGAAAGTTAGAAGCAAAAGATTATCAACATGTATTCACATATTTTATGTAAAAGCCACACCCTCATAGCATAATGTATGCTTATGAGTTTGGGTTTTTGAAATGTATAGCTAATAATCAGAGATGCTTCAGCTCAATCTTTTATCTTTGTTCCCCAAAATAAGCAAGGACTTGAAAAACCATCTCATTGAGGGGCTAGCATTCTGTTTCCCCAGCACTTCTCAGCAAATACTAATTCTACTTGACAATGAGAAAACTTTAAATATTGTATGAGATTTAAATCGAATCCAAGAAAGCAATTTCCTTGAAAATACATTGCTTATATTTCGAGACTGGTATTTTAAGGTGCCTGCTTAAAGAATACAAAAAACAAAAATGGTAGGAAATTGAAAGAACAGAGACACTCACCCTAGTTTTGGCATCGATCTGACCACCACGATCCAGTAAGAGCTTCACCATGTTTGTGTTTCCCCTTTTGGAAGCCACATGCAGAGGAGTGATTCCATTCTACACCATGGAAAGACCAAACAAAAGCATGTTGGGTATGACAGGGCATGATGGTGAAGACTTTGTGTTAGAGGGCACAAAGAAGGCTGTGACCTATGTGGTAATTTGATTCAAGGTCACTAAAGTTTCAATGTCTTTGATTTTTACGGGACAAAAAAAGCACACAAACCACAAAGCACTATAGTTAGAGAATGAAAAATGGAATGAAACTGCATAACTAAGTTAGTCCGTAACTACAACATATGTATCGAATATACACATTACACTGTACACATTGTCAAGAGCCAAAGGGAGCGCTTTCATATAAGAAAAAAATTTCAGATTCTAGTTAGGACTGAACCCTAGGCAAAGTCTATCATTACAGTATCCATGCACTGAAAGATTCTGGGATCTTAAAGTTTCCTTTGCTTCAAAATAGAATACATATATGCACATTCAATAGCCATTGGAAAAATGATTCTTAAAAACACCTTCTTCAGAATAATTCAGTATGAAAAACAACTTGAAAATAACTCAACATCGTTTCAATACAGAAGACTTCTCAGGACAAAACACCATATATATGAATTATAGTTATTTACTTTATTGGCTATCCTCTATCATCATTATGGCAAGAATATATACCTGACTTTTTGTATGTCATAATTTTACAAATATTCAAATATTGCATTTACTGATTCATACTAAGTACACTGTTGTAATTATAATGTAAGAGAATTCTTTCCAGTGAAAGCTTACCATTAAACATATAATGCAACATGATTTCTTGTTATGTATTTTGGTAAGACTATACAAGCAAACTCTCAATTCATTAAAAACACTTTTCTGTCAAATTGTGTGCCCCATCATCATTAAAACACTGTATAAATGTACGTATACATTTGAAACTTAATGTTCTAACAGTTTAATTTTTTATTGACTTGAAGCTCCTCGTTCATGATTCATGGAGTGATCTTTAAATATAACTACTCATGCTGATGTCAGAACTAATATCCTCCTTAACTGCCGCAAATGATCTGTGTACAGGTTAATTGACACATTCTTATTTTTCATTTCTTTGGTCATGATGACTTCGTGTGATTCAAAGAAAAAAATGAAAAATCTAATATATCAAGCACAGATCCAGACAAGGAAAAAGAAACAAATTTTTACTGTTGTTCATTTTTACTTTAGTAAAATGTCCATTCATTGCTAACTAAAATGAGAAACTATTTTAATCCATACCCTAGCTGTAAAGTCCACAGCAGCTCCCCGGTTTAGAAGAAGAGTTGCCACGTTAACATTTCCGTAGTGGGCGGCAATGTGCAAAGGGGTAAAACCACTCTATGGAAAGCAAAGAAAATAACAGTTGGTAAAGCATTTCACCTCTGTATGTTGCAGTCCCTGGATTAGTGAAGAAAATCACATGGCAATTGTTTACCTAATATGTGAGCAATACAATTAAGATAATAAATGCTTTAATAAGGCTCTTTAAATTTTAGTGCTATAAGATAGTAAATAACTAACTATATAAGCTGGTAAATAAATACCCTGCATTTCTTGGCAACACTATCTCTAATTAGCTTAATGATTTATCTGTTTACGAGATTTATTGTTTATACAAAAGCATGTTTCTTGAGTTGGTTTAGCTTTAGAGACAAACCGAGTATGATTAAACAACATAAGGTTTTAGCCATAGGATTAACATAATTATGAATAAAAAATTTTTCTCCAGAGAAAGACTCAAAGCTACTGCTTTGTTTTGTTTGGGGCTTTTTAATAAGAACAAAAAACAAAAAAACAAAACAAAACAAAAAACCAGCATTGGTTGGCATTGTGTATTTGGAACTATGAAAATGTTATGAGAAACTCTTACAGAGGATATACTATTCATTCCACATCATTTACACTGTCATATTTGTCTTCTTTAACAATTGTGTTTAGTGAGACTAGGTTGTTATAATGAAAAAAACTCAAAAAACAAAAACTAAACAATATACCTGGCATCAGTGTAAATATCAAATAAAGAAAAAAAATTCAGCCATGCCATTTTCACTATAGAAGTGTATTAACTCTTTTATTATTAAAGTATGCAAAAATGTATTACCCCTGCTCTCCATAATTTCGTCATTTTCTTTACTCAAATAAAAGATGATAGGAACAATAAAGACTGTTCTTACAGAATTGGATATCAAATCCTGCAGTTTTGAAGTTATTTTGTATCATTCCCTTTTATATGAAATGAACTTTGATTTACATATTGTTTTTAAGAAATATTATCTAAATTACAACCATTATTTTCCTATTCACTTGATAAACAGTTTTTGGTAACTTTGTTTTTCAAATGTCCTAAATAGCATTTGGATATTTTAGGTAATAGAAATTCCTCTGTGCTATCAGCCAAATTAGCTGCAAATAATTTCTGACTATAGGGAAACAAGACACAAAATAAGAATAGTACCTATCAATCCAAATCCCACACTTGCAGTAAAGAGATTTTTGTGTCTACATGATGCCAAATATTCATGTCAAAACGGAGGGAAAAATCAGTCTACAACCAGGCTGTTTTATAAAATGTCAAATTTTTGTATTTTAGGAAATAACTGACTGGAAGTTTTTCATTTTTATTTTGATATTTCCTGTCATCCAGACATATCATGAATGTAAGTTTATCCCTTAAGTTACAATTTAATTTCAGAAAAAAAAACCATAGTGATTGCTGGTGAATAATTTTCAAATTATTTTTCTCATTTGCAAAAATAAACCAATTTATTGTGTGACACAGCTTCATCAACCATCCGAGATGATGCCTCAGACTCAGACTTTTGGAGCATCCAACACAAAGCCTGTATAAGCCCCTCAGACGAACTCTTGCCTGATTGTCATGAAGGTAGAAAGCTCAGTTCACTTTTCTACAGGGTTATCAATGGAAGGGTTCCCCTCTTTGTTACTCTATTGTCCTCAAAGAAATATTTCTAACTCAGTACAAATCTCCCCAAACTGCTGCTTTCAACACAATATTTAGAGCCAAA
Organism: Callorhinus ursinus; assembly: GCF_003265705.2. Taxonomy (NCBI): domain Eukaryota; kingdom Metazoa; phylum Chordata; class Mammalia; order Carnivora; family Otariidae; genus Callorhinus; species Callorhinus ursinus. The sequence goes on along the minus strand of NW_027397066.1, from coordinate 93,254,216 downwards.
ATTGCTTTCAAAAATATCTCTTAAACAATCACCAAAAATCACTAAAAAATGAGAAGTATCAAAATCAGTAATTAAGACATCAATTTATATGATTCCAGTCTTGAGCAATTTCACCAAGCAACTGGGCATTTTTTTAAAATATATGTCCTAAGTTCCATGCACAGATATGGGACAGAAGAAATAATATACTAACTCAAGTATTCACATCTATATCACATATATTCACATCCTATCAATAGGTAAATTCATTAATAAACAAGATGTTAGTTTTAGAAATACACTACTCTCAGTAAAAACTAAATGAATGCTCAAAACCTCTCCAGGTCCACAACCCAGTGATCATGAGATGTTAGTCTAAAGAGTCCCCTCAACAAAGCGAAAATCAACCTACACAGTCACTTGCCTTTGAATACAGGTTAATTTTTACAATATACTTTCAACAATGTTTGTGTTCGTGCCTCTCTGCAGCAATGGTCAAGAAGAGACTGCTAAACACACACACACACACACACACAAAATACCAAGAGGCTTCTGAACTGAATGTTCCTGGGGATCAATGTGACTTACTTTGGTATGTGGAAAATAGATGATTTCATATCAAGTATTGTTAAGACTTAGCAAGATAAAAGCGAATGCCTTGATCATGATATGCTCAATATCACTATTGATTACATACAAGGTGGTTAAAAAAGTATGGGGAAAAAAGGGCAACTGCAAGGAGATAGAAGGATAAAACAGTGGCAAAGAAACCTTAAATTTCACTTTGCTAAACTCTAACCTGAGAAATCTCATTAAAAGAAGATCATATTTCTAACTGGCAAAAAGTTAATAGTAAAGCTCACTCAGAAGATACATATTAAGGAAGAGTTTCATTTCACGCTCTATTCTAATAGGCCATTTAAATACTTTCACTGATAAAAAATAGCTTCTGATATATGTTACATTAAATTTTTTGAATGATTCATTTGCCTTAATTATAGGAAAAGTTTTTAAATTTCCTACTAATGGAAATTCCCATTAGTATGAATTAGTGAGCATTTATTCTAATTGGGCAAAAAACTAAAATGAATAAAAACAAGATATATTTTGGTATAACCATAATACTGTACCTCAGTTGTCCTATTCACCATCATCTGAAGCAGTGTTGTGTGGGAAAAAGAGGGAAGATTATTACACAGTGCAAAGGAAGGAAATGGTCAATCTGCTCGCTGTACTTAGATACACTGTTTCAACATGCCAAAATACATTCTACTGAGAAAAGAGACATCCATAACACTACATAATACAATTTTATCTTTCTAAAATTCTGCTTGTATTACTTTTGATTACAAAGAGAATAAATAAGCAGATTTCTAAAAAGCTGAACCTCATCTTTAAAAGAAAATTATCTTTAAATTTTTTTTGTTACTATACCCAATAGACAGTCCCCTTCTTTCTGAAATACCTCTGAACGTAATTTATTTCTTTCGATGACCAGAAGGAAGTAATTTTGCATTATCACCATGGCCTACTTCTTTATCATCCCCCAGGAGGAACCTGGCAGCCGAAGAGTTCCTTTCCACAAATGTGTTCAGCTTTTACCTTGGATTGTACGTCAGCATTGTGATCGTTCTGAAGCAGGAGTGCAGCGGATTTGGTGTCATCTTTCCTAGCTGCAATATGCAGAGCTGGCAGCCTCACTTTCCCTTTGGTATCATTCTCTAAGAGGATGGCCACTGCCTGGTTGTGTCCTTGCTGGAGTGCCACCGCGAGTGGCGTGAAACCATCCTAGTAAAATGGAAGAAGAAAAAATCTTCCATTAAGTTTTGGAAGCATGGGATTCAACTCTCAGCAATGCCTCTAATGTTTAAACTAATAATTAAGATAGAGAAGCAATGCAAAAGGATTAAATATTACTGTGAAGATTAAAGCATGGCTAAAATTAACAACTCAGGAAAACAACAGATGTTGGCGAGGAAGCAGAGAAGAGGGAACTCTCTTACACTGTTGGTGGGAATGCAAGCTAGTGCAGCCACTCTGGAAATCAGTATGGAGCTTCCTCAAAAAGTTAAAAATAGAGCTACCCTATGACCCAGCAACTGCACTACTATGTATTTATCCAAAGGATACAAACATAGTGATTCAAAGGGGAACAGGCACCCCAATGTTTATAGCAGCAATGTCCACAATAGCCAAAATATGTTAAGAGCTCAGATATCCTTTGACAGATGAACAGATAAAGAAGAAGTGGTATTTATACACACACACACACACACATACACACACACACACACACACCATGGAATATTACTCGGCCATCAGAAAGAATGAAATCTTGCCATTTACGATGACATGGACAGAACTACAGGGTACTATGCTAAGCGAAATAAGTCAGTCAGAGAAAGACAAATACATATGATTTCACTCATATGTGGAATTTAAGAAACAAAACAGATGAACATAGGGGAAGGGAAGGAAAAATAAAATAAGATGAAAATAGAGAGGGAGACAAACCATAAGAGATGCTGAACTCTAGGAAACAAACTGAGGGTTGCTGGAGGGGAGGTGGCTGGGGGGATGGGGTAACTGGGTGATGGGCATTAAGGAGGGCACGTGATGTGATGAGCACTGGGTGTTATATGCAACTGATGAATCACTAAATTATACCTCTGAAACTTATTAAAAAAAAGATTGAAGCAATTGATAATCAGTCATTCACCATACTATGGACTGGCTTCATCAGATTGTTTTCTTAGTTTCTGTTCTACATATCTTGAAAAACATCTGCATTCCCTAACAAAGCATACTGCACATAAGATGTGCTTAAATGTATGTTTAGAATGGGAAAATAAAAATTAGAACCAACCTTAAGTAATACCACCTTATAGAAAGGAAAATGTGGGGAGGGTAGAGATAATGGAGAACAAGTCTGATTGAGAATCAAAGATATGGTAGCCAAGACAGGGAAATAAATTATGTGATTAACGATGCAAGTTGCTAAATATCCCTGTATTGATTAGGGAGAACAATAACTATCAATGGAATGGTCTGTTACCAATTAATTTGGCAAGCTTGGGGCATAATGTAATCTAAAACCTTTTGGTAAATAAGGCTAATTCATTAATTTTGCACTTCGGTGAATTTGATATTATTTAAATCATTTAGATATAAAATTACATGTGCTAGGTAATGAACAAACAGATTTTTAATTCTAAACTTAGAAAATAATTTAAAAAAATAGCACAGATCATCAAGGTTAGAAGAGTTTTAGGAGTAGATGGATAACCATGCTAGAAAAGTTGGAAGCCATGTTTTCTGTCTAGAAACAGGTATTCAGTTAATGGAAAGGTGGCAAATAAATAGAAAGGCTCTGTTTATGTTAAAAACCTCTCTCACTCCACAAAAACTTGAAAACAAGTCTCAGCTAGAAGTTTCCATTCATAGAAGAGATGAGGGTAATAGGATTGTATATTAACGATTGCATTTTAGGGACAAGAGCAATTTACCATAATCTAACTACTTGATTTGTTTCCAACAATAATCTTTTCAAACTGTAGATTGTTTTGAGCAAAAATGATTTCCTATTGCACTACCACAAAAGGACTTGAATTTGTTTTAATAAGAATTGAATTTTAAATAAACACATCACTTAATATAATGGAAGAGTAAACCACGTAGTGTTGTAAAATGAAAAATAGTAGCCTAAATTTAGAACTTTGTTTGGCACAAATTAAGCACTCTGTGAAGGGGGAAAGAACAGACTTATCATCATATACATATTTGATTATCCACTGCAACACTGTGAGAGTTTCTACAAAAAGAGTGCGGACTTTGTTTTTTCTTAGAGACAATGCATCTGCTGACAGTACAGAACCTAATTAAAAAGTTTTTAGCCTTCAATTTTGGTAACACTCAGGAAGAAGGAGGCGAGTAAAGAGTTATAAAAATGGTACTGGAGGGACAGAGGATTCCCCTCAGAGAATTTAACTTTGGATATCCACCACAACGATTTCATTCTAATCCACACTTCATGGGGGAAGGGTAAATATCTGAAATGATTTTTTCAAGTACCTCAACTAACTCTATGAAAAAGAAACTCCTATTAAAATTCAGTAGCTTCATTTTTCATCATTTATTTACCAATGCTAATTGCTATAATAATAGGAAATTTCAAATATTTAAATATTTATTTTCAAACATGGGTTTCATTGCCATATTGAATAGTCTCATAATTATCTGATTTTTAAAGTGGTCACAGTGTTTTGATTAGCAGTTAATTTTTACAAATTAGTCTACTAGTCAGTTCAGAGTAAATGTCTTCTTTAGGCATAGTCACACATGTGCACATGAGACTGTAGAAGGTGTTTGGCAATACAACAAAATATCAAACCATAATCAGCCATAAAGCTCTGTAAGGATAGTAGTTTTCTGCAGAATGACAGGCTATAAGGGAATGTGCTGAGGTTTGTCCATATGTGTGTTTCTTGATAATCATTAGGGTCAGCAGTGGGGGATTAATCAACTAAGTTTATATATGTCGAGTCAGGAAAAATCAGGATTTTGTTTATAACTAATGAGAATAAGCTGTCAGAAAGTTATTGCAATTGGCTCCATAAAAAGTTTTCCGTCAAAGGGACTGGAAATGGATTTAATAGATTACAATGATCTCTTCCCCGAGTGCAGGGTAGGAGGGAATTCATGTTTATTTCACCTAAAGACTTAGTTGTTCAGAAAGGAAGTCATATTAGACATTAAAAATTATCAAGTTAGTTTCTGGGTGACAAACATCTATCAGTCATCTTCCACTCCAGGTCAGGAGTTTTAAAGTTTTATCAGTGGAGGCACAGAATGTGAAAAAGGAAAAACAAAGACTGCATGATCTGGTTGAAAGGAGCGAGGAGAGGCATGGCCCAGTGGAACTCTTTCCCCTTCTCTTCTGTGTCACCCACTTCCAACCTTCTGGTGGCCCCTTGAGGCAATTTCTTCAAACTCCAGGGTTTCTGGAGCATCACTTAAAAATCATTATTCTAAGCAACCACTGAACTTGCTCCTTAATCTGCCTAGGCAAAAATGGGAAGCAATAACAAAGCAAGTTCTGTTTACTGGAGGATATGCATAGGAAAAGGAAAGTGATGTTCTAATTTGGCCCACTCTAACCCCTTCTTATGTCTAGATGTCCTGAATATGCTCATACTGAATTGACTTTGAACATTCTGTTTAGTTGTTGCTATAATCATAGTCACACAACTATGTGCCATAATTTGTGCTGCAGAAAATGTGAACTTTTTCTTCGTGACATACTCCTCATAAAATCGTGCTAACACAAATACCTACCAATCATTTCTGATCATTAAGAATTATTCCTTTAAAGAACTGAATTGGATCCTAACAGATAAAATATTGATGAAAAGAGATGGGTAGAATTTACTGTCATCAAATTTTAGAATAGTATACAAGCTCCCCAAACCTAGAGAAGGGCAAATTGAGGGAAGCCAGAGCTCATGTAAGAGCAAATTGACATGAATCCCAAATCAAGGCATAAACTCATTCAACTGTGTACACTGGGTCATTCGTTTATGGCCACTGTTGTAGATGACAAAAGCAACGTGAACATTCCTAGCGTAATTTAGACAAGATAATGGAGATCCCCTGCAGGTGGATATAAAGAATGTGGACATTAAGATCAGAGAATTTGAACCTATAGGATTGACAATCTCACCTCAGTAGCAGTGCTCTGATTAGCTCCATTTTCAAGCAGGTATTTTACAACATCAATGTGGTTCTCCTGGGCAGCCATGTATAAAGGAGTGAAGCCATTCTGAGGGCAAACAATAAAAAAAGACATTTTTAACCATTTGTAAAGTTTAAACTAGGGAAGAATAACCAGACAAGGAAAAAGAGAATACTACGGAGTAAGCTTCTGAAATGATGAAACATATAACATACCTCCACGATGAATTATACATATATTTACTATTATAAAACTAACTACAGTCAGAGTGAACCAATGCCCACACACAATTCCTAAAAGAATGAGGACAAAGTGACATGGAAGCAATATTTTCCTCATTTCCTGTCTTCGTTTCAGTTTCAGAGATTTACTTTTCCCATCACCTAATATACTGTTAAAGCTAAAAATATTTAGTTTCCTAATATAATCCTATAACATACATCAAATTCTCACTATACAAAATATTTATGTAATATCATCTGTATTTATTAATTCCTAAACTATGTAAATGGACCACCATTCTCTTGAATGTACACAGTTTAGCTAGTACCTTTAAAGGTATAAATTATTGCTCATTCCAAAACAGGCTGGGAGTGATTGCAAATCTGATTGAAAAAGTTAAAAAAAAAACAACCCTATGTTTCAGTATTTCAATTGAAGTGGCATAGTTTATCCTGAACATCTTTATATTGTTTTTTAAAGCTGTTCTGAAATTCTATCATTCATTAATTCCCATATTCATTTATTCCGTTATTTACTAAAATCTGACCACTGTAGCCAGGACATCACTGGGATACAGTAATAAGACAGACATCTGCCCTCATGAAGCATATACTATGGTAATATTATAACAATATTATGTAGTCATAGTTTTAAAAAAAATCACTGAAATTATATAACTTGAGTTTAAAATTAAGTTTAAATAGGCAAATTTTCTTTTTATCAGATCCTTTGCAATAGGTAACACCTCATGTAGAAAAAAGTAAAACTTTGTAAAAACAAAATAGAAAACACGGAATAATTCATAAACTCTCAAATCTAACAATTCTCTCAAAACAATGTCAGAGTCTTAAACATCGTTGATTCCCTTAAAAATTCCACGCATTAACGAGAATAAGCAAAAACATAAATGAGACTTCAGGGATTTTCAAAAACTTAAAAGGAGAAAAAATAACTATTTTGAAAAATTCTTCTATCTGCATTGTGTAAGTGTGGAAACATTATTTAAAATGGCCAAGACCCAGCAAAATATAAAAATACAGAGTATACAGGAGAACAAGAAAAGACATCTTAAATTTGATTATAAAAGAAAATCTGCAGGCTTCAAATGGAGGAGGAAATTTTAAAACTGAGAAATACTGTAAGAGGAATAAATTGACAACTTTGTAGGATTCAGGAATAACTTGCTGGCTGGATAGCATATTTTTTAAAACAGAGCAAACAGGTGAAATCTTGGGTATTTTAAGAACACTGAAGAGGTGGCGGAAGGACAGAATTAGAGATTCAAAGGAAGGGAAAGCCAGTGAGGATGGTTAAAAACAATGAGTGGGTGTGGGATGGGGCTCTTTCATGACAAGTAGAAAGCAGGATGCAAAAGAAAAAAAAAAGAACTTTTAATAGAGTAAAACAATTTGCTTACATGTTTTCCTCTGACAGAATCTTGTGTATAGATTAGGAGAAAGGGAGACGGACTGTGGTTGCCGGATCAATAGGGAAAAGAAATGTACCATTCTTAGGCTCCTGCCCTGGTATCCTGGGCTCTAGAGGGGCCTCCTCTAGCTGAGCTGAGCTGGGGATCCAGAGGCCCAGGAGGACACGCCCACCCTGATCCCCACAGCTCCCCTGCTTCCAGACCACACACCAGGCATGCAGTTACCCAGAATCCTTGCCTATGCAGCGCCCCCGTATAGTGCCAATGCTTGCTCAGACTCCCGTCTTTGGGTTCTCTCAAGGGTCTGTTGCCATGCCCACGCTGTGACAGACTGACTAATGGCCCCCAAATATGCCCTCATCTTAATCCCTGGAAGTTGTAAATGTTACCTTATATGGCAAAAGGAACTTTGCAGCTGTGACTAAATTAAGGATCTCGAGGTTGGGAGATTATCCTGGATTGTCCAGGTGGGTATAATGGAATCACAGGGTTTTTATTTATTAATTTATTTATTTTAAATGTAATGCATGACCAAGCAAACATGTATGCATATCCTCCCCTCCTTTTTCTTTTAATATTTTATTTATTTATTTATTTATTTGAGAGAGAGAGTGAGCAAGAGAGAGCACAAGCAGGGGGAGAGGGGCAGAGGGAGAGGGAGAAGCCTACCCTCCGCTGAGCAGGGAGCCTGACTCGGGGCTCGATCCCAGGACCCTGAGATCACAACCTGAGCTGAAGGCAGGCGCTTAACCAACTGAGCCACCCAGGCGCCCCTCACAGGGTTTTTATAAGAGTGAGACAGGAGGTCAGAGAGAAGAGAAGACACTGTACTGCTGGCTTTGAAGTTGGAAGGAGGGGATGTGATCCAAAGGAAAGAGATTTTCACTTATAGCCTCCAGAACCAGCAGTGCCAGCACCTGCGTTTTAGCCTCGTCAGACTAATTTCAGATTTCTAAAATGCATTTGTGGTCATTTGTTACAGCAGCAACAGGAATCTAACAGACACCCCGAGAGTTGTTTGCTAGAGAGGGTAGAAATAATGGATGGACAGAGCTTGAATGTGTAGGTCAGGGTGTCCACACCTTTCCACATGATGCTCGCGTGGTATGGATGGAGCCAGGGATGGGCCAGGAAGAGGAACCGGTTGCAGGCCAGGGGTTAGAATCTGCACACCCCCCCGCCACAATCCTGCGTGGAACTCCAAGGTTTCCGAGAAGTCTACATTTGGACCTGTCATGTTGTTATAAAGATATATTTGTCAAGGTGGAAAGATAAAAGATATGTATGTAACAGCTTGATATACAGCTTTTAATTTTAAAAAGTGTATTGTAAGTGGGCCTCTTTTTCACTCATGTCCTGGGCTCTGCAAGTGCTGATAGTGGGCTAGTAGCAGAGAGAAAAGGGGGAAATATCCACAAGTAGTACGTGGGGGGGGGGGGGGGAAGAAGGGCAGTGACAAATGAACATTCAGGATCTTGGTTAGAGTATACCATGAATCCCATTTGTGCCTGGAGCCACCACCTCAGTACGCAAGGGCTTTCAGCAGTGTAGGGGATGTAAATATGAAGAACAATAAAAATAAAACTAATTTGTTGAACTTCTGCCATATGATATTCACTGTGAGAGATGCTTTGGGAATATGTCACCTCAAATTACAGTGATCATGTATCTCTGTTTGCCTGAGACAGTCTAAATTTATGTGTAGTATCCTGGAGTAATTATTAATAGCATCTCAGTTTGGATGGTAAATTAAATGGCCTAATAGTATCTCTAATACTTAGAATGGTGCTGCAACATTGGTACTCTCATCCTCACTTGTTTTTTTTTTTAAGTAAACTCTACCCCCAATGTGGGGTTCAAACTCATGACCCCAGTATCAAGAGTCACATGTTCCACCGACTGAGTGAGCCAGGCGCCCCTATCATCCCCATTTGAAATGAGGTAGCTGAGGCTCAGACATTTGGGTAACTTGGCCAAAATCTCACAGCTAATAAGTGAACCAAAAGTGATGGACAGAAACCAGTCATGAATAGTCTTCTTCCCTATATAAAAGTCGGGACTTGATCTGATAGATGTGTGATCCTCAGCCTGGCTCTGCAACAGAATCTCCTGGGGAAACTTGTAAGAATGCCTAGGCACTACCCTGTCCCCTACTGAACTGGAGTCTCCATGTGTGAAGCCAAAGCACCTGCAATTTTTAAAAAAAGCTCAATTCTTGAAGTTACCTGAAGAACATTGCTATAGGTGATACAGAACAACTGAATGGTTTTGGGCAGGAAGTACCATGATCACATCTGCATTTCAGAGAGTTCACACTGGTGAGCACTAAGTGGACCAAACCTACTCTGGTTTGGGGTGGTAGAAGACAAGAATGAAAGTAAGGGGTTAATCAGCTTTTGTAGTATTTGCAAGAGTATATTTAAAAGATGAAGGAAGCATGAGCCAAGACAACATCCTGGCTAGGCAAGGGAGGGAACTATTTACTGTTACCAAATATGTGAAGTAAGAAGGCAATAAAGATTTACTATAGGTCCTAAAGATGTGGGAAATTACCCTTTCCTTACTTACTGATGCTACTTAACAAGAAAGGCTCCGCCAGAGAATGTGAAACATGCCTCTGGGTAATTGGGACAGGGCATGGTAGCATTTTAACAGCACTGTAAACTTTATAGGATGGCTTTTATCCCTGCATATAAATAGGTTAACAACACGGGATTATTGGCCTGTGTTCATGCATCCAGGTGCTTTCCAATGTACTATGTCTATACACCTTTCTAAAATAGTCTGGCTGCATGTAGGGATAAAAGTGTATGTATTTTTTTCTTCTTGGTATAAAAAAGTCAAAGACATCTACAACCTGGACTGATACTTGAAGGATGCAAACAAGCACAAAATTATCAGCTGTCGTAGTAGTTTCAGTGTGACCCATAGGAGCCTCTACCAACCGGTTATTAAATATTTTGAACATTATTCCTCTCCACAGCAAATTATTAATTATTTTCCATTCATTTATATTTATTCAACAAAAATGTGTTTGGTGACTTTACTGCTAGGCATTGTGTTTAGCATAGTGATTCAGAGATGAAAGGCAAAGTCCCTGTATTAGGAGCTCACAGTCCAGAGGCTGAGATGGGCAAGTAATATGTTACAGTTCAGTGAACTCATACATAATTAGTTTCTTTAAAAAAAAAAAAAAAGAAAAAGGCAAAGGCGTGGGGTGCCTTGGTGCCTCAGTCGGTTAAGCATCTGACTCCACGCTGGGCATGGAGCTAGAGGAAGGAAGGAAGGAAAGGAAGGAAAAGAGGAAGGGAGGGAGGAAGGAAGGGAGGGAGGGAGGGAGGGAGGGAGGGAGGGAAGAAGGAGAAGAAAAAGAAGTTGTTGTTACACGAGGGATATAAAGAGAACATCGAAGGGCACAGAACTAAGCTGGATGAGGAAATTATATTCAAAGGAAGTCACTAGGATTGACATTTGGTAGACACGGTGAGTGATTTGGTTTGAACTGAATCATGAAAACTGAAGTTAGCCATAGAAGCAGGAAAGGGATTTCAAACAGCGGAAACCCCATGAGAAAACAGTGAACGTCCAGGGACCTGCAGATAATTCAGTGTGACTAGCAGGAGGAGGAGACTGAAACAGGCAGGGATCAGTTCCCATGTGTATGCTAAGGAGTCTGAATTTTATTCTGAAGCCTCGGGAACCACGGTTTTAAGCTGAGGTTTGGCATGATCACATTTTCATTTTAAAATGAATTTGCCAGGATTGGGGAGGAATTGGAAAATGGCCAGAGTATACTCTGGAAAAGTAGAAATAAGTCTTTTGTAATAATCCAGATGAGAAGTGAGAATTAGGAATATTAATTTAATTTTGATATTTTAAAATGTAATTACATGTAATTATGTATTTATATTTACTTAAAGGTTTTACTCTGCATGATTGATCGTATTTGATAAAACTTCTCAGATTTATTGAGAAGTTGTAACAGTTTTCTTCAAATCCAGAAATTATGCTGCTTCAAGAATTCATACACATGTAATATTACAAAAAATGTTTTTCCTGTTTTCATTAGTGATATAAATACAAACCAGTAATCAGGTTTTTGCCACTGGTGAGAATTTCCTTAGGTAATTGGATTATCTGGGAAAACTGAATGAACATGAACTAATATATATATATATATATATCTATCAAATGTGGATTTATTGAAGCTTTTCAGAACATTTTAAAATCAACTAGACCTATTGATATTTGTATGTCATTTCAAAGAAATTATACAGAGACAACGTCAGTATGCAAAGTAATGAATGGTTTAGAATCAATGTTTTGAACAAGGACCAAAATTCTAAGAACTATCATCATTACCAATTTTTAATATTGACTTTTCAGACTTAATTTTGTCAGCACATATAACCTTATTCTTCCCTTACACAAATAAAGATTCATTAATTGGATGACTTGAAATGATTGATCATATAAAATTAATCTTAACTGGAGTCAATGTTACCGTTCAATTCAAGGGGTCCTTTTCCACAGTGCCAAGTTTATTTTACAGTTTTTCACTTGCGCAATGGATGAGGTGTCTTAAGAGTAACAAATATGAATATACTATTGTTTCTGTCCTCATGAGCACAAAATATTAGAGTTCACAGAATATATGTATACAGAATCATCTATAGCTCCATACATACTTATATATTACATATATATGTAAAGTATATGTACATATATGTAAAAAGTATATATGTAAAGTATATATTACATATATATAAAGTACCTTTTTAAATAGTATTAATTGCTCACTCTTTAGTGCTCTGATAGCATTTTCTTTGTGCTTCTTTTGGCAATTAGTATGCATTGAGCCAATTTTACATATATACAATTTTATATATATACTAAAGAGTGAACAATTAATACTATGAAGAAAGGTACTTTTGGCCCAAGCACACAGAGCTAAGAGGAAATTAGGAGGCCTTAATAAAACCAAGATAGTAGATCTACAGAAAATAAAATGTTATTTGCTGTTCTTTTCTGGCTTCATGTTCCCCATCTCTCGAGAAATGTAGTGTTTGTATGAGAATTCTCAGTGTATTTGCTGCCGGCACATATTTCACCTAGGGAATTCTGTTCTTGAAGCCTAATAATGAATCTCATGAATAGTAAAAAACAGTAAGCAAAATTACCAAGCCTGAGTAAAAGCCAATGCAGGAATGCATCTTGATGAGAATTTTTACAGGTCTCAAAATTATTTAAAAAAAAAATTCAAAGATCTCTTACCCAGACAATAACATAGAAAACTGCAATTCACATTACTACCTAGCTAAAGGTATACCTTAGGTAATTTCATGGATCAGTCATAAGCTAAAAGAGCAGAATGTGATTATGGAAGTTTCAAATGGCATATCTCTGTACACTACTCAGTTATTTTATTTGTTCTTGCTTTTGGTTTTATGCGGCCAAAGTTATTAAATAGATTTTAATGATTAAAAGAAACTGCCCTATTTTCCTAGATGAAAATACTATAGCTGAAAGGGAACTCATCATTTTACAGTTGAGGAAATTTTAACCCAGAGACTGAGCAGACCACCAAGTGGACTGGCCAGTTTCATAGCTTAAGGAGACAATAGGAGGTAAATGGACACAGCTGATGCAGGCATGCTTGGAAACTCTTATCTTTTCCTTCTAATTTCTCAGGCCTTGATATAAGAATCACCCTCTCGAAGAGGCCTGATTCAGTGCCATAACAACACTCAGCACATAGTAGATGTTTAATAAATCTTTGTTAAATGGGCAAGTGGATAAAGTAGAATAAAAACCAAGTTCCTTTTTATGCCTGTGGTGGTTTTAAAGCATGTCTTCAAATTCTTTGACATGCCTCCCTTCAAAAAAGGTAAAGCCTAAGTAAGTCCCCTTCCTTTGAATGTGGGCCAACTCGGTAATTCACTTTCAATACATTGATTATGGTGGAAATGAATGTGTATGACTTTTCGGCTAGGGTTTAAAAGTCATTGCTTTATTGCCTTGCCCTCTTTTGGATCACCTGCTCTGGAGGTAATGAGCTGCCAAATCATGATGACATGCAAGCAGTCTATGGAGAGACTCAAGTGAGAAGGAATTGCGACCTCCCACCAACAACTAGCCCAAGGGGAAAAAACACCCTGGTAGTGAATCCTCCAGCCCTAGGAAAGCCTTCAGGTGCTCAGCATTTTCATCCCAACCTCATAAGTGACTCTGAGCCATAATTGCACAGCCAAACCACTACTAAATTCCTGATCCACAGAAACTGTTAATGATAATAATGTTTATTGCTATTTTAAGCCACTAATTTTGGAGATAATTTGTTATGCAGCAATTGCTAGCTAACACAATGTCCAACAAGGTCATACATGATCTGACCATGGCCTGCCTACCTTGCCAATCATACTTCTTACCACTCATACTTTACACTGCTTCCTTTCTCTTTAGGAAAGGAATTCATATCCTAGACAGTTATTTTCAAGTAACTCTGTGAAAACACAAGGCAATGGTAGTCATATGTCACTACTTTATAGTATTTTGCAATCGGATAAGATTAAGACTTTGCATTTTTAGAAGGAATGAGTGTGGGATGCCTGGCTGGCTCTGTTGGTTAAGCATCTACCTTCAGCTCAGGTTATGATCCCAGGGTCCTGGGATCAAGTGCCACACTGGGCTCCTTGCTCAGCTGGGAGCCTGCTTCTCCCTCTGCCTGCTCTGTCTCTCTCTCTCTCTCTCTCTCTCTCTCTCTTTCTCTCTTTTTGACAAATAAATAAAATCTTTAAAAAGAGAGAGAGAGATGAGTGAATCAGGTCACTTGTATATATTTGCTTTGACGGAACAATCTATAGTCTGAGAGTCTGAAAATTATAGCTTTAAATCTTTATAATATCCTGAATCCCATGTGCTGTTTGCCAGTTTTCTAAGAGTATTACATATACCCCTCATATCTACTAGAAAACTAATCAACAAATTACATACCCAATTCCAAAAGTAGAAAATGGAAATGGTTACAGATAGCTCTGGGTTTGAGCTAGCAAAACTAGAATTCCCCTTTTGATGAAGTCTTATTGTCTTTTTGCAGGAAGGTCAGTGTCAAGATTTAGGTTTTTTCACAGAGTAGAATTCTTCAGCAGCCTTAGCCATGACACCCTAGGAAACTCTTCATCACATGATGGTAATTACTCCTCTAGTTACCATCCCAGACACTATGTATCATCTTCTTCCTTTGAACTAGCATTATGAGAGATAAGGTTGGGAAGCATCCCCAATTATCACCCAGCTTTAAGGTCAGGATGATTCAAATTATTTCCCTAAATATATCGTAAATGCACAGCTGCAAAGGATTTAAAAAAACCAATGGGTATTAATTGTAGTCACAAAAATAAAGACTATTTTGTGTACTCTGGGGATATGCTTAGGGCAAAAGAACAAAAGATATGATTATACATTTGCTTGGCAGTGAAGAAGGCATTTTATTAATTAAAATATCATACAAATTTTCTCAGGTGATTTGAACTTGACAGTTCCTTACCAGGGTTAAGATATTACAGGTTATTTTAACCACTTTCTTCTCTCCAAAAGTCCTCTTTAATGGATTATAGCTAAACTATTAAATGACATTAAAATGACTAATGTTCTAAATCTTTCGAAAGAGGTTCAACTTTATGGAGTGTCTATCATCTCATCTTGTTTCATCCCCACAACTACGCTCTTAGGCCATTTAACAGAGGAGGCTACCGACGGCAGTCATTTACCCAAGGACATCCTCACAAACGGTGCAATTAGGGTCTGAACTCTGGAGGACTCCAAACCCAGTGCTCCTTCCACTCCCCTCAGCTCTTCCCTTCAACTGACATCAAATTGTCACAGAGATCACCCACGCTTTTATCTAGTGATTGGAGAATTAGTCTTCTTCCATTTTCTCCTAAGCCATTCACTAGAGATAAGCAGGGAAGCTCTGCCTAATGACAGTATTAGAATTATCATGAACTGCTTAATGAAGAATGTCCAAGTGTTCTCTTAGGTGTAAGAATTTTTCCGGTGACATAAGTAATATATCTCTGTACAACTCAAGGAAATGAACATTCATAGGTATTAAGAAGCATGCCTAAAGTTTCATACTACTCAAAATGTGGAGCTGGGATTTGAACCCACATATAACTAATTCTAAAGCTCATGCTCTTTTTACTACCCTATCCTGCTATGTGCCTTAGTAATAATATATTTGACAGACACTATTTTATCATATCTGGGCATTGTTAGCAATCAGAAACACCACTGAAAATAGTGCATTCACACTAGGCTTACCATAATCCCTACTCTCAGTTTCTCATGGATAAATAACCAAGAAAACATGTGAACTATTTTACCGAACATGATTTAAGATCAGTTTTCACAGACCACAGCTGAAGATCAAGACTTTTTGAACTATTGCCCTATAATCATATTAAGAGCAAACCTTTAATATATATTCTGACATTTTTGCAGATGAGCTTGTCTCACCAATATTTCTACACTCACCAAGTTCAATTGTACCCCTTAACAATGTTATTACTAATCTTTCCATGTGGAAAGTCTTCCATTTCAATTTCTCCTCTGCAGTGGAGAATTTCCCTTTATCTCCTTTTTAATGCCTGGCTTAAGTCCTCTGTAAGTTTTTCCTTAACAGAGTTTAGCCAATTTCCAGTTTTCCCTCTGGGATATAGTTGTTTCCATACAATTTAGTACCAAATCATATACCATCTTCTCGTTTGCCTCTGTTTCTTATGTGTTTGTCTTAACTTTGTATTTAGTCTATATACTTTTTAAAAGCAGCTTCCTGTCTGACAACTATTTAGAATCCTCCACAGAAATGAGTACTCTCCTGAGTATACAATAAACACCAATAAACAGCTGCTGACTAACAGTTTACTCTTACCTTTATTTTACTCAGTTCCTGACAATTATAGATAACTTAGATTTGTACATTTCTCCTTTATTCAAGTTTAAAATTTAGATGTACCAGGTGACTCAACCACTATTCCATTCTACAAAGGAGCTGAGGTGGCTGATAATAATTTTAATTTACTCTTATATAATTCCAAAATACTGAAAATCTTTATCTCATGTTTCACTTTGCAAAAATGAATAGATAACCTCATTAAACTGTTAAGCTATAACTGAATCATTATATTGTTTATGTCTTTGGATTTGTAAACCAAAAAACAAGAAGTCAAATGAACTTTTAAGTAGTCATGGAAAAAGCAAATAAAATTTTAGAGTAAAGAAAATATTAAAAATGAAGAAAGCAAGTGAATTTTTTAAATGGAATACCCAAAATACAATAGTGGGCATCTACCCACTACCATGCCTACCCAATATCCTTTCTCTTTTTTTTATAGCATCCTGGTTTTTCCTTAAAGTATCTGTTTCCCTCCATAGTTCATATAATTCCAATAGAGCTGAACTTTTCTTTTCATCTACTAGCTCCAGGCAGAGTATCAGATGACTTAAGCCAATAAACACATTCAATTCTGTTGGATACAATGACTGGTTCAAGTTTGGGCAAAAGAAGTAAAATGGTCCAATCAATCAAATTCAGGATCCTCTTTTGGAAAGCTGGGACAAGGCTCCCTTATTTTGACTCTGAACAAGAAAAAGTATGGCTCCAATCTTGGGTCCACAAAGGAGACCAGCCTAGAATAAAGCTTGCATTGCAGAAATCATAGCAAAGAGAAAAAGAGAACCTGAGCCCTTAGTTATGAATAAACCAGTGGGAGGGGAAAAAAAACAAAACAAAACTGAAACAAACCAATATACTACTGGAGTTTACCTTACCTATTTGAACTTTGTATTCATGAAAGCCAAGAAAGTTCCTTTTTTAATTACCCGAGTACAAAGTAAGTTTTTTCTTGCTTGCAATTGAAGACATTCTAGTTGATACAGGCATCTATACTAAAATATAGCTTATTCTACTGTCATTTGTTTAAAATGAAGCATTTTCCTGGTAATCTGGAATATCAAAAAGTATTTCACAGAAATGAAAGTATTAAAAGCAGAATTTACTATTACGTTAAAAATATGTTTTTCAGTAACCCTGATATACATCTGCAGAAAAAGTATAAAATCAATTTTTAAGAATAAGGTTAAACTACAAAATAACAGGTGGGTTATTTTCAGTAAGGAAATAGATTTTCTCTTCCAAGAGAAGAGATTTTAAAATATTTTTTTTCTGTGTGAGCGGCAAACAAAATAAGGTATTCAGTGGTAGGTTTTCTTCCATTGTTATTTCTGCATATATAATGCTGACTTTCACTTAAGTCGTTGACAGAAATGGCAAGTTTATCTATCACTGGATTAAATGCTTTCTTACTATATCATAAAATTTTACAATAATCCATAAGACTGCTGCTATGTTGTACATGTAATAATTTTAATGATAAGAGCTAAAATTAAATTTGCAGATGTTGTGCCCTGACTAATCTCTACAGAAGCAATGAAAATGTCTCAATATGAGAGATGAAACTTTAACATAAAGTTAATATTTGAATATTGAAATTGGGTAGAATTTAATTTCCTGATATATTTTAATTAAGTTTTTCCAAACTTTCAAATTACTGAACAACATAGACTACTAGGTTCATGTCTTTATATATATTTTTATAAATCTCTAATGCCATTTGCTTGGCTTTTTAGCAGTTGTTTTAAAAATGTGTATTTTTGAGCAAATTCATAAATGACCCAGTAGCTTAGAAGCAAAAGGAAATGTGTCATCTCCTAAAGAAAAAATACTGACTGCTGTGTATAGGCCCATGATATTAAGAAAATTAAGTCAATAACAATCACTGTAGGGTGTTTTTATTTCCCCCTAACAGAGTAAGATCCATAAACCTGAAATAATTATTTTTAATTAAGCCATCGTACTAATTTGATTCATTATTGTTTTATCGTTTTGAAGTTGATTAGCATAATCAGGGTCAAAGAGTTTTGACTTTCCATAATAAAATACTCAAAATAAGCTATAACTCTTTTACTTCTCTCATTATTAAAAAAAATTTTTAAGTTAATGATTACCAAAAAGGTTTCTTATTTCTAACCAACTGTCTTTGAGAAAATAAAGTGCTGCTCCAAGTCTTTAAAAGCACATGTAATATCAAAACACTAAATGGTTCATTAGGACCGACTTATGTAAAGCCACATTTATAATGCTGTCAACAGGTGCAACTAGTCAGCTTAGCTTTGTTAATAAATATCAAAGGTAATCATACATTTTTTTATTGCCTAGTAACATGCATCTAGAAATTCTCAATAGTTAATGAAATTAAGTTATTGCTTCTTTTAACAATGTCAGTCCTTTCTACCATTTAATGATTGGAGTACTTGGTATTCCAATTTAAAAATTAAAACATAGTTGAGAGCGTGTGGACACACAAACCCATGGACACACTCCATTAGGATTCAAGCATTGTTTTTTAATTTCTCAAAGTAAAAGTTCCCTTTTCTCTGCAAAATATTTGCTGTAAGTTTTTTCAGTCACTCAAAAGTGGTCAGAATTATAATGCTATTCTTGCCTCTTTTCTAATATTAACAGGGATAACCAAAGTTTCATTCATATTATACTATACATATTATACCAATAGAAATTAAAACAAGGTTTTAGGGATATATACAGGTTCAGTAACATTTGAGAAACAGAGTAGTTTAAGGGCAACAAAAGCCTTAGTATAGAACTTTTCCTTTTCTAAGTGTGGGTTTTGGTGTGTGCTGATTTGCCCTTTTCTGAGCTCTTTTGAAAGTTGCTAGGGAGTTAGAATAGTGTTGAGACCATGACCACAAAAGGAAATAGATCCATTAAAATAACCAGTCCCAAGTGATATACTCAACATTTAACAGCTGCTTAACACAAGTTCTAGTTCACAACTTGCCAAAGATATAACCTCAAAGAATGAATATTGTCAATGTAATGATCCAAAAATTCACACAGAGAGCACATGAACCACTCGGTCACATGCCCAGGTTTAGTGTCCTTTGTAGCACTTTTTAAATAATTTATACCTTGAAATAAAATCATATCTAATCCTATTCACAAAGGATTTAAAGTTACTTAAAACACTTTGTATAGAAGGGTGTCTGGGTGGCTCAGTCAGTTAAGCGTCTGCCTTTGGCTCAGGTCCTGATCTCAGGGTCCTGGGATTGAGCCCAGAGTCAGGCTCCCTGCTGAGCAGGAAGCCTGCTTCTTCCTCTCCCCTGCCCCCGTTCATGCTCTCCTTGCTCCCACGCTCTCTCTCTCTCTCTCTCTCAATAAATAAATAAAATCTTTAAAAAAAAAACACTTTGTCTATATGTATAGTTAGCATATATATCCATAGTGAAGATAAGGCTATAAAAGCAGACATAAACAAACTGGCTGCAGAGGTCTAGTGGAGATGAGCAAAACCCAGAATGAGCTAGGTGCAATAATTAAACTTTTGGATTTTGGCAGCCATGGAAATAAGGAAAATGTAATAGATGATGGGAACTGTCATATTTTTGAAAAACAGAAACTTGCTGATTGCCATCTAGAATCTTGATTTCATACAAGGGACAGAGAACACACAGAAGTTGGTTGTCTAAATGTGCCTGAAGTTTTTCCTTGGAAGAGTTCTCTTAGGTACTTACATGTCATGGAAAGAATCGTCATGGAAAGGAGAGAGAGTTCTTATCCAGGAAAATAAACTCTAATTAGAATATAAGGTGGCCAGGTTGATTCACGCTGCTCCTGAAAACTGTGTGACATATCCTTACGGAGACAGAGGCTAACTCCAACCTACAGGTACCTATAGCAACATTTTCCTTCAAAATGTTTGATCTGCTTTAAAAGCTGGGTGCAGAGCTCTTGATCTCAAAATAGAGAAACTACAATTTGTACCCAAATAATTCTGAGGGAAGACGTTACCCCTCAAAGCTCACCCATAAAAATACATAAGTATGCCGTATATACTCTTTATCCTCCCATTAAAAATTCTGGACAAAAATATTTTTTGATAGTTCTGCCTGGATAAATTGTCTCCAAAATGTACCCAAACACAACCAACGAGGTTGATCTGTCAGATGTGTTTTCTGGAGCATGCATGCCCACAATTGTCATGCCCGCTGAGATAGCAATTACTATTATGCATTCAAATGATGATATTTTAATAGCTCTGACTGCAAAAAGGAATAGTTCCTCGTTTGCATTCTTAAGGTATCGTCATTGCCGTGGAACAGAATTCTTATCCTTTCTTGGTAGCAAGTGAGTATTTACTAAATCGTGTAAGTACAGCATCAGGTGGTTTAGATAGAAGCACCTTTAAAGGTCTAAAATTAGAATTTAATCCATCAGTAGATAGTTCTTCCCTTTTCTGATGGTAAAAACTGTACTATTTGAGAAAGCTCATCTTGTCTGAGATTGCTGATGGTATCTGATAGCTTGGCCTCAGTTTCTAACTATAAAATCAGGAAGTGACAAAAAATTGGTAAACAGTTTATGAAAATTTACATTGTTTTAACAATTTTCTCCATACATTGAAAGATTATGACAAATATTAGTAATGAGATAGTTTGGCCAAAAATTCCCTGCTTCTCATGTAACGCAATACAGTAAGAGGCTGGGACTTGAAATATACTAAGAAAACATAGGGAGAGTAGCCTGGTTTAATAGTTGAAATAGAAAAAATAAGGATTTTTCTAGGTAAAGCAATCCTTTATCTTCAGCCTTCAAAATGTGTTTTTCATGTGTAAGACATGAAGAACAGCTTATTCCTTTATTAAACCATATTTAAGTAAATTTGTTAAATAAATACTGGGATTAAAAATGGAAGTTATGTTAAAATAACAGAAAATAAAAAGATTATTAGAAGAGAAAACACAAAACACACAAGAAAAGTGATGCTTTTAAATTTGGATGTTTTAGCGACCAAAAGTTAATAAAGCAGAGACTGTTCCGTTACATCCCCAGTGGGTAGAACAACAGTGCCTGGCATATGGTATGTGTTCAATGAATATAGTCATTTTTCTTTCTTGCTCTTTGTAGCAAGTGCTTTTTCTAATCATTCAGCTGCATGTCCTTTGTTCCAAATCTATGTTATATCAAGGACAAGTTACATATTTCTATCACTAAAGATAGAAATCTGTATAATCTTTTCTCTACCACCACCTCCGGAACATAATGATTTCTCACCTCCAATGGACAATCAGCCAAAATAACAGATTAACTAATTAAAATTTAACCTGATTTAACTTATGGTCTAAACCATGTATTACTTATTCAATAATTTAAGTAGCTAAACCATTATATCTAATAATTAAGATAATAGCTAACATTTGTATTACATTTATTATAGACCAGGCACTGTTCTAGCGCTCATATGTATTAACCCATTTAATCTTCATATTTACCCTGTGGAGTAAATACTAGTATCTCTATTTTACTGATGGGGAAATGGAGTCATTGAGAGGTTAAGTGAAAAGCCCAAGGTAACACAAATACTAGGTGATAGGGTAGGGCTCCTAACCGCTATAGAATCTCTCATGAAGTCTGTATCTCTGTGTGTAGTGGGTTACGTAAACATGTTTTATTGCCTTTCTTTTCTTATTCCAGAGTGGAATTTGCCCTGCTTCCATGTTTGTCCCCACTTAGTGATGTCTTTATCTTGCTCTCCTGAAAAGATGTGCCTTTGTTGATTTGCATTTAATGTCAAGGTGTTATTCTGCTGCTTATATTTACTGTTATTCATATCTTCAAGTCAATTTACGTTATTCAAACTTAAAAAATTAAAGGGTTACAATATAAAATACTGGACCAGGTTATGTTCAGACAGATAGTTAATAAACATCTTTTGATGACATTTGGTTCACATGTGTTTCAATTCCTAAAAATCCAAAATTTTAAAGGGCTACTATTTGCAAACCAAACATACATACTTTCGGTATGATTTTGTGACCTTTTAAAATCATTAAATAAAAAGTATTTCCCAATGATTTGAAAAGAGCAGAAAATACAGTTGAAGTCGGTCATGCAAGCACACTCTAATAAAGTTTTAACCTGTGCCTCAAAAATCCAATTTTATATAGAATATTGAATGTGCTGATCTACCATTTTTAGATGTGGAACTTACTACTTTGTCTTTGTATTACCTTTTTAAAAGAATAATTCATTTCAACTTTTAGGCTGAAGAAAATCTTAGCCAAAGACCATGAAAGTGCAAGTCTGTGATGTGCATAGGATAGAATTACGCAGGCAGTAGGCCTTTAATAAATTAGTTATGTAAAAATAGCTGATTGGCAGATTCTTTTGGGTTAATAATCACATATTCTATATAAAACAACATTTTTGTCTTTTCCTTTTCCATTCATATTCTTATCTTATTAAATTGGCTAGGGCTTGAACATGATGTTGATAGTATCACTAACAAGAATCCTTTTCTTGTTCCTGGCTTTAATGAGAATACTTCTAATATCTTATCAGTCTAAGTATTTTTGCAATGCTTTTTGTATATTTCCTCGGGAAGTAGCCTGATATTCCTGATATTTAAGTTATTAAAAATAAATTTTAATCTATTAATTTGAATACATATTAAATACATCATTTAAAATAATATTAAAATATTGGGCATAAAAATGTCTGTAATAGAGAACTAAAATGACCCATAAAGTTACTACCATTAGTCCTGAAAAGTAATTGCCCAAATAAAAAATGTAGAATGGTACTTCATATTTAAAGAAAACCAGCCCAGATCTATCAAGATCATCAGATGTTTTTTTAACAGCAATTTAAAGTTGTTTTTCCACAACTTTAACTTGTACACTAGCTTCATTGATATTTTGTTCTAAGGTATGCTAATACTATATTTTAGACACTTCAAAAATCTTTTTACTGTTTTACCCTAAGTAAATATAAACAATACTTTCTTGGTTTATGATATTCTATGTAGAATTTCCCACATTTCGGATTACTCTCTGAAAGTGATTTTCAAAAATAATACTTGGTTAAAACCATATTTTGTTAGTTGTACTTCAATTTTTGCCACCCAGCATAGATATCTGAGATGAGAAGTCTCCTATTTTATCCATTAATCTGAAGCTGCATATGTTTCTAGGTGATCAATGTCTATGTTCTAAATGTCCTCACTGCTGAATTACTTAAACTATTAAGTTACTATTGCATCTGTGTTTAGGATAATGCAATTTCATGCACCCAAACTGGCACTGTTCCAAAAAGCATGTGAAAAAACCCAGTCATAGGAGCTCTAGATTTCATTTGTGGTAGCAACCTCTTAACCTATATCAAGGAGCTGACTTGGTTGCTATTTCCTCTGTGCTACAGGGAGTAGTGGACATGCAGAGTTGTGCTCTTGCACAAATGAGCTATCACTGGATCTATTAACAATGACATTCATTGAGCTCTTATGCCAGGCATTGTTCGAAGTGCTCTACATGGATTAACTAATTCAATTCTCATAACCTCTAGGAGGGAGGTTCTATTGTGGTGATGCCCCTTTTATAGTTCTCCAGACTGCACCAGGGGGATCTTTTCAAAATCCCCATCTCATCTTTTTCTACCTCCCACCTCTACCTCCTTACTGGGCTTAGGATAAACATCTTAAAACAAAATCCTTAATATGGCTCACAGAGTCCTGCAGGATCTGATTCTGTCTCTCAGTCTCCGCTATACCTCATTTCCCTTTCATGTTTCAGCTTCCAGATTTCTTTTAGGCTCCTGCCTGTACTATTTCATTCTCCCATAGCACACTGCATCTCTGCTTCCCCTGATTTTTATGTTAATTCCTTTTTGTAAGAAAACAGTTCCTGGAGGGCATTATGCTAAGTGAAATAAACCAGACAGAGAAAGATAAATACTGCATGGTATCACTTATATGTGGAATCTATTTTTTTAAGAATTGAACTCACAGGAACAGAAAGTACAAAAATGGTTCTCAGGGGCTGGGGACATGGGGTGAGGGAAATAGGGGGAGGCTGGTAAAAGTATACAAACTTTCAGTTATAGGATGAATAACTTCTGAGAATCTAATGTATAACATGATGATTGTACAGTTGACAACACTGTACTGTACAAGTGAAATTTGCTACAAGAGAACTTAAATGTTCTCATGGGAGAGAGAGAGAGGGAAAGCGAAATAAAGATACATGTGAGGCCATGAACATGTTAATTAACCTGGCTTCCTTTTACAATGCATACATATATCAACTTACCACACTGTACACTTCAAATGCCCTACAATTTTGTCAGTTATACTTCACTGAAGCGGGAAAAAATAGATCTAAAAAATAATATTGTCTATGAGTTAAAAAAAAAACAACAGAAAGCAATCCAACCATCACTCCCTCAGGTCTCCCCCACTCCCAACCCCATCTTTGTATTCTCTAGCCAATATTAGTGAGCACACATTGAATACACAAATACCTGCTGAGTGAGGAAGGGGGCAGGGGAGGGAGTGAATGATTACTCCCAATACTTTTCTATTGGCAAGTTTTATTTAGTTTATTTAGTGTCATGTTTTCACATTTTTGTTTTGTTTTGTGATCTTTGCCTGGAAGGATCATTGCTTTGAGGTCTTCCTAGCATCTTAGCTGCTGTGGTCCATATACACTGTGCTCTAAGAGCTGAGGTAAGAAGTGCTACGATACTATTTTAACTATTTGCTGCCAAAGTCGCCTATCCTCCACTTTAACTCTGAGGGATAGAAAAAGAAGGGTCTTCTGTATGAAATTTGAACTCGATTTCTATTAAGAGAAATGTAGAGCCATCTTAGCCATTTTATTCTTGTCCCTACAAGCCTTACCTTTCTACAAATGTAGTTCCTTTAAAATACAATAATAGTGGATATGGAAAGGCTTCTGAAGTGATAAATAAATTGGACATCTACCATAGATTTAGATTCAATGATGTTTATGTCTTACTTCATTCAAATTTCAGGACAGACTGATAATGAGCATTCAACCTTTCACACCACCTGTCCCCAGATAAACGAACTTATAAAGGCAAAATACGCATGTATTAATTTTCTTTCAAAACTGGAAAATTGCTTTATTTTATTGCAAATGAAAATATTATCATGTCGTTTCAGATGTGTGTATGTGTGTCTGTGAACAGACTAGTACTTTTAATGTTGAAATTCTACTAGAATGTGAGATAATAATTCCATTTTATGCAAAATTTTAAAGACGTCAATTCTCATCATTTCTCTAAACATATCAGAGAATGGGGAATTGGAGAAAGCATACTTCCTTTGTTTAACTTGGAATGCTGAGGAACAACAGATGCACTCGCAAATGTGTAATCACCCAGTAAACTGATTTTCAGAGTCAAAAAGGCTCTGTAACACAAACATGATTAGACTTTATTTTATTAGCTTTTAGTGTCCTAAGATCTTTCTTATCCCTGGTCAAATGCAAGTACATGCTTTCACCTTAACTTCAGAGATTTTACGTTACAATAATTTTCTTAATTAAAATAACCAAGATCCTTATTAAAAAAGAACCACATGTATATATTTGGAGAAAAAAAATGCTAAAAACAAAACAATTTTTTTTTTACTCTGTGATCCTGGATCCCATTTTATGCAGTGTGTGTGTGTGTGTGTGTGTGTTTGTGTGTGACTGAACGTAATGTTCCATTATGGGTTTTTGTTTTGAGAGCCAGGGATGGCTCCATGGCCATATGGAAGCAATTCAGTGTAATGGGTATGCTGGCCAACTGTGTAGGTTTTCTTCCTCTTCACAGCCCAATTCAAATTACTTGTGACAATGGGTGAGGGCCAATGAAGAAAAAACTATTGGAAGCTACACCTGCACAAGATAGTTATCATTGCATATAGTGGGCATATGTGCCCCTTAAATTCTGGGGGTATAATTAATGGTCATGTAATCCTGCAGCTGGCATTAATGGTCATGGTCTAAAAACTAAAAGCTAAATAAGTCTAATCATGTAGTGTTACAAATAGGAAAGTCTTCTTTTTGGAATGAAATTTCCAGGATTGAAAGAACAAAGAGTAGTGAACATAAATAAGCAAAAGGATTCAAGAAAAATACAAGTAAATTTACAGTAAAATATGGTATGAAGAATACCAAATCAGAATATGTTATTTGGACTCACTCACCAATAAAATAAGATGAAAAGAAAAAAAACTGTTTCTAGAATCCTCATGATATTGAAACACAGGAAAGTTAAAAAAAAAAAGCAGAACAATGCAAACATTGATAAGAAAAATATATTAAAAAGACAACACAAACTAAACTTCAGAAAGTATATTTAAGTCTTCCATTGTGTTAAGAATTATGTTTGGTAAAAGAACACTCTAAGAGAATGGATGACTGAGTGAAAAAGTCCCAACTGTGGATAGGTGTCCCAGTGTACATGAATCCCTTTTACCTGCCAATGCCCACCTTTTGTGGAATGCTTTCAGCTATTCCCAGCATCTGAGCAATTAGACCCGGAAAGAATGGGTTGCATCTAAGGCAGGGACCTGACTCTTGTGGGAGCTAAGTACTGCCGTGAACCTCCCCCAGAAGAGGTAGAAATTGTAGAGAAAGCTTAAAAGGAACCAGTGAACTATGTAGATTATTGGAAGGAAGGTGTCTATTCCAAATGGCCCTGGGTTTGTGACTCCATCACTAAGGTGGTACGAGACCTTAGATTTCCTGCTTGTGCCTCAATTTTCCTTATATCCAAATGAGAGCAATTGTTGCTAATTCACATCATTGTAAAGATAAAATGAGATCAAATAACACATAAAAATACACTTTAAAATTAAGAGGCTGAGCATAAGGTATTACTATGGGGTTGTAATTTGGTGGCATCTGGAATCTATTCCAACCCACACTTAGCTCCCTGGACACATACTTCCACAAACTTCCTAAAGAGTCTTCTGGGAATTTTTGGTCCTTTCTTCTAATGAAATCACATTTTCCTTTCTCTCTATAACTATCATGGAACTCAAACATACCAGGCCCCATTTTATAAGGTAAAAGATAGTCAGAAAGCTATGGTTGACAAGTTTTACTGTACCCATGTTCTATGATTTCAATTAGTTTCTGCTGTATGGAGATATTACATATTCTAGAATCCAGTGCGCTTTTTTTTTATTATTGTAGTCAAATCATAAACCAGTTTGCCAAGTAAGAACAACAACAAAAAAAAACCAAATAGATATTTTTAAAATAACTTTTATTACAAGGGACATTCTGATTTTAATGATTTTACTTTAGAAACTATAATAAAAATCTAAAGGAAAAATAGTCTTGTGTGAGAAACAAAAAGTCACTTTTTATTGTAGAGAAAATTAAACAGGGGAAATTTCTTGGGCCAGATTTCCTTGGCAGCAACAACAAAATCTCTTCATGTTTTGAACATTTTTGCAGACCTATAGCATTTATAGTTCACAAAAAACACTAAGGGGAAAACTTTCGCCTTAAACCTTCCTCATGGATGCTACTTCAGGAAAACCTGCTTACTTGGAACTTAATAGGGTTTGGGCCAGAAGAAAAAAGAATTATAAAAACTGTTCTATGGTGTCTATAGTGAACGTACAACTGTTATAGGAGCTATGAAAAGCAGCTTTGTCCAGGGATGAAGATTGTGAGCAAGTATTGAATTATCTTTGTCTCAGGCTGTCATTGATAATGACAGAGTAAATGAAGATCAAGGTAATGTACACAAGGCATTGGAGATAGTGCCTGGCAGTCAATGTTATTTATTGTACTATTATTAATATCTACTGTTAAGAATGATTGGAATACACAATGAAGCTTATTTTTACACAGGAAGAATATACATGCATATATTTAGCCTCCAATCCATATATGTGCAAGGAATTACGTCAAATCCTAAAAATATAAAGCAATGTGAGAAAAATTATCTGCTCCCCAGAAATGTACCACCTTGAAGAAACTGTAGATATACATTACAAAAAATAAACCTGAGGTAGGCAAATATCATCAGGCAAAAAGTGCTACAAAAATTTAAAGGAACTCATTACTCTGACAGTCTTTTCAAAATTTTTTTTCAAAGTTTCTTTTATAATATATAATTTGAACAATGCTTTTAAAAGTCGTATCTCTGGAACATCTGGGTGGCTCAGTTGGTTAAACGTCCAACTCTTGGTTTCGGCTCAGGTCATGATCTCAGGGTCGTGAGATCCAGCCCCACACTGGGCTCCACACTCAGTGCAGAGCCTGCTTGAGGTTCTCTCCCTCTCCCTCTGCCCCTCCCCTCTACCCCGGCTTGCACGCTCGCACTCTCTCTCTCCCTAAAATAAATAAGTAAAATCTTAAATAAATTAATTAATTAAAAGTTGTATCTCCGAGTCTAATAAGTTTATGGAGTATAAAAGTGACAAATAAATGCCAGTACAAATATCTAGGAAGCACCCCAGCATTACTTATGTAGGACGGTTTAGAAGATGTTAATATGCCTAGTAAAGATGATTTAAGAGTAGAGATTGTCAGAAAGCAAGCAACCATCCTCAATGCAAATAGCATTCCTGCAATCATTCTAATTTGACTTCCAGCCCCATTATTCCACCAAAACAGCTTTCATGGAGGTCTTAATGAGATCTCCATGCCACCAAATCCAGGAGAGCAAAGAACCAAGCCAGAGAGCTACATGGTCTGAGCAATATTTAAAATCATACTGAGAATTGACTCAGTTGAGACCATACTGCCACCACTGCTGAGCACAGAAACTTAAACATTGGTTGATGGTTATTTTACTGATCACATAATTCTACTTAAAATGCTTAAATTGCTTCTGCTGGTATTCTGGAATTCTTCATGAGTTAAGAACTGTGCCTACCAAAATTGGCACTGTGTTATGTGAAGGTAAGCCTCCCATGGATTTTACAGTTTAGGTAGAGAATGCAGAAAAATCCACAGATGTATACCTCTCCGTAACCTGTGAGACCTGTAAATGTTTACTGAGCACTTATTCCTTTGAGCTTCCCAGAAAACTTTCTACCTTCTTAATTCAATAATCTTAATGGCCCATTTCCAAATAACTCAGAAGTTTGTCAAAGGCAAAATACTATGCAGCTATCAACGTTCCTATAATAACAGACTATCCTGCATTTGCCTTGCATTATGTTCTTGGAAAGATATAGAAGGTATAATTTGAGTATAAAATTCAGAATTGATCTTGAGCATTTGGTATTCCTATGACCTTTTCTGATTCTACCATGAGCATGGTCCTACCCATCCACCTGAGGTCCACTGTCACCCTGTAAGAAATCTGTATCTTAAACAAGACAGGACTAATGAGAATCAGGCATGAAGCACTCATATCCTCTCTCAATGGTCCTTGAAACTGTGCCTTTGAGACTTGTTCACACATAGGAACAAAATAATCAACCTGTTTTATATAAATTCCTGTATCTTAATTTCAATCCTTAAATTATATTTTAAGCAATATTTTTTGTTAATTGGTAGTGAGGGCCACCTAAATTCAATATAGTAAATAATGTCATAGGGCTTATCAAATCACTTAGTCATTTAGAAAAACACCCTAAATTTTAATTATTAATTTTTTTTCCATCTAAAACTTTCTCACAAAATAAAAATCAGTTTGAAGCTATTTGTCAGGATTCCCTACAATATATGAATCTTAAACTGAGCTAATTAAATACAATACAAATAAGGATTACTTTAATCTCTTAATGAC
Organism: Callorhinus ursinus; assembly: GCF_003265705.2. NCBI lineage: Eukaryota > Metazoa > Chordata > Mammalia > Carnivora > Otariidae > Callorhinus > Callorhinus ursinus. The sequence goes on along the minus strand of NW_027397066.1, from coordinate 93,224,171 downwards.
AATATAAATCTTCCTGTAGGATCTGTTATAAACTGGCATGATTATGACTATACAGAATGAGCTCGACTCTTGAAAGCAAATTACCAATTAAATGGTTTTAGCTAGTTCTCCTTGAAAAATCTCCAAAGCATATAAATTTCCAATAATCACAGTATAATAACTGATAGAAATTTTAACAAGCATTTTTCTTGCCAAATTTGCTACCTGTCAACTTTTACAAAATCACAGTGTTCAACTAGTCATTTTGAGAAAAGTAACTAAACCCTTTTTATAGATACTAACAGCACTAACAGTTAGCGGTTGAACTTTCCATTAAAAGAAACCTCCTATGGGCAATTGAACTTGACCAGGCTTTCGTTTCCATGCTTCTTAAGTACACACTTTTTTTTTAAGGTTCTATTTATTTATTTGACAGAGAGAGAGAGATAGCGAGAGAGGGAACACAAGCAAGGGGGAGTGGGAGAGGGAGAAACAGGCTGCCTGCAGAGCAGGGAGCCCGATGCGGGGCTCGATCCCAGAACCCTGGGACCATGACCTGAGCTGAAGGCAGATGCTTAACGACTGAGCCACTGAGGCGCCCCCGTACACAAACTCTTGATTTACGCAGGTGGTTAGGTCTATAGTTAGTGACTCTTACTGCAACGTCCTTATGCCCAGTTTTCTCTTACACTCGCTAAAGCAGGGGTTCTCAAAGTGTTCCTGAACCAGCAGTGTCAGCATTATGTGAGCACTTGTGAGAAATGAAAATTCTCAGGTCCCATGCCAGAACAGAATCAGAAACTCTGAGGTTGGGCCTGTAATCATGGGTTTCAACAAGCCCTGCAGGTGGTTATGAGGCCACCAAAATTTGAGAACCTTTGCTCTAGAGCAAAAAGATGTTCTCTTGCTATTCTAAAGAAAAGGTTTTAATCCCTTTAGAACAGTAAAATCCTTTGCAAGACCTCTGTCTCTAAGCCCAAGATGCCATTATACTTTATAGAATATATGGGAATTCTTTACAGATGGTACCAATTTTACAAATTTTTTTCATTTGGGGCGCCTTCGTGGCTCAGTCAGTTAAGTATCTACCTTCAGCTCAGGTCATGATCCTGAGTTAGGCTCGCTGCTCAGTGGGGAGTCTGCTTCTCCCTCTGCCTCTGCCCCTCCCCTCTCTCGTGCACCCTCTCTCTCTCTCTCACTCTCTCTCTCTCAAATAAATAAATAAAATCTTTAAAAAAAATTGTTCATTTAGTGAAGTTTTTAGGATATGGCATATTTTTAACAAATGTTAAAGTAGAGATGTAATTTGGGTTTTAAAAGAAAAATGTGGTTATTTAAATAGTATGCTATTACAGAAATAAAAATAAATAATGTCCTGTCTGTCATAATTTCAACTGGTTCTTCCCTATAATCAAAGTCAAAGAAAATAGGGCTGATTCTAACTTTTGCCCTGTAGTATTTTATGAGTCCAGAACTTATGCCATTTATACCTCCAGAGCCATGTCTACATGATCAATGAATGAACTAAATAGGTAGAGACATTCCTACACAAAGGCCTTCAAAAGCAAGCTGGTGAGATTATCCCAAAGAATAGACAGAGAGGAACTGGTTTATTTTGCCAATAGCCCCTATAGCATGGCCTGTGATCTCAGAAAGGCTAAAAACTTTAAAAATGAGAAAGAAGAAATGAATTTATAAAGATATACACCTCAGTGTCTACATAGATACATAATAGATACCAAGAGTAAGGCTTTGGGCAAAGCAATATTTTTTCATTTCCGGAAATAGGGATCCAGTTTATTGTTATTACATGCATCATAAGGCTGTGGGTCACAAATTTTCCTGTTTCCTTCAGGAGTTTTTTAAAGTCCATATTTGGGGTGTGAGGTAATTAGTGTAATTCCCACTTCATAGCAGATTTCCTACTGGAATGCTAATCTTCTGAGAATGTTTAAAATTTAAGGAGAGAAAATACTTTGATAGTGCAACATAGAACTTGCATGAATAATTCATATTTCACAGATGTCACTGTCATTGTGGAAAACAACCATGTTATATTCTTTTTTAATGCACTTAGAGCAAATGAGAGACCACAGTTGTCAAATTTTCAGTTATATTTAGAGGGAGATCATGATACATCAAAGAAGTAAGAAATATCGTTGCATGAGTTAATAAAATAATTGGCTGAAATAAATAACAGCAGTATTTATAGTAAATCTATCTACCCAACAGCTGGCTCAACCCATTAAATCAGTTTCACAAAGCTGTTCTAATTTGAATTCATTTACACAAGAGAAAATCTGAATGTAATACCTGAGACTGGGCATTAATATTGGCTCCTTCCTTAACAAGAACTTTGACAACTTCTGCTTGTCCTGCCAAAGATGCAATGTGAAGAGCAGTGTTTCCCTTCTGTTTTGGAGAAACAGAATAGAAAATGTTAGAGGTTTCCAAATTTTGTAGAAATCAAATGTACAGTCACTTTCAATTTTGCTGATTACTTCAAGTGGTTAAAGTCTGTCATTCTATCAAGATAGTAGCCCACCTTGGGAAGGGATAATTGTCCGCCATCAAAACACCGAGCCTCCCATAACAGTGTTTTCCTTTTCTAGCCTTCACAATTATGGTGAGGTGTTTAAAAAGAAAGACTCAGTTCTTATTGAATCAAATTTGGGATTTGTGTGCATGTGCGTGTGTGTGACAATTTATTGCCTATGGTAAACTTGTATTTTAACATTTCTTTGGAATTGCCAGAGAGCTTTTGTTTTTGTTTTTAAATTTCCACTAGAATTGCTGTCTATTGTGAGCAGGGCCAGTCTACATTTTGGCAACTATGCCTGCATGAGGTGTTAGAAATCCAGGTTAACTGGCCATATTCCTCATTTATTCACTCTTTTTGTCTATCCTTGATCAGAATAATGCCCCAGATGGAGGCTTGAGGGCCTGCAGCATCTCTGCATCTCTCACAACCATATTGTCACACTCCAGCCCTGGTCAGCAGGCTTGATTCTGACTGGCTACTGTTTTGCTCCAAATTGAAATTTTACCTTCTAAGGACAAAGATTTGTCACCACTGATGATATTTTAAAAAAATATCTTTTGTTTCTGAAATGATTCCCCAAAGACAAGGTTCAAATATATTTTAGTAAAATGAATATCAACCAAAAAACACCAGCTTGTAGTATATCAAACATCTTGGACAGTTCCTTAAAAATGAGTCCAATTTCTCTACATACACACATTATAATGACAAAATCTAATTTTCCCAATAATTCAATCCATGATCCAAAATCTCTTTTCCGTTACAGTATAAAAGATTCTGTATATTCTCTTACCAAGTTAAATGAATATACTAAAAGATATAACAACTTAATTAAAGCATGAAAATTACTTGTCCATTTCCACTGAGAAGTTTACTACATCAATTTACTTTTTTTAATTGAATTAACCTTAGGAAAATAGGTGCTATGTCTACAGAGGATTATATCAAGCTACTCTCTCTGGGAACCAAAGAAAAAAGAAAAAATATTGGAAATCAGGTGCATAGAATTCTTTAGTCTCATGTTTGATAAATCCCTAAATGAACCAATTCCAACTCTCTGCAAAGTTCAGTAATAAGAGTTTCAATTTCAGTTCTGCATTGTGAAGAATCTTGGTGTCCCAGCAAATCTCTGCAACTTTAAATCATTTCCTCTGTTCCAAATAAATTCTCCCAGTATGAATATTACCTTAGTGGCAGAATCCACAGAGGACCCTCTTCCCAGCAGCTCCTGAACCAGGCCCACATGGCCCTCCTTGGCAGCCAGGTGGAGAGCATTGAGTCCATTCTGAAAGGAAAAGCAAACAAGACTTCAGAAGTAGAATAATGGCTGTGGACAGGAGCTGATTTTTAAGCATGGATCTAACCCAGTGACTAGACAGACTCTAGTCTCTTGGTTGTACTTTTTCCTTTTGCATTAGCTTTAAGCTATTAAGTTCAGAGAGACAAATTTCCAGTATTTTTGCTTCAGAGAGGCAAAGAGGTAAATTTCATTAGAAATGTGGATTTGGCAAATTTATCCCAACAAAGTTGGGATTTTTTTTTTAAGTAAGAAATATCTAAATACTTTTCTAATGAGAAAAAAAACAAAACAAAACAAAAACGAGCAACTCTGTATCATGAGTTGCACCAGCCAGAAATAAAATTCTTTCCAGTTTCTAGAACACTGAGTTTAAATAAATCTTACTTTTTATTTTTTTTTTAAAGATTTTATTTATTTATTTGAGAGAGAGAGGATGAGAGATAGAGAGCACAAGTGGGAAGAGGGTCAGAGGGAGAAGCAGACTCCCCGCCGAGCAGGGAGCCCGATGTGGGACTCGATCCCGGGACTCCAGGATCATGACCTGAGCCGAAGGCAGTCGCTTAACCAACTGAGCCACCCAGGCGCCCCAAATCTTACTTTTTAACGAAGGAGAAGGAAATGTCTTTCTCATATAAAAAGTGATTAAAAAGCCATAGGACAATTCTAAGGTAAAACAACTTTGCGATAACAACATTGTACTTAAAAGACATTTAGCACCATATCACTAATTTGCCTTTAGGTTTTTTTCCCCAAATTTTAAAATTTATCTGATAATCAGTACTGTAATATCTGATTCACATCTATCTAAATTCCTGAAAAACTATTCACCATAGCACTGAAAAAAACTCATTGACAATTTTACTAAATATGGTATCTATATACATTACATTGATCTCCCCCAGAAATGACTTACCCAGTCAGTCAGGAATTCTTTGATTAGTACCAATGAGGTAATCTGTCACATGGGCCTTCTCCATTCCCCAAAGGAAGATGAGGTAATCTGAATGATTAGACCCCTTGCTTTTTCCCTAAGGGAAAGTGACCTTGCCTGGAACACTTCTTTTCTTTTGCTAAGAATTTTCTTGCCCCACCTTCCTTCCTATAAAAACCTTCCATTTAGTACCACTCCTTAGAGCTCCCCTCTACTTGCTAGATGGGATATTGCCCCGTTCATTAATTGCTTAATAACCCCATCATTTCCCTAAGACTCCACCCACCCCATGTCTGACACATAGTATCTACTCCATAAATACTGCTGGATGAATGAATGAACCTAAAGAGAGCATAGAGGTAATATTTTGGTAAAGATTACATTTGAAAATAATCAAAACTATTTTTTTTAAGATTTGTGTTTATTTGAGAGAAAGAGAAAAAGAACAAGCAGGGGTGGGAGGGGCAGAGGGAGAGGGAGAAGCAGACTCCCCACTGAGCAGGGAGCCCCATGTGTGGCTTGATCCCAGGACCCTGCGATCATGACCTGAGCTGAAGCAGATGCTTAACGGACTGAGCCAGCCCGGCGCCCCAACAAATAGTCAAAACTATTTAATATATTTGAAAGGAAAAGCCTGAGTAGTCCCTAGAATTTATAAGCCTCCTATAGATCAGGATTTTTGTCCAAATGGGACTAGAGATGATTGGTTTGGGGATATTTTTTTCCAGGTGCTTGAGTCCTACCCATAGAACACCTGGACTTATTCTGCCCTGGAATTGTCATTGTCACCAGCTAGACCTCAGGTGGGACCTTTATTGCCCACCTGCCTGTACCTACCAACCTTTGTCCCACATTTTTCTTTAAGCTCTTTTTTTTGTTGTTAAGATTTTATTTATTTATTTGACAGAGAGAGACATGAGAGAGGGAACACAGGCAGGGGGAGTGGGAGAGGGAGAAGGGGACTTCCCACCCAGCAGGGAGCTTGATGAGGGGCTGGATCCCAGGATCCCCGGGATCATGACCCGAGCCGAAGGCAGACGCCCAACGACTGAGCCACCCAAGAGCCCCTCTTTAAGCTCTTCTTTCCAGCTTATCTCTTAACTCAGGCAACTGGAAACTGAAACCACCTCTCCAGCCATGGGACCACCCTGACAAGACCTCCAGCTGGCCCAGATCACCCAGACCAGTTTGAACTTAACCCCTGACTCACGCCTGCACAGGTGGACCATGGAGTGACCTCTAGAATGACTGGCAACTACCTTTACCTCATTATAATACTAACATCTCCACCCAAGGAGGAACATAGGCCTCATTTACATAACATACAATGTGTATACAGGCATGTTTCCTTAAGGTTCATACATGGTCTTATGCCTGTCTCTACATACAACGACAGGGCTTCCCCAGCTAAATATTCATCCTAACCCTAAGTAAAAGGAATCCATTCACCCTGGCTCGGGGAGTCACAACTTTGGAAGTTATTCCCCATGATCTCCTTATTTGCTGCAAATAAAGTTTACTTCGTGCGACAACTCCAGCTGGTGTTATCTGTGACTCACTAAGGAGAGAAAGCACGTTGGTTCAGTTACACTTTCCAAAATCTGATGCCATATTATTCAGTAAATTCTTTCTTGAGGGGCAAATGGTTGGCTTGTTCAAATAATAAAAGCTCTCCATATATGATTTTCTGTATTGATCCATTCTTTCTTCCTTTATGTTTTTTTTTAATAATCTCTACACCCAACGTGGGGCTCAAACTCATAATCCTGAGATTAAGAGTTGCATGCTCTATTGACTGAGCCAGCCAGCCAGCTGCCCCCCGTGTTGACCCATTCTGTAGGAAGTTCCTCTTCAAGACTGGAAGAATGGGGAAGCATTTTATTTGTTCTTCTGAAATTCTCTTTCAGTTTTTGAAAAAAATTATTTTTGTTAAATTTATACCCCATTAGAATTTTCTCATTGGATCACTTTTACTTTTTGTAATTATTTTATCTGATGTCAATGTTTATTTAACTTAAAAGTTTAACCTGTTAGTTGAAATTCCCAGTTGGCGGAACATGAGGAAGTTCCACCTTACGTTCTTCAGAGTCCTTTAACCACCCCAAATAGATCAAATTGAAAGAGGACTTGAACTACCTCCATTTTGACCTCCGTCTATACTTTCTAACTCATTAAGTTCTTTCTAGCTTATCTTTTAACTCAGGCAAAAGACTTGGTGGGCAAAGCATCCCGTGATGGGAACTGAAACTACCCCTCAAGCAATTTAACTGCCCTGATCTGACGCCAGTGATAACCCCACATAATTGACCCCTCAACAGTGATGGACCTGACCTTTACTGCCCATCTACATGCACCCACCGACTTCTGTCCCACACTTTTTTTATATAAACCTCGAAGTATTTTCAGCACTTTAAAAGAGTCTTTGGGACATTGGTCTGCTGTCTTCCTGGTGCTGGCCTCTACTGAAATAAATCCCTTTCTTGTTTCACCCCCACTCATCTCTCTGCCTTTGGATTTTGTCAGGGACAAGTGGCAAAACCTGGTGTATTTAGGATACCCAGAGCCAGGTGTTCTTATACCCTTGTACCCTAGTAACAAGAATTTCCCAGACTAAGCCCATGGCTTCTGAGCTGTAATCAGTTGAAAAAGGAGGAGAGAAGGAAGAGAAGAATAAAGCATCTCTTCAATATTTTCGATATTTGCCAGTGATTTCTTTTAGTTCCTCAATTCAGTATTTCTCAGTATCATGTCTTCCTCTCCTGTCACGGAAATGTTTTACTATGCGATTCAACAAATAATACGTATCAGGGCTCCCCTTCCTCCCACCCCTGAGAGCCAGTTAGACATTTACCAGCAATATCACTGTTTGCATGTCAAAGTTTCAGGTTTGACAGCAGTTTTATCTTTAAAAAATGTGAACTGGATCAGGGCGCCTGGGTGGCTCAGTCGTTAAGCGTCTGCCTTCGGCTCAGGTCATGATCCCAGGGTCCTGGGATCGAGCCCCACATCGGGCTCCCTGCTCCGTGGGAAGCCTGCTCCTCCCTCTCCTGCTACCCCTGCTTGTGTTTCCTCTATGGCTGTGTCTCTCTGTCAAATAAAAAAATAAAATCTTAAATAAATAATAAATAAATAAATAATGTGAACTGGAAAAATGACTCCCCAATGGTCAATTTCTCTAAGGTTACAATGGCCTGAATCTGATCTTCATTTAGGTCTAAAGTACTACAATATGGGCAACATGTGGGATCAGTCTACAAATCAGGTAATCTTGTTTATAAATTTTATAGAGTCAAGCATTAACTACTCATCAATCCTTAATTGCCTAAAATGGGTGCCTAAACTTGTTTGAAAATGATCTCAACAGTGGCATTCTGAATATAACTTTCTATTAATTTAAAATAGAAAAGTTTGAGAATTAAGATGTTAAAAAGGCATAAAATTGGGGCTCCTGGGAGTACTGGCTCATCAGTTGAGCATCTGACTCTTGGTTTTGGCTCAGGTCATGATCTCTTAGGGTTGTGAGATCAAGCCCCACATTGCGCTCTGCACTCATCCCAGAGTCTGTTTGAGATTCTCTCTCCCTCTGCCCCTCCCCCACTCACATGCTTGTGCACGTGCTCTCTCTTTCTCTCGCTCTTTCTAAAATAAGTAAATTGGGGTGCCTGGGTGGCTCAGTCAGTTAAGTATCTGCCTTCGGCTCAGGTCCCGATCCCAGGGTCCTGGGATCAAGCCCCACATCGGGCTCCCCGCTCCGCGGGAAGCCTGCTTCTCCCTCTGCCACTCCCCCTGCTTGTGATCTCTCTCTCTCTGTCAAATAAGTAAATGAAATCTTTAAAAATAAATAAAAATAAAATAAGTAAACAAAATAAAATCTTTTAAAAATAAAAAAAATAAAAGGTGTAAAATTTTCTTCAACTCCATGAGTGGCCAACTCTGATGGTTAGAGGATTTACAATACTCTTCTCAATTTCCTTTCTGGGGGATCTTCCTCCTTTCACTCTGTAGCATCCACTCAGCTGAAAGCTTTAACTTGCTTTAACTTTCTCAATAATTGGCTAGCTTTCTTCTCAATTAATTACAAAGCTGATGCTGTAAGTTAAAAGAATTTTCCAATGAAAAAGTATCCTTTTTGGAGACACAAAGATCCTACTACAAATTACTGAAATATAGTTGTATTTTATTAAAAACATCATCCAAGAATATGATTAAAATTTTCCATATGAGGAATTAGTTCAGAAACCAAACTGTATATAATATATAAACTGAATTCAGGATATACACGTGTCTTTAAGATTTCTGTAATACTAATACTACTGAAACTAGAGTAGTTATAAAGACACAGATGATGCGTGACATTCTAGTTATAAATGCTATAAATTTTTAATCTGTCTTCTTTTAAAATGCAACCAAATTGGGACTAACATATTATTGCTATCATATTATTGAATTAGCTGTAGGAAATAGAAGACAAGCAATTTGCTTTACACTTAATTTTTTGGTTCTAGAATTTCTAACCAAAAATAGATGTAATTAGCAATTGAATATGTTGAGTAACTGTTATCAGAAAAAGCAACTCAGCATCAACTAGACTTAAGCGAAAAATATTTTATCTTGTGAATATGAGCTAACATATAAGTTAATCATGTTTAAATGAAAAGTGATAAATAATCCCATTCAATAGTACAACTCAGGTAACTCCTAGAGAATACATTTTGCAGTTAAACCCATTTTGGTTAGTCCCTGAGGTCATGTTTCTAAATATCGAATTTCCCACAGGAGCCACACTGACATGCTTTAGCTTACCATGGTCAATTAGTAGTACTGGCCTACATTTCAAAGGATGTTATATTATTGTTAGATATTCTTCACTTTGTCAGGTAAGGGAATGAGGAGGTGGACATGCCCAACTAGTCAGATCTTCTTTTTTTTTTTCAGATTTTATTTATTTATTTGAGAGAAAGAGAGCACAGTCAGGGGGAGGGCTGGAGGAACTAGCAGACTCCCCGCTGAGCAAGGAGCCTGATGTGGGGCTCGATCCCAGGACCCTGAGATGATGACCTGAGCCGAAGGCAGACACTTAACCAACTGAGCCACCCAGCCGACCCTAGTCAGATCTTTTATATTTGGGTGCAAATTATAGGGCAGGTTCTAGGACTTTCCCAATAGTGCTTCCCACACATATAGTATTTGCGGCACATATCCAAAAAATAAAATATTGTCAGTTTCTGCATTTATTAGAACACTCATCATGAGCTTACTGAGTTATGGCCAAAGAGTCTTCTGAAACAACTCATACTTAACAGAAATAATAACTATTCATTTTCTTAAATTAATATGAGGTTAGACATTCAGTTAGATCACCAGAAAACAATGTACCTGGAGTATGTTATCTTGATTCCCTACAGAAATGTCTTCACTGACTTATAAAATATTACTACATATTTGGTTTATATGTAAAGCGAATATAATAAATGTCCATCTGAGCGATATTTTCACCCTTGTGTTTATTTTATATGGGTTCTCTGAATTAACTATTGTTGAGTTCAATAACAGGAAAAAGTTTAGTAATAGGAAAAGCCTCTGTGCTTCTTTTTACTAAACTTTCATTTAGGAAAACTGCATAAATCAATGTGTTTGTCTTTTTTACTAATTTCCAGGAAACACAGAATAAATTCAGTATCCATCAGAATTAATTATCACAAGTTCTCTATTCCTCTTTTCCTTGGTTTTGCTTTCATCTTCTTTAGTTTCATTTTTAATGATGTCAGAATCACAGTACATATGAGTGTATGTATGTATATGTTGTGCCACCAAAACATTACTGTAAAAATTCTTCAGACCTTTTGTATCTTAAAACAGCATTATGCCAAGTGCTTCCACCGAGTTTGATTCCTCATCTCACAGGGTTTATAGACAGTAATTATGCTTTGATTAATATGGTTGCTGATTCTAATTAGCTACTCAGTGGCTCAACATACTGACCAACACTGTGGAAACAACGTAGATGAAAATTTAAAATAATTTAAAAATCAAAAACAAAATCTTAATAGGAAAATCTAAGAATTAATTAAACCTGAGAAATAGTAGCCTAAACAGTGAATTAATATCCTCAGCATGCTTGAGAATAAAAACTGTTGGTGTTATAACTCTACTGAAGCAAATCTGGAGGAAAAGAGATAAATACACAGTAAAAACAACAACTGTATGAGACATTGGAAGAGCATCCTTGTCATTGGTTGGAAATCTTTTCTTTTAAGGTTGTTAAAAGGTTAAATGTTTCATTTGTATGCAACTGACTGAAATTGTTTTCTTTTTATTTTTCTTTCTTCCCTTCCTTTCATCTTTCTATTTTTTTTTTTTTAAAGACAGTGTGGTCAACTGCAGAAATAATAACGTGGTGTTGGGAATAAGAAATGCAATCAGGTCCTTCCTTGCTCTGCTCCTAACCAGATGTGTGACTTTGGGCAAATCACTTAACCTCTCTGTCCTCTAATGATCCGATCTATAAAAATGATGATAATGATGACAATGAAAATGTGAGGACAACAATAAAGAAATAAACGTTATGAGCATCAGTTGTGTGCCATTATTTTAGCCTTTTTTTTTAATGAATGTAAATTTATTGAAACTGGTTTGGGGGAGGATGTATGGGTGAATAGTTGGGGGTTTTCCAAAGAGAACTGTGAAGAGGAGCCAACACCCAGGAGGGAGGGAGAAGGTGCTTGGCCACAAACCCTATCTTACGCCCGATTTCTTCTCCTTCTGCTTCTTGCACACCACGTCCAGCTTCCAGTCCTTCCACCTGCTCTTGTGCAGCTTGATGGGAGCATGAGCTCACTACCTCCCATTCATCTCACGCCTGGTGCGCACATGGTCTGCACATAGTTGCTAGGGTCCTTGAAAGCTGACTAACCCTTGGTCTTGCCTCAGACTAGTCGCAGATCACCTTAGCCTTAAGAAAGGATGGGAAGCGGCTAACGGAGCATGCCAAGATGTCATCATTCACCTCATTGCTCAGATCCCCACAGAAGATGTGGAAGTCATCTGCATTCCACTTCAGCAAGCTAGGATCCTCCCAGGTGCTGAACAAATGCAGTGTTTCAACTTCTCTGGCTTTCTTTCCTTCTTTCCTTACCCAGGGTCTCTGGGACCTCCAAAACTATGAGGCCAAGGTGTAGGGGCTGGGTCCATGGACTCAGGGCAGGAGTCCAGAAATGCACAGTGGGGGCGGTAGGCTTCCCTCCCACACTCCTTCTAGTGGGAGGGGCTCAGACTCACGCTCAGGCAAAGGCATGGAAAAGGCCACTGGTAGGATGAGCCCAATGACTTTAGGACCAGCAGCAGTGCCTCCTGCCTCCACAGCAACCAATGCACTAGCCTTCTCCAGCCCAGCTGCTGCCGCCACCATGCCCCTTCCTTCTCTTTTAGGCCCAATGCCAAGGCCTAAGCCCAGCTCCTAAGGAGTTGTTGGCCCTTCCAGGAAAGGCCTCAGAGCAGCCATGGAGATGGGAAGTGGGGGCCAGCCACTGGGGGCAGCATCATAGGTGGCCCACAAGGACCGACAGAACCAGAGGTGGGATAACTACCAGCTGCAGAGGGAAGAACACAATCTGCTCTCTGTAGTAAATGGGAAATGAAGGCCAGATGCAGAATAGGGGTCCTCTGGGGGACCACAGCTACATGCCCGAGCCTCTGGACTGCCCAGGTGACTCTAATCATCAGGGCAAAAGCTAAGTGAACCACTCACCATGGGAGGAACTATGAGTCGAAGAGTCTGTTTTGGTCACAATAATTTGGTATGTTTTGGTCACAATAATTGGGCAAATCACAGGAGCTGCTGGGACCTGCATGGGTACTACTGTGGGGACCTTGGGTGCAGTAGGCCCAATAGCTAGGATTCTGGTTACTAGAACCCTCAGAACATCCTGCTCAAATCTGCACCTCCATCTCCTTCAAGCATTCCTTGCTGCTCTTGTCCAGAATGCCTGTGCCAGTCCCCAGGACTATAGGTCCCCCTGTACCTGGGAGTCCCAAGGCTGACCCTACCCGCTAATGTCACCATATACTGAATGGGAACCAACCAGAGCAGGCAACTATTGATAAGTCCTTGATATATATAAATTAATGTTGATAAAATAACATGAATTTGAGTCTTTTGAAACAATCAACAAATATTCATTGACCTCTTATTGTAAGCAAGCGTTTGTAGATCTGTGAGTCCCAGGCAAGGTATCACCTTTGATTCTACAACTTTTGGAATAACGCTATTTCTAAAGAATATCATTAAAATGACTAAATATGCCAAATATTTAAAAAAAATCTTAGTGCTACTTTGAAATAACCATGTGCAAAAATTTGGGGGGGTAGGGAAGGGGCAAAGGGAGAGAGAGAAATCCCAAACAGGCTCCACCCCTAGTGCAGAGCCAGAGCAGGGCTCGATCTCACAACCCTGAGATCATGACCTGAGCTGAAATCAAGAGTCGGAAGCTCAACAAACTGAGCCACCCAGGCGCCCCAACCATATGCAAATTAATCAATCTTAAAGGGCAGATTTTTTTGTTTAGCACTTCTATTAAAATTTTATAAAACAATTTTATAACATTATTTACAATCAGATTCTACAGTAAGCTGTATTCACCATTTCTCTTGTTGATTTTATGAGCTATTTTGCCCATTGACTGCTTTTCTATGATCATATAAAACTAGTGCATGAAACCCCAGGTAGAACAGATAGCCAATAAAAATTTTTATAGAGCCATTCAAGTGTTAGTTACATTTCTGGCACATACAGAAAAGATATAGAGTAGTCCATCTGGAAAAGGCGAAGAACAGATTCAAGCAGGTACCGCTAAACGTACATAAAGGTTAAATGTTTGCATCAAAATCCATTAAGCTCTTTTGCATCTTAGTACAAATCCATAATCAACAAGTGTTTGCCAGGTACCCACCAAATGCTCATCTCTAGGTGCTAGATTCTAAGGGAGAAGCAAAGGACATGTGACATATTTTCTGTTTCCAAAGAGCCCCAAAATATTTATAATTGAACAACTGAAAATCACCTCTGTGCTACATAGACTTGTCTGTGTTTTTTTCAAATCTCAGGTTACTCTACTTTGCAAATCTTACATGTTGAGTTAAGGGTACTCCAATCTGTCCTATGCATATCTGAAAAGTACAACTAACTTACATAGCTTCCTTAATTCTACTAAAATGTAAATATTTGGAAGGAGGCAATTGAAATATATGAGTTCTTAAAAAATATTAGAAGAAAGGGGTGCCTGAGCAGCTCAGTCATTAAGTGTCTACCTTCAGCTTGGGTCATGATCCCAGGGTCCTGGGATTGAGCCCCTCTTCGGGCTCCCTGCTCAGCCTGCTTGTTCCCTGAAGCCTGCTTCTCCCTCTCCCACTCCTCCTGCTTGTGTTCCCTCTCTCACTGTGTCTCTCCCTGTCAAATAAATAAATAAAATCTTTAAAAAATATATATTAGAAGAAAAAGATGGAGAGCAAATGGGGACAATCAAAGGGCAATAATAGAGAAAAGAAAGTGAAACTTGACTCCCAATCCCCTACCCCACCCCCATTCTGAATGGGGCTCCTGTGTCAGAGATGTCTTAAACCAGGAGCTCTTTTCAAGAGGAACTACATGCCCACAATATAGATACAAATAATTATGAAATATTATTTATAACTTCACATTTCCATTGGCATAAATGACATCAGCAAAAGAAATTATCTATATGTGAAGAAAAAGAACTCAAACTCAAAACAAAAATAACCTGTTTATATATTCCCAACCCAATTTTCACTCCTTATACCCAGCCATAATCTAGCTACACCTTTCCCACCTCTTTCATGGTGGTTGCTCAAAACTAAGAATACTCACTGTCATAGAATTCAAGATCGATTCAGTTTTTATGAAGATTGGAAAGAGCAAAGCAATCAATGTGTCCCCTTTGTCATACACAATTTAACTGATTCTACCATGTCATTTGTTGTTCTCCAAAAGTTTCTGATTTAAAAAGGAAATCAAACTATGATGATCCATGAGGAAACTTGTTTTACTAGTGAGTTATTCTCAGATCTTCAAGCCTTTCTTTATAATTCAGAAATGATGAATGTTTAGTAAGATATTTGCTAATTTACAATGAGGCTTGGAATTTGATAGCTCATTGATCATTTCATAAGGAAAAATGCTTAGAATAAGAATGCTCTGAAAATATCATTTTGTGGGGTGCCTGGGTGGCTCAGTCGGTTAAGTGCCTGCCTCCAGCTCAGGTCATGATCCCAGCGTCCTGGGATTGAGCCCCTGTCCAGCCCCTTGTCAAGCCCCCTGCTCAGTGGGGAGCCTGCTTCTCCCTCTCCCTCTGCCACTCCCCTTGCTTGTGCACGCTCTCTCTCTCTCTCTAATAAATAAATAAAATCTTAAAAAAAATAAAAACCTTAAAAAAAAAAGAAAAATATCACTTTGTAAAATCCACTTCCAGCTCTCCATGTCATCTATGATCCAGCGCCACCCAGATATCCATAGTGCTTCTGGCTGGTTGCTCCTTTGTTGGCCACCTGTCTTTACCCCTGCCCAGCCCCATCCAGTCTTTCTACCGTATAATCCCCAAAATACAGAGAATGAATTTAAATATGATGGTGAGCTAGCCCAGAAGAAGAAAAGAGTTCTGAAAATTCTTCAAAATCTTAGCAAGATCAAGAGGGATGAAGAGGTTATGGGGGCTGAGAAATACATACTTGATGAATAAAACAATGAAAAACTTAATGACATACATATCATTGTTATATTTTATATTTTACATTTGTTATATCACATTATTATATTTTGCTGAGAAGGACCCTAAAATTCTCAGAAGTCAAGTGATTTGTCTCAAAGACCCTCACTACCAAAAAAAGGAATAGCAAAAATCCATACTTGATCTGATTTACAAATTCATGTTTTTTAAGTTAAAACAATTAAGTTCTAAACCAAATTTCAAACTGTAGGTCATGATGCCTAAATGGGTCATAAAATCTATTTAATGGATTACCAATCAACATTTTAAAACATAAAGTGGAATAAAGAAAAATAGAATGTACTGTGGATGAGCAAGTGTTGATTTTGTTTGGGGTTTTTTGTTCTGTTTTGTTTTGTTTTTGGTGAAACTTTTCACAATACACAAGCATACATGCACACACATGTGTGTGTCAGAGAAAGAGTGTGTGCGCACAGGTGGTCTAGACAGCAAAAGAAACAAACAACAACAACAACAAAAAACTAAGCAGGTTTTGGCAAGACCCAAGACATGAGGGCATCTTGGGGAAACTAGGTATCTCAGACTGAGTAAATAAAAACCTGACGTTCACCAAGACCATTCTAAGAGAGGAGTGGTTTCTGTGGTATGCTTATTTGAATTTTCTGAATTTAATCATTCCTATTTTTGATAAATGCTTCAATGCAAACATGAAGGATGATGACTGGACAAAGGAGAGTTCTTCACTTTGAGAATACAGGCGAAGTCACCGCTGAACCGTGTGCACATCCAGGGCTATCAGCGGGTGTGGTGCACTGGAGGCAACGCCCCCAAACCAGAGTTCCTCATTTCTCTCCGTTACTAGCAACAACACGATTTAAAGTTTCTTCATTAGTAAAACGGGAAATTTCCCACTCTGCCTACTTCAGATAGTTATTTTTAAAAGTCTATAAAATAATGTACGTTTATGCTATTTTGAATCTATAAAATAATACACAAATGTAAAATATTATGATTTCCTGGTTAGGTGATAGAAGTAGTAAATGCATATACTCCTCACTCCTGTTTTCTAGCACTGAGATTTGGTTAAATATGATGAGTTGAATTGAGCATTTTTGAGTCTAACATATATAATGTTTACCTGGACTAGGGAAATTATTAATTCATGCAGAAATGATTTACTTTAAAAAGTATTTTCAGTTCTAATGAAACCTAGGAAGCAGACAGGAACCTGGTCCATTAGTAATCATCCTTGTCAATAATTCAAAGAACTGCTATTTTATGACTGAAAGCTTTAACTCTCCTAATTTAAATGTTTTCACATAGTCTCATTTCTTTGGTTAATTTTTATGAGAAATAATGGATAAATTATTTCTTTCATATTTGACTTCACATGTGCTAAAGCAAATCAGCATATGAAGCTCAAAGGAAGAACACTATTTGAGCTACTTATTATGATAGTCATGGGTTAAAGAGATTTAAATATTAACTTTAAAAGTTGGCAGCAAATTATTTAAATAATAGCTAAAACTTATTATAACTTATTCTTAAGTGTCAGTCTTGGTTCTAAGCTTTTAATTGCATTAACTCACTTAACCTTAAATTGAACATTATGAGTTATGAACTACCTGGTGATTCTAGTTTAGAAACTATACTCTTAACACCTACAATTAAAAAAAAAATCTATGAACCCTGCATTATAATCCTATTTAGCTTTCTTCAGACTTCAATTTCTCATTAATTCTCTTTGATATTCTGTGGAATAGGAAATATCTCAGTCTCTCATAATAAGTCAGTAGTTAAGGAGAAAAATTATCCCCTTTCTAGACATAGAATATCCAAATGTGTCAAAATTAGAAAGGAATTTTGTAATGCATTCTAAAATGTTATTATCATATCCATGTCAAGCTTAGCGAGTTTTAATTTAAAGTAAAAAGGAATAGATTTGTTGATCCCTTAAGTTTCTTACAGTAATAAAATTCTGTGGTTCTTAAATCAGATAACAGTAATGGGAGTATAATTTCCAGAAGATTTTAAAGAAAATATCCAAGAGAATAAATCTGGTATTTGTATATTTATCACTGACTCATTTAATATTTCAGTCGACTCATCTTGAAAGAGGGCATTACAAACCTGGATTTTCTCCTTCTAACATAGAATTTATCAAAATCAGTAAGCAAGGAGAAGGAGTACGTATCAGAACCAATCAGTAGCTTTTTTTTTTTTTTTTTTAATGAAATGTAAGAACTCCTTAGTGCTGCAGCCTGGAGTGGATGTGCCTCCAGGGGCCAAGGATGAGACTGAAGTAAGAGGGGAAAGAGTGGGGAGAGGGGAAATCTCAAAGGGAAGGAAAGCAAGAAGGGAGAACAGAACCTAAAAAAGTTCCACAGCTAATTCCAGTATGTGCCCAGCCTCCTACTTCTTCTTCTTTTTTTCCTTTTTTATATTTTTTAATTTTAAGTAATCTCTACACTCAACATGGGGTTTGAGCTTACAACCCTGATATTAAGAGTTGTATGCTCTACTGACTGAGTCAACCAGTGCCCCCCCATCCTCCTACTTCTATTCTAAGTGAAGAAACAACTTTGTACAAAATATTAAACTCAGATAAAAACATGGTACAGAGTTTAAATTTAATAAAGACTAGAGAAAGCTTAAATTCAAAACAAAATAACAGTTGAATATCAATTATTCACATATTAAAACATTTACTGAACATTTATTGTATGCGAAACTGTGCTAGCAACCAAATCTACATTTCAAGATACCCATATAAAATAAAAGTCTAGTAATGTTATTAGAGAATTTCAATGACTTCTAATTTTCTCCCCGTTTTTTACAATTTTAATTAAAAATAAGCCAAATTTGGTGTGCTGGACCCTAAAAGAATATGGAGAGATTGAGGAAGGAGTCAGACAACAATGAAGTTGGCTTTAGGAGTCTTCCAAGTAACACACTGTTACTCTGCTTTCCATCATTATAAAATGATTCCTACAAATTGCATCTCATATCAATTTCCAGTTTGTCTAAGACTCACAAGCTGGCTTAGTTTATCCTCTGAGCAATCACAAAGTTTGGTTCATTTTACAATTTAGTGCATTTGTGTGCTCTGTTTATCTTCCCAGCAAGGTTTATCATGGGTGAGAATCAAATCCTATTCATCTTTGTAAGCTCTACACTTAACATGGCACCTAGCACAAGAAAAAGGATACTTCAAGAATGTTTGACACTCAGTGAGCTAATGAATAGTATGTACCATATGGAGGTAAATAGGCGTCTGCTTAATTCATCCAGTTATTCTACATTTGTCAGTAAATGTAGTCAGTGCATGGACAAATCAGGTACCAATATGTCTATCTCTTAGCCTTTGAAAACACAATCAGGAAAAGTTCACTCTCTGAAGCTGAAGCTGGTTAACATGAACATGTGTAAGAAGAAATTAGATCCTGAGAGAAGCACTTAATCTAAAGGGGCTTTTCTCAGTCTGGAATCCCTTGATGTGTTCTTAAGGATCTCAGGATTCTCTGAGAATGTTTTATTTGACATTTTCATTTTAGTACCAATCTAAAAAAATTAATAGAAATATATTCTGGATCATCTGGATAATCACACTTAATTAAATACCATCTAGTAATTTCTTGGTCATGACACAATATGACTGTGTCAATTGATGCCAAGTGATCACTGAAGGAACACCCAAATTTTAATGAAGTATTTCTCAAACTGAAGCATATGGATGTATTCTCAGGGTTCAAAAAAAGTTTCCTCTCTACTTAGAAGAAATACTGCCTTAAGAGATGGTTTGTAAACATAACCTGATAAAACTTGGGTCTTTCCATCTAGAAAGCAGAACAGATGTTTGAGGAGGCATGACCAGAACTTTCCTAACTATTACACAGAATTATAAGTTATCTGAAAGAAATAATGACAATTCTGATTAAGGAAGGAATAAAACTTGTTAGAACTTCCCCCAAACCTCTCCATCCAGCTATTCTAGTTTGAGTGAAATCATCAATTATGGCTATACAACTTAATTAAATTCTATCTAACTGCAATTGTCAGAGCCATACTTTGGTCTCCTGAGTGTGCATAACACAATGGGTTTTCACACATATAATGTGAGCCCCTAGTAGTCCCCTTTGAGATAGAGAAGTATGTTGAGAAGATTATAAAGTATGCAATATAGTGATAAGCATATTGTAGATGTGCAACAAAGGTAACTCTTATTTGATATCATAAGTATTATTATTTCTCACTTCAAGAATGGATAATTTGAGACTCAGACTAATTTAAGTGACTGGCCAAATGTCTGTGTTCATTCAATTATTTATTTATCAAATATTCATTGGATACTTCTTATGTGCCAATCCTCACTCAGTGGAGCTATATTCCATGAATAATCTTTAAGATCATTTTATTCGTCCCCTTACATGCATCCTCAGTTCACTTGTCTTTATCTATTCTATACATGCTTAGCTAAACCACATTCCTGGTTGTATGTAACACTCCATCTGAGTCCATGCCTGACTATGGCTGCAAAAGAACACACATCCATGAGCTGGTCGCGATCCTTAAGTAGGCTCTTAATGCTGCCTGGCATTCACGCTCTGCTACCCTTGCTCTCTCTCCCACTTTCCTTGATGAGTGTTTCCTGCCTTCTCTCTCCTCTCAGTTAATGAATCTTCAACCCTCATTAACTCTCCTTGTGACCTCAACCTTCATCCCTGACTTCTCTCTTTTGCATTATCGTACATTAAATCCATAAAAAAAAAATCTATCAGCTCTATCTTCAAAATATCCAGAATCCAACCACATCTTACCATCTCTCCTGCCTGTTGCCCGGGGCTAGAACATTTCATCCCTTACCCAAAGCATTACAAAAGCGTTTCCTCCTCTGCCCTTTCTCCTTTTCAGTCTGAGGGTGACTATTTAAACTTAAGTCAGCTTATGTCACTTCTCTGCTAAAAACCCTCTAATCACTTCTCTTCTCTCTTGGAATTAAAGTCAAAGTTCTTAAAGTAGCCTACAAGGTCTTATGTGACCTGGTACCACCGATGGCTCTCCCTGACCTCCTGCTTCTCCTCCCCTGATCTCCTACCACTCCAGCTACGCGGCCTTCTTGCTGCACCCAGAAGACATCGGGCAGGCTCCCTCCCTGGGGCTTTCTCACTTGTCAAGCCTTCTTCTAAACTATATTCCCTCCAAATAGTGCAGGGCTTCCTTGGTCAAATTCTTCAGGCATTCTTTTGACCATCCTATCTAAAATGACACATCGCTTCCCTTCTGCTCCCCCTCCTTCTCCTTTGCTGTATTTTTCTCCCTATCATTTATTACAGTCTCTCCTTTCACATATTTTACTTTTTTGCTTGGTGATTATCTCTCTCTTCTCATGCTGTAGATTCTAAGCTGTACCAGAGGGGGGTTTTGTCTCTGCTTTCATACAGTAAACACACATTACATGTTTGAATAAATAGATGAACAAATGGTGAGCCTGAGTTCAGATTGGCAGAAAGAATGTGATTTATAATGTGATTATAATATCTGAGATGAATTAGGGAGAGTGGAGGGGCTCCTGGAGTTATGTACTAAAATCCATGTCTTTGGGGCGCCTGGGCGGCTCAGTCAGTTAAGTGTCTGCCTGCTCAGGTTATGATCCCAGGATCCTGGGATCGAGTCCCGCATCGGGCTCCCTGTTCAGCAGGGAGTCTGCTTCTCCCTCTCCCTCTGCTGCTTCTCTCTCTCTCTCTCTCTCTCTCTCTGTCAAATAAATAAATAAAATCTTTAAAAAAAAATCCATGTCTTTTAGTCATTGAAAAGAGCATTCAAGAGAATTCCCAGGGCAGAAATTGCTCTATTTTCATCTAAACCACTACAGCAGAGTACTTAAGAAGACAGTCACAGAAATACTTTGCAAGAAGCTAACCCTGGCATTTTTTAAATGAAATAAGAGTTGTGCTTCAAACCTCTTCATAAATCTGTGAGACAAAACTTTTGAGAGTTATGGACAAGTAGCTGATGAAAAGTCTTTACTGGAATTACCTTGCATTGAACAACTATCAACATTGAAACTGAAAATTCTGGGGTGCTTGGGTGGCTAGTCAGTTGAGTGTCTGACTCTTGGTTTCGACTTGGGTTATGATCTCAGGGTCGTGGGATCGAGCGCCGCATTGGGCTCCTCTCTCAGCTCAGAGTTTGCTTGAGATTCTCATTCTCTCCCCCTCTGTTTCCCCATCCCCCACTCTCAATCTCTCCCTAAAAAATAAATAAATAAAATCTTAAAAAAAAGAAACTAAAAATGCTAAGTGCTCAAAATACTAGGCAGACATTATTCAAATCCAGTCTGAATCGGCACTACTCAGTATAGAGCAAGGACCAGTATCAATGCACCGAAGAGAATTAGAGAATAATACAGAATCCAAAAACAAAAGGGCACATATAACCAGAACCAGACTGATACACCACCATTTGCTTCTTCTAAATGAGAAGTCAAATGATAAATATGTGACAAGATTATTTGCAGATATATTTGTGCTCCATTTAACTGGTTAGGAAACTGGATATAGTTCATTCCCTAGACCATTAATTCTAGGAGTTTAATTCTCAAATAGTCATCTTCATTTCCTTTATAAATTCCCAGGCTAATATAATTGGTTTTGGTATTTTTAAAGAGGGGTCCAGACTGGATGGATCCAAATGGCATTGGTAAAAAAGATTTTAGTACCAGGAAAAAAAAATTAGCTTAATTTAACCCAGACAAAAAGAAACTGTTACCAAATTCCTACTAAATGTGACCTTTCCTATTTGATGACACAAGCTACGAGAATACCTTTTATGATCTGTTCTGCCTATGAGAACCAGCACCACTTATTATTATAATAGGGATTATCATTTGCTACTATTTATTGAATGTGCAGTTTCCTAAGCATTTTGCAAACATCTCATTTAATGATCATAACAATTCTATGACTCCAGTATTGTTAAGATCCCTATTTTACAGTTGAGAAAACTAAGTCTTGGAAAAACTGAATGCCCAGAGTCACATAGCTGGTAAGTGGATAAAATGAGAATATGGATTCCAGCACCCACATTCTTAAAGTGATTTCCAAAAATGCTTTGTGGTCTGAGTCATAACTATGTGAACATATGAGAAAGTCATTGTTGGGTGTACCTTCTTGTTGGTAAAGGCTGATATTTTAGGAACATTAACATTATTTTGAAAATGGTGCTTTGACCTTGCCTTCTGTTTCTGAGAGAGGAAGCACAGGATCTAACTGATAATTTTGGACTTTTACACCTCAGTAGTCAAGGGTCAAGACCAAAAATCAGGACATGTTAAAAACTGTTAACTTTCAGTGTTATATCTAGGAGTACGGCCAATAAATGATAAGTAATCTACTTTATTTTGAAGTCACTGCAATGAAACCAATAAATTTTATCCATGGTAAAAGTACCTGAATCTTCTAAGCCTTTTATTGATTTTAACTGGCTATAAATTTTTTATGAAAAAGTTATAGAGTCTATTTTTAATGTCTGAATGTTAACCTTGTTTATAACATTATTAGACTGGGAACAGTTACTAAAATAAGAAAAGCATTAGGTATACATGAGTTTTAGATAGGGAGCAAGTACTAAGATTTATTCTCTTTTCTGAGTGTACAAGAGATAATAAAATAAATTTCTAGTTTAATCTTTTAAAGAAAACAGAAGTTAAGAGCTCTGTAACCATTCGGAAAAGAAAAATGAAGATTTGAATTTGTTTTTTTTTTTAGAAAACTGTTTTGTGCCAAAATTATGAATTTTTCTCATATCCTTTAAATGATTAAAAGCCAAATTGTATTTTTGGATTAAGTTTCAAAATTCTCATGGTAGTTATGAGAAAAATTTTACAAAGAAAAAAATTTTCATCCAAATTTTAGTTTAAGGAATCTTAGAACGCCAACACATGTCATATTTTTGGAAAGTTGGTGCAGCCCAGATTGCCTTTCATTGAGAAATATAGCAGGGTACAGAAAGTCCTGGTTTCTATGTTACATGTCATGATGCTCCCCACAAACCCAGGCTTACTAGCAAAATAATGGACACTTTTTCTTCTCTTCCTTCATATGCCTTATTAGCTTTGAACTTTTACATATTTAGATATAGCAGTATTTTGGCTAAAGAGTTGCCCTCTTTGCCTTCCTAGGTGTTTGGACATTATTTTCTGTTCTATATTTTATTTGGGTTTTAGTCATAATCCTGGTAGTCGTGCTCTTTGACTTAAAAGTTCTTTTAAGTATGGGGCACCCGGGTGGCTCAGTTGTTTGGTGGCTGGCTCTTGGTTTCAGCTCAGGTCATGATTTCATGGATCATGAGATCAAGCCCAGCATCGGGCTCCTTATTCAGCGGGGAGTCTGCTTGAGGATTCTCTCCCTCTGCCCCTCCCCCGACTTGTGTTTTTTTTTTCTCTCTCTCTCTCTCTCTCAAATAAGTAAATAAACAAATCTTCAAAAAAATAAAAAATAAAAGTTATTTTAACTACTATTATGTTAATTTAAGGATGAATCAAGTTCTGTTTACATTAACAATGGTAGATTAAAAAAAGATTTGAGCTTCAAGATAAAGGAAACCACACTGTACACTCTGAAGGGAGGATCCCAATATCTCAGGAACATTCCTGCAGTAGAAAACACTTGTACATGGGAGACAGACAGATCTGTGTGACCCTGAGAACATCACTTAACCACTTGCGGGCTCTGTTTCTGCATTTGTAAATTCCAGCGAATGCCTACTTTATAACATTTGTCTCTGCTGATTGATGAAGCATCACATGTAAAACCCCCAGCAGAATGGCTGATACACAGTGGCTAGTTAACATTAGTTACTTTTTTCTCTAATCTCTATTTACTGTACATTCTTGAATAATAATAAAGACCAACACCAGACAACAACACTTTATACCTAGTAAATTCAGATGATTGAGGAGACTTGATCTCATATGCTGTGTGGAGGTCAATTTTAATTTTTCTGATTCTTGGCGAATTCTATATAGTAATTACAATTAGAAAATGTACACCTTATTCCTTTCCAAAATTTCATAATTTACTTTGCAACCCAGGGACATAAGATTGAATATACTTGTTTTAGAGATTAGAAAAGTGTCACTTTCTGAATTGAAATGACTTGATAAAAGTGGAGATGGAATTTAAATTTCAATCTGGGCTTTAAGTTTTGTGTGGTTTCATGACATTGTGTAACCTTTTTACAAAAATAAATGTTCTTCCCCTTTATAGCAACATGTTAGTAGACAGTTGGCCACTATAAGAAAAAAATATGTTAGGGGCTAAAAACTTGTTGAAGTAACTCAAGAAGTTAGGTTAGTCTATGAAGCAGATAAGAACTGAGTATCATTACTTTCTGTTAACTTAAAATTAGCCAGGACTTTTCACTTCCCAGTCAGCTCTGTCAAACATACACACACACACACACACACACACACGCACACACACGCACACACACACGCACGACCAACATTTAGCACACTGTAGTGAACACTGAAGTCTACTAGACACTTTATTCATGGCATAAAAATCTTAGTCAAAAATAACACAAAATTTCAACATCCATGAAACCAAATGATATCCAAGATGTATAGAGTCGTTATTGAATGAATATGATGAATGAATAATCCAAACACTTCATTTAAGCTAACAGTTTCAAACTCTTCTCATTCCAATCCATTTTTTAAAACTAATTAGGGAGAAGGGGGGAAATAATTTTTATTTTATTCTGTCATTTCTTTTTTTGAGAGAGAGAGAGCACATGCATGTGAGCGGGACGGGGAAGGGGGGGCCAGAGGGAGAGGCAGAGAATCTGAAGCAGGTACCATGCTGAGGGTGGAGCCTGATGAGGGGCTCTATCTCACAACCCCAAAGATCATGACCTGAGCTGAAATCAAGAGTCAGATGCTTCACCGACTGAGCCACCCAGGCGTCCCTTTTCTCTTATTTCTTTATCCCAAATTTTAACAATCAGTTGTCCATTAGTAAAACGCATATGGCAGAGAAGAAAAGAAACCAGGGTCTGGATAACTAGTTTATGATAAATGAGAAATAAAGCATTATTCTCCGTCAATATTCCCACTAAGAGCAGCCCAGATCATTTCCCAGACAAAACTGACATTCGGTTGTTATTTTTGATCTATCTACTTTGCTGCAATAGTAGGTCTAGATACAAATGCCTGAGGCTTCAAAAGTCGGTAAGGGGATGAAAATGGACTTTCATAAGTCTAAATCACTGATATTTTAGTAAATTCAATAGACAAAAAATAACCTGGGGCTACTGGCATATATCTATAGATAATGAGTGTTTCTTCATTGTGCACAGAGCCATGCCCTTACCTGATTGCAGGTATTGATGTCTATGCCCCCCTTCAGATATTCCACTACTTTGTCCAGGTTGCCTGCTCTGGCAGCACGGAGAAAGCTCGCATTGCTGTCAGACTGTGAGGGAAAAAAAAAAAAAGAAAAAAGACCTCCAGTGAATTATTGTTAAATAAAAACATATCAAAGACAGAAAGACAGAAATGTTTACACTGCAAGTAAGAAAAGCTTTGGTTGCCAAACACTCCAATATTGAGTTTAAAACACTGAAGAACAATTCAGAGGATAAGGTAGCAACTTCATAGTATTTCTAGAGAGTTGTTTAAAGTCAACGGGAAATATGTTCTGCTATATTAAAGAGTGTAAAAGAACTCTTAAAATAAAAATTGTTCCTGCTTTATTCTCAATCTTTAGCCACATTTGAAGATGAATTTACACTACTCCCAAATCCACTGCTACCCATTCATTTTCGCTTCAAGATGCTTGTGACCTTATAGTGAGCCTAATGTCAAGCCAAAAAGGAATCCAAAACGTAAAAGAAATTAAAAGGACTGGGCTTCTTTTTTTTTTTTTTTCCTTTTTCTTTTACTGTTTGGTTTCTCAGATGAGTCTGAGGGAGAATGCTGAGTATGGGTCACTTGGCAGTCATCCGTCCTCATTACAAGGGAAAAACAGAAAGCTCCGAGGATGCTTTGAGGAAAGAGGAGAGCACTAGTTGGCAGGTATGGACGGGGCCAATGCAAATTTTGTGATCCCAGTGATTTTGGAAAAACAAGATTAAATTTAACCCAGCTGACACAATACCAAGACTAAAATCCCTTGGTAAAGACAAGCACTCGTAATGGAGGCTGCTTTTTAACTCCTCTTCTTCCCCCCAGAGCCTCTCAATATCTGATCCTGGAAGAAACAGCTGAATTTTCCCCACAGAACGTCCAGAGGAGAGCTGCTCCAGAGGCGAAGCTACCGTCCCCCGGCCGCTCTAGCTTGCCTGCAAAGCCTAACTTTCGAATCTTAACCCAAAAATGATGATAAACTTTGTAGGTTCCAAGACACTGATGTAACTTTATAATCCTTCTTGTGGTATAGTATCTGACTAAAGAGAACGTGGTAACATGAAATGGGATGTCACTGACCTACTAGGAAGTGAGGCACAGTTGTGACAGCTCATAATCCAGCACTTCTCCCTGGTAGGCCCCCCTGCCTCTCCCCCTTGAATAATGTGTTTGGCAGGGGCTCTTGGCACACTCTCTCAGACCTATTTATTATGACTGGTGATGATGTACAAGGATAGAAATGGAAGTATTTTCTCTGGGAGTCTCAAATTGGGAATTATTTGCATATTGTTAAAATGATTTACACATGAGAAGACGGAAAGCTGTAGGACCAAATTACCTCACATTTAACCCAAATACCATAATGACATATATTTACAAATCAGACAGATAATGTATGAAGAGTGGAAAGGTATGACTGAAATCGGTACATCTGGAATTCATGCCCTGATCCTGCAGAAGTGCATCACGGTCTGGCTGCTATCCGACCATTCTTCCCTCCCTGCACGGCCGCCATGTCTCACTCTTCGTCCCTCCTGAGAGCCGTGCCCATGGCCGGGTGCCCTAAGTATATCTGCAATGCTGCAGTGACTGAGTTGTGACTCATTTTAAAATGCCTACTCTATGAAATTATTTTGTGGTTTGCGGCAAATTCTAAACTCCAGGAAGATTTTCCACCTCCGGTTTCTTGCCACAGCACTTAAAAGAGAAAGATAATGCTAGGCTTTATATTCTGTCAATACCTCACAGGAAACATTTACTGTAAAACAACTAAAATTAAATAATATTCGGGCACAGATAGAAAGTATGACATTATTTGACGTACATAGTTTTAAAAAACAAATCTATGTGCTCTATGTTATATATTATATTAAAGATTATGCCTAGAAACTACTGCAATGTTGTACATGAGACTTAATAATTAGAGTTAACATTTATCATTCACTGGGGGTCAGGCACACAGCTAGGGGAATCAGCCGGATGTATTATATCCTTAATCTTCACAGTAATACTATGAGAGAGAAACTATTATTATGATGCTCATTTAATAAGTGAGGAAAGAGGTTTCGAAGGTTTCCAAGGCCACACAATTATTCAGTGGAAGATCCAAGATTTAACTTATGTTTATCAGCCTAGAGCTAGTCTTAACTGAGGCTCTATCTCACCTCCCCAAAGCATCAAAGCAGATGTTACTACAGATACCTAGCCTAGGAGCTATAGGTTTGTTTCAGTTGTGAGAATCACTGTTATGCCCTTGGTCTACATATTTGTGTATGTAAATCATGGCACTTGCTAAATACTCAGCTGGATCGAGATTTCCTGGCTGATATCCCTGTCCCCACATCTCTCAACCATCTATACACCTAGAAAAAGTATGAGGTGGCTTGAGAAAAACTACTTAAAAACATAATCATTTGAGAATGAGGAAAAGAGGTGGTAAAGCACACATTGCATTAAAAAGCCAGTTGACTATCTCTGTCTACATGCCTAATCTGATTAAGCTCAGGAACTAAGATCAGGGTGCCCTATCATTCAAAGTAGAATAAGTAGAGCTAGAGGGAGCACCCGATCCAGAAGGGTTGAAGAAACACATGCAGACATGACTGCAGGAGCTTAAAGGAAGATGTTGGTCTGAAGGGAGCTGGAGGCGTCACTGAGGAGTGCCCAACAGACCTTCTTAGAACCTTCTTTAGGGACAGGGCATGACATGAAAGACTGCTTTTGCTGTTACATAACTGGTTTTCATAACTGGTTTTCTCTTTTCTGAAGCAAACTTCTAAAATGTAGGTGTAAGTTGAAGACTTGCATCCAAACCCTGGAATTTTAGCAAAATATCTTCCCAGTGTTCTGGAGGGTCTAGACCCAATGAAAAGGCAACATCTGAGTCATCCAACCAGGGACCTCTCCAACAGTGAGTCATGGTAGCCTTTGCTGTAAGTTGGATTCTTTTAGAACCTGTTAAAAAATTTGGTTCTCCTGAAGTGAGAAAATGCAAATAAATGAAATAAATAAAATGAATAAATAGATGAAAGTGTTATTAGAAAACAGTTCCAGAACATGGGTTTCAAGAACAAAATTAAAATGAGATTTCAAATTTTATGTATAGATATTGACATCATTTTAGGTGAAAAGTATAGACCTGCACGGAAATATATATTCTTTTCCCACTTCCACATAGACACAGGCATACCATCCGTTACAATGAGGTCAATCTGTGATTAAAGCACTTGACACAAGAGCTTAAGATAAACAGTAGTCAGTCTGGTTACCTTCAATCAACACAGAGATGAAAGAGGATTCAGGGACTCATGCACCGTGAGAGATGCAGAAACTTTTACCATACCGTGTTTCCCTCTGAGTATGACAAAATTAATTATTTCCAAATTAAGCGTAAGTACGGGGGAAGTATGCTTTCAAAATAGATTGTTGTCTCCCGGTTCAACCAGAAGATTTCACACATAACAGCTCAATAAAGAGAAAATGAGGCAATAGCAGCTCCTTGGGGGAAAGTTTCCAACAAATGGAAAACTAACCTCTTTCTGCTCTGCTGCTTTATGTCCCTAGGACTCCTAAATCCTAAAACCAATTTTACTTATGCCTATAAAGTCTGATTCTGGACAAGGAATTCAAATGCTGAGCCCCACTTATTTTCATCTGCAACAGATGGATGTCATTAAAACTTGCCCCTGTTATAACCCTGGTGTGGCATCTCAAGCCAAGAAAGAAAAATGTCCTTTAAAATTCCTCTTGACACAGTTCTGTACATTTTTCGTATCTGAATGTTAGAAAAACAGAATACTTTCTTGGCCCCCAGCAGGGTGGACATGAGAGGCAAGAGGAATGTGCATTCACAAAGCCACATTGTATCCTAAAGAAGTACTTCCCCAGAGTCCGGAGGCATATTCACAGCCGTCCAGGAGTTTGCCACAAGATTTTTTTTTCTTAATTCTCTGCTTACATTTCAATAATAACCTAACAAAAATATAAGCATCTAGATGGCTACCCTTCAAAGAGTATGACCATGTAATTTTGGTATAAGCCTTTGTGCTTATAACTCAGTGCATAACAAATGAAGTAGAGATGACACATAGATGCATGATCTGCAAAACGTTTTGCTGTGGGTCAGAGAATGATCAGAAAATCTGATCACTATACATGGCACAACAGCACACATGATAAAAGAAGAGCAGTCAGCAGCCACATTCAAGGAGCAAATGAACAAAAGGCTCAGATGCTATGTTTGCATGGTTCAACTCGCATCGACGATTAGCAACGAGTGTAATAGAAAATCCGTGGTGAAACTTCTCAGTTCCCAAATTTCACTTTTACTGGATTACAGATGTACAAACCTTTGCCGCAATGCCAATTTCATCTCCGAGTAAACAGAGAGAGGTTTAAATGATTATCAAATGGCATGCCATTAAAACGGACATTAGCGAATTTCCCTGATATCTTTAAGGTTTATTACTCTGAAGTGAAAAACAAAACCTTACAGGATTAATAATGGTTTGTACAGCCTACACAGAAAAGATATTCGTTATGTTATTTTCATCGAAGTCAAATTCAGAAGCATACTAAATTAGAGAAATCTGAGGTTAGACCTTTTTACTATTAAACCCAGTATCTTACTTAGCCTTAGTCAGTTCTATCCATTCTATTAAATTGGAGTCAGGTATTTGAAGAAAGCTCATTTTGTAGTTTTGTTTACACTTAATTTGTAAAACTTTCTTTTTAGCAATGGTTTAAGATTCTTAGGAGTTTTGTGCCATCTGTTTTTACATTTAAATTAACACTATCATAAAATAACAACCCTAGAGGTCATGAACTTGCTTTTGTACTTTGAAAGAATAGACTACATTATTAAAGTTTGAGAGGCACTGGTGTCACGAATAGTAAAAGTCAGCCAGCAGCCTCTACTGGGCTCAAGACAGAAAAGCAGAGCACCTCCCTTTCAGTGGACCCTCCCCAAATATTGGCTGGCTAACCTGAAGGAAAGCACATGTTCCTTGTGGAATTTTAATAATTTGCTTATTTTCTTAGGATGCAGGTATTCCTTTATAAAAACAGGATGGTTTATCAGCCTAGCTGAGGTCCACATTTTTATGATGGTACAAAAGAAATAAAATGTATTAAAATAACTTGAGGGGAAAATCTTAATAGGAATATCATGAAATAGAGGACATTTCTACAATTCCTTAGGTCTCGCCCTAGAAATGTTGGACAAGTTAACTCCATCCATGTCCAGCAAATCACGAGTTGTATGATCTTAAGTCTTTGTGTACCTCAGTTTCCTTATTAAAAAACAAATGTACCTTGTAGAGTTGCTGGGGGAATTAAATAAGATGATTTGAAGGTGCTTAGCCCAATGACAGGCACAGAGGACACACTGAGCTTGTTTTATAATCATGGTTTTTCTTGTAAATGACAAGTGCAAAATAACAACGGCAAATCTAAGTACAGACGCATACACAGGATCTTCTTCAAACATGAAGGTTGTTGCCAGAAGACCAGAACATTTGAAAATACTCTGAGGTGTGCAGGCGCATAAGGACAAAAAGGGAAACAGAATGCAGTGTGTGTGGTCTGTGTCCAATAATAAAGATTTTATAAGGCTCCCTTTTTGTGATATATTAATGCTTTTCCTCAAATAACCATACTTTTGTATAAGGTGTGCTGGATTGTATAAATAATTTAGGTCTTTTAGTACCTCAAATTGTTATCACTATCCTGTTATAACCAAAAATTGGGGGGCAATTGAGAACTGTGCAGTAGATGTACTAGAATTTTTTAGAAATAACTTCACAAGGTGTCATTCTGCAGTTAGAACACACGTATGACAGGTAAAACACCACACCACAAAATCCCACTTGATAACTTTTATTCAGCTGCCACTAACAACAAAATCTGGTATAAATCATAAGTCTGTGCACTTTAGCTCCAGCATGCAGATTAACCTACATTTTTAGTGTCATTTCAATAGGTCTTTAGATTGCTACTAAGTACAATATTGACAGGTGATTAATATTCAAAGAGCATTAATGCAACTTCCCCAAAGATTGTTCTTATTCCAGCGACCTATGTGCTAAAAAAAATTGGCTGAAATATAGGTGTTCATAATTTTACTTTTAAAATTTATTTAAAATAATTATTACACATAAAATTGAGACTTGGGATAAGGACAATAACTAAGTTTAACTAAACAGATAAATTCCACCTGAATATTTTAAGCATATATCTTATTGTGCATGAGATTGTTTGAAATTACATTTTTATATAAAGACAAAGGATTTTTTCCCTTAGTATTGCATTTGGCATTGATTTTTCTTAAAAAAGATTTTATTTATTTATGAGAGAGAGAGAGCCCTCACTGGATCTGGGGTGGGGGGAGGGGCAGAGAGAGCAAGAGAAGCAGACTCCCCTCTGAGCAGAGAGCCTGAGACAGGCCTCCATCCCAGAACCCCAGGATCACGACCCAAGCTGAAGGCAGATGCTTAACCAACTGAGCCACCTAGGTGCCCCTTGACATTGATTTTTACTAGCACACTAGGTAAATTATTTCACTCATCAATGATTTCCTTAAGATTATCACTTGCAAAAAATAAGAATAGCAATAGGAATAGGAATGAACATAAACCATATCTATACATATCATCAACAGATCTCACAAAAACAATGTCAAGCAAGATAAGTCAGACCCAAAAAAAGAACATCTTTATGATTCCATTTATTAAAATTCAAAAACTGACAAAACTAATCTATACTGTTAGGAGTCAGAATAGTAGGTTCTGGGGGAGTCTGGGTGGTAGAGTTGGTTGGGCGGCTGATTCTTGGTTTCCGCTCAGGTCGTGATCTCAGGGTGGGGAGATCAAGCCCTGTGAGGGGGCTCCACACTATGTGTGGAGTCTGCTTGGGGCTCTCTTTACCTCTCTCCCTGCCCCTCCCTACCTCTCACTCTCTCTCTCTCTAAGAAATGAATAAATCTTAAAAAAAAAAGATAGTAGATTCTGGAAGGAGGCAGAAAAACACATCTGGTTGCTGATAACGTTCTAGTTCTACTTTCTATATTTCTAGTTCTGGGTGTTGTAAATGGGTGTGACAAATATCAAGATGAACATTGTAATTCATGCATTTTTGTATGTATGTTATAATTAAATGAAATGTTTACTCAAAAAAAGATGGTGACATTGAAAACTAAGTTGTTTTTAATTTACATAATGGTAACAGAATCACTGAAGACTAAATAGATGAAAACATTAGTATTCAAAAGCAGTATCTTTTTCTCAGGGTGGAAACAATTTTTCTAATTCAGAATGTTCGTATTATGCAAGGCTTTTAATGAAAATATATTTAAGGTACTACTTGGTCTAAAAAACAATGCAGAGTACTAAATATCCTTAACTTTTTGGTTAGGAATTTTGTTCCTTAACTCAAAAGGTTTCCTGAGTCAAATTTTAGAGCATCTTTTCATTAGTTGTTCTGACATCTACTGAGCTTTGCAATTATAAAAACCTAATGATACTATTTGATCATACATTGATTATATTCTTCCTTTAGCATTAGTAAAAGTTATTCCACTTTTCTTATCCTTTGCACATATCACACAAATAGTACTCTCCCGGTCTTCAAAATGCTTACTACAAATCGAAGACCAGATCTGCTTCATAGATCTCAATAGTTAAATCTTCTGGAATAAACATAAGCGAAGTAACTTGCCACAGACAATTTTATACCTTAAAAAAATTTCTGTACACTCACTTTTCTGTGACACTAACTTTTCTGAAAACTGAACCAAAATATTAATAATATGATGATGTCCTTCCTCAATGAATTAGAATTACTACACAAGAACACAAAAATCCTAAATAGTAGAATCCATAACTCTAAGCCAGAAAAGACATTTGTGATGTACCCTTGATAACTATTTTATACTTCAAATTCCCTACATGATTTTGAACTTTTCGAAAGTTCTTATATATGTCTATTTTTAAAAGGATTATTGAACAGAGGAATATGAATTCCCCAGTTAGTATTTCATGACACATAAGTCTGACTTGCAAAATGACTTTGTTTTGTTGACATTAGTTTGGCTTCAGAAAATGTTTCCATATCCAGGCTCATTATTAAGATGCTTGCTTATTGTAATGAGATACATCAACACTTTCACTAAAATGGGAACTTTTACAAAGATAGGTGGAAACATTCTTTAAAAAAAACTTTACTTATTTATTTGAGAGAGAGCAAGAGAGCACGCACATGAGCACACGTGGGGAGTGGTGTGGTCAGAGGGTGAGGGAAACAAGCAGATTCCCCACTGGGTGGGGAGCCGGACCCGGGGCTTGATCCCAGGATACCAAAATCATGACCTGAGCTGAAATCAAGAGTTGGACACTTAACCAACTGAGCTACCCAGGCGCCCCTGATAGGTGGAAACATGCCTGATTGCTTATAATTCTCGCTTGCCTATTGAACTTTATGGTGAACTTAAATAACTTCTCATTAGGCAGAAAATCCACAGCTTCTGATTACTTGCATGCTAGCATATGTTCTGCCTATGACTCTGAAACACCTACAGAACTCAGAAGGTCCATCACTAAATACAACATGTCAATTTTTCTGAGTTTAAACGGGGAAATGGTAAGTTGGTAGATTTCACAACATTTACAAATCTCTACTAAGAAAATCAGAATAGTAGGGAAAACATTTTGCTGTAGCTGTAGTTCAGATGTCAGATTAAGGAACTTGAGATTCATCTTAAAGACTTAAATTGAAGAGCGTTGCCCCTGAATGCTGCAGATTTTTTCAAGGGATAAGATACTCTTTGGGAGGTGTCATTTACACGGACAGATTTCAGCCATCACTGCCTCAGTCAAGTAAGAACCTTATTTATTAGTTAATAAACTACTGAACAAAAGTTAATACTATACTGTTTGAACTGGTATATTGGAAAAGTCCTGCTTAGTTTTTTCCATTCAAGATGTTGACGATGCAAAGGTAAGCAACAGAGTCCATAAATCCTATACCGAATATTATAGGTTCTCCATAGTATTCCCTAATATTTTCAATAGCTAAAGTAACACGGAAATCTGCCTTTAACATGCCAACAATAAAAATAATGAAAACTTAGAGATCCACAATAGAAGTTGAATAATGCATACTACATCCACATACAATTGAGTCCTTAACAATTCTCTGTTATTGCTCAGGGATCTCCAACTGGTATTAATTGTGTGTAAAATAATGAAAAAATTAAATAACCTGTATCCCAGACCAAATCTCTTTTCTAATTTCCAACTAGCTGGACATCTCTGTAAAAATGTTCTGCCAACATTAAACTCAACATGCCCCAAATGAATATGGGCCAAAACACGGAAGAGTTTATCAAGCTTTTATGCAATGTTCACAAATTTCCAAAGGAATTTCCCTTTGGACTGTCACTGGTCATAAAAAGGGTAGGATTTGTAAATGAATAATAACCAACTGTAATAACATTTAGGTCAGGAGAAAAAAGAAAGCTTTTGATATGATTGGGTAACAACATTGAACTCTTTAAGGAATCTTCTCTACACAAAACTCTTTTTCATTCCCTGACTAATCAGCATGTTCAAGTTTTACAGGACCTTTGGCGGGGGGGAGATATTTTAGAGTTCATCCCACTGCTATACTTAAGGACCAGGATAAATGGATGTGAATTAGGTTTCAGTCTCCCTTGAAAGCTCTTAGAACTGTCGGGATATGAAAAAACAAACCCAACCAAGCGAAAGTATCTTTCATCAATGTTTTATCATCCAGGCATCCTACAGTGTTAATTTACTATTGCCCTTTTGAGGTCGGCACCACATTTTTATCCCCATTTGTCTGATTATTCTTCAGACCATCTGCTCTGAAGCAGACATCACTCAAACAGAAGCAGCCTCGTGACACAGCACAGATGAGGTGCTGACCGCACCCCCACGGACGGCACACACTAAAAACTAGACGGCTTCTTTAGCATTGAATTATTCAGGATTGGGAAAAACAAAAAAGTACATTCTTGCAATGAAAGCTTCAGAATGGCTTATTTTATAATATAACCACTCTCTTAAAAGAACTTGCATTTTTTTCCTGTCATGATATATATCCTTACACAGTTGATTTTCGCGCAGCCACATTAAGAAGTACATGGAAACAGAGAAGGCTTTTTGTTTACAACAGTCTAGAGTACATCTGTAAGTGTCGGTCAGATTGATTTTTTCCAGGGAGATCGCTTA
This sequence comes from Callorhinus ursinus, assembly GCF_003265705.2. Lineage (NCBI taxonomy): Eukaryota > Metazoa > Chordata > Mammalia > Carnivora > Otariidae > Callorhinus > Callorhinus ursinus. The sequence goes on along the minus strand of NW_027397066.1, from coordinate 93,188,025 downwards.
ATTACAGCTTAACAACGCCACACTGTGACAACCTCACTCTACTTATTTAAATGCAGTTCTGAACTCATTTATACTGTTTCTTAAAAAAGACCAAGTTAAAGCAAATGCATCAGTTACCCAACTCAAATTCTTTATTTTCCTTTTTTTTTTTTGTGAACAAATCCCACCCACAATATTAACACAGAACTTTGAATTCATTACTTTCTAATATAATTTCTTGTCTCAAGACAATATATTTATTTTCTAGGAATAATAGATCCAAGAATTCTGGTGTGCCACCCTTGGAATTTTTTTTTTATTTTGGAAAAATCTTTCTAATTACTGGGTGTCAGGAATTTCAGCATGATAATTATGTTGTTTATTAGAAATAATTTGTGTGTCTGTAGTCCCTTTCATTAAACTGTCATTAAGTTCATTGTCATCAGTAAGTTGGCAAGGGCCCATCTTTCTATGTGCATATAATTTTTGAGAAGCTGTTTATTCGCCCCATTTTCTAAAGTATGTGGGTCCCGAAAGGGCATGCCTTCAGCCTCTTTTACATGTCTGTGATGATCTACCTGGACACTGAGTACCAACAATGAACTTTAGAAGGCAAAATTACAATTTGAGTAAGTCAGCATTATGCTAAATGTAATATATACAATCATTTTTACATCCATTTCCTGGCCCCCATCATGCTGGTTCAGTGGTAGACAGCAGAATGTCAACAAACTTCTTCAAATGAAATTTTAAAAAAACTAAAGAATTTGTGGGTTGCCTGGGTGGTTCAGTCGGTTAAATCAAGCCTGACTCTTGATTTTGCCTCAGGTCATGATCTCAGGGTCGTGGGATTGAGCCCCATGTCACGTTCAGCTCTCAGCCAGGAGTCTGCTTGGAATTCTCTCTCTCTCCCTCTGCTCCCTCCCCCAACTTGCGCTCATGTGTGCACTCTCTCTCTCTCTCTCTCTCAAATAAATAAATCTTAAAAAAAAAACTAAAGAACTTGTAATATATGCACTGTTTAAGGAGGAAATCACTTTTTTAAAAGATTTTATTTATTTATTTGACAGAGAGAAAGAGAGAGAGAGAGCACAAGCAGGGAGAGTGGCAGAGGGGGAGGAGGGAGAAGTAGGCTCCCCGCTGAGCGTGAAGCCCGATGTGGGACTCAATCCCAGGACCCTGAGATCATGACCTGAGCCAAAGGCAGACGCCCAACTGACTGAGCCACCCAGGCGCCCAAAGGGACTCACTTCTAAGTTAGACTCACTAAATGGCCTTGATTAAATAACAGCAGGGTCTACGGTTGTACCTACCTAAATGTGTATACACTGGAAAAATCATAGCTTCAGTTTAAAAAAAGTATAAACAATTAGTCAGACCACAAGTCTATTATTTTGATAATAAATAATTAAAATAGTTTAATCAGTCCTTAACAATAAATTATGTAGTCAGACAAATATTTTGAAGCACCTACTGTGTACCAGGCACTGTGTTAGATGTAAGGGATTGAATGTAGAAAAAATATGATCCATCCTCTCAAAAGATTTTGAAAGAGTCATTTTAGCTGCAGTACAGTCCATAAATCAGAAGTGGGCAAAAGCGGATCCAGGGAGATCAATTTAGAGGCAGTAGTCCAAGCAATAAATGCTTGGTTTTGTTTACAAACATAGTACAACCAAATATGTGTGCTCACAAACATATTTAGACATAGAATAGGAAGAGAAATATAGTGTTTGATGAAGTTCCTGGTGATGAGTCAGGTGGGAAACACAGCAGTCACGGGGACTAGCATGTGCAAGGTCATAGTAGCATAAAAGAACATGGTATGCGAAGAACGCCAAGTAATTCAGTGCATGTGAATTACAAAGAACATTTTGAAAACAAGAAAGAAGTAAAATTCTAAAAGTCAGGTAGTGCCCAGACCATGAATGCTCTTATATGCCATCATAAGAAGATTGTCACTTTTCAGGGAGGGAGGCAAAAAAAGCCAAGATCAGAATGTTGTTTTAAAATAGTCACTTTGGCGACATATGGAGGATGAGTTAGAGGGGATGAGAACGGAGTCTGTGAGACAACCTGGAATGCTACTGCAATAGTCCTGATGAGCCGTGCCATTAGGGACAGCAACGTGAACAAGGCACCCAGTCTGTCATAGAGGGAACAGAAGCTATAAAATTTGGGGAAATCAAATTCGAGGGTTTATAAAGGAGAAGAAATTAAGGAAAACCTGGAAACATCTAGCTTTGGCAGCTAATCAGTGACACTTCCAATCAAGAACAGGAATTTGGGGCTATAGAATACCCTAAAATTGGAGAGAATACAATAGTTAGGTTTGGGACTGATTAAATTTGAAGTGCTATCACTACATAGAAGTATGTTGAAAATGCAAAACTAAAAAGTCCAGGAGAGGGGCACCCTGGCTGGCTCAGTCAGAAGAATATGTGACTCTTGATCTCAGGGTGGTGAGTTCTAGCCCCACGCTGGGCAGAGATAATTCAAAAATAAAGTCTTAAAAAAAAAAAAAGTCCAGGAGACTATGAACTAAAGAACTAGGCCATAGAGTAACCTCTGGGAGATGGCCCAGGTTTTTTGTTGTGATACTGGATTTTGCTTCACTCCTTACCATTTCTCTGTCCATAAAACTCCTATAACTTAGGGAAGCCCTTTTGTATTGCCTCAGGAAGCAAACAGAATTGGCCTATCAACAGTTTGTATGAAATGCCAGGAAGTGCTAATAAAATAGAAATTGCAATATATATGTAGACAGCAGTTTATACACACAGATACATATCTATGTCTACATCTACATATATAGATATAGATATACCAGTGAGACTAAAATAGAATTCTGTATAGGAGCTTTCTAATGAGCTCAGGATACTGGTATTGTGCAGCTGACATTTCCCCATAAGACTGGGATACAATTGAGGTATTGCTTTATCCTCAATGGATGTGACCTGCTGTAACTTTCTAAATTTACCCCCATGCTATGAACTGCAATTGTCAAGAATGGTTTGAGCTATTCAATTCTAACTCTATGCAAGGTATAGAGCTTATGTAATTTTACACTGAAACATAAAACATAGGATGAAAAACTGGCTTTAAAAAGGAATGTGTTTGATTAATTACAGTACATAACACATGACAGTGGAAAAAAGATTAACAAATCAAGTATTTGTAGCTTGCACCACTCTTTTATTTTTTTTCCAAACATTTCAGCTTATACTACAAAATCCCTCTGTTGGAAATCAGTCAATAAAAACTCCTCTAGTTATTACTGAGTTTCAAAGAATATCTGCATTTCTTCTGAAGCAGCTTTCAAAACAAATTCTTGATTTGTTGCTATAAGAGCACTGGCATCAATTCTAAATAGAATTTTGAAAAGGAAACTCCTAATTTAAACATAACTAAAAACAAAAGCTGTGTTAATTCATCTGATAGAACTAAGCTTTGGTTCAGATGCTCAAGACCCTTTTAAAAGACAAATCAGGCCTAAGCCAGGTTTAATGAGAGACAAAGAATTCTCTACTAGTTGTTTTTTATTATTTGACTTTAGAGGAATTTATATTAAGTGGACCCTGTGGGTCTATTTCCCAGAGGCTTGGGATAGTTTCTTTAGAACACCTTCTCAACCTGCCCTCTTCCCTTAACTTTTACTCTGGGGTCCCCAAACACCCTGAGCATTCAATCATTCACCAGGGCCCCCAGCTTACCTGTTTACCTATTTCCCTAACTAGCCCAGCCCTCCAGGGTAGAGGGAGCCCATGACTTACACAGCACAGTGCCCAACAAAGAGTAGCTCAATAAATATTTGTGAAAATGAGACAAAATAAAGGAAGAAGTTCAACAAAGTTAACTTGACCAAAGAGGGGCAGGAAGCAGCATTGGTCAATATGAACAAAACTAGTGAAAATTTTGCTGCATCAAGTAAATACTTTTTTTTTGCAGATTTACTAAATTTTAAAACTTGGTTTCAAATATTGATTAGCAAAATGTATACTTGTTACATCAATTTATCCGAAACTCATTCCCTAAGATTAAATTTCTTTGAGGTTTCCTTTATAATTCTTTCAGATAGCCACAATAAAACCAAATAATGCCTAACTCTTCCTAAGGGTAAATGAACGAAGAGTAATGAGTAAGGATGGCCTCCATCTGTATCATTATTGTCTTTCAGTTGAAGTCATGACAATAGATGTGATTGCATAGGCTCTCTGACTTCTGACAACAATGACATTAGCAAAGAAATTAAATAGAAAAGGAACCACTATCCTAATGTTACTAACTACACAGAACCATTAGTATTCTGTCTTTTTAGAAAGGAGAAACTATGATTTTATTCTTCTTTGGGGAACAAAAAAGACGTTATATAAAGCAATACATAAGCTTTTATCACTGTCTAAATTACCCAAAGAAGAGAACTGTTGACTACTCAGTATTTCTGAATGCATAACAACATTACAGTAATATCTTTCAAAAACCTCAGTAGTTACTGTAAGACTAATTCACTTTCTAAATAAAAAAAGAGATCATTGGTTTGTTGGAAGTATTCTGACCAAGCTACAGAGAAGCTGTTTTCTCTTAGAATTATTATGCATATAAAATATACCTCATTTTGGTCATAGGAAATCTACATATTTAATTCCACCTCTACATTCTACCTGTGGTATAACATATAATATTAAACTGTCATGTGTGTGTCAGGTGTGAGTGTGTGTGGTATGTGTGTATGGAGAGAGAATCGTATATCCCATCTTCAGAACAAAACTGTAATTTTACTTGAAGGCAGGAACCATGTCTTATAACTCTTAGAATTTCCAAAGGCTAGTTCAATGCCTGAAATATATTAGTCAATAAAGATAATTATGTTGATAATGAAACCTTGGGAAGAGCGTTATTGTATATACAAAGCTTATACAAAGCTGACAACAGGTAAGATAAATATAAGTTATCCTAGCTTTTGCTCAAAAATTAAACTTAGAAAATTTCTAAAGGAGAACGAGGTTACTTTTGGACATATAAAAAGATAGCATTAGAACTTTTTTTGCAAAGCAGTAGTTAACCTTAGCCAAAAAGATCCTGTTCATCCAACAAAATTAACTTAGTTGAAATGGCAAAACTCTTCATAAATATCAACACCACAGATACCTCATTATTGGGCCTTGACCAAGAACCAAGTGGCAGGTTACTTTTGTCTCCCTAATTAAAGGACAACACTTGTGAAAATAAGAGATATTAAGAATTTCATTTAAAAGATGTTTACATTGGGCCATTTGTGATTAGCAACATTTGAAACAGGAACCCAGCACATAATGTGAAGCATGATGAGAACTTGGGTATATATTCAAATCCTGTGGCATCACTACAGGATACAATCCTCTCTAGCTGGAGAAGCTCCGGTTCTATTTGGTTTATTTTTCCTACGTATAAGAATTGTGGGGCATTTTAGTAATTGAGTTTCCTCTACTGATACCATCTTCTCACAAGTGTAACTATTAATTTAGCACTTACAATGTAAAGTAATTATTACAAAGATCTGGCCTGACCTAAAGTCTTTCTATCTGGTTATGATTTCAAGTAAGAGAATTGATTATACATGTTTTGACTTTTTTTTTCACTGTTTTTTGTTTTAAGATAATTGTCAAAAAGCATTGTGAGCAAGCAAGTCAATTCTTCATCATTTTTACATGATTCACGTGTATTTATGTAAGTTTAGTGATTCCTTTATTGAAATTTATGAATATTTTCCTACAGACCAGGGACTGACAAACACCGTGCTAAGATTCTACATGCCACCTGGACTTGCTTCTTCTAAATTGTGCACTTGTGAGAGACACTACAACATGCAGTTTGCTTTTGTGTGCATACACTCTGCTACTCAACCAGACTGCAAACCCCTTAAAGGAATGAGCACTATTTTGTACTTTTTATATTTCTTTCTCATGCTTTCCACAATCATATTAGTGGTTAATTGTACTGTATGCCAAGCACATTTATATTCTCATTTAATCCTCATAAACCACCCAAATAAGGAAACTGAGGCTTAGTTAAGGTTAAGTCAGTTGCCCATGGACTTTTGGTAATAAATGCCAGAGCTGAGACTCGTCCCCAGTCTCACGCCGGAGGCCATAATCATGACCACCAAGCATTACCGCCTCCCTAGCCGCCACCTTCGCAACTACGGTTTTCTCTGCGGACTGACTTACAGGATTATCTGTTGCTTTCTGTTTTGGAGAAAAGTTACTGCAGCCACATTCCTAGCCCAATGATCATGTTCTGATCTCTCTAGCTGCTCAGTTCTCCGTCTTGTGCTAGGGGCAGGGCCAAAAGTTTGAACCATAAGGTGCTGACACCTTTAGAATACCAAGATTTCTTTTCTTTCACATTGCTAACCCAAGAGTTGGTATTTTTTAAGGTCACGGGTATACTATTTCAAAATATTACTGTGTATTCTATTTGATGAGTGATCTAGAGCAATGTCTCTATCACAGTGATCACCATTACCATCCAAAGGAAAAGTTTTTTCAAGCTCCATAGCATGGTAAGCTTCAAAGACGACATTTGTTCCTCCATTTTTAAAGCAGCATGCAGACTTTTCCTAGCTCATACTGACATATTTCCCTGAGTGGGATTTAAACCTGGACTGCTTCCAAGAGGGATGAAATCTCTCTCAGCTGTTCTTAATTAATCACCACACCTGCTGTTTAAATGTTGATTACACCTATAAGAAAGGTTAATAGTAAATCTTATTTTCCCAGTAAAAATTAAGTAGCAAAAATGTACCTATACAAAGTTGGTTCCTCCAAATTAACTGAAAAACTAACAGTAGGATATTAAATAAAATAATAATTTGTTAAAAAAACCTAAAAAATAAATATATGTCCCATAAAAGTATTTGTCTAAAATCATATAACTTTCTATGTTCTTTATTTCCTTTTTTGTTCTTATAATCTCCCTTCCCTTAAACAAAGTAAGGGGATCAATATAAAATACATATTCTCATAGTTAGAACATTTGAAAAATAAATTTAAAAAAATCAGCCAGCAGCCATATTCCCATTATTCAAACATAACAGTGCATATTTTGATGTATTTTCTTCTAGAATGTTTCTAGTTTCTAGATAAACATATACACTATAGATGAGTGTATAGATAATGTTTTTACAAAGTCGAGATAGTTATACCCTATTTTCTACTTTTAGAACATTACCAAGTAAGTATTGCCTACATCGTTCAAGTTTGGAAAGATACTCTAAATCTCATACAATAGTTTATAGATAGATTATAATTGTTTTTAGCTTCTCTTAATCATTTGTACAACTAGTACCTTTGATTTTCATTATTGTCAAGAAGGCTATGGTAAAAAGTTTTTATGTAAGCCTTTGTGCCTGTTTAAATTCCTAAAGGTAGAATAATCATTCCAAAGACGTAGATTCTAGGTACATATTGTCATATTGTACAACTGTCCTTGAGAGAGACTGAATCAAAAGATACAGTCATACCTGTTTGTGGAAGGGCTTATCTCAACACAACATGCTCAAAGCTGCTTTGCTCAATTGATGTGTGTATCATTACGGTTTTGATTTATCTTTTCTATTTTCGAAGAATTTGAAAACGTAATTATACACTTAATGCCTATTACATTCTTTGACTTGTCTGTTCACATTCTGGGTCCTTTGAGAGTTCTAAATGTCTTTTTTACTTTTAAAAACTTTATATTGACAAGTTAACATCTTGTCCTATTTGTTGCAAGTTCTTCTCAGTTTGTTATTTCTTTAATGTATCTTTTGACTTTCAGAAGTTTTAAATTTTATAAATTAAAAGGTATAAGCCTCACTTTTAGATTTTTATTCCATTGCTTTATGCTTTCCAACCCTGAAATCAATGAAATACTTCTCTTCGTTTTTTTCTAGCTTTAAAAAATTACTTTTTTTTCCATTTAACTTTTAATTACCTGAAGTTTATTTTGATATTAAGCATAAATTACAATCTTACTTGAAATTTTCCAAGTGGGCAATTTTTCCCAATTGTTGAAAATCTTTCAACCCACTTTTAACTTCCTCTAACGTCTCCTTTTTAACACTTTTCTCTCCTTGAAAAACCAGCATAACATAGTGAGCTTAGATCTGCTTTTAATCCTGGTTCCACTACTCACCATGAGATGTCTGACCCTGAGCAAATTAATGAACTCAAGCCTCAGTTTTCCAGTCTATAAAATGCATAGAGTTATGTGGATTAAATAAGGTACTACATGTGAAATCCCTAAGGAGAGTGTATTGAGGTAGCAAACACTCAATTAAAGGTAATTTTAATACTGGGCTCACAAAGCCATCATTGGGAGTACATGACATTTATGTTCTGTCAATGGTATGCAGAGCACCATTACAGAACCCAGCAAATAATAGAAGCTAAATAAATGGTAGCTATTATTATTAATAATTAATATAGAATCCCCCCATAGTCCTACATTTCTTTTATTTATTTATTCATTTATTTATTTATTCTACTGTTATTTTCCACATCTAAGCCAACTTTTGATTCTGAGTAGAATAGATCTATTCCCAATGCTGGATCAAGAGGTTAGAGATGGGCAACAAAGAAACCCAGGATCAATAACTTGGCTGACAATGTCCATGGCTAGACTCTGACACATAGGTATAACCATAGGGGTCACATTTTATCTATTTTTTTAAGATTTATTATTTTTTTAAGATTTTATTTATTTGACAGAGAGAGACACAGCGAGAGAGGGAACACAAGCAGGGGGAGTGGGAGAGGGAGAAGCAGGCTTCCTGCTGAGCAGGGAGCCTGATGCAGGGCTCGATCCCAGGACCCAAAGGCAGACACTTAATGACTGAGTCACCCAGGTGCCCCAAGACTTATTTATTTGAAAGAGAGAGACCGTGCGTGAGTGAGCATGTGTGGGGCTGTGGGGGGCGGTGGGGAGGACAGAGGGAGAGGGAGAGAGAAACTTTAGCGGATTCCACACTGAGTGCAGAGTCTGACATGGAGCTTGATCCCATGTTCCTAAGATCACGACCTGAGCCAAAACTAAGAGTTGGACGCTTAACCAACTGCACCACCCAGGTGCCCCTGTATGGGTCACATTTTAAACAGGAATGGAAGTTAACATGTCCATCTGGATCATTGCTTAATTCTTAAAAAAATTAATTGGTGAGTATATGTAAATCAACACCAAAGAAAAGACTGATTTTCAGTCTGTATTTTATATATTATATAATAAGAGAAAGAAAGAGAAAAAGAAAGAAAAGAAAGAAAGAAAGAGAAAGAGCATGTACACAATAAAATTCATTATTTACTTTCTTGGAAGAAACTGACTTAATACTTAATTTTACAGATCTTTTAGAAATGCATATATAATTTTATGAATATTTGACACTTCACATTAGTTGATGTATTAAGAAATTTTAATGAGACCAGAAGACCTTTGTTAATCATCTGTCATATGCTACATGACTTTTTGGCATAAGTGTGGAATTCAACCAGGATATTGTACTAGATGTTGATTCCAGGAGAGAATCAGATCATTTGGAACAATCTTGCTGTTCAAGCTGGCTGCTCAACAATGGAATGAAATTTTGATTAAAAAAAAATTGGACACATTTGCACAACAATGTCCTATAGATCCTCAGTGCCTAGATTTCTGACAGGAGTTTACAAGGTTAAACAATGAATAAAAGGACTCTATATAGGTGTACGGTAATTATTAGCTTTTGGAAGTGGAGCTTAAATGTACTCTAAGTGCTTTCATGTAAAATTTCATTGCAGTGCAATGCAAGCACTTTCCTCCTTTTAAAACCATACAGAAGAACTGCAGGAGTTCATACAATATTATGTGTTATAGATATATGGACAAGTTAGTGAAACATCTGCTAGCAGAGCTGACTCCATTCCCATGTGTCCTGTGTGGTCTTGGTTTCCGTAATTGCCACTAAATAGAATTTTGGCAATCAGTTGAATTAACCTGGATTAGAAGAATCTCAATAAAGCGTGAAAGGTTTTTATACTCTTGTGCCCTTTTGCGCTCATAATAACATATTCAGCCCTGTCTCTTCAGTAAAATCAACCTCTTAGAACATAAAGCAGTAGTTATCATACTTCAGTGCACTCAAGGGTTACTTAGAGATCATGCTTAATCTTGTTAAATAGATATTCTTGGCTTCCACCTCAGAGATTCTAATTCTGGAGGTCTGGAGTGGGGCTTAGCAATCTACATCACTTTAAAACACCCCAGATGATTCTTCTGATGTGAGTGGTTCACAGAACACACTTTGGGAGGTGCTGACATAAAGGATTAACTAGACCTTTCATTCTATGTATTTATTACACAACCCAAATACGCCTTATCCCTTATGTCATCATCAATCATTTAGTCGGTCAAAATGTTTGATGTAGGAATGCATAAGAAGCTGAAAATGATAAGCCATTTAAAAAATTATTATGTATTATAGATATATGGACAAGTTTGTAAAACATACACCTTATTGGTAGAAATTTTTGAATGCCTTTTATTTCTGAAAATTGCCCTTTTCCTTTTGTAAATCTGGGAGAAAAACACTATATGTGAGATCCAATCAAGAAATGGGCAGAAGACATGAACAGACATTTTTCCAAAGAAGACATCCAAATGGCCAACAGACACATGAAAAAGTGCTCAACATCGCTTGGCATCAGGGAAATCCAAATCAAAACTTCACTGAGATATCACCTCAGACCAGTCAGAATGGCTAAAATTAACAAGTGAGGAAACGACAGATGTTGGCGGGGATGCGGAGAAAGGGGAACCCTCCTACACTGTTGGTGGGAATGCAAGCTGGTGCAGCCACTCTGGAAAACAGTATGGAGGTTCCTCAAACAGTTGAAAATAGAGCTACCATACGATCCAGCAATTACACTACTGGGTATTTACCCCAAAGATACAAATGTAGGGATCCAAAGGGGTATGTACACCCGATGTTTATAGCAGCAATGTCCACAATAGCCAAACTGTGGAAAGGGCCAAGATGTCCATTGACAGATGAATGGATAAAGAAGATGTAGTATACACACACACACACACACACACACACACACACACACACACACACACACAATGGAATATTATGCAGCCATCAAAAGGAATGAAATCTTGCCATTTGCAACAACTTGGATGGAACTGAAGAGTGTTACGCTGAGCGAAATAAGTCAATCAGAGAAAGACATGTATCACATGACCTCACTGATATGAGGAATTCTTAATCTCAGGAAACAAACTGAGGGTTGCTGGAGTGGGGGTGGTGTGGGAGGGATGGGGTGGCTGGGTGATAGACACTGGGGAGGGTATGTGCTATGGCGAGTGCTGTGAATTGTGCAAGACTGTTGAATCACAGAACTGTACCTCTGAAACAAATAATACATTGTATGTTAAAAAAAAAAAGAAGAAGAAGAAGATAGCAGGAGGGGAAGAATGAAGGGGGGGAAATCGGAGGGGGAGATGAACCATGAGAGACGATGGACTCTGAGAAACAAACTGAGGGTTCTAGAGGGGAGGGGGGTGGGGGGATGGGTTAGCCTGGTGATGGGTATTAAAGAGGGCACGTTCTGCATGGAGCACTGGGTGCTATGCACAAACAATGAATCATGGAACACTACATCAAAAACTAATGATGTAATGTATGGTGATTAACATAACAATAAAAAAGAAGAAGAAAAAAAACTATATGTGACAACTAGTGATTTCCAAAATGTTAAGAATCACAAATTTTCTTGTGTACTTCTGTTTTTTTTTTAAGATTTTACATATTAATTTGAGAGAGAGAGAGAGAGCACACACATACACACACAAGTCAGGGAGGGGCAGAGGGAGAAAGAAAAGCAGAATCCCTGCTGAGCAGGGAGCCAGGCTGTGGGGCTCGATCCCAGGAGCCTGGGATCATGACCTGAGCAGAAGGCAGATGCTTAACCATGTGCACTTCTGTTTTACTAGAGGTCTTAGTAGATGCTTTCTAATTTCCTTCAGAAGGTCAACAACCTAGAAAGATACAATACTAAAGTAGTAAATCTAAAGAGACTTCAACTCTAGTTTTAATACATTATTTCTGCCTGGACAGATCCAATTTCTCGTACTTATCCTTGATAAAGTGAGAATTCTTATTTAGACAAATTAGCAATCTTAGAAATTTAATTTGTAGTACATGATATGTTTATTTAATAGAGTTGTTAACCAGAATATAGAAATTGTTAGAGTATCAGGTATGACATAAGATTATACTTCAAACCTCCCTTTTGTAACTCGTTGATAACTAAGGTAGATAAAGAGTACCAAAAAATCTCAAAACCTAAGATAATATGTCAACAATGTTTATAATTCATCGAAACACTGTTTCAATTCACAATCTCTACTGTTTAAATACCTGACTTTTGCATAGCTTTTAGGTACAATTCATTAGCTCAAAGACACCACTGAAATGATAACACTTCAGATGATCATTTTAGTATTTTTACTTCTTATAAGCAAATATAAAAAATGGCACAAAGTATTTTACTTAGTCACATAAGCCCACACAGATATATGATACAAATGTAAGGTTTTGAAAAGTCAAACACTAAAAATTCTGACAGTCAAATGTGATCGAATATGTCCCAAATTTCAAGGAGAACTTTCAAATGAAAATGAAGGAATCAATAAATCAGTAGATATTTCTTGTGGCATAATAAATTTTAAGTTTCACCCCCATAGGGGGCATTCAATCTAAAACAGCAATTGAAAGTGGGTAAGAAGTACGGCAGATGTCTGTGTGGGAAGGAAGCAAAACATGGTTGAAAAGACAGCTCTCTCCTCAGAGTATTCTCAGCTCCATCATACATGTGACCTTGAAAAAGCCACTATATGTACAGTGGAACTAGTCTTATTAAATATAGCAGAAGAAAGACTATTAAAAATGATTACATGGTTCAATCAAGGAATTATGTTTGGGTTGGATGAACCTCATTATAAGAAAAATGTAATAGAAATATTATATTAGATATTGATTGTAATGATTCCTCTTATCACAATGTAATCTCTTAGTGAATTTCAAACTACTATATTTTATGTACAACTTGATATAAAGAATGCATAATAATTCAGGAAAATATATACTTTTTTATATAGTAAATATGTTTCATACAATTAATATTTCACAGCAGTAATACGTATGCATTTGCAGTAAAGGTACATTCCTTTTTTGAACAGAAGATTATAATTAAAACTTCTTAGTCACTACGTTCTTTAAATGTTTTTAGAAAAGTCTTTTGTGCCTCAACAGCCTCTGCTTTCATCTGGAGGCTTGTCACCTGCAGCTAGAAAATGTCCACAACTAGATTTGCTAACTTGGGTGATTTCCTAGTCATTAATTTATTCATATTTTCCACAAATATTTATTAAGTATCTATTAGGTGCCAGGTACTCTCTTAGGCACTGCAAAGAGAGTGGAGCTTCTAATATGCAAACCACGATCTAATCTTGTGTTCTAAAGCAGATTTCTATCAGTGATCTTTCCCTAAAATAGAATCCAAATTCTAAAGCTTGGCTTATGGAGCTCTTGATAATTTGATCCCATGCTTACTATCCAAATTTCATGAGTTCCACACATGTCCTATAGAAACTAGGTGTGTCAAAGCTGTGGGAGTTTACGAACTGCTTCCCTACCATTCCAGTGTGACTACTGACTGCAACGCTCAGTTTGGGATCTGCCCATAATGCTTCCAGACTGGACTTAACTGAGCTGTCATCCTTAGGCATTCCAGAACACCTTGTGCTTGCTCACCACACCACAGCAATATTGTCCATCTGAGATTACATTTCTTAAACAAAGTTGTGTGTCTTATTTACCATCTTGGTGGACCCAGTGCCCAGGATTTAGTGGATGCTCAATACATGCTTACTGAGTATATTTTCTTTTCTTTTTTTAAAGATTTTATTTGTTTATTTACTTGACAGAGCGAGAGAGCACAAGCGGGGGGAACAGCAGAGGGAGAGGGAGAAGCAGACGCCCCACTGAGCTCAATGTGGGGCTCGAGCCTAGGACCCTGGGATCATGACCTGAGCCAAAGGCAGATGCTTAACCGACTGAGCCATCCAGGAGCCCCTGAGTATACTTTCTTCTCAACAGGAACCAAGATTGTGCTCTGCTTCCAAGATCTACTACAGACTCCAACTTCTCCATTAGCAGAAGGGATATTCCAAATATTTAATAACTGGTACAGCTTAGGCACTAACCAATCACAGTGGATGCTGGCTCTAGCCCTAGAGGAAGGTGGTCCTGGAGGCCCTTGCTGGCCCAGGAACTATTCCTTTGTTTGCTCATTCGGGGATGGAGTGGACTGAGGAATCCTGGAAATAAGTTCCAGGTAGTCTCAGTAGAAGGCACCGCTTGGTGGGCTCATAGAAGCAATGGTTTAATCAGCCTTTATGAAAGCATTTCAAAGTATAAACAATTGGTACAGCTGTTCTGCTCCATAGTGGTTGAATATCAGCACTGTCCACGAAGCATTCCCCAAACACTGGCCTGCACTGGTTCTCCCCTTCTTTGGCATCTTATAGGCACTCGTTTCACCACTTGCATTATCATGTAATTGCCTGTTGGCCTTTAGAGTTAATTGATTACATGTGAATGAGTTCTATTTCTAAAACTAGAGTGGGAAGTTCCTAGAGGATAGAGCCATGTCTTACCTTTTTTCAACATTAATCTGTAAATAAATCATCCAAAAGTTACATAACCATGTTCTATATCATTTCATATTTTTTTTGAAAAGCTTTGTCAGAATAGATTTCGTGATACTCTTGGCTCTTTTTAGAGTTAATATCAAAACTATATGAAGAAATCTTCCTTATAGCAATTATTTTTAAAAAAGCTACTAAAAATAGCCAAAGAAAATGAAAACACTAATTCAAAAAGTTATAAGTACTTGTATGTTTATCACAGCATTATTTATAAAAGCCAAGATATGAAAACAACCCAACTGTCCACTGGTAGATGAATGGATAAAGAAGATGGTTTTATATATATATTTATATTTATTTATTTATTTATTTATTTATTTATTTATTTATTTATAAAATGGGATATTTATAGATCCGTAATGGAATATTATACAGCCATAAAAAAGAATGAGATCTTGCCATCCATGACAACATGGATGGACCTAGAAGGTATTATGCTAAGTGAAGTAAGTCAGACTGAGGAAGACAAATGCCATATGATGTCACTCACATGTGGAATCTAAAAAAACAGAACAAAAGACTAAATGAAAAACAGAATCAGAGCTATAAACCCAGAGAACAAACTGATGGTTGCCAGATGGGAGGGGGGTGGGGAGATGAGCGAAATGGGTGAAGGAGAGTAGAAGATACAGGTTTCCAGCTGTGAAATGAATAAGTAACAGGAATAAAAGGTACAACATAGGGAATATTGTCAATGATACTGTAATAGCTTTGTAGGGTGACAGATGGTATGCATCCTTGTGGAGAACATAGCATAACACAGAGTTGAATCACTATGTTGTATACCTGAAGCTAACATAACATTCTGCGTAAATCATATTCAAATTTACAAAAATTTTTAAATTGAAAAACAAAACAACCTAACTGTGGTAACAAAAGATCTTCAAGGCCTTTCAGGTCTAATAGGCAACCACATTTCAGAAGAAAGCCCTAACATATGTTCAGGAGCCTAACATCTTCATTAGGGAGGCAGATATTTTCTCAGTGGATTTGGAATAATGTCTCTGGAGGTGGAATTCTCTCATCCCTAAAGTTTGAGTGAAAGGAGGGATGCTCACAAGCATTGGGAATACTCACAACAAATGGACTGGAGTCCAGTCCAGCCCATACCTGCAGCTGGGGGTAGGAATCTGCCCAGAAGTTTTGCCTACCCTTTTATCTCCATGCAAATACCTCCCTGCTCCTAGAGTCTCCACTGCACTAGAAAAGTGAAAACCCAGAAATGGTAACTACAGTTTTGAAATGTATTTCCAAATTGCTTTTCAAATAATTAGAAAAATTTACAGCATACTCAGGAATGTCTATCAGTCTCAACACAATCTTCTAAAACTTAATATTATTATATTTTATATCTTTATTAACAGAATGGTAGCTCACAAATGAGAAAAAAATAATAACAAAATTAACATTTAGTAACTGAAAAGTTAGCAATTTAATAATAATAGATAGATTTAGTAATTGTGTGAATATAGCCCGACCTATTTGTTGACCTATTGTCCCTGGCAGCTTTCACTCTATACCAGCCCAGAGAAGTCGCTGCCACAGAGACCAGGTGGCCCACAATGTCTATAATGTTCACTCTCGATAGTTCTTTAGAGAAAAAGTTAGTTGACCCACGCTCTGGAATTTAAACATTAATTTCTATATATGTTAGGAAAATAACATATTATTTGTCCAGTTATAGAATTTTTAAAAATTTGTGGCATATTAGCTGCTCATCTTTTTCACTATAATTTTAAAAAGTTATAAGGCCAAAATAATATTTAGTTTTCTATTTTTTTGGTATAATTTCTGTGTTTGCTATGTAAAATACCTGGAAATTATGCTGGTCTGATTTTCTTTATATTTTTAATAAAAAAAACCATAAGCTTATAAGTGGAATTGCAAATATGGACATATATAACACTGTTCAGGAGAAATTATTTTTGGTTCCTTACTTCCAATTCCTCATAACTGATTTATCCTTCATTGCTATATTTATCTATACAAATAAATGTCAGAATATTCGAAATCCTAAGTAAGACTTATAGAAAAGAATGAAGTATTGATTTACATAAAACCCAGCAGTTTTAGTATGTCAAATTTATATTTTTTCCATAAGTTTCGTCCTGATTATGAAAAAAAAATTAGAAAATTTATTTATTTGAAATATTAGGCCTAATGACATAATAAATTATCTAAAACATTTCTAAGCTTATTTCTATGAAAAAGGTGCCAAGTGCCTCTGTTTCTGTCCTTCTTCACCAAAAAAGAATATTATAAAAATAAATGTTAGGGGTGCCTGGGTGGCTCAGTTGGTTAAGCGACTGCCTTCAGCTCAGGTCATGATCCTGGAGTCCCAGGATCGAATCCCGCATCGGGTTCCCTGCTCAGCAGGGAGTCTGCTTCTCCCTCTGACCTTCTTCCCTCTCATGCTCTCTCTCTACCATATTCTCTCTCTCTCAATAAGTAAAAATCTTAAAAAAATAAAAATAAATAAATGTTAATAAGTTCTAAAGCTCTTAACTGTTTACCATTAATTGTGACAAGCATAAATGATGGAAATTGACTAAGGAATACATCTATCTAGATGATCAGGGAATGAGTGACTTCAGTCTTATAGTACCCATTTAACAGCCAAGAAAGATGATGGAGTTCTTAAGTTTGGAAAACTTCAGCTAGACAGAACCATGTATTTAGCTTAAGTCATCCATGGTATTAAGAATTATTATTAATGTTATTATTACTGTGGCCCCACAAAGTAGAGAAATTCTGAGTAGAATATCACTTGGGAAGGAAGACAACAGGTGCATTTGTCTACCATGCCTCTACCATAACTTTCCAAGTCACAGCAATCATTACATGCTCCCATTTATAAAATCGTTGACAGAAGAGTTTCTTCAATAATCAGCAGATTAGAAGTATGCTATTTAATTCTGAGAAATCAGATGGTGATTTATTTTTTAAATCAACTCACATTTTTCAGGACCAGTATCTATATTAATAGAAATAGAAGGGTTCTAATGAGAAAATGATATTGCTGGTGATTATTCCTTTGAAAGCATGTTTAATTGTTTTCTGAATTCTGAAGTTTTGAGTGAATTTCTCATTCCAGCCCTTGGACCTCAAAAGCGTGTTGTCACTTGCTCTTATTTACCTATATTTAATTTTTAAAGCACTTTTATTTTCACGCATTGCATTTTTCTTAATGATGTTTAAAAGGTGAAAAAACGGAATACACTTACGTAACTTAAAAATAGGGAAGGAATTATTAACTAACATTTGAAAGAATGGTTTAAATTCTACATTAATAAAAAAATATTCACAGAAACTACCTTTTAAACAAGACAGTTACTTCTTAGGGAATATATTTACACATTGCAGCTAAGCAAGCATGTCGAGTTACTAAAAAGTTACCAAAAAAGTTTACCTTTTTTTGCCACTTCAGTTCAGAAAATGCACTAGAAGCGGCCGCTTAGAAGTCTGGAGTGACTCTCCTGGAGGATGTGGGTAATTTAACCCACAACCGAGAAGGAGAAAGCTGAGCTGCGGGGTTGTTAAGGCAGGTGTTCTCCCCTCCCCCCGTGGGACTTGCCTGTCCCCCCACCTTTCTGTTTATTCTCCTGCCTGTGGTGACTTCCATTCCCAATCCCGGAAGCACTGTCCTTTCTCAGTACGGCGCTGGCAGACTTTCTTTTCACTTCTGCTAACTGCAAACCCTGCCTCTGCATGTTGTCATGACTGGTAAGTTCTCAGTTTCTGTTTCAGTTTCACTGGGGTCTGACAGACTTTCAATGCTAGGAAATTATGACATTCATCCAGATCACAGTAACAGCCAAAGAGCACCTCAGGCTCCTCACCTACTTGTTCTTCTCACCCCTGGAAACATCGGGTGCCACGTCCTGAGTATGAGTACAACCCCTCTGTTTCTTCTACTCAGAAATCCTACATATCTTAGTCTCATGGTTTCACGCTGAAATAAATAACTTGCAATAAGGTCAAATTCCTGGGTCTGACAGATCAAAGATAAACCTTATTCTCCAGGAAATTTGAAAATCAAAATATTTCAAGAAAGAGATTGTTGGCCCTCCCGGCCAAAAATCCCAATAGGCCTTTGTAACCATTTTAAGGAACATATCGTGCCTATGAATTATTACAATCAAAGTCAACTTAAACATTTGCTCATGTTTTAAGCGTCCGCACAAAATATTAGCATCATAATTAAAATGGTATTTAAAGGCCTTTTCACTGAAGTTAGTCAGATATTGGAAGTAAAATGCCTTTATAGGCTGCAACTGGGATTCCAAGTTAGCACATGCTTAAAAAATGCCCTGTGACCTCATGGAAAATGAACTATACGTGAATATATAAATAGGCCAAAGAATGTGACAGCCTGAATGTAAGTGAATCTCTGCAATATTGCTCTAAGTCACTCTATAATAAAATATATGTTCAGCTTTGCACAAAATTTCAAATTAAGAAGACAGCATCACTGCTTATTTCCAAATGTCAGTTCATAGCTAAAGCCAAACTCAGGAGGCACAAACATGTGACGCTGTGTGGCACGAAGAGGACACAACAGCACGCCAACCGAACCAGAGGCAGTTGGGTAGTTTGATCACATTGGTTTTATTCTGCCAACTTCCTTCCAGGAAGTTTGGAGGTTGACCAATGAGGTCCACTGTTGATCCTTAGGCCACCATCCTCCCCTCCTTCTCGTTTGTGGCTTAGAACTTACCCACACCCCAAGTTCTCTGGTGTCCTCGCTGTTACAGCCATAGTAGTCTGGGGTTTTATCCAATTCCTGCATGTGTCCTTGTGCTCTTACGCTCTTATCCGCATGACAGGACGGGCAGACAGCGGCATTACCCATCTCAGTTCTACAGTTCCTGCTGTCACTGGGCCTGTGCTTGCCCTCTGTGCTCTGTCCAGGGCTCCCAGGGGGACACTACTGTGGACAATTCATCCAGACGATCCTTGGCTCCTCTGCTCAATTCCCCTACACGCCCCTTACCAGTTCTCCCCATCTGCTGGCTGGCTTGCTGGTGTCAGAGAGAACTCAAAACCCCAGCAACTGCAGGCTGCATTCAGTGACCATTTCCAATTCAGGCTCTGCCAGTCTATTTTTACACCTACCAGGCCAGCTATGCATGTCAATGGAGTGAGGGGGGTGAGCTGAGACAGAGCAGGGGAGGGGGCGGTGTTGTTTTGTTTTTCACCATGTGAGCGGCCTGCTCTACACATGGACTTAAGTTCCTGCTGTGTAAAATGTCTCTACATTGAGAATTTTGGCATTACTCAGTAAATGCCTTTGAGTCCTTTAATTTTTTTCCCCTTCTGTCTTTCTAGTCACACGGAACACCAAATCTGTTAATGATCTCACTTTACCAGCATAATAGGTAGAAATTATTTTCGTAATTGTTTAAACGAAGGGGCATCTCCTCAGCTGACATACATTATCTTTTTCATGATCATTTACAGAAAACAACTGGCCATCCTTTCAGCATTTAAACTTTATCAGAAACACATCCATCAAAATGGCTCATTTTAAAATGGTATAGATGTCTTGAATTTTACAAAGTAGCTACAGTTTTCCATTATTCATGATCATGCCACAGTAGAGCAAACATTTTGATTTACTTATAATTCTTTTTAATTTTTAATATTTTGAAAACGTTTCCCCCAGCTTTATAAAAAATAATTGAGAATGGCTTTCAAAAACATACATACTATCTCTGAAACCATATTACAGATTTTTGAAAGAAGTTGTTTCCACTGAGATGAGCACAGCAAATGCACAGTAGGTTTTTATAAAGCCAATTATGATAAACATCAAGATTTTGTTATAGACTGTTATTGATTAAACTTTATTCACCCCATTAAGTTTCCTCTAAAACTTTATATATATATATAGTGTTTTGCTGTTAGTCCTATCCTTCCTCATTTGATATTGGCTTTCTCTCTTCATATCTTCTAAATAGGTTTTAAACTACTCAATGGCAGGATAAAGATTTACATTTTGTATCACCTATCCAAGTTATATATTAAGTATTAAATGTTAAAGAAATCTACTCAATTGAAAGCAATCATTTGGGGAAAACAGGATGTGGAAGATATTTAGAAATTAACCACATTACATTTGATAGAATAAAACTCACCTTTCTGATCTGCCATTTTCTTAAACTAAAAATGCCTGTCATTATAATTATTTAAATTAAAAACAGCATTCTTGAAATAGCCTACCACTCTATATCGCTATCCAAAACCCTTACCAAAAAAAAAAAAAAAAAAAAAAAACCCAACCAACCAACCAACCAACCAACCAAACAAAAACCACCACCCTTTAACAAACTCAAATCCAAGAATGGCATTTTTGGATTGTTGATTCTTATAGCCCCATGCTGGGATATTTTTTTGTTTTTTGTTTTGTTTTTTACCAATTCTATTTGAATAGCTCTTTATCCCAGAATTTATGAACCTAGAGTATGTTATTTACTGTAAAGATCCTACCCTTACCTTCCAATTTCTAAGAGGCACTAACAGTACTTGGTGAAATTATTTTTATCTTTCCACTATAAGTGATGACATATCTTAAAACAGTTCTTTTTTAATTTATTGACTGAGCCAATAACATTATGATAAAAATGGGGGGCATAATTTCTCCATTCATGTGAAAGACAAGCATAATCTAAACATTTTAAATGTTAAAGTTTTAATGGGGATTAAGGAGGGTACTTGTTGTGATGAGCCTGGGTGTCGTATGGAAGTGTTGAATCACTATACTGTACACCCGAAACTAATATTACCCTGTTAACTAACTGGAATTTAAATAAAAACTTAAAAAAAAAACCTAGGGAAAAGTGTTAAAGGTTTAGGTGAAAGTATTTATAAAGATGAAATTTTAATATCAGTAACAAAATCAGACTGGTAGCTGAGATGTACCAAGTATAACCTTTTGTGTTGCTTAAATTATTTTTATATAGACCAAACTAATGATTTATCATAATGTGGTAATTCCTCACCAAATGTTACACCTACTTGAACAATCTACTGTAGAAATTAATTAAGCACTGGTATATAATAATGTGTTTACAAACTCTTCCAAAAAGATGTTTTAAAATGTCCTATCTTCTTCTCTAAGGTTCTTAGAGCCTTACAGTGCCTTACAGTCTTATAACATGCTTCTTCTTGAATATATATGAACTATTTTATTCAGAATATAAACCAAGATTTTACTAGCTGTTAAAAGAGGTACACTTCTTTTCTCTCTTTCGGAATTAGTTGACTATTTTTAAAACATAAATATTTAATATTCAACAATCTTTTAACATAGAATCATGCAACTTAAAACCTAGAAGCAAATCCTAAAATTTTTCTGTGGCCTCATTCCTTCATTCTAGAGTTGAGATCCGAATCCCTGTACTTAACACGTGTAAAAGGAATATTTAACCACTCTAGCTTAGGGAAAGATGTCCCTAGGTCCTCAATAAATAATTCTGCCGTGCTTTAACAGCATGAATTGTTTCCTGGAATCTTTCTGGCTTGTTAATACATTACCCATTCTACCACTATGCCTTCGATTTTCTTCTCCTTCAGCCAAGCAGCCAAGAATCCCTTTCTCCACCCGTCCCTGTTCATTGTCTCTTTCAAAGCTCATCTTAAAATTCACTTTCCCCTAAAAGTCTTAATTACACCTATGTTAGTCCCTTAACTTGTTCTATCTTTTCGAATAAAGTTGGGACCACTATCAGCTATTTGCTCTTTTTACAGAATATGGCTTGTCTCTCACTGACCTTCTCATAGATGTAAAATACACACAGTAGTTTAAATGTTTGCTAAGTAAATGAATAAAAGGCAGCCACAGATAGGAGCACGAGTGATAATATCAATATTTAACTGTACTACACTGACCTTTTTGCACATTAACAGTAACAGATTTAATAATTTTAAACATTTTTATGCATGACAAATCTTTTATTTCATTTTCATTTCCACATTTACAACAAACACTCTGATTAGTCTTTGAAAAAATATTAACATTGTCTGGAGTTTATTTTCCCAGAAAAGAATTTGTAGTGCTTTTTTTCAAAAGAAAAAAAAATGTTTATAAAGTACCCTGGAACATAAACCAAAAGAGAAACATGTTGACAACCCCTACATGATACTCTTTCTAAATGACTAGCAATTAGGTTCCTACCCTTCTCTCTTTCCTTTATCCCAGGGAAATCTTCCCATTCTTTCCCTAATAGAAAAATGTCCTACTTACTGAATATAATAACACCCATGCTCTTTATCATCAGGGCTGCCCAAAATATGCCTCACAGTGGTATCAAAATCTCACTACTAAGTTTAGTGCCTAAACAAGTATGGGCAAAGGAAAGGCAAATATACACTGCTGGTGCTCCTGTGATTGCTAAAATTTCCTATTTGCTGGCCAAACAGATTTAAATTATCAATCTGGAAGATATCATAGCTGTGAAAATAGAACTTTTCAATGAACAGCTTCATACGTGATCACTCCAGACTGCCAATGCTGCTTTCTGCGTAATCAAAAAAAGGATGAGAGGAGTTTGCAAAAGAGGACATTGCTTCAGAGGTTAAAATATTGCTAGTTCTAGGGGCGCCTGGGTGGTTCAGTCAGTTGAGCATCCAACTCTTGGTTTTGGCTCAGGTCATGATCTCATGGGTTGTGAGATCTAGCTCCGCATCAGGCTCTGCGTTCAGTGGGGAATCTGCCTGAAGATTCGCTCCCTCTGCCCGATCCCCCATTTGCGTGTGCACTCTCTCCCTCAAATAAATAAATAAATCTTTAAAACAAATATTGCTAGTTCTATTTCCTAGTGGTTAACCAAGAGTGGCTGCCGGACAGACTTGTCACGAAAGCTTGGGAGATGTGACGACCTATTTTGCCAACTAGAAGGCAAGGTTAGGAAATACTGTGTAGTACTCATGCCTTAATCATGCCCCCATAGATTGTAAGGATCTCTGTGGACATCTGACAAGGGATATGCTTTCTGCCAGGGCAGAACAATGTCACCACTGTTTCTCAAAAATGCTTCAAAGTCATTAGGGCAAATTACTCAGAAAGCAAATATTTGCATGTTTGGCCACACTCGGAGCAGGATACTTGACTTTGGTTCATGATTTAGAATGTGAAATTCAAAGCCCTCATGATGGGACATATTTGCAATATCCTTCTTAAATTTCCAGGCACTTTTATTGTTATTATTTCATCTGTATTGCTGTGGTTCAAATCCATCAAAAGAGAAAAATGATCAAGGACTGAGAACAGGCCAGCCTCTCATCTGTAATCTTCTGAGAGTAGCTGCTAAAGTCCCTATGCAGCAAAGCTGAAAAACATCCATTGCAGTTTTAAATTTCACCTTTTAAAGAAGAGGCAATGATTATGGAATCATCAGAAAACTAACACCTTAGAGAAGAAATAACTAACTGTATCAGTTCTGTAATTTAACCTAAAGAGTTATATCACAGCTCCTGCAGAGGAATGAAAAGACCTCTTGGCTAGGAATAACTAATCCCAGATTTTGGTTCTACCACTCATTTACCTGCATGGATTTGTGTAACCTTTATCAAATCTGGGTTTGAGTTTTCTCTTTGAAAACAAGGGGGTCAGACTAGATGATTGCTAGATCCCTTCCAGCTCTAAAGTTCTTTACTTCCATTCAACAACACTTGTTTACATTTGAACATATACCTAACAGGTGGTAGTTGAAGCTGACCATCTGTTTAGTTAGCTAGCATGAGAAAAAAAAAAAAAAAGATCAAAAAGAACAACTCAATATCTTGCATCACAGGTTCATGGTTCTATGAGCTGACTACATTCGGTGGCATTTCCATGGCATACTCACAAGGAAAGAGGAAAGGACCGTTGTGTGAAATATGACAAACTCTGTCAGTATCTAGGAGCTCTATTCCAAGGTGAGGACCCTTATGCTCTTGCTCCGCCTTTCCTGAATATTAGCCCCACTGAAAAACTAGAAGCATACTGGAAAGCTCACCCTGCCAGTTTTCTGCATCTCACAATTGTAAAACAACTTTCACCAGGAAGTGGTCTCAGTCTCTGAACCCAGTGTTGTAGGGAGCTTTATAGGATTTGGTAGGACAAGTTTTTGCAAATCACCTGCATAAAATATAGGAATTTTATTCTCCCTCATAGATTTCAGTTAATTTGTTCTTAAAAGGCAAGTGCTGTCTGTCATAATAAAAATATTGAAGAACAGGGGTGCCTGGGTGGCTCAGTCGGTTAAGTGTCTGCCTTCGGCTCAGGTCATGGTCCCGAGGTCCTGGGATCAAGCCCCACATCGGGCTCCCCGCTCAGTGGGAAGTCTGCTTCTCCCTCTCCCACTGCTGTTCCCTCTGCTTGTGCTCTCTCTCTCTGTGTCAAATAAATAAATACATAAATCTTTAAAAAAATATTGAAGAACATATTTTTCCTGGAGTCTTTAAAGAGGCAAATCTGAAAAAATGTTTCACTCAGAATTATGGAATTTAAATTTTTTTCTCTCTTGCAAGTTGTAAGGGTTATTCAAGGATATATACCACACAAATGAAGAAAGGGAAGTCCAATCTCCTTTTAAAAAAAAAAACATTTTATTTATTTATTTGACAGAGAGAGACACAGCGAGAGAAGGAACACAGCAAGGGGAGCGGGAGAGGGAAAGCAGGCTTCCTGCCGAGCAGGGAGCCTGATGCAGGGCTCGATCCCAAGACCTTGGGATCATGACCTGAGCCTAAGGCAAGTGCTTAATGACTGAGCCACCCAGGCGCCGCCAAAGTCCAATCTCTTAATCTAAACTATCACTGCAGCATAAAATGTCCTAATATGATGGTGTTACCACTTTGTATTTGGCAGATCATCATTAATATGTAAGATATGTGCTGCTTTTGCTGAATTTAGAAAACTGTTTAGATTACAATCTACCTCCCCTTACACTCCAAAAACCATGCTAGCCATAATTCAAAACTGATTGTTTGGTCAAATATATTTATCTGATTAAACTAATATTTTATTACTCCTATTGTGTGCACAATTCTCCATGCCCAATCACAGGAAGCCAGGGACAAATTCTTCTAACTTTGGGAACCTGTGGAAAAAAAACTGGAACATTCTGTGCAACAACAGAGACAGCACATTATTTTCTCCTGTGTTTGGACACATTCAATATAATTTCTTCAGCTAAAAGTCAAACATGTAATGATTTTCACCCACTGGATCTGTTATATAACTGATCAATCAGGAAAACTGTTGCATAATTTATAGATCTACAACAGATTCTCTATATTAACACGTGGCATAACTTTTCTAATTGAGGTCAGTATAAATGAGTTTTACTGTGTATGCTGTCCACAAATTAATCAAAAGGAGTATCGCCAAGCAATTTATGTGCCCACAAACATCAATTAACCAATTTAATTTTACATTCCTCCCAGCTATTATTTTCATTCCAGACTGCTGCCTCTTGACTCCTAGTCTATAAAGGAGGACATTCTTTAATAAACAGTGCTAACAACTTGAGAAGTTTTCTAAAGGCTACTCCACATGGTGCCCAGCACAAAGTGGGCACTCCATAAATGTCGTCGACTGACATTAAAGACACTATGAGGCAAGAAGTGGAGGGTGTCCAAAGCAAGCCTAGAGGGCCATGTGACTCGTTCAATGCGGTCATACTGGACTGCATTTTGAAACACTACATGAAGAAAACAATTTAGCCATTGTGTACTCCTACTTTTTCTGAAAAAAAAAATACATATCCACATAACACTCAGAAAATGGTTAACTACTACAGCAGGGGCTTCTCCAAAGTAGAAAAAGTCAAGGATGCAAATAAAAAAGCAGAGAGGGGCTCCACTGCAATCTGACTTTAATAGTTACTTTCTGAAACCTAAGTCAGTATTTTAGTTTACTAACATTTCTTATAAGTTTCCATCTGTAAACCCGGGAGAGTGGATAGAGGTAATCTGGAAAGGATTCTCTTAAGGGGATTTTAAGATGAATGAATGGTACACAGCACAACTGTTGACCACTTCATGGGGTAAAGTCTCATGCCCAAAGGAACAACGTGTTTAGACATAACTCTTTACAATAAGCTGACCAGTTATGCTCTATATGATACATGCCACAGTTGTCTAGACCTATCTGTCAAAATGGTCTCTCACACGCCATGGTAGTTAGACACCATGCTTGATCATTAGGAGAAGATAAATAGGAGTGCTGTCACAATGAGAATTTATAATCAACTTCCCCAAATAATATCTTAAGTATATAGGAAACTCCAACACTAAGCTCAAATAAATTATCCATGACTGAGATTAGCAAATAAAAATTCCATTTATCCTTTCCATACTTCTCAAGTCTCATTTCACTTAGTATATGGAGTTTCCCTTTGATGGTTCACAGACATTAAGTTTCATACATTTATAGATGACATTTGTACATTCACCCTTGAGGTTCTAGAAAAATAGCAACTTTTCAAAAACTTTTTGGGATATGATATACAATATGAAGGCTTAAATGTTTTGATACATTTGTCAGTACTGAAAAAATTTCTTCAATTTAAAATAGAGCCCAGTTCAATGTAATCATATACTCAACTATTTTAATCTATTGGTCTCAAAGTACTTTAAAATAACTTCCCAACAAAATAAATGCACATGTACACATGCACACACACATACACACGTGCACACACACCATTTGAAATGAAACAGGAGACACAGACATGTGAAATACACTGCCAAGCTGGCGTATCTGGGTGGCTCAGTCCATTAAGTGGCGGTTCTTGGTTTAGGCTCAGGTCATGATCCCAGCAGGGTCGTGGGATTCAGCCCCATATCAGGCTCCAGGATCAGTATGGAGTCTACTTGAGGTTCTTTCCCTCTCCCTCTCCCTTCATCTCCCACTCCCTCTCCCTCCCCCATCCCCCCCAAAGCACTCAGCGTGCACTGTGCACTCTCTCTCAAATAAATAAAATCTTGAAAAAATAAATAAATAAAATTAAATACACTGCCAGGCTATAGCCAGGCTTTGATCAATTAAGAACAAGTTCAAGTTCGGGTGCCTGGGTGGCTCAGTTGGTTAAGCAACTGCCTTCGGCTCGGGTCATGATCCCGGAGTCCCGGGATCGAGTCCCACATCGGGCTCCCTGCTCAGCGGGGAGTCTGCTTCTCCCTCTGACCCTCTTCCCTCTCGTGCTCTCTGTCTCTCATTCTCTCTCTCAAATAAATAAATAAATAAAATCTTTAAAAAAAAAACAAATTCAAGTTCAAACTAAATTTTTTTAAAAGATTTTATTTATTTATTTGACAGAGAGAGATATTGCAAGAGAGGGAACACAAGCAGTGGGAGTGGGAGAGGGAGAAGCAGGCTTCCCAGGGAGCAGGGAGCCCGATACAGAGCTCCATCCCAGGACTCTGGGATCATGACCTGAGGCAAAGGCAGATGCTTAACGACTGAGCCACCCAGGTGCCCCTCAAACTAAATTTCTAATACTAGTTCAAACTGGAGCAGATATAGGCATTTATCAAAATTACCAATTAAACCTGACTTATTATGAGGATGGTAACTGATTTCCTTGTACTACATTAAAACATTAAATCAAGAAGTTTCCTTGATTGTAAAATATGGTATTGCTAGTTTAAAAAAAAAAAACTATATGTGGAGTGTGCATTTAATCAAGAACTAAATTAACTACAATTACAGAATGATAGACTAAATTAAATTTATTTCAAAGGCTGAGAAAACTGAGAGCACCAAAAATAATCTGAATTTCATTGTCCAACTGATATTTTATTTGGGTTCTATTTCAAGATCTCTCTAGAGCAAATTTATTCTATGCATCTTAAAGTATAAATAATTGTTTATACTAGAATAAATATCCTGGTTATATATCATTTGTTCCCTTGGATAATGGGAAATTTTTTGATAAAGTTTTTAATAATGTCCTACTTTTTTTTGGAAGACGGAATAATTTTACAGGCAATCAAAAACCCTGCGAATATGAAAATAAAAATATTATAATATCAATTTCATTAACTCAATTCTTCTAAAATTGTGTCATTGTGGTCTTATGTCCTCTGAACTACAATGCTATTGGCCATATGCTGTAAGGAAGGAATTTCTGGCTGAGCACTACCAGCTGCCACTGTTAACTTTAGTATTCCTATCTGTATAATAATGAGCCTCAGTAAATAGACTCTTGTGCTGATGTTTGTGTATGTTAAATCTTTAGAGTCGTAAGTTTATAAATCATGCTATGAGGTCAGCATATGATTTATCTTCTCTGCAGGAAGGTAAGAAAGAAATAAAGAAGGAAGAAGGGAGGAGGGAAGGAAAGATTGTAAGTATAAGAAAATGCAGATCTAGCTCCAAAATTTAAGAAGGGCTTTTTAAGAGCAGTTATTAAAAATATTTTTAATAAATATGTTTTTCCTTTTTACTAGTTCTTTAGAGCTAGTAGTTGAATATTCTCGGGGCTTTCCTAAGTCAATAAAGAATCTCTCCCCTAAGCCAATGTTCTCCTCAAACCTGCTCCTGGCTCAGCTGACCAGCACCCCTATATTCTTTGTTGCTCAAGCTGGAAATGTTGATGTTTTTGACATTCCCTTTCCTATACATCTAGGCCTAAAGAATCTGCTTTTTTTTCCAACCCTTAGCCACTCCATCATTTCCTGGCTGAATTACTATACCTGTCTCCTAAACAGTTTCCTGCTTCTAGCCTTGCTCTATTCCAATCCATTCCCCACACAAAAACCAGAATGAGCTTCCCAAAGCTCACATCTACTCAGGACACTTCCTATAATCTCCATGATAAAAGACAAAACCTTTGAAGTGCTATAGAGTCCTGTATGATCTGGTCGTCCTTCCTCCCCCATCTCATCTTTGCCCTTTCTTTTATATTTTCTTCTGGAGTTTTATAAACAACTAATCCTCCATCTGGATCACCTCCCTCCCTCTCTATATTTACAAGACTTCTCTTGGAACCCTTCCTGGCTAGCAAGATGAAGGACCAATTGTAAACATAGAGTGATCACAGTGATTGCTACCCTGCACTGTAATCATCTTTTACATGCTTGTCTTCTTCACTAGGCTATGAGCTCATGGTGGACAAACATTATATTTTGTGTGTTTGTTCCTAGTACTTCTGACCGTGCCTCTAATATAGCAGACACTCATAACTGATTACTGAATAAAACAATAAAAAATCTTTCTTGACACATTCAAAATATGATTGTTTTTCACAAACATTTATTTCATTCATCCCATAAATATTTATTCAGTACTCTATGCCAGGCCGGAACACGTCATTTAAATAAAAAGAGGCAAATAGGCAGTACTTCTGATGTACACATAAATTCTTCAATAAATCTCTGGAATGGCAATCTGCAGCAATCTATTCAATTACCAGTAAATGCTCCTTTGTTTGTTCGTATTACTATTCTGTCAGCTCTTGTTAGATTATGTTTTCAGATGTTTGATTTTGTCATGAAGGGGACTAGGCACTGAACCTACTCATAATCACATTATTGCAAATGGCCACAAGAGCAATAGTGGCCATAAACCAAAAGATGGTTTATTAAGTAAGGATAAGACTATTGATCACAATAGTGGATATTGTGGGTATTTCAGCCATGCCTAAAACCTATGGAGAGCAATCACTGCTAAGGCCAGAGAAATGTCCCAATTGTTCTCTGGAAGTACAAATAGATTTCTCTTACAATGACTGTCTATGTGCATGTGAACGCGCATGCGTGCGCGCGTGCACACACACACACACACACACACACACACACACACACACACACACCCCTCTGTCACTCTGTGGCTTGGCCATCATGGGCCTCTAAGGTATTATGTGCAGTGGAAACCTCTTTTAATTCCATTCTTTCTTTCCATCTGTAGAGCTACTCTGTGTCCTTTCATGATTGGCTCCCATTTTATTGATGATGATGGGTCATCCATAGATCTCTGCCCTTACTGTCACATCTAATCCTCTTCACAGACCTCACTTCCTTTTGACCATGACCTTCTCTGACATTACTTATCTATGACACTCAATTCTTTCTCCTCCTCTCCACTGTTTTTCTTTATTTCTTCATATATACCTTTACTTCTAACATGTTTTACTTTCAGTGCAAACACTAAACTTTTGTAGGCAACAACCAATAATATAGCAAATTCATAAATGCAGAAATACCTCACAGTTATCAGCCTATGGCAAGCAGTCATAGAAAAGACATGCATTTCCTGTTTTTCTTCATGATAAACAACAATTAAAGTGCTCAGGCAGAAATCCTCAATCTTTGCACTATTAGACATCAGTAATTCAGATATATGTTAACTGCAGTAAAGGTGCATTGTGAAGAAAAAAAGCACCATAAAAATTCAAAGTCTTGCCTTCTTTTTCATGACATTCCAATGTTTTAAATTAGAATTTCCAATTTCTAAATCCCTATGGAAATATCATTTATTTCTGACTTCATATTTTGATAACTCATTAGACTATATGGCAAAGTTCTAATCAAATTTTGTCAAATTTTACTAAACACATAGGTCACATTATATTCGATCAAGAAGTGTGTCATGACAATTTAATTTTATACTAAATTCTTCCTAAAAAAAGAATTATCAATAAGAGTAAACGTAGCTTCCGTTAACCACTGACATTTTAAAATGTCAATTTTACTGAAATATTTTGTTTCTATTTTGGTAACATTCAATTTTCGTTGCCTTGTTTTATAACCCAATATAGCTCAGTTTATTATTATCCCACACTAAGATAAGGGATGATGGATCTTTCTGTGTTATAAAGGTATCACACAGGGTGCCTGGGTGGCTCAGTTGGTTAGGCAATTGTCTTCAGCTCAGGTCATGATCCCGGACTTCCGGGATCGAGTTCCCCAACAGGATTCCCTGCTCATCAGGGAGCCTGCTTCTCCCTTTGACCCCTTCCCTCTCATGCTCTCTCTCTCTCTCTCTCGCTCACTCTCTCTCTCTCAAATATATAAAATCTAAAAAAAAAAAAAAGGCGTCACACAGACCCCTGACCTCAATGTTCAGCAGAGCGGAAATGGCATTTAAAGACCTTTATGTGCTGACTACCTTTTCGTGTCTGTAGCCAACAGTACCCCAGTAGTCTTCCTTTTCCAGTTCACTATGTATTTATGACCTTGGGTTCTCTCTGTGGTCCAGTGAAAAAACTAACTTTCAGGAAATTCTAGAACTACTTCCATCTGCAGTTTGATAAACTAACTTCATATTAACCATTTGAATTTGGGGTCTGTGAGACCTACTTCATCCGTCCCCCACTCTTATAAGAGATTCCTGTTGAAGACATCTAGGACTTAGACATCTCCTTTGATACTCTTTGATTGTCAGAGATGCAGGTAGTACAGATGGTTTGAGCACTTGATAATTCTAACCATCCTGTCTTCCTATAATCTCATTATTGGAGAGCTTGTCGCTATGTAAACCACATTATAACCCTTAAGAGGCTCACCCTGTCCTGTTTGCTTTGTTCCTTGAAATGCTAGAAATATTTTTGTGTATCTTAGTGATATGTGATCCCATGCCTGGCATACTCTGCGGGGCCCAGTGTCTGCAGCTAGATCTAATCTAAAGCCAGATCCCAATTGTCCTCATGGGCTGTGTCTGGTGGAGACGGTACCACCATACCTCAGGTTATACCTGCAAAGTACAAAGTTGCTCTGTGGAAGGATTCTATGCTTTAAATTTCAATACTTTTTAACTTACAAAATTTGTTTTCAATTTCACATGGCTATGAAAAGGACCCATTCCTTTGTTAAATCTTATTAAAATGATCATTCCCTGAAGTACATACTATAGTAAAACTGCAACACTGTAACTTCAATATATTGAAAACTTAGAGGACAAAAAGTAAGGAGAGAGATATTAAAACACATATAAAAATAAAATTTTGAGAAATATGTATGAATATACATGTATGCATACATATTTACATACACATCATACTTTATGAACAGAATTCTAAGCCTGGTTTTTCTCAAGTAAGAACCTACTTTGAAATGAGCTAATTAGAAACCACCACCACCACCACCACCACCACCACCACCCTCTAAGGAAGTTGTATTAGAGTTTATGGTCTGATAGTTGTAACATCTCAGAATAGTATTCTATTTTTTTCTTTTATATGGTAGAGACATTTTCGTAGTCAACTTTACTACTCTGTTAGGTCAAATTCTTGACCTATTTACTCCATGGCATTAAATGATAATTGAGCCCAAAGAGGAAAGAGAAGGAAAAAAAAGAAAAAGCCTTTGAACCCTTAAAGCTTTTGTCTATACATTTCACTCTTATATCTTGCCCGGATGTGTTTTTATCCCTGAATCATCCATGAAAATCCATGTGGCTTCACACAGAGAAAAACTGCTTCTTTAGTATATGTGGAATCACAAAGGTCCCATTTAACTCTACTGTGCTTTGGTGTGCAGGAATGTTAGAAGGTTTTAAACTCAGTTACAATATACTGCTTGTTGGAACAGAAGTGTGTCTTTGGTGTTCTGTTCTACAGGTTTCTCTCCACTTGAGAGTCTGTAAAATACTCTGACATGACACAATCACGTGACCAGTCTTTAAAGTCTAAATGAACATCACACTTCAATCCTTGCTTTTTATTCCTTTTGCATTACAACGATGGACATGCCTTTTAGCAGCTTTCAAACGGGAGAAACCTCTACATATCAGAGGAGGGATCCTTCAAAAGTTTTTATAAATCAATGGAGCACCAATCCATCTTAGAAGGAATGGAACCTAGATGTCAGCCATGCGACCTACATCTGGATAACCTGTGTACCTGAGTCACTAGCACACGGACACTCATCACAGGAGCTTGCGTGACATTCATCAAAACAGAGCAGGAAGAGAACAAGGAACGTTACTGAGTTCAATCCTGCTTTAAGGCAGCTAAACATGTCATTAATATGTACTGAATGTAAACAAGAATCAAGGCTAGGAGGAGAAACAATGCAAATAGGAGTTATGAGAGGATGTTGCCAGCCTGATGTAGTAGACTTCGTGTACTCTAGACGCATGTTTCAAGCCCTACAAAGATGAGAAAACTTGATTGAAAATAGGAAAATTAATAGTTTATTAAACTATTAATTAAGGGGGTTTTTAGAGTTTTTAGACATTAGTGTGACTTTTAGATGCAAACATAGTGAATTAACATTTAAATATTACTGGTACAAAGAAAGATAAAAGATATTTCTCCAGAAAATTCTTTTGTCCCATCTTTTGTAATGTCTTGAATTTCCTTGTCAATATATGCAACTGAGAAGAGCTGATCACAAAACGTTAAAAGCTCTGGTTATGTGTCATTCTGTAACAAGTGCTTATGCTTGGTACAATCTACAAGATACCCAAATAAACTTCTCTTTCTAGGTTTGATTCAGAAGACTAACCTATGACAAATTTGAGTTCAGGACACAAAAACAGTAATTTGATATTTAGAATCAGAAGGGTATTTACTGTGTCTAAGGCAATGTGACATGATATAGGAAGAAAATCAGTGATCATTATGGGCTCAGGAAGCTAGTCAAATACCCTAACACCAGGGCATTAGGCTGTTCTAGGCAGGATGTTGTTCTCATCTTGTGTATTACAACTTCAGAGGACCTGAGCTTAGAAAAAGAACCTAGAGTTCCCCTGGGTAACCACATTTAGGTATTACTATATCATATAGTCATTTACAAAGAGAACACACATATAATGTTAATAGAAGTACTTGTGTGGTTTCCGATCAGTAGTCAAGTACTCTATAGCACTTAAAATATATGCTCAATTTACAATATCATTATACACTTGATTATAACTAAGAACTTAGTGTCAAGAGGGAACCAACATTACATATCTAAATATTTTACCAAGCTAGATTAAGACAGGCAAGTCAATTACTAAAGGCAGAGAAAACAGAAGGAAAAATTTTATTGAGTTTGGCCATCCGGTAGCAAAGTTAATTAAAATGAGAAACGAAGTGCACTTTTCAGAGAGACCAGGGAGTGATTCATTAGTTGTGAGAATATTATCTGTAGATGGAGAGCAGCTGCCTGCTCATGAAAATTATTAGAGAATCAAGTATGGTAAATAAAACAAAGTTAATTCTCACAGCCAAAGTGAAAAGGATAACTTGGTCATACATTATCCGCACTGCAGCAGAAGCAGCATATTACACAGGTTCCTGTAAAGATTTATGGTGTGGCTTAGTTACAAAAAAGAAGCAAAGAAGTAAGACAACTATCCAAGTAATTCAAACTAAGTAAAATGAAATCTTCCACACCAGTAGGAAGATGGAAAATGCTAAACAAATGTTAGTTGTCAATGTAATTTTATATATTACATATTTAATATCACCAGCAAATAAACAAATACACTTCCACTCATTACCAAAAAAATGATCTTTCAAATAATAGTTTTACTCAAAAAGAATTCAGGAATAAAATGAAAAATAAGTAAAGCACTGCATCAGTGTCAACATCATCTATGTCAAGGGTGCAGACATGGGATTTATAAAGACCAACTTCAGATATTTGGAAAAAAAATTATCACAAACAAAATACTGTTCTGATAATTTTGGTTATATCATTCAATATACTATACAGAAGTTCTTTACATGTACCATTTCCTAAAACAGCAATTTATGCAAAACCCTGCAGAAATACATTTTTTAAAAACCCAAAATAATCCTGTTTTGCATTTATAATTCCATTGTCTTTAAAATAAATCACTGAAAATAACATAACAATCTCTTTTTCTGAATGCATCTGGGAGTTCAAGAGAGAGCGAAAGCTATTCTAAACTATACAAGGTGACTGTGTCTCTTAAATTTTTCCTTCTGTGGTGACTTAGACACAATCAGTTAATTTTTATTGAATTCTGTAGTTAAAAATAATTCACTAATAGAACTTTTGACAGTTTGAACTATCAAATAGACTAGATTCCTGACCTTTTTATTAGTTAAAATTTACATGATTTCTTCCAGATTTGTTAAGCGGAATTCTACTAGAAGAAAAAGCTTTTCCTTCTCCCTACTTATTCATTTATTCAATCATTTATTTCTGTTAGTAAGAACTCATATGTATTTATTTTATTCTATGAGTTATAATGCCTTACTTTCATTATTATTTTGTTGCTCAAGTTTCTCTATAGTAGGTCATTGGGAGCTCCTTCATGTGGGCACGCCCTATCATTTTCTGAGCACTTATTTTCTTGAATCGGCCATTTCCTCCAGGAAGTTTCTGGTTCCTTCCATTGTAAAATGGTATTTAGAAAAAATCTGGGTGACATATGCTCATCACTACTGAGGCATGATTGTTGCCAGACCCTCCCAGTGGACAGAGCTAGGAAACATATGTATGTACAGACACAACACACATCTATATACATTTCCCTTTTATGTATACATATATATATTAAAAGCAATGAGTTTATACTGATGCTCTCATGGACATTTTTAATCCTTTGAGAGGTAAGTATATTTCCTTTTCTCCTTCTCCCACATAAAAAAGTGGGGAAACTTGGTAATATAATAATGAATAATATCATTGAGCACAGTGATTTCAAAAACATTGTTTCATTTTAGTCCTGACAACTACTCTGTGATATACATATTCTTAATTATTAGAGTTCATTATTATTAACCCAGACTGACCGAAAAGAAAACCAATTTGAGGATCAGATCACCAGAATGCGGTAGAGCTGAGCAGTATATTCTGACTCTACATTTCATACTTCTTCCACTATACCAAACCAGAAAGATAACATTTTTATTTTTTGGCCTTTTATATATAAATTTCCTGTATTTAAGTATGACAGACATCATCTTGCCACCATTTCAAATTCACCATATAGAAAGCAATGCAGTTTTATTTTCCTCCTGAGTTGCGCTTGAACTTTTCCTGTTTCTGTCAATGACACCACCATCTTTTAAATATCATTGAAATGTGTAATCTTAAATTATGTTTATTTACCTCTTTTTTTTTCACTATTCCCAGCTGAGTGCTAATATCCATCCTGTTTACCTCCCCACTGATTTTCCTGTGCAACTCTTCTAATCCTGCCCTGTTCATCTCTCTTGGATTACTTTACAGGCTCCTGGGTGACCTCCACTTCCTCCTCATAATCTTACATTATCATGTGACCTTCTATAGTTTCTTTCTTTTCTTTTTTTCTTCTTTTTTGCATTGTTGAGTTCAATTACCTCTTCCTTCCTGTGCAGTCAGCATTATTTCCAACTATCTACCAACTCTTATCCAGCCCTGCCACTCTGGTCATGTCATGCCAGGCTGTTCATCAACTCCTGTGCGTGTACTCAGATGTTCCCTTCAGGTAAACCAACCTTAACTATCTTCCCAAGGCCCAGCTTGAAGTCCCCAACCTCTATAAAAACAAAAAGCTGTAACATCTGATCTAGCACTGTCCTCTACTTTGTCCCCATTGACATTAACCTTAAATACCTATTTAGAAAAGAAATTGCTTGAGAAAAAAAATACTCTTTAACTCAACTCTTAACCTAAAATTTAGCTCATACTAGTTATTTATTTAATAATTCTTTGATCCAAAGGACTGCAGTATCCTGCATTATATTACACATGTTGTATACATCAAATTTGCCTCGGAAATAGAGGAGATGAATGATGAAAAAGGAAGCATGATAATTTTTTTTATCCAACATAAGAAGGAAGAGAACCAAACAAGTATAATTTGAAAGAGCTTCTGGTTGACTCTAAGTGGAAAATGTAATCAAAACTAGAAAGCGTAATTATCTGAGTTTCTTGACTAATCGAATTTTATAGAATTTTCAAGATAATTGGGGTCACTAAATTGTTTCATAAGCTCTTATACAACTCACTATGGAATACATAACCCAGAAGGATCATGTGAGAAGGCCAAGTGCAGTGACTAAAGTGCATCTCAGTTATCAAGCTTCCTTCCATGGCAAAATATTTCTCATATTAGAATTCTTCTTCTATCTCCCCAGTGCTGTTTTCTAGCAGAAAAGCCAGAAGTTCTGAAATATTGCTTTTTGTGTTAAATGACTGAGTATGAGTGTTTTATGTTATATAAAAGGCCCTTATACAATTTGATAAAATGTTTGTAGCCAGAGAGTCGGCATCTGCCACTTGGTCCTTTGTCATCTGTCTTCTCCCCAGTAAGGACAACCTGTGCTTGCACAGATGTCTTTTTTTCTTCCGCCCCCCAACACCCAATCTTGGATTCCTGTCCCTCAGAGCCCACACTGACGCCCCGTGTTTTGTAGGTGACCACCCTGAACAAAAGTTTCTCATTTCCCAAGTGACCTCTACTCTCAAAGGAGTTACTGTTTCCAGGTAACCTGTTCCACTTACACTTTATTGGTTTCAGTTGTTTCAGAATGTGACATGGTTTAAATAAGCATTCTGGCCCAGTTTGAGGCAGGAACCGTAAATAAGGAGGAAGTTTGTGACTTCTACTCCTGGAAGAACTCAGGCAGTGTCTTATTTTCACTGAGCTGTACAGTTGAATGGTGTGTGAACTGCTGAGGTTTAAGTGTTTACAATGGGCTCTGGTTCATCATAGCACCCTGCAGTTCAAAGGCAGTGATCATGACTGCCATTATATCTTTGTCACATGATAATATTGCTCTGTGGATTTGTAAGTCATGGTATTATCAGTATACAGAGGATTCACAGAAAATAAAGGAACCACAATAAACTTTTCTGCAAAGTGACTCAAATCAGCATCTGAAATACAAAAGAAAAACGACCACACAGTTTCATAAGATTACTTCATTTCATATATATCCTGCCTTAACAACTTCCAGAAAATTTCAAGTACCACAACAGGAACTATTTCCTTCCATTATTTCTTCTGCCAGATAAGAACTTATAAACACAAGACCTATTAAAGAAAACATATATATATATATATATATATATATAATAGACAATCTCCAATCCAACTTAATGGCACAAATAACATTTTATTCTTGTTATGTGTGAAGGCACCTATTATCCCAGGTGGTCTGAGAATCCCTTGGTTGAAGGCACTGTGTCTTGGACATAGTATGAGCTCAAAAAAAATTCCTATTTAATAAAGAAAAACTTGGAGATTCCCCTGAGTACCTCAATCATTTATAAAAATGAAAAGAGGCAAAGACATACAAGAACAGAAAGAATTCTAACACATCCCAAGTCCTCATCATTTTATAGCTGTGAAAACTAAGGTCAATTGTTTACCTAACATCACAGTTAGTAGATAGAATTAAACACAGGTCACCTAAACTTGCCTTTATGAGCTTTAGAAGTATCTGGTAATTCTGCATAAATATCACTTATTAAGTTAGTAAACACCTTTCTGGTATGTTGCCTATTCTTTATAGATTTACATCCTACATCTACTTCTAATTGTGCTTAACGTCTTGAAAGCGTTGACAGCTACACTTGGTTTCAAACACAAAAGTAATATGTGATCTTTGTATTCACAATATAGCTAATGTAGATTCTCAGAGTTCATGTTTGTAATGTTAATATAATTTTTCAAATTTACACTAGAGCTTAAATAACTCCCCGGAAATACAGACATCTGGGAAAACCATCATTATTCCCATACAGATACATAAAAAGAGAGGACATTGTCAGTCCAGATCTCTGCCTTGTTTTTGTTTTTCTTTTTTAGACTTATTTATTCGAGAGAAAGAGAAAGAGAGAGAGAGAGAGAGCACGTGTGCAGGCACATGCACACAGGCAGGGGGAGGGGCACAGGGAGAGGGCGAGGGAGAGAAGCAGACTTCCTGCTGAGCTCAGAAGCCTATGTGGGGCTCCATCTCTCGACCCTGAGATCACAACCTGAGACCACGACCTGAGCCAGAACCGAGTTGGAAGCTTAACCAACGGGGCCATTCGGGTACCCCAGATTTCCACCCTGTTTTAGACAGACTATAAACAAGTGAGTTAAAATGGGTAATTAACAGGTCTTTATGCAAAATATATAAAAGCTAAGAAATATATATTAATGTAAAATTATTAATGTGAAATAACACTATTATTCCCAACTGAATAAAGACTAGGTTGATACATTTATAATAATTTTTATACCCTGATATTTCTCTTCTTTAATACTACTATTGAGATGCTCCCCATGACATAAGCAGCATAGTAATGATATACAATAAGGGAACTCCTCTAGAAAAAGGCTAGGTTGAATTACAGTGAAGCCCTAATGGGAAAGATAAAGGGGAAACGGAAGCGGTAACTCCAACTGTGTAATGCTAAAAAGTCCACTCCAGAATTCCGTACAAACTGGTGGGGAATTGCCCTGGCAGCAGCTTTGGTGAACCGGGAAGAGAGCGAGAAAGCGGTTGGTAAAATATTCATGGAAAAAACAAAAACGTAAGAAAGAAACAAACAAAAAACCTGGCACTGTAAGAAGTTGATGAATTAGAAATATTAATAGAAATATCTGAAGAATTAAGGGAGATAATTCCTCTAGGGGTTGCTCATTCCTTTTTCCTCCCTTACATTCATGCCAATGTATATGACTTTTGAAAAGATACAGGAAACCTATCAAAGTCAGTACACCAAAGAAAAAGTAGCTGTTGACTCGCATGAGGAGTTCCAGAAGTGTTGACATCTCTAAAGGTTTGAGGACGCCAAGGCTGCTAAGTTACCAATTAAATCCCTAGGACATTTGCTTGAGTTTATTCAAAATAGCAATATCTGTTTAAGAGATAACTTTTAAATCACATTTTAGTGGCCTTCCTTCAAAAACCTAGCTGATATAACTCTGATTTTCTTTGAGCTTAGTTAACGTAGAACTCAGAAACACACAAGCCTCATTCCTGAAGATTACTCTATTTCAGGCAGAGATGGTCATACACATCATGAAGCTTTACAACTTAGCTCTTAAACGCTTGGTTCTTCCTCTCTATGCTCAGAATTAATTGGTTATTATATACACCAATTAGTCTCATTAGACTTTCAAAAGGTTGCCAGGGTGCCTACTCTTAACAAAGGGAAAAATTTTTCTCAATGGCAATTTAGAGTTATACTGATTATTAAAAGTAAATTTGTTATTGTTCCAAATTCAAAGATGGGGCAGAGTAAGAGTTGGGGCTGGGGGGGTGGGGATAGAAATATTTATTCCAGTGGATTCCAATTCTGGGAGGA
Organism: Callorhinus ursinus; assembly: GCF_003265705.2. NCBI lineage: Eukaryota > Metazoa > Chordata > Mammalia > Carnivora > Otariidae > Callorhinus > Callorhinus ursinus. Next base: position 93,147,105 of record NW_027397066.1, on the reverse strand, counting down.
ATCACCAGGGGAGCTTTAAAAATATATAGATTACAGTTTCCTTTCTCTCTTAGTCTACCCCAAGACTCTGATTTATTATAACTGGGATGAAGCTAGATCACTCTGATGAGATTTTCCACAATACTGTACACATTTGAAATTATGAGTCATTTCTGGAGAAAAAGGGTCACACTCAAATAGCTGATGATTCCACTGGCAATTTATGTAGAACTTCAAAATTTGGGAATTGCTTTCTTTGTACTATCCTTTATTTTAATGTATACATGTCCCTGTCACTGAGAATAAAAGTATTTTTACGTGCAGAAGAAATTATTTTGAGAAATACAAATGAAAAAGGGTGACATAATGGAAAATGTAAACACAAAAAGATCATTAAATCTGTGAGTAGAATGCTTAACTTCCCTGTATTTTCACTGTCTCCTACAATACTTCTACAAAATGTTGTCAGTATTCTTTATGATGTCAAAATGTGCTGGAAATATCATTATTGATGAATGAGGTAACTTATCAAATTAAAAGTTAGATATTAAATATCACCAATGAATTAATTCTGATTTCTTTCAAGACAAAAACATTTGTCTGAACTCAGATTAATGTTAACAAGAAGGGAAAAATTACATTGGGTTGTGTTTAAAGTTTTTAGATACCATAAATAAATTAAACTCACTCATACTAGCTTCTTTACATTAAGATTATGTCTTTTAACAGTCTTCTTAAACACTTATCTCAAGCCATATAATTGCGACTATTTTTGCCACAATCCCACAAAGTCACCCTAAGCTAGTCGTCACCCACTCAATGGTTGAAAGAGGTTCTTTACAATTAAAACTAATAAAAACCCACACATACGGTGCTGGCAAAGAATATCATTAAGAGTGCATGCCATTTATATGAAGATAATTGTTCTAACCAAGATAGGGTTTGTGAATTCAACTAAGAATGGGAATAGGAGTGTGACAGAAGAAAAAAGTGTTTAAAAAAATCTTGATTCCATAGAAGCCTCCACATGTAAATAGATATACCTGAACATATTTATTTAGACTCAAATGGGAAATCAAATCAGCAAAAGTTTTAAGTTTTTATTTATGAGTAGACATTAGGACATAAGAATAGGAAATGTCTAGATAAAGCTTAAGACCTCACCAATCTACCTTATGTTAGTGTGGTTTCTGTTAGTACTGATATATTGATGAAGGGATTATAAGAATTTATATAAAGACAATTTGATGTAAGTCCTAAAAATGTTATTGGGGAGGCACATGGGTGGCTCAGTCAGTTAAGCGTCTGACTCCTGATTTCAGCTCAGGTCATGATCTCAGGGTTGTGAGATCAAGCCCCGCATTGGGCTCCGTGCTAGGCGTGGAGCCTGCTTAAGATTCTCTCTCTCCCTCTTCTTCTGCCTTTGTCCCTTAAAAATGTTATTGGGATTTGCCATCGCTGAATAGTTCTAGCATGTAATACATTATACAAGACCACACTGTTATGTTGTCATTGTATTTTTAATCACATTATATTTGGTTTGGTGCCCAGAAATCTTTGTGTACTTGGGTCTTAGCTAAGTATCATTGCTCTCAGAGTTGGCCTTCCATTTGGAATCAGGCTGCTGAGTGCCTAGCAGAAGACTCAAGGAGAGAAAGGATGACCGGGCTAGTCACCTTCCTCCTACACAGCAGAGTTCACCCACAAACCACCAGGGAATGGCACAGTCACCCATTATCTTCAATGTTCATTTACAACTCATTCTTATAATGCAATTCAAAAGTTATAGAATACATTCCTCTCCACACTTGCAAATAACATTCTTCCATTTTAATAAAGTACACTAATTAGTAACTTTAAAAAGTATCCATCCCTCTATGTACCCTTACGACTTGGTGATAAGTACATTGTATATACTGAACAAGTATTCTCATTGTCATCAACTTAATAACCATGTGGACAAGGAGAATATAGTGGTGGTTGGGGGGTGGAGGAGCGGGTTCCAGAGGTTACCCTAGAAGCAGTGAGTCTTGTTCCCTTCAAGATAAAAATTATCTACATAAAAAAATAAAAGCAAAGAACTGATCAGAACTTTCTCTATGAAATTCAATAAAAAGGACTTGGAAAAAAGTTTGCTTTCTACGTGATCCCCTACAAAATCACCTTTCTGTGTCAGTTTAATAAATGTGAATATGCAAATACATTTTGAAGTCCTGATAAAATTGTAAAAAAGAATAACATAACATAGTCTATCATTGACATCAATTGCTATAATCTAAGGAGCAAATGTTGACTTTTAATAGGTGATTTTCCAAGAAATTTCATGAAATATCTTGATTCTGGATAGAATTCTAGCTATTCATGATAGAATCATAAACTTAAATTTATAGTTTCTTCTCAAACATGTCATTTAACTTATTCTCATGGTAATTAAATTCCTTTCAGTTGTAGGAAGGTATTTTGAAGATGAAGAAATTGACAGATTAAATGATTTACTTATGCCCTACATTCAGTGTAGGTACAAGACCAAGAAATCATTACCTCTTTTCCCAGTGAACTTTGGAGCCTGGGTTCAAATCCCAACTCTGCCACATAATATTTGCATATGATTAAGCAAGTCCCGTAAGCCTGAGTCTCAGTTTCCTTATTTGTAAAATGGTGAGAAATAATCCCTAATGTATAGACCTGTCTCAGGATTAAATAGTACAATGTGTGTAAAGTGCCAGATACAGGGCCACATTGGTACTCAATAAATATTATCTTACAATTTTTTTAATTTTATTTTTTTATTAAAGAATTTATTAATTTATTTTGACAGAGAGAGAGAAAAAGAGACAGCAAGAGAGGGAACACGAGCAGGGGGAGTGGGAGAGGGAGAGGGAGAAGCAGGCTTCCCGCGGAGCAGGGAGCTGGACGTGGGGCTCCATCCCAGGACCCCAGGATCATGAACCTAAGCCAAAGGCAGATGCTTAATGACTGAGCCACCCAGGTGCCCTTATCTTACAATTTTTATGGGAATCATAAACTCTGGCTTTTTGAATAGTATAAATTAAAATAAAAAGGATGAACTTCTTAAGCATTACAATGCTGAGAACTAGTCATACAAATTGCCTCTTATGACATACGATTTCAGTGAGTGTTGTAGACACTATGATGAATTGGAGAATGGTTTGTCCATGCTGAGACATGGAAAAAATATCTATTGTTTGAAAATAGCTGGTTATCATAAGTTTAAATGAGAAAGATTATTTAAGTATATGCATTATTTCAAGGATGGAATTGTTTGGGGTTTTTTTTTGCAGATTATCTGAAATTATGTTTTTCCAAATTTAAAAAAAAATATGTGATTGTAGAGAGAATATTATACTCAAAGTCACTTCCTACAACTGTCTTAGAAGTTTGTGAGAAATCATGCCTTTTGGCATCCTTCTCAAGTCTAAAATTCTCAGATTCTAGTGTAGAAATAAGACAGTTGGACATACAATGAAATGACTCAAGTTAATATAAGCTAATAATTAGAAGAGGAATATCCTTATTCCTATAAAAACCTAGAATGTCAATGTATTTTTTTGAGCAAATAAATGTTAGTTTGCTTCAACTAATCTTAATCTTGGTCCCTTTGCTTAAAGGCAAGTTTTATTCTAGCTCTATCATAGTATGACACATATATAAGATACATTTGGTACATATTATATTTAAATATTAGCTATCCAGGCTATATAGCTCAAAGCCTGAACATTTTTATTCTAAGATAAATTCTGCCAATAATGAAGTTGAAACTAGGTCTCCTCCTATACAAATATAGCCATTTTACAAAACCAGACCAACTGACCACGTGGTAAAGGGCTTATAGCTAGGCATGCAATGTGTTTCAAGTTTACAGTAATTAAAATTTATTTAAAATGTTTTATGGACTACAAAATAATAATGCAAAGATTCTTTTAATCAACAGCAAGGTTACAAAAGATTCTTAAAATGAGATCCAAATATGAGGCAGCCTAATTGATTTAATACTTAGTAATTTATACTTCAGTCAAAATCTTTTCAAAATCAGCTTATTTATTTTTTTCAAGCTCCATCGCTGGCTCTTGTCTGCATTGGAGCAGGTCTCATCTGAATTTTGCAAGAAAACAGGTTCATTAGCAAGACACTTTACAAATGGATATGTAAGTGATACTTTTAATCATCACTACAAATGATGCATTTCTTTATAGTTATAAAATGGCAACAGCAGGGGAGCCTGGGTGGCTCAGTCGTTAAGCGTCTGCCTTCGGCTCGGGTCATGATCCCGGGGTCCTGGGATCGAGCCCCGCATCGGGCTCCCTGCTCCGCGGGAAGCCTGATTCTCCCTCTCCCACTCCTCCCCCCCACCCCCTCCCTGGCTTGGGTTCCCTCTCTCGCTGTCTCTTTCTCTCTCTCTGTCAAAATAAATAAATAAAATCTTTAAAAAATAAAAAAATAAAACATAAATAAAACGGCAACAGGAAACAAAGTATAATTCTTAGATTACTTTCTGGAGATGGTGTTCCAGAGTGCCACCAATAGGTAACTACCCTTTTCTCATTTCTTTATGAACTACCATTCTCTATACCTTAAAGAATAATAATGAGGTCAATTTTTCTTCTCTCAGACCAAATTTTAGAACTGGCTCAAGTAGTTATGGGTGGGGAGCTAAAAAATTAATCTGACACAGGTAAAAATCTCAGCCACTCTTTTAGCAAATATTTGTCGTGCTCTGTAAATAAATACTCATATAATACCACAAGCATCTGCAGTAGAAAAGGGAAAAGGTTGGGTTGGTATGCTTAAAAAAAAAAAGAGAGCGGGGATAAGAACAAGAACAAATGACAGCTATGCCATTATTCCCACAATTTTCTTTGGTTCTAGCTTAATGGTATCACCAAGATGTGAAGATCAGACAATCCTGTCCTGTGACCGCATTATTAACCAATGATCTTGCCCACCGTGTTGGATTCAAGCTAAAGCAATGCAGCATCCAAGCAACTGAGATTATAAACAACTCTTGGCACTTCTCCATTTTACTGATGTAGTCTTTCAGTTTTAATAAAGTATAGAAAAGGGGGAAAATGAACCAGATACAGAAAGAAACCAGAGTGAGACTGAGAAATTTTCTAGGTGAATGCATGGTACTCTAGCTACGCAAAGTTACTAGGTCACAACTGAAGGCTGAACAAACACTCTTGACCAGGAAGTAACACACTATGCTTGGGAGAACATAAGATAAAAAAGATATAATCATAGGAAATTGCTTTATGTAGCAATGTTCCACTTAGAGGATTAGAAACAGACTGTAGTAGTTGTCAAGAAGGAAGCCGACTCCCACAAAAAGGGTCAATAGTACTTTTGATATTATAAAAAAGAATGACTGCATCCTTGAAATAAGGCCTTCTAAAGCTCAGACAAGCAACATTAAAGTTTTCCCCCAGAAGGGAAACTATACTATACTGCTAATTTTACTTAATTATGTTGCCTAATAATAGTCACTTAAGCTAACCAGTGGTGAAATAAGTAGTAAAACTGACATGGGATGAATCCCCATGTAGTAAGATCTCAATTCAATGTGGGTCCTCAAGTGTCTTTCCAAAAATGAGGCAAAGATAACATCCCCCAAATGGAAAGGTAAACATACCTATTACTGAGGAAGGGAAAAAAAGGCATTGAGCATATGGTTTATTGAGCATCTGGATCCGCAGTGCACCCCCAGCCCCGGAGTTATGTTTAACAACAGCTTGTGTACAAATCACTATTTTTATGCTTTGCTAATGTAATATGCCATTTATCACATTCTGAAATTATTCGGTGACCTACTTTGTTAATTAAGGCATTTCCAGAGCTCTCCTTCCCCTACAGAACCGGACCCCTGGCTAAAGAAATATTTCAGTTCCAGCAGGCTGTAAGATTATTTCCATTTAAAAAAAAAAGAATATTTTAAAAGACAGAAAGAGACAAGTCTATAGTTTAATGTAAAGGGAATCAATGTTTCTTCCCATTATTTAACCTTGTTCTTTTCACCTAATTGCTACAGTCAGTAGAGAAAATCATAAGATTAATGATGGAAAGCAGAAAATAAATGAATTAAAATTTTAGAGATGCAGGGACACAGCTCACTGCACCAATATTCTTAGTGCAGTTTCACATAGTACAGTGTCAACCTTCAGAAGGGGGGGAGAGTAAATAAAACCTACGGTTTATTCTTAATCAGAGATCTACATCGAATATACAGTCAGTGAGAAGGCGCAGTGCTAAAGATCTAGTAGTAGAGATGAGGAACAAGAAGGGGAAAATAACCTTCTAACCATAAATCAGCCCTTTCCTTCTACTATGACAAGTGTTCGGAGTTACTTGGAGGAATAAAGCACCTGGCTCTGAGATTGAGTAAGAAAAACGAAGGGAAGGCTTTGCGTACTTAAAGCGAAGGAAATTTGCCCTGTTCAGGCATCTCCTCCCAATGCAGCAAATTTGGACAGGAGCTATAGGCTGCAAACTGAGCTTGGAAATGGTGCAGGGGAATGATGGAGGGAAGGGAAGATGAAGTTGCCAGTTCTGAGGCTGGATGGTTCTACACAGAGCCTCAGAGGGAAGGGGTTAAAGGGATGCTCCTCATACCTTTCTTTTCCGTTCCATACGTTCCCTGGGGATTTTCCGTTGTTTTTTTCTCTCTCTCTCAAGGTTTTTTTCCTTTTCATCCAGTTCAGCCTCTCGAACTTTTTTAATAGAAGCAGCAGCGTGAGCCATTTTGCAGAGAAAATCAGCAGAAGCAGCTACCGCGGCTCAGTTTCCACTCCCCAGCAAGCCAGGTGATTTTAGAGCTAGATGGAGATGTGATTTTGCCCACCAGGGCAATGGCTGGCAGCCAGAGCACTCACGAAATAATCCACTCCGCCCCCGAGCTAGGTCATAATCTTGCTCCAGCCTCTGCAGCACCCATAATTCACCAGAACGTACCAAGGTCTCAGGCCAAGCCCCCCAGCAGCGCACACCTGCACACACGCAGGCATAGGTGTGCGCCCACGCTCGGAAGTGGTCCCAGGGGAAGGCGGAGCCCTAGACTCAGAGCTCTTGAGCAGTTGGGTGGCCGCAAGTGGAGGCAAGCATCCTACTAGTTGAAAAAGCCTTCCTTAGACACACATCACCAGTTGGAACAGTCTTTGGGGACTCCTCCAGACAGTCTGTGTCTTCCGACTGGAGCCAGGAAGAGGCCACGTCTGTGGAACTGCTAGGGGCGTGGGGAGCTTACTGCCGCTCCCAACCACACCTCTATGCAGGGTGAGAAGAAAATGGTGCAGTCTCACTAAATGACTCGCTGCAGCTGCTACTGCTGGTGCTGGTGCTGCTGCCACGGCAGCCCTGCTGTAGCGCATGACAGGAATTCCTGCCTTTTAAATCTCAGCCCTTCCCTCCTCCAAGGTTCATCTCAAGAAAAGAAGCAACGCCGCCGGCCGCCGTTCGGGGAGCGCACGAGCACAGCTGGAGTGCCTTGCCACCGCAGTTAGCAGTACCCGGGTGAGCGGTCTGGGAAGGGCTGGCAGTAGCCGGGTCCTCAGCGCGGCATTTACGGACCCGCGGGAGGCTGCGTTAGGGAGCTGCGTGAAGCTGGGCCTCCAAAGGAGCTGTCAGTGAGCACACAGCATAATCTGGGCTCAGCCAGGTTATCCCGGGAGAGAGAGGGGGCCGTCACAAGAGGCAAGAGGCGGAGTGGGGCAGAGGTCAAGAAAAGGGAGAGAGGGAGGCAGGCGACACCCAAGACCACTCTCCCTCGTTCTTAGAGGCACACGGATACTATTTCATTACCAAAGGCTTTTGTGAAATACCAAATTCACCTTAAGGAATGTGATGGAAGTAAAGCGGGATTAATATTTCTAGATGTTCCTGTTTATATCCAAAAGGGAGACACCGTGAAAGAAGAGGATACAGCTTGGTAACTCAGGATGAACCCAGCACTTAATCAGATCCAAAAGTCAGTCAAAGGAGAAAATAATTGCTACGGCATGGGCCAGCCTGTATGGGCACCGTGATGGTTCATAGGGCAGTTAACTTCCAGTCAGCACTATTATTAGTTTCTTATGTATGGGAAGCATAACCCTCTCTGACTTACACAGCTGAGGATTCATCTCCTTAAAAAAAAGAAAATCAGGGGCGCCTGGGTCGCTCAGTCGTTAAGCGTCTGCTTCGGCTCAGGTCATGATCCCAGGGTCCTGGGATAGAGCCCAGCATCGGGCTCCCTGCTCAACGGGCAGCCTGCTTCTCCCTCTCCCTCTCCCTTTGCCTGCCGTTCCCCTGCTTGTGCTCTCTCTCTCACTATCTCTCTCTCTCTCTGTGTCAAATAAATGAATAAAATCTTTAAAAAAAATCAGCTTCTATTAACTACCTGGTCTGGAAAATCTTGTACATTTTTGCAAGGAAACACACATAGACATTTAAGCTTCCTGGGAAGATAATATGTGGATTTGGGGAGGACTCCTATATGTTCTTAACCAGGTGAGTCATTGCTCACTTGATATAACATAATTGAAACATTTTCTCTCTTACGTACTTGGAGATAATCAGCAGTGATGGTGTCAAAGCAGTCATTAAGAATGAAGGTAGTTCAGGGAAAAAGCAGTGAGACTGGAGCTCAGGGTGTTCCTAACACCACCTGGCATTTTTTTCTTCTTCTAAATACTTTTAAAAAATGTTTACAACTAAGCTAGTCTTTTTTGATTCATGGATGTCCTTTTAACTTGAAAACATGTGTCCCAACAAAAAATGTGGCTGAGCCACAGACATACAGTGGTTTCCCTGTCAGTGAGGGTGACTCTTTTGGGACAATGCCCTTCCTCAGTCCCTTTAGAACTTGTTCATTCTATATCACAATATATTCTCCCCTCTGTAGATTTCCCAAAAGGAAGGTGGAAAATCACAAGCACAGCTAGAGAAGAAAGTGGGGAGTACATGTTGTAAAAACAAAACAAAACACAAAGAAACAAGAACAACAACAAAAACCACAAACAAACAAAAACCCACATTTATTTCATTAGCCTCTAATGAGCTCCATAGACCTACTTAGAAAATTGAACAGTATCAATTGAATTATGTTGTTTTCTAATGCCAGGGAAATTATACATTTTTAAAACTTTAATCTGATAACAACAAGTTTTTAGGCAGGGTTAACAGTTCTAGTCCCCAAGATCTTTCTCTCTCTCTCTCTCTCTCTCTCTCTCTCTCTCTCTCTCTCTCTTTCTTTCAGTAAACTCTACACCCAACTTGGAGGTCAAACTCATGACCCCGAGATCAAGAGTTGCATGCTCTATGTCCTAAGCCAGCCAGGGTCCCCTCCTTCCCTTTTTCTATAACAGTGTTTGACAGCGCTTTCTTTACTTTGTCTCTTGAAGGAAAGGTAATGAATCAGGTGTTAACTTCGTCAGGGTGTTAGTTTGGCTCACATAAATACCTCACACAGCACGTGATTGCCAAAGCTTTAAAAGCAATAATTACACCACTTCGCTTACATATTCTCATTATATCTTTAGATGCAATGCAGAGAAGGAAAGTCACTGTTTTTATAGTTAAGGACACTAGAAGGCAAATAACTCACTCCAGATAACTTTCCCAGGGCAGTTTGCAATGGCAGGAGGGCCAAGTTTAAGTACTCTCAAATCAGCCCACCTCAGGAGAAGGAACCCACTCAGAAAGCCCCATCGCGGGCTCTACTACTCAAATCACGAGACAGGAAATCTCAGACTGGTATGAATATTTTTAAATAAAATAAACCGACCACAAGTCCTTTCTTAGTGTGCAATGTTTCATTTATCCTTTCCCCCATTATAGAACACACTGCTTCCACATGAGATGGACAGCAGCACAGAATCCTTTTTGGAGTGCCAGGCACATTAGACGTTCCTACGCAGTGGTAACGTTGTCTCTCTACGACTAACTTACTCAATAGTAAGCTGTTGAGAACATGAGTTTTTAAAACCATACCTTCTTGTAGATTTGTGTTGCTCAAACTTTCCTATGATTTCTACTTGAACGGGAAAAAAATATCAGTGTCAGTCTATCTGAGGAAAGAGAGCAGGACGCACTCACCAGCTGACCTCTGCACAGACAGGGCACCAGGTTCCAGTCCCAGGAGCTCCCAGCCATGTAAAGGACGCACGCACCACATTAAAGGAGTCTTCCCATCAAGCTTCCCGCAGAGATATAATACTGGCTGAATTTTAAACTTGTACCAAAAGCTGCTTCCTTCCACAAAGCCTCTTGGCCATCAATGGGATAAGCTTGTGTCTGCCTTCAAAGTAAGGAACACAGTGTCGTTTACATTTAAACTTGAGAGCCAGCCTAGATAGATTGCCCTTCAGAGAGGACATACTTCATTTGAAAGACAGGAGAGAAAATGGCCATTTGCTGTCCTCAGTGTCCAGCACTCCATTGATCAGGATCCAAAGAAAATCCTCCGCAGACATCAGGCATCAGTCAGGGTATCGTTCAATAACAACTGAGCTAGCCATATGCAACTTAATCAACCTTCTCTCTCCCAGCCTCACTCAGGAGAAGTTGCTATGCAATTAAACAGCATATATTGTCACTCTACCACAAATGGAGTGTGGGTGGTAAGTGTGAAAAGAAGCAGATGCACCCCAAAGACAGTTAAAGCATCACCTAATCGGGGGGGGGGGGTCTGCTCACTTGAGCTATGAGCCAAGAGTTCATTCTACTCAAGTTCAATGGTGTTTATCTATATTTGAGGATGCATGTGTGTTCTGAGGCTCTTGAATGGTCAGGGTAAAGTAAAGCAAACTGAACCAATGACAGCATTGATATCTCACCCCCACTTTGTTTTACCGGAAGCCCAATTGATGACACAAAATTAATAAAGCAGAGCTTGCTAATACTACTTTCTGTCCATAACAGTTTCTATAAGGAGGGGATTTGATTAAAATTAGAATATCCAAATGGCATAGTTCTTCTACTTCTACTTCTACCTAATGACAAATACCACTGAGGAATGGAAGCAAGGACACCCCAGTTCCAAGTCAAAATAAGTGGATTCTATAGTTTAAGATGAGGAAGCAGAAGCGGTCTCAAGACCCCCATCTTCCAGCCTCTGAAACAAGCTCTTAACACTTCTGATGTTTCATAGAAACTCTCCAGCTAAGGGTACCTGGGTGGCTCAATTGGTTAGGCATCTTCCTCCAGCTTGAGTCCCCGGATCGAGCCCCCAAGCTCCCTGCTCAGCCAAGTCAGCTTCTCCCTCTGCCCCTCACCCTGCTCGTGCTCTCTCTCTCTCTCTCATTCTTTCTCACTCTCAAATAGATAAAATCTTAAAAAGAGAAAGAAAGAAAGAAAGAAAGAAAGAAAGAAAGAAAGAAAGAAAGAAAGAAAGAAAGAAAGAAAGAAAAGAAAGAAAGAAAGAAAGAAAAAGAAAAGAAGGAAACTTTCCAGCTAATAACAAGGGTAAGTACACAAGAAGCTTCCCTCTGGAGATCCCTTTACATAAAGAAGAGAAAGCCACACGAAGTGTAGGTCATAAATAGCATTTTGTCACCATAGACTGCAGCCCTATAATGACTGTGAGGATGGTCAGGGGATTACCAGCAGTAGCCACATCTGCAATGAGCAGAGGGAAGGAAAAGCCACAGTTCACAAGGAAAAGAGAGACCCAGCCTATTTCTTCCTGCATCCTCCTAACCCCTATCCCCAGCTCCATTCATTCATCCCAAAAGTGCGAACCCAGGTAACCAAAAATGAATATGCACTAACCTAGCTTGTGTAAATTGGAGTCAGCCTGTGTAGACGGGCTTGGATTGACTCATTGTGAAAAACCCTTCTGACAGGGCGCCTGGTTGGCTCAGTTGGTTAAGCGACTGCCTTCAGCTCAGGTCATGATCCTGGAGTCCCGGGATCGAGTCCCGCATCGGGCTCCCTGCTCGGCAGGGAGTCTGCTTCTCCCTCTGACCCTCTTCCCTCTTGTGCTCTCTATCTCTCATTCTCTCTCTCTCAAATAAAAAAATAAATAAAATCTTAAAAAAAAAAAAAGAAAAACCCTTCTGACATAAAATCCCTTCACTGAGGCTTCTTAATCAAATTTATTTTCTCTGTGCTTACTTTGACAGGAAATAAAGAAATAAGCTCATTCAGAAATTGGAAAAGCTTCACAAGGCTAAAATCTGTCTTCCTTTTAACTTACTATATGTTATCTTAGATTGAAAGCCTGGGAATTAATATTTGCCTTTCAAAGATACTTTGTTTAAATTAAACTTTTTCTCACTGTCACTCCTCACCGCATGGCATCTATCTCTGGTGCCACCTTTTTGTCAAACACAGCAATTGAGGGCCTAATGTGAGCCAGTCAAGAAGCACCAGGGATCCACTAGTGGAAATGATAAAGTCTTAAAAATCCAGCTGTTACACGTGAATTATTTTCAGACTTCCTGCAACAGCTCAGTCACTATGTACAATCTACACTGACTATAACTACAGATGTTCAGATCTCAAATAAAAAGCTGCTTCACAATCTTCAAATGCTTGACCTCAAGTTTTAAACCATTTCTACATATCTTTAAATGTCTTCTCAGGGCTGTTTTCCTCTCATAAATAAACTGTTATTCTGAAAAACATACTGATCTTGGATCAGAGAGACATTGCAGTTAAGCTCTAACTCCTGTTGACAATTTACTGTTGTGGTTTAAAATACATATAACTTGCCTTTTAAGTTTGTACCAGCTTTTCATAAAAACTCAGGGCATATTTCTTAGCCCTTTTATTTTGGTCAAATAAAAAGCACGAAATTGTGGTTAAGATGTAAGCCTGTCAGTCCTGAAGATCCCTGAAGACAAGATTTGTGTCTTTTATCCATAAATAAATTTTTATTTTTATTTTTATTTTAGAAATTGTATTTTTACTCAGGAGTTATAGGTTAGTAGTTTTAGCATCTCAAAAGAAACAACTTTATTGGTAATGGAGAGAGAAGTTGGATTGATGCTTGAAACTTTTACATTTGCATAATGTGAATAAGAAGTGCTATTGGGATAATGTGATGGACCATGTTTTAATTAGATTCTTTACAAAAGGCAAAGATGAATTTTTCTTGATGGATTTTAATGGTTACCTGTTCATGTATTTATTTTATTTTATTTATTTATTTTTATTTAAATTCAAGTTAGTTAACATCCACTGCAGCACTGGCTTCAGGAGCAGAATCCAGTGATTCATCACCCACATACAACACCCCGTGCTCATCCCAGCAAGGGCCCTCCTTAATGCCCAGCACCCATATAGCCCATCCCCCCCAACTACCTCCCCTCCAGCAACCCTCAGATCGTTCTCTGTAGTTAAGAGTTACCCATGGTTTGCCTCCCTCTCTGTTTTTATATTATTTTATTTTCCCTTCCCTTCCCCTATGTTCATTTGTTTTGTTTCTTAAATTCCACATGAGAGAAATCATATGGTATTGAGACAAAAGTATTTTTAATTGTTATCCTTTATGTGACTCCAAATTTAAGCCATGTGTCTCTTAAATTTTTGTGAAATAATTTATATTTGCATATAAAGCAGGAAGACTTAAAGGCTAGTAAATGTGGGCTTCAAATGACTGGGCTATTAATCCTATATTTTTATGGACCATGCATTTATAGCTTTCTTACTCAGCATTCCTGGCCAGTAAATTATTAGCAAAAATATCTCATTATTTTTCAAAATTAACAATAGAAAGATGGCAAAATGTAATCTTAGAGTATATCCAAATCTGCTGAAAATCAAACCTCAAATCAGTGACAGATGTTTCAGATCTCCAGTTTTCCAACCCAGTGCCCTTATCACTAAAACATGGCCATAAACATTTTTGGCAATTCCTACAATCTATTCTATACCCAGTAGAGTTTTTGTGCAATGGATACAGCTATAAATATAAAACACTTATAAAATATGTTGTTTCAATAACACAACCATTCAAAAAACAATCCCCTTGTGGCTGGACTGTTGGTACCAGAAAACTGAAGTGCTACAAAGGGCTCTTGTTGCATCCACTGGTGGTTAGTAATTTTTATGAAGGTATAAACATCTGGATTATTACTGATTCCGGATGCCACCACATTTAGTTAACTATCTCCCCGCCCTCCCCACATATACACTGATATAAAGAGTTTCCATGAACCATTTTCATTTCTTCACCAACAGATATAAACTATCCTTTTTATTGCAACCCTTGTTTAATCGACCTATAAATAAAATCTGTTGCTAGGCAGTCAATGTTTCTTGCTTTAGGCATGACCAGCACTTTTCATTTTTATACCTACTCATGCAAAGTCATAGTCCATAAATATGGAAACCAAAGCATAAAATTCAATCAAACTTTCTCTGGAAACCACATTTTCAAAGGTAAGGCAGACTCAAACCTTTTTGGCAACATGGTGTTTCTATCACTTCTAAATCAAATCAATCACTGAAAGAGGAAGCACCTACCTACACAGCGGATGTTTCCAGCAAATAGAAGCCACGTCATTCAGGCCAACCCTCCCACTGAAACAAGCTAGGAATGCTGGATAAAATAGAAATAACTTCTTATAAGCAACACATAGGTGACATGATAATAAGGAATTTCTGAAGGAAAATGAAACCACTGGGAGATAAACAAGCAGAGAAATTGTTTTTGTTTCCTGAGTATATTTCCCTAGAAAATGTGAACTTTCATTTTGAAAACATCCTAAGCAAGGGGGCAGAAATCAAAGGTCAGTGTCTATACAAGGTGCATGGTCTAATAAGGGGGCCTCCCTACAATCATCTGAAACCTCAAAAATCTAAACTCTTAGGCTATGGGTAGAATAATAAATAACCAGCACTCTAGCGCATTTACAACCTGGGTTTTATTGCCTGGAGTTTCAACAAAACTCAAGCCTTGAACTTGGTTTAGGATGATCTCCAAATCATTTTTAACCACAGAGACTTCAGTAAATACATATCTTCTGTGAAGAAGTGACCTTCAGGGGCACCTGGGTGGCTCAGTCGTTGGGTGTCTGCCTTTGGCTCAGGTCGGGATCCCGGGGTCCTGGGATTGAGCCCTGCATTGGGCTCCCTGCTCAGCAGGAAGCCTGCTTCTCCCTCTCCCACTCCCCCTGCTTGTGTTCCCTTTCTCGCTGTGTCTCTCTCTGTCAAATAAATAAAATCTTAAAAAAAAAAAAAAGAAGTGACCTTCATCCTTGGCCTCAAATTATTTGCATAAATAATTTTCCAAGTACAGTGACCAGCAAAAAAATCAAAGACAACCTAGCACACAGCAGAAACAACAAAACAGAGAAACAGACCCATAAAGACTTCAAATAACAGAACTATGTATGGACAAGCCACTGGACACAAAAGAGATGAGTTATAAAAGTAAAGAAATGAACAGTCTGGTTCCCCCAATGTAGTATCACTTGAGAAGTTAAGTAATCTAAATTCACTGAGTTCAAGGTTATTTCACTTTTTTTTCTCTAACTCTCCACCAAGCTATACTAATTTGCATAAGAACAGATAGTAATAAATGTTAGGTAAATGAGCATTTTAAGCATTAAATAAATTATAGAAACAGTATGTACTGTAGGACTGTATGTGTTATAGGACTTTAGAAGCTATAATTTTTAATAGAAAGTTTTGATAATGAATAAATCTTAACAGAAAATTGCATCCTTAAACATTTGAGAATACAAAAAGTCACCAAAATCTGATGAGGCATAACTGAAAAAATACAATAGATTATATTTTACATGTTGAAAATTTTATATGAAAACAAACTTGATGGTTTAGGTAGACACTTGAGCCAGTATTCAACCTAGTCAACTTAGGAAAATAAAAACATCTTTAGAGTTTTTACTGTTTCAAGTCCTGTGATACACTTAGCTCTCAATGTCTTCACAGAAAGCAAATTAACCTTTTCTTTCCTCATTTCTGGAAAGACATAGAAGTTCTTAACCCTTACTTAACAATGTCTCCATTCCCTCTATAAACATTGAGTGAGGTCCACTGCATATTAAAAGCTTATAGCTTACAGCATTATCCGCAATAGCCAAATTATGGAAAGAGCTCAAATGTCCATCGACTGATTAATGGATAAAGAAGATGTGGTACACACACGTGCGCATGGTGGAATATTACTCAGCCATTAAAAAAGAATGAAATCTTGCCATTTGCAATAATATGGATGGAGCTAGAGTGCATTATGCTAAGCAAAATGAGTCAGTCCGAGAAAGACAAATATGCCATATGGGTTCACTCATACGTAGAATTTAAGAAACAAAACAGATGAACATAGGGGAAGGGAAAGAAATATAAAATAAGATAAAAACAGAGGGGGAGGCAAATCATAAGAGATTCTATAGTTAAGAGAACAAACAGGGTTGCTGAAGCCGAGGTGGGTAAAAGAAGGGGCTAAATGGGTGATGGGTATTAAGGAGGGCACTTGTGATGAGCACTGGGTGTTTATATGTAAGCAATGGATCACTAAATTCTACTCCTGAAACCAAATTACACTATATGTTAACTAACTAGAATTTAAATAAAAACTTGAAACAAAGAAAAGAGAAAGAAGTTTTCTTAAAAAAAAAAAAAAGCTTGTAGTGTACTAGCTATTCTATACTACGTGTGCATTCTTCTCCCTCCAGTAAATTTATGTTTACCAAGAGCCAGGTATGTTTACTACCAACCTTTTTATCCCAGTTGTATTTGTTATTACAATAACATAATTTAAATAGGTCTTCTATTATCTAATGAAATATGGGGGCAACAAAGCTCTTGTTTTATGAAAATTAATGTGAATGCTTTGCAAGGACTTGATAAAGATGAATCCCTGACAAATACCACTGTTGAATTAGGGATATGGCCAAAATAAATGTAAAAGATTGGGGAGGAGGCTTTGGGAACCTCTAGAAATTCTGCAAGCAGATTGTTTTGCAAGTGTCTTTAAATTCTGACTCCAATTAAAAGACAGCAAACAAGAAAACAGAGATAATACCTATCAGTACATACCATCTATTCAAAAAAGACAAAGTGAAACCCCACATGATGGAAAACTCTTAAACGAAAGGTAATCATCCTACATTAAATCACTGGTAAAAGAATTCCAATCTACATGCTTCAAGTTAAAATAAAACATTTAAAGTATGTATATATCATTGTTTATGATTCTTCACTTTAACCATCTTTTTTTTAAAGTCCACCTTTTTTATTACCTATAAGCACATTACATAATATTAAATACTGAATAAACCAACTAAGTGTTGTTCACTAAAGGTTTTGATTTAATGTTTTACATATTCAAAATTAGTACAGTAAGGCACAGCTGAGGCATTAATGATTTTCTGTTAGGTGCTAAAGGTAGATATTCCTAAGCAGGATTCATCACTTTATGTTCTATTTAACCATCTTTTTTTATTAATTGGTCAAATAACATAATTCTAATATGTTATAAAACAGAGCTTTTGTTTGTGTGGTGAAGGGTCTTGAGTTTGGGTTTTGAATTCCAACTTGGGCTCTGTAACTTCAGGTACATTATCTAGCTTTTGTAAGCTCCAATCTCCTTTAATATAGATTTTTAGATAATGTCTACCTAACAGAACCGAGAGAAATAGCACATGTAAAACATCTAGTAGGTGCTCAATAAGTAGTAGCTACTATGATTATTGTTCTGAGAAAAAACAAATATAAGACATAAATATAATAGCATGAGAGAAAAGAAAAGTAGGCTTTTGAGACAGAAACTCAGGGAATAGACAGGAAATAAGATAGGATAACCCCAAAAATAGTGTGTGGGAAGAAAATGCCGATCACTCTGTATGGTCATGATCATTAGCAAGTTCACACTTCTTTTTATTTATTTATTTATTTATTTATTTATAGATTTTATTTATTTATTTGACAGAGAGAGACACAGCGAGAGAGGGAACACAAGCAGGGGGAGTGGGAGAGGGAGAAGCAGGCTTCCCATGGAGCAGGGAGCCCGATGTGGGGCTCGATCCCAGGACTCTGGGATCATGACCCTAGTGGAAGGCAGATGCTTAACGACCGAGCCACCCAGGTGCCCCATAAAAAAACAAAACAAAACATGTGCCTGAGAAAGTATTTATTAACCCCACAATAACACAGCTCTTTATGCTCATTTTACTTAAATGAGTTCAGAACCAATTCAGTACCAGGCCTCAATACAAATAAAGGGACACCATGCAAAAGCATTGTTTTGAATGGAAAAACAAAAAACAATTACCAGTAGACCACCAAGTAGGCATAGTTCCAAATGGAAGGCTCTGTAATAAGTTCTTCTGCTGATGGATTTATTACTAAGGCAAAGTAATAAATAGTCAAGAGATGGGATGCTTTTTCACTCTCATAATTAATCCCTAAAATTCAGTTTCAGTAGAAGGCAAAACTGGCCCCATTACCATAATAAATAAAGAAGTATACAGTTAACCAGTCCATTAATTTGACACACCTATGAAATACTGTGAAGAAAATTTGTTAAAATAAATGCTTTCTTCACTCATAAGATTGGAGATAAAATACTATCTTTCCTGAAACAAAATAAAAGCAAGCAAGACATACAATCACACAGTGGGAATTACAATTACAACTGAAGACAATCCCAGTAGGAGGAACTTCTGTAACTTGGACATCATTCTGCTATGTATTTTCCCTGCAGTGTCAGCATTTGGATTTTTACAGAGGGAAAAATATTTACAACTCTACCCAAGAAGAGCTGACTTTGAATTTGGAAGAGTATTTTTTGGATAGATCAGAGCAGAGAGTTTCCATTATCCTCCACACCTTGCTGGGGTTTTTGCAGAGACAACTCCAGCCCCTTATGCAATTAGAGCAGCTCCAGGTATATCTCCTTTACATATTGATAATCTCCATTTTTTAAAAGAGAGATTTATTTTTCTATTTGAGAAAGAGAGAGTGTGGGGGTGGAAGGGAGCAGGGAGAGGGAAAGAGAGAATCCTAAGCAGACTCTGTGCTGAGCATGAAGCCCTACACGGACTCCACTTCACGAGAATATTCTCATGACCCTGAGATCATGACCTGAGCCAAAACCAAGAGTCCGATGCTTAACTGACTAAGGCACCCAGGTGCCCCAATAATTACCATTTTGAGAAAAGAATTTACTGCTTAAAAACAAAAGAGTGAAATAAACTATACGTTGTGCGTGTAAATAGACATTACTGGAGTTTGATAGCCCTCTGCTGGATGAGAGAGATTAAATCTCATACAGGAATACTATTTGAGTAAACTCAACGCTTCATTTAGAGGACTACTCTAATTCTTGCTATATATTTTTTTGTTGTTGTTTAATGGATATTTTTCTGTTTTACAGAAGAGACAGGAAATATCCTTTCTGCCAATGTAACATTAAACTAGAAGAATCTAATGTTGATTTTAAATTCAAATATTGTGCAGGGTTTTTGGTTTTGTTTTAATAAAAATAGAAATTGAAACAAAGCAAGTGAAATTTGAACACAAGCAAGGTATTTGTGAGTTCTCAGTTGCCAAATCCCTAACTGGTATTTCTCTCAACCTCATTCTAGGTTAGGTTACTATATTTATAATTAAAGAAATTATTTGTTGATGTAGTCTCAAACTGTACACTAACATGCATTAAGTCAGTTCTAGTCTTAGAGGCATTTGAGTCATACATTATGATCATGCTTTTTGTTTCGAGTAAGAAAATTTCTCAACACAATGGCAGAATCATTCTAGAATATTCAACTCTTAATTTGGATATAAAATTTCTGAAGCATGTCAGGTCCTAGAATACTACTATCTTTACAAAAATTGTTTTACAAACAATCCTTGATGCTTATATCAAACCCAATTGGAAAATTATTTGATATGGGTTTGAAAACCTCAATAGTAAGTTCTAAAAAGAATTTGAGTCTTGAACTAGTCTCAAGATCTTGGATCAATTTCTGATTAATTTTACTTCACATATCTAATCTTTTTTAAAATCCCATCTTCCTGTGTATCATTTAAAACTGTTTCTTATTTTCAACCCTCTCTTCATATGCCTAGCCTCTGTCCCAGCTGCTTCCTAAACCATTGATAAAGTTTTGCCCCGTCCACAGTCTCTTCAACCGCCCCACACTCACCACGGAGACCATTTGATATACACTTCCAAATTCTGCTAATCCTATCTTGAGGCAAAAAGGGATTAAGGAATTCCTTTCAATTTGCAAAAATGTAGGATCAA
Organism: Callorhinus ursinus; assembly: GCF_003265705.2. Classification (NCBI taxonomy): domain Eukaryota; kingdom Metazoa; phylum Chordata; class Mammalia; order Carnivora; family Otariidae; genus Callorhinus; species Callorhinus ursinus. The sequence continues at coordinate 93,126,917 of NW_027397066.1, read as the reverse complement.
TTCACTTTTGCATCTCCTTTTAGATAACTGTGTTGATGCTTTGGTGTCAAAATGTAATCCCAAACTAGGTTGGTAAAATGCATAGGACTTCAGAAGTGCTACCTACTGACAAGATTTGCCTGTTACCAACTGCTCATCATTCTACTGAACCTCCAAACCTCCTCTCCTGAATTTCTGTTTCCACTCTTTACCTGCCTGCTAGGGCACTGCTGTCATGTCCATGTTAGACCTTCTCAGTCTGTTTGGATTATCACCTATTTCCTGGGGCCGATTTCAACAAACACCCCAACCACTGAGTATTCGGAATCCAGTTACTTCCTCTGTCTGCTCATTCATTGTCCTTAATTAGACACTGTCAGGAGGGGTCCCGAGATCCTGTAACAGCACTCCAACTATTGGTCTTAAGGGTTAACTTGCTTCAAGCTTATGTACTCCTTGCTTGCTGACCTAAGTGCCTTCCAGACCCAAGTCTACAGCAGAACTAAACTTTCCTTGAGATTTGTGGACCACGGGCCTTGAAAAGTGAAGGACCAGATTTCCCAGCAGATAAGGCCTGACTATATTTGGAAAACAGCCGCCCCGGATGTCAGCAAGTCTGTTCAGGATCATGTCAACAAAGGACTAGCCTAGGTACTTGCTTCTCCTCAACACAGGCCACCCCCCCCCCGCTCCCTTTTTCGGCACCTTCCCTTTTAAGACCCTCAAAGCCCATCTGGGTGGGGAAGATGGTCTTCCAGACGTTAGTCTAACATCTCCCCAGGCTTCCTGAATAAAGCAACCTTTCCTTTCCCACCATCGCTTGTGTCTTGAGTATTGATTTTCATGTGGCGACTAGTCCAACTTGAGTTCAGAACTGGTTCTCTGTCCAGTAACAATATTACACTTTTACCAAAATTAGGTTCTTCACCCTCACCCATTATATTTTATTTTACTAATTTTAAGTCACAGACTTAACTTCACTTGCCTTTTTTTTTAAATGATCCTAACTTCTCCTTTAGTTTTTTCTTAATTACACGTTTTTCACAATTCTTTTCTTCAACGCAGCTGTCTAGATTCGTAAAGTTCTTTGTGATAATAAAGTTTTCCAATTTTTTTAAAAGGGCAAAAACCTGCTTTTCTTTTCCTTCCCCTTTTCCCAACCCAGAATTCCCACCACATCGCCATCAAAATCATACACACACACACACACACACACACAGCATCTAACTTTTGAAAAAAAGGATTGTGGCATTTCACTCCTAGCTTACTGTTGAAAAGAGAAACAGGCTAGAGAATGATAATGCGGACAAAGGAGATTTACCCTTCAGCCTGTTCTAACTCTATCAAACACTATAGAACCCCAGGTTTCTGAGATTGTTGATATTTTAAAAATTACTGCCTAGGTAAGCAGTTTGTGTGTCTTCTGAGGGAAAGAATGAGAGGTGTGAATGAGGAAAGAGACAAAAATAACAACTAACATTTTTTTAACTTGCTAAAATTCAAATATTAGTCTTTTATTACAAAACTAGGCTTATCTTCCTCTTGTTTTATATTTAAATAAACACTGGGATTTGCATACACATTCCATTTCCTGAAAAATGACTAATGGATATATCTAATGTACATACTCTATCAACTTTATATAGCTGACTTTTAAAACACTGACAATAAAAGCTTATCCTCCTAAATGTTGATGAATCATTAAAGGCACAAATAATATTCACTGATGCATTCCCAGAGATCCTATGTGCTTCAAAAGTACTAAGCACCTATTTTAACTGGATTTTGCTTAGGGCTAAGCAGGATTCTAAATTATTTTAGTCACTTACAATAAATTCATGATGATGCATACTAGAGCAACTTTTTACTACTTTCAAAAATTGCTGTTAAAACATCACTAATATTTTCCTTTATTTAAAAAAAAATTCCATTCAAAGAACAATTTAGTCTTAGATAACACTGTTTTTTAAAACAGTTGATGTTTTTGGACCATGAAGGCTATCAAACTCAGCCAGTTCCTTACCACTTAAGCCTTTATTTCTTAGCATTTAATGCCAAAGTGTTTTCTGATATGAATAAAAATGGCTTTTCTTATAAGTTATAAAGAAATGAAATAAATGAAAGAAGAGAAGTTTCAAGTCTTCTTGGTATAAATGCTATCATAGTATCTGGGTTCCACACTAAGATCAATTGCATTTTATGTCGGCAATACAAAAAAAGCTCTATTTATGATTTAATCACACTAGGAGTAGACAAAACAAGGATGTATTTACATGGGCTTGATGAAAAGCTTCCCTGGGGTCCCTAATGAATTTCAGACATTTCAGATATTAAACAGATATTTTATAGTTGAATTTTCTAAGTAGATGAAAGCAAGTAACTAGGTAAATGTAACAGGGAGGAAAAGTAATTCTGTGAAGAACAGAAAGTAATTACATGTTGCATGTATGTTGTATTAACTTTTTCTTTGGTCCTGTTTCATTCTGCCTGCCTTCCCTCTCTCTCTGCGACATCCTTTTCTTTTGGTCCAAAGAGGAGAAAACTTAGAAGTACAGGGGGAAATAACTTGGGATGTCAGTCATGTATCCAACATTAAAGGATGGTACACAATAGTTTCACCACCTTAAAAATCCCCATGCTTCATTTATTCATTACTCCTCCATCTCAGCACAGAAACCCCAACACACACTGATCTTTCTATTATCTCTATAGTGTTGCCATTTCCAGAATGTCGTATAGTTGGAATCAAATAATATGGAGCCATTTCAGACTTAGTCCTTTCACTTAGCAATATGCATTTAAGATCCCTTCATGTCTTTTTGTGACTTGATAGTTCATTTCCTTTGATCACTGAAGTATTCCATTGTATAGATGCGACATAGTTTATTTATCCATTCACATATCAAGAGACATCTTGATTATTTCAGGTTTTGCATAATTATGACTAAAGCTGCTATCAACATGCAAGTGCAGTTTCTTGTGTGGACAGAAGTTTTCATCTCATTTGGGTAAATACCTAGGAGCATGACTGCTGGATTTATGGTAAAACGAAGTTTAGCTTTCCTAAGAAACTGTCAAACTAACTTCCCAAGTAACTGTTATTTGCATTCCCACAGCAATAAATGAATGTCCCTGTTATTCTACATCTTTACCAGCATTTGATATTATCAGGTTTTTGGAATTTAAAAATCCTAATAGGTGTACAGTGGTGTCTCGTTGTTTTAATTTGCAATTCCCTAATCATATAATGATGTCCAGCATGTTTTAATATGCTTATTTGCCATCTGTATTGTCTTTTTTTTTTAAGATTTTATTTATTTATTTGACAGAGAGAGACACAGCGAGAGAGGGAACACAAGCAGGGGGAGTGGCAGAGGGAGAAGCAGGCCTCCCACGGAGCAGGGAGCCCGGTGCGGGGCTCGATCCCAGGACCCTGAGATCATAACCTGAGCCAAAGACAGACACTGAACGACTGAGCCACCCAGGCGCCCCTGTATTGTCTTTTTAAAAATACTCTTATCTTTTCTTTTCAAGATTTTATTTATTTATTTTTCAGAGAGAGAGAGCACAAACAGGGGGAAGGGCAGGCTGAGAGGGAAAAGCAGGCTCCCTGCTGAGCAAGGAGCCTGATGCAAGACTTGATCCCAGGACCCTGGGACCATGACCTGAGCCAAAAGCAGGCGCTTAACTGACTGAGCCACCCAGACATCCCTGTATTGTCTTTTTTAGTGAAATGTTTGTTCCAATCCTTTGTCCATTTTTCAACTGAGTTGTTTGTTTTCTTATGGTTGAATTACTTTGAAGAGTTCTTTATATATTTTTAATACAAGTCCTTTTTACCAGGTGTGTGTTCTGCAAAGATTTTTCTCCCATTCTGCAGCTTGTCTTTTCATTCTTGTAATAGTGTCTTTCGCAGAAGATTTAAATTTTAATGAAATTTGCTTTTATAGATCATACTTTTGGTGTCATATCTAAAAGGCCAAGGTAACCTAGATTTTTTTCCTATGTTATCTTATAGAAGGTTTATGGTTCGGAGTTTTACAATTAAGTCTTGATCCATTTTGAGTTAATTTGTGTGGAAGGTGTAACATCTGCATCTAGATTCATTTTTTGAATGCAGATATCCAATTATTCCAGCACGATTAGTTAAAGACTACCTTTTCTCCATTGAATTATTTTTGCTCCTTTGTCAAAGATCAATTGACTATATTTGAATCAGTCTATTTCTGAGCTCTGTATTCTGTTCCACTCATCTATGTGTCTATTTGTTCACTAATACCATACTGTCTTCATTTCTGTAGCTTTTTAATAAGTCTTTCGGTTGGGTAGTCTCAGTCTTCTGACTCTTATTCTTCTTCAGTATTGTGTTGGTTATTATGGATCTTCTGCCTTTCCATGTAAACTTTAAAATCACTCTGTCAATGTGCACAAAATAACCTTGCTGGAATTTTAATCAGTGTTAAACTTATAGTTCAAGTGGGAAGAAGTGATGTGTTAACAATACTGAGTCTTCCGAACCATGAACATAGGATATTTCTCAATTTATTTAGCTGTTCTTTGATTTCTAGCATTAGAATTTTGTAGTTCTCATGTAGTTCTTATATATTTATACCTTGTTAGATTTATACCTAAGTTTGTGATTTTTAACTTCAAATTGCAATTGTTCATTGATGACATATAGTAAAGCAATTGAGTTTTGTATGTTAACTTTGTATTCTGCAAACTTACTATCATCTTTTATTAGTTCCACAGGTTTGTTTGCTGATTATTTGGGGTTTTCTACATAGAAAATCATGTCATCTGTGAACAAAGACAGTTTTATTTCGTTCCCCCAATATTTTTATACATTCCTTTTCTTGTCTTGTTGCACTAACTAAGCTTCCCATATGATGTAGAATAGGAGTATAATGAGAGGGAACATTCTTGTCTCGTTCTCAGTCTTGGGGGAAAGCATTTAATTTCTGACCATTTATTATGATGCTGGTTGTAGGTTTTTTGTATATGTTCTTTATCAATTTGAGTAAGTTTCCTCTATTCTTAGTTTGCTGAGCTTTTTTTTTTTGGTTTTTTTTGTTTGGTTTGTTTTTGTTTTAAATCAAAACTTGATATTGGGAGTGCCTGGCTGGCTTAGTCAGTGGAGCATGTGACTCTTGATCTCGGGGCCGTGAGTTCAAGCCCAACGTTGGAAGTAGAATTTACTTTAAAAAAATCAAAATAAAACAAAAACAAAACAAAACAAAAAACTTGAAATTGGATTTTGTCAAATGTTTTTTCTACATGTATTGATATGATCATGTGATTTTTCTTCTTCAGCCTGTTGGTATAACCGATTTTTTAATGTTGAACCTTGCATGTCTATCTAGAATAAATGCCACTTAGTTATGATGTACAAATCTTTCTTTCACATTGCTGCATTCTCTTTGCCAGTATTTTATTGAGAAATTTTACATCTATTTTCATGACAGATATTGGTCTATAGTTTCCCGTTCTTGTCATGTCTTTATCCGGTTTTGTTATCGAGGGAATGAATACTTGTCATCAAAGCATGCCATCTGACACAATTTGGTACAAAGATCACAGTCAGGAAATCAATCACATCATGTAGATAATTCTAGCACAGCACAGAGAGAATGAGTGTCTCACTTTAAGCTAATCCAATGAGACAAAAAGAAAAAGGAAAAGTGCACTGGACAATTTTGTAAATAACAGACAATCGTAGTCAGAAAAGAAATTAAAGGAGTGGTAATATTTTGCCCATACAGAGGGCCAAATAAAATAGCCCTTGATGGCCTTAGAGGCATTAATACTGGTTTGGCCCAAGGTTGACCGGTAGGCTGGGTGTTCCAGAAGCCTATTTGCATGGTACTGTGGCTAAGTCCACTTGTTTTTCCTTAATAGCTGTTCTCCCTTCTTGCTTTGATAAAATCATCATAATAATAGTTGGGCACATGGTTGCCATAGTAGAGGCTACATTTTCCAGCCTCATCAGAAGCCAAGCGTGATCATGTAATTATGTGATGACCAACACGATTTTTTTTAAAAAGGCTTGCTTGCAACTTTTGGAAGTGTCCTTAAAGACAAAGCATGACTACCCCTCCCTACCTTTCTCCACTCCGCTGGACATAATGGTTAGATCTTGAACCATCAGTTCAGGCGATGAGGTAGAAGCCTCATGGTGAGGATGGCAGAACAGAAGATAGGAGGACTGTGGATTCCTGACCCAGTAGAGTGCGTACCTTACCAGCCCCGGATTATTCATGTCCCGATTTATTTTATGAGAGAGAAATGAACTTCTAAGTCATTTAAGCCACTATTACTGTGGCTCTTCATTGGTTCTAATGGCAAATCAGTTGTTTAATCAGTTAATCCTAATCGATGAAGAGACCAGGGAGCCTTTTGGTAAAGAACTCATCCAAATGGAAGAAGGAGCAAATCATGGGAGATTCGTGCAGTAACAAGGTCTTCCTCATAAAACTGCAAGAGTTGGCTGCTGTTGCAGACATTTAACTCCCTGTCAGCTCCCAAATCTTCCGCATATTTGAACTTCATACAAAGAATTGGGATGGATTTTATAAGGCACTGAGGCACAGGCAACATTACTTCAATCACCCTTCAGCATAACACAATGGGGGATGAATTCCAATCAGCTAACACGTGTCTTTGGCACCTGAGGTGTGCTGGAGACTCAGTGGAGCCTGGTGACAGAGCAGTGGGCAGTGAAAGAAAAGGGACAATGTGTTCAGACTCTCAGTGGCCCCTGATAAGATGCTTCACACGACTCATTCACGAGCACATGTTAGATCCCACCTGGAGATGCTCCCATCCCACCCCCACCCCCAAAATAAGAAATACAAGAGTGGTGAATGGGGCAAGAAGAGCAGGCTTTTCAGAAGACTGTGATACTGACACAGGTCATCAGAGAAGACAGGTGTCTATTAAACTGACTCCATTTGTATCCATGGCTGATGAGACCTAAGAAAATTTGGACATCTGGATATGGTCTCCATTTGCCACTGCCTGAATTACTGTTAACTAATACAAACCCACATGGACCAAAACTATAGAAGAACATAAATGTGAGCATACACAGACAGTGAGAGGTACAGTATAAATGTATTTAGATGAGACACTAGGCAAAAATAAAGATTCCAGAGTTCCTGCCTTCGGCTAGAAATCAGAAGGAAGAAAGGTATTAATGGTGGCCTGGAGGAGGTGAGCAGAAAAGTCTGAGAAAAAAATTTAGTAGTGGTGCAGATATTCATGCCTAACTCATAACTGGCCCTGACTAGTCCAACTATTGGAAGTTCTCTTTTTCCTATGCTGAGGATTTGATTTGCTATAGAAGAATTATTATTACACTTATAGCCAGAAAAACACAGTATCTGCTTTACTTATTCTAACCTAGACTCTTTCCCTGATTTCCCCTCATTTTATTTATGATTCCTCTTTTCTACTGCTGTGGACAACAGAATAATAGAGAGAAATATCAGCAAGAAAGGACATGCCAAAACATAGTAGTTTAAGATCTGAATACTTCTTGTCTTCATTCCTGAGACTAATCACAGGCAAACCTCCTAGTTACCTATATTCATCATTAAAATCACTTCAAATTAACAATGCCATTGTTATGTGGCTCCTTAATTTTTACTTATATATGTGCAATTTCAGAGTTCTTGGAGTATTTAACCAAAATTAAAAGCTGTAAGAAAAAAAAGGTACAAAAGAAAAAACAGGTAATATAATAAAGATATATTTTAAGGAAGTATCAGCAGAGCAGAGAGAAGATAGCCAGACAGAAGTTTCTTCTCTTAGAAAATGAAAATCAGTGTAAATCTTTCTCTATGAAAAAGTTCTGAATAACAATTGCATGAAAGCTTCAGCTAGCATCAAACACTTTTTTCCATCCCAAGATTAGAGGAAGACAGTTCCCACCTCCCATGCTGGATGTTCCATTTCACCAGCCCTGCCACTTAATGCACGTGTATGATCTTAGCTAACATGGAATGGCTCTTCTCTAAATCTCACCTGTTGCTTTGAATCTAGCAGCGATGCTATTCTTCAAAGACACCACTGGAGGCCAGTCATGCTACAGTTTGTACTCCAGCCACACCCTAAATTTAAAAATGAATAGATCTAAACTACAGTTAGAAAACAATGCTTTGTGACTGCACACATAAATTTTGTGTGTACACAAATCTCATTTCAATGTTAGAATTCAACCCAGTAGTAAAATTATTCCTGCAGAAAAAATGGAATCTGGTTCTGATTTCAATGAAATACCTCCATCAACCCAAAGATCACTAAATACGTTGATTATCTCAATTGTGGTGATGGTTGTCAAAACATCCAGTTGTACACTACACTAAATACCGTGGTTAATTATATCTTTAAAAGCTGCTAAAAAAAAAAAAAAGAAGACGATAACTGAGAACCACTGCAGCTTTAACTTTAATACACTGCTCTCCATGACAGTAAATTCTTTTGGCCCTCTTGGAGCTGAGGTAATTGTTTAGAATACATAATCAAAGGTTTTCAGTTAAATGTCCAAATTTTTAAACTTTATATAAATGGGATTCCCTCAAGACCATCTCTTTTCTAATGACTTAAAGTCTTTGCCTCAGAGATATGTTGATAAGAGTCTTTACTTATTTATGAATCTAATGATTAAGCAAAATAGCATTCCCCTAGTTTTTAAGAAAGTACTCTTTCTTTTTAAATCATAGAGTACTTCAATAGAATATGACTTGCAGATATATTCAAATAAGCAGGAAAAAGTGACTTCATTTAATTTGCAATCACTTCAACATCCAATTCAATTTAAATATTTATTTACTGTGGGGCACCTGAGTGGCTCAGTCAGTTGGGAGTCTGCCTTCAGCTCAGGTCATGATCTCTGGGTCATGGGCCGCTTCTCCCCCCACCTCTCCCTCTGCCCCCCCCCCCCCCCGCTCAGGCTCTCTCTCTCAAATAAATAAATAAAATCTTAAAAAAAACCCCACAAAATTTATTTAGTGTGTTGGCCACATGTTCACCAGGAAAATTTATCATTACTAATTGAGAAAGAGAAACAAAAGCAACCAACTAAGGAAGGTTCAAGAGGGGTGCCTGGGTGGCTCAGATGGTTAAGCGTCTGCCTTCGGCTCAGGTCATGATCCCAGGGTCCTGGGATCAAGCCCCACATGGGGCTCCCTGCTTGGCAGGGAGCCTGCTTCTCCCTCTCCTCCTGCTCCCCCTGCTTGTGCTCTCTCGCTCTCTCTGTCAAATAAATCAATAAAATCTAAAAAAAAAAAAAAAAAGGAAGGTTCAAGAAGTTCTATTCATTTATGAAGGTTTCATTTTACACTCGGGTCCAACATAAACACTGGCTGAATTAATTATGAATTTGAGACAGATTTTCACCAAAGAAGAATCACAGTGAATTCCAAACACTTAAGTTCTTGGTTATCATAGAGCTGATATTTTGCTACAAACCCTATTACTAAAAAAGGGAAGCAACAAATTTCAATGAATTTTCAAATAGTGAACAATTAGGGTGAAGTCACTGCCTTTCATTCAGTGAAGATTTGTAGCATGCTTGCAATGATTCAGCCACTGTGCTCACATAGTGCCTGGACAATAAGGTGATATAAGAGAGGACAGAAGACTTTTATCTGAAGCTTTTTTTAAAATATTTTATTTATTTATTTGACAGAGAGAGACACAGCGAGAGAGGGAACACAAGCAGGGGGAGTGGGAGAGGGAGAAGCAGGCTTCCCGTGGAGCAGGGAGTCCAAAGCAGGGCTCGATCCCAGGACCCTGGGATCATGACCTGAGCTGAAGGCAGATGCCTAACGACTGAACCACCCAGGCACCCCTTATCTGAAGTTTTAATACATGTGTCGATACTATTACATAATGAGCAAAGTTTCAAAGAGCAAATTATTTCTTTTGAAATAATGAATTTGGGATTAAATATAGAGACTTAGAGCATATATTTGTGGCTGAACCAGTAATTTAATAATCTGAAAGATTTTCTGAAGCTTCTAAAAATACCCAACATAGTGCCACAAAACAGCAGTGATCTTAACACCTTATCACAAATTCTCATAGATTAAGATAACATATGTATAGGGGCGCTTGCCTGGCTCAGTCAGTTAGGCATCTGCCTTCGGCTCAGATCATGATCCTAGGATACAGGGATCGAGCTCCGCATCAGGCTCCCTGCTCAGCAGGGAGTCTGCTTCTCCCTCCACCCTTCCCCCTGCTCATACTCTTTCTCTCTCTCTCTCTCTCAAATAAATAAATAAAATCTTTTTTTAAATAACATAGGCATAATTATTGTGTTTTGCTAGTTCTACAAAATCCATAAAGTAGTACTATAAGCATTTTAAAGCACTTAATATTCTAATATCCATAAAAGCCAAGAAGGTTAAATGACAGGTTCAAGGTCAAAAGAATTGGGACTAGATTATAGCCTGCCTAGTCCCCATGCCAGTGTTTTTTCTACTGGGCACTTTGTCTTGGAAAATGTTGCTGCTTTTAATTTTTCAATTTTTTTTAAGTTGGCTCCATGCCCAGCATGGAGCCCAATGTGGAGCTTGAATTCATGACCCTGAGATCAAGACCTGAGCCAAGATCAAGAGTCAGACACTTAACCAACTGAGCCACCCAGGTGGCCCAATTTTCAGTTATTAAAAGCATATCTATATTGGTACAACCACTTCAGAAAACAGTTTTGCAGTATGTCATAAAGTGGAGAACGTGGAAAAAAAGGACATTTATATATCTGTATAGGAAATTTAAGGAGAAATTTATTATTCCATGTGCCACGTAATCAATAATATAGTACATTAGGGAAACAATACCTAAAATAACAACTGCAAGCACTTATTAACCACATACTACATGCAGACAGTATTCTACAAATCTTACAATCATTACCTTATTTAATCCTTACAAAAGTATAGGGTAGGTAATATGAGTACTTCTATTTCACAGGAAATGAAATGAAGATTACAGAATTAACTTGTCCAAAATCAATGTATATTAAGTGTCAAGGAATGAAGGATATTAAAATACAGAGCATAGTAAGTGACTTATTCATATTTATACAACTAATTACTAACAGAATACAAATGCTTTAGCCCAGGGCTGCTCAAATTTTAGTGATCATCTGAATCTCCTGTTGATGTAAACACAGGTTCTGATGCCCTGGGTCTGGGCTGGCACCTGAGATTCTGCATTTCTCACAAGCTCTCAGGTGATGTCCATGTTCCTGGTCTATGGACAAATTACAAATAGCAAGGATTTGTACCATCGTTTTTGCCTGTATATTAAGTTGCTTCTATTTCTTCCTTGTATTTATTAAGTTTAATATTTATTAAACTGCTGTCCTCACAGTCAGGAGGGAGGGCAGTTCTGCCCTATCATAGGTTCTGTATAAAACTTTGTTATTTATATAGTGTATATTTTGATGACGTGGCTGGTAATTCTGTGGCCAGATACCATTCTAAAGAAATAAGTCGCTTAACCGACTGAGCCACCCAGGCACCCAAAAAACAATGTTTAGAGTGGAAACACAAGATTTTATTTTATAAGGAAAATCCACAGTTTCCACCAATCTTTATATTGATGGATTTTGTTTTTATATCTGTCATTACAGTAACTATGACTATAAGTACTTACATTTCATACCAAATATTCCAAAAGCCCAGTAAAGTTTAGTCTCTTGCACATTGTAACAATGTCTAAAAACCCAGGGCTTTGGGAAATTCACGGGAGACTGGATGCATGTCTGAGAAAGACAAGCCAAGAAGCGGTAGAAGAAAGTGACTAAGACCAGACATGGGAATAAAACTGCCAGAAACAAATCCCTCTACTCTGTGAATCTGGGCAAATTTTATTTCCTCTCAATATTCTCATCTATGAAGGGGAGCTATCTCACAGGGATAAGTGAGTTAATTAATGTGGAATTCTTAAAATATTGGCACATAATAAGCACTCAATAATGTTAGCTACTATTATTTTTTTTAAAGATTTTGTTTATTTGTCAGAGAGAGAGAGAGAAAGCAAGCACAAGCAGGGGGAGTAGCAGGCAGAGGGAGAGGAGAAGCAAACTCCCCGCTGAGCAAGGAGCCCAATGTGGAACTCGATCCCAGGACCCTGGGATCATGATCTGAGCCGAAGGAAGATGCTCAACCAACTGAGCCACCCAGGCATCCCTAGCTGCTATTATTTAAAACAAATCTGGACAATTTTCAAAATTATCCATGTTGATCTATTTCATTTCTTTGTTTCAGAAAGTTGGACTACCATCATTTGGTAATTTTTCTTTCTAATTAATCTTAAAGTTGCCAGTTGGTGTGAAAATCATAACTGTACTCTGAGAAAAATTTCATCATGACAACACAACAAAACTCACAACATTTAAAATATATATATATATATATATACATCAAGTGTCACCTCTTATCAAGACTCTGCCAATCCATGGGTGCCTGGATGGCTCAGTCGGTTAAACGTCTGCCTTCGGCTCAGGTCATGATCTCAGGGTCCTGGGATTGAGTCCCACACTGGGCTCCCTGCTCAGCAGGGAGTCTGCTTCTCCCTCTCCTGCTCCCATTGCTCGTGCTTTCCCTCTCTCAAATAAAAAAATAAAAATCTTTAAAAAAAAAAAAGACTGTGCCAATCCAAAATTCGATCAAAGAATTTGACTACTATTCAGTTTTCCTAAATTTCTGAATTCAGAATTCCAGGCAATTTGGAGTCATAATTCTTTTTCTCCAATTCTTTGAAGTCGTTTTAGAGGGATATTGAGAGAACTCAAAATTTCAGGCTGTGTTGGATTGGACATCAATATGATGCTAAGGATGACGGATAAGCAGCATTTTAAAAGCAGCAGGTGCAATCTGTGCTGAAGTATTACTGCCAAAACCGGGTTTAATGGTATGGTTTCATAGGCAGAATCTGTACCACTGTTATTCAGATCTTGATCAGGAGGCAGATAAACGGAACTCTTGTGTTCATCTTTTCACTTTGCACCCCTACACCTGAGAGTCTCCACTCGTTGTCACTGATGTACCATCGATATGCCCAGTAGCAGCCCCCAACTTCTTTAGTTATCAAACATCAGGGTGTTTGGCTCTTTTCAGCCATAATTCTGTCACTGTTTCAAACTCAGATGCCTCACAGAGGCAAGCAGGTTATGCAAGTATGGGAAGTGTGGTCAAGGTGACCAGGTTGTTAATAGTTTTTGACTCATCGATACATTTTTTTAAAGTCTGACTATAGTTGAAACACAATTTTACATGAGTTCCAGGTATACAGCAGAGTGACTCAACAACTGTATACATCATGCTATGCTCACAAGTGTGCTGCGCTCACCACCATCTGTCACCATGCAATGCTACTGCCGTACCATTGACTATACCCCCTATGCTATACCTTTTATTCTCGTGACTTCTTCATTCCATAACTGGAAAACTGCATCTCCCAAGGTTGTTAATTTTTAAGAACTTCTTCCTAAATAAAGTCCCAGAATCTCACCCAGCCCTCCCTTAGAGAAGATATCCCTGGAGGATATCTTTTTTGTAGCGCCATTTAGGTTTCCCACTTTAGAACTCATTTTAGCACACTGCAACAATATTTTGAGATGCCAAAAGGAATTAGATTTTAGAAGGCAGAATTAGGATGGAGTTATCTGGCATTTCTACATTAGTCAGGATAATTCCATGTCCATAATATGATTCCACAGACTTCTTGGTGTGAGAGTATCTGGGTCTAATATTATTAACTACACCAAGGATGGCAAGACTTGGACTTCACACAATTTTTACTCATTGCTTGATTCTACACACACAAGCAACAAAACATTTAATTTTTAAAAATCACATTTTATTACATTTCAGAAAACCAATAATGCTTCTGAAGCTTGAGGAAAATTTCTATGCCCTATGAACTACAGATTATCTTTCAAATCTTTTTCATTTATTTTTAATCTATTAAAAACTCCTTTCAACTGTAAGTCCTAGCATCTTCTATAAATCTTAATAATACCTTAGCTTACAGAGGGCTCTATTTATAGACTTTCAAGGTACCTTCACACTCATTTTCTTCTTTCAAATATCTCCTTCACAACAGTAAAGTATGACAAAATTAGAAGACACATTTAAGAATCTAAAACTTGACTTTCTAACATTTTTAAGTGCTTTGGTAACAGTGCAACATAATACACCTTAAAAATTTAAAAACAGAAAAGAATAGTGGCCGATTAAACATGGTCATAGAATATTTGCAGCTCCTCCCATCAAGAGATAAAATCCATTTTCCACCTGTTGAACCTGGGCTGGCCTTATGACTTGCTTTGACTTACAGAACATGGTGAAATGGCACCGTGGGAGTTCTAGAGCCTAGTTTTTAAGACATCTTGCAACTTCCATCTTCACCTTCTTGGAATGCTGCCCTGAGACTACCCTATAAGAAAGCCAATAGAGCCTAGTGGAGTATGAGAGAACTTAAATTGTTGTTGTTTTAAACCATTAAGTGTTGGGGTGGTTAATTATGCTGTGAAAATTAACTAGAGCAGAACTAAGGATAAAAAGATCAAATGATGCATTTAAGCAGAACTGATCAGTGACACCATGCACATTAAAGCCAGAAAGGCCTGGATTCCAATTTGTGACACAGTCATCCAACTTCTCTGAGCCTCAGTTTACACATTGGTGTAATACGGTGTTAATTATGTCTGTGTAACAACTGTGGCAGGTCAATGAACTAGTTTGTTCTACTAGCAGAAGTAAAGGCCCTTTTGCAGATAAATGTTAGTTTCCATCCCAGCTCAGGTTATTTGACTTCTGTTTCAATGTCTTTTGAAGACAACAAATGTTCTTCTTTTCTAAATACCATTTTGTAAAAGATTAATAGTCCGAGGTTTTTGAGCTTTGTTACATGAAGTCCATTCAGATAAGACTATGATCATGCTTTTAGACATGTGAGGCCAATTGCTGATGATGGTGCGCTCTAAAAATCTTCACCTTATATAGGTAAACATCTCCACTTTAGAATTATGTTTGAAAATGAAGGATGATGCTAATACTAATGAAGGCCCTCTCACCTAGCCAGAAAGGCGCCTGTGAAAACTCCCAGTGACCCAGTTGTGCCTCTCGGGGAGCTGCCTGCTCCTCTAGAGAACCCCAGAGTCCCTGAGCTCAAGTTCTATACAGCCTGCAGTTCCCAAAAACATTACTAGTTCACCATAGTACTTATTATAATGAAGAGCATCAAGGGATAGCTGACACAGCAATTTAAACATATCCAGTAAAAAACATTCATGGTTTCTGATTTCTTACAGACAGCATGCAATGTTATTCTGGGAATTCTAGAAACACTCAGTCTTCAAATAGAGTACCAATGAGGTTTTGCAGATGCCACCAACACTGCTGCCGCCCAGCCAAGGTCAGCCCACCCTGTTCTTGGACATGGCAGTCAAGGACGAGCCCTTAGGCTACATTGCCTTCAAGCTATTTGCAAAAAAAAGTTCCAAAGACAGCAGAAACCTTTTGCATTCTGAGCACTGGGATTTGGTTATAAGAATTCCATATTTCACAGAATTATTTGGGAATTTATGTGTCAAGGTGGTGATTTCACACACCATAACAGCACTAGTGGCAAGTCCATCTACGGGGAGAGATTTAATGATGAGAACTTCATCCCAAAGCATACAGGTCCTGGCATCCTGCCCATAGCAAATATTAAACCCAATACAAATCATTCCCAGTTTTTCACCTGCACTGCCCAGACTGTGTAGTTGATGGCAAGCATGTGGTCGTTGGCAAGGTGAAAGAGGATATGAATATCGTAGAAGCCATGGAGTGCTTTGGGTCCAAGAATGTCAAGAGCAGCAAGAAGTTCGTCATTGCTCACTGTGGACAACTCAAATAAATTTGACTTGTGTTTTATCTTAACTACCAGACCATTCCATTCCTTCTGTAGCTCAAGAGAGCACCACTCCACTCCCATTAATAGGCAACATCCTATAATCTTTGGGTTCTCACTGCCATTCTTTGGGGTCCACCTTTTCCTCCCTCCCTCCAAGTCTAGTGGGATTGCAGAGTTAAGTCTATGATTATGAAATAAAAACTAAACCAAACAGAGTACCAATGAAACCAGTTTGAAATGAAATCTGTTGAGGTTCAGAGGATAAAACAGTACACTGGGAAAATTTATGTTCAGAATCTAGGATGGAGATAGATATATATGAAATATATATATATTTCATTCCTAAAGGTTTCCAGCCAGGGTGGAAGACAATAAAGTAAATTAATTCTAAACAATAATAACGGTCATTCAAAATATGTGAAATCTCCTGAAAAGTAATATGACTTGAGCAAGGAATTGCAGTTAGGATATATTACTACATGTATCTCTAGGACTTATGGAAAGTCCATGTTTTTGAGGAAACTAGGAAACCCATTATTTTTTAAAAATAATTATTAAACAACATACATATAACTTTGAGATTCTGATTTTTTTCCCAAAAACTGAAAATTAAAGTAGCCTGGGAAGTGCTCTTTATTTGCTTCAACTGAGGAAATGGATAACTCATCTCCCGTTGATGTTATTAATTGATTGTTAACAATTTCCCCTGCTTTTAAAGAGTGGCAAAAAATCATAGAGAAAAAACAATGAACTTGATGCAATGAATAAAATGTTAAACTTCTATAGAATAAAATAACTCAGATTAAAAAGGAAAGGAGTCTGAAATACTTTATTATAATATTTGAAATTTTTTTTAACTTCGGACCTTCATAACTTTGTTCTGTTTTCCAGCCTCCTCTCCCATGACTCTCCAACATACATTTTTTAAAAATCTCATTAAACATTTTTTAACAGATTTTATTTATTTATTTATCTGTCAGAGAGGGAGAGAGCACAAGCAGGGGGGAGGGGCAGAGGGAGAAGTCCCAATGCGGGACTCGATCCTAGGACCCTGGGATCATGACCTGAGCCAAAGGCAGACGCTTAACCGACTGAGCCACCCAGGCATCCCTCATTAAACATTTTTTACATTAATTTATTTTTATGTAATCTCTACACCCTCTACATCTAGAATGCCCTTTCTTTCCTTCTTTTCCTATAAAACTCCTATCCATCCTCCAAATCCCATTTCAGCATCTTTGCCTCCCCGGCGCAGGTATGCTACCTCACTATGCTTTGTTCTTTTATAATGGCACCTAATACATTTTATTGCAACTTACTGCTTATACATATACGTGCTGTTTGAAAATAAGCTTCTGGAAGTGAAAGGCTGTCTTAGTCACTTCCATATTCCTCTCACCCAACATATACCTGCCACACACAGTGGCACTTATACTGTGACCCCTGGTGACCTCTGACCATTCTCCTTCTTGCTCCCTATGTTTCAGACTTACTGGCCCTTCTGCTCCGCATTGAGTACGCCAAGCAAGTCCCCTTCTCAAGCACATATACTTGCTATTTCCTCTGCCAGGAATGGACTTACCCTGATAGTCACAAAGTTGACCCCCTCACTTTACTCGGGTCTCTGATCAAATAACACCCCCTCAGAGGAGTCTTCCTTTCTTTAACCACCGTAGTTTATATAGCCACCTATCACTTTCTGTTCTCTTCCCGGACTTTAGTTTTCTTCATAGCATTTACTGCCATCTGACATTACTGATCTGTTGGTTTATGTGCTAAATGTCTAGCCTCCCCCACCCTGCCTCCACTGGAATATAATCACCGTAAGGGCAGAGACTTTATTTTATTCACAGCAGGTCCCTGCACCTAGAACAGGGCCTATCACATGGTAGGTACTTAACATTTGCTGAATACATAAATGACAAATGTTTGACTTACATTGAATTGCAGCTACAGGGAAAACATCTATGAATATAAGCCAAGAATGGAACAAAAGTGATTTTGTTAAGGTAATACAGCAATGAAAACTCTTTTCAAATTCCCCTTAATTTTGTCGTGTTGATTTTTTCAGTAAAAACAGAAGAGTTTTTTAAAAGCAAAAAAGGGGAGTCTTGCAGATTTGGCTGCCTTTTATCAACTTCTGAGATACATTTCAAAAGCAGGCAAAATGTGTTCAGGGTCTATATTAATAAAGTATAGCAGTTCTTCACGTATTCTGAGGCAGTTTTTATGTTATTATTAAGTGTAACATATTATATTAGTCTATTATAACCTTCTGATTAATGATTAATAAGTATAACACTGGATCAGCTTTGTGTCATATTTAAAAAACCTAACTAAATTGACTTACGATATACAGAGGCTCAAAGCTAATATGCTCTTGCTAGGTCCTCTGTTCTTTCCATCTTTCCCCCTTCTCTTCTACAGTCATGCAGAACTTCTCATGAGCTGTTCCAGAAGATGAGAGCCTATCTCTCTTAAAAGAAAGTTAGATAAAGGTTTTCATTTTCATATGCAAAGTCAGAATTTGCAAACATAGATGACTTATAGGTAGGCAATGCATACTGCCACCGGGAATAATGGGGGAAAAAATAACCTACAGAAATGTAAGTGCTAGAGAAATCTATAAAAGATGAGGGCTGATACAATGAGACTGGGCATAAATAATATATATATATGTACTTATGGAAAAAATACATATAGAAAGTGCATCATAGGTGCAGGGACATATATATTTCATATAGGATAGCCAGAGTCAGAACAGGGACAGAGTTAAAGAAAAGGATAAATTTTACAAATCAAGAAATATACACAGGTCACAATAAGTGAGGAAGTACAGAATAAGTTCAAGTTCATTATGAATCTAACCATATTTATTGCATGCTGACTTTAGCACCCAGTATTTTGTATTGGTTTTATTTCCCAGTGTTTATGACTTTCTACTGAGCTGTCCTTTAAATATTTTTTCTGAAGCCCAGATGTGGATATAATATTTTAGACTTATTTCTGAATTTAAGTCAAATATTTAAAATGAAACTGAACTTTGTATTTTACATTTTAAAAAGCAATACATGTCCAATTGAACTCTTACTCATCCTTCCAGAATCAGTTCAAATATCACCTCCTCCAGAGCACCTTCTATAGCACCCATTCCATCCCCTCCAAGGCCGTTAGCCTCTACTCCTAGGGCTTATAAGGCTCCCTTCTTTCATCACCTTTATGAGAGTATAAGAAGTTTCAGCTTCCTCTCTGTCTATCCCTCATGAGACTGGTCTGGGGAAAAGGGACCTTATCTTTTATCTCCATACTGAATAATTCTAGGCAATAAAAACTCAATGAAGAGGCAATGAATAAAACGTGAAAAGTCAACTGTACTAAATAAAAGCATTTCTTGAAAATAGTAGAAATAACTGTGGGTTCATTTAGAAATACATACATTGGAGCTACAATTTGATGGCTTTTGTGGATGATGGCTTTTGTGGATTAAAAGAAAAAGGCATGGGCGCCTGGGTGGCTCAGTTGGTTAAGCGACTGCCTTCGGCTCAGGTCATGATCCTGGAGTCCCGGGATCGAGTCCCACATCAGACTCCCTGCTCAGCGGGGAGTCTGCTTCTTTCTCTGACCCTCCCCCCTCTCATGCTCTCTCTCTCTCTCTCTCATTCTCTCTCTCAAATAAATAAATAAAATCTTTAAAAAAAGAAAAAGGCATGATATCTGTCCACTCTTGGAATACCCTATAAATATTTAAAAGCCAATACACAAGATATGCCTGCACCAGCAAAATGAAAAAAACCAGCAATGCTGATCTGTCATTTCAGTCACCTTGGCAATTCTCACATTATCTGCATCTGTGGTCATGTGTATAGATTGTACAAACTGAAAAGTCTACAGTAATGGTCCTTTCCAGTGTCCAGACAGATACTACAATGGGTCATGAAAACAGCACATAGGGTTATAGTTCTCACTCATCTCACTTTTACCTTTGAGGCTTTTGAGGCTTTTGAGGCTTTTGAGATAATCATTTAAACTCTATGAGTATCTAAAAAAAAAACCCCAAAACAAAGAAAAAACCCAATTCTGTGAGTATTACATTCCTTGTCTAAAAGGAGAGCTAAAAATACCTACTCTAACTTTCTCAAAGGGTCATTAAGGGGCTCAAGTGGCATAAAGACCTAGAAATACTTTGTAAAGTACATGAGGACATAGTTATTCTTAATCACAGAAATTTATTTTAGCATCATAGAATATTTATATAATCATTATAACACAAAAGGATGTGTTGTATATATCTTCTAAATAAAACTGTCATTCTGCTTGGCAATTTTATTTAAGCAACTGCAGAAAGAGGGATTTTTATCCCTTCACTTAAAAATAATCACCAGAAGAAAAAAAAGGGGAACAACTGTTCTGAATTGCTGAAATCTAAGAATAGCTCCTTAATCATCTAAATGGGATTCTATTTGATGACATAGCAACCCCTCTAGTTCTAAAACCCCTCTAGTCGTAAACTTACTCAATTACAAATTAATAGTATTTAGTTTCCAGTGTTTGTTTTTTAGATTTATTTATTTATTTCAGAGAAAGAGAGAGAGAGTGCGGGGGAAGGAGCAGAGGGAGAGAGAGAGAGAGAATCCTAAAGCAGACTCCCCGCTGAGCACACAGCCCAACTCAGGGCTTGATCTCACTGCCCTGAAATCATGACCTGAGCCAAAATCAAGATTTGGAGGTTTAACTGACTGAGCCACCCAGATGTCCCCTAGTTTCCATTTTTAAAAATAGCCTTATTTTCAATACCATTACTCTAAGGACAATTTTCAGTTGTTGCTTGAACACAGCAATTACCATCACTCTCTCACCTTAGTAGAGAAAGCTGGTTATTCACCAAAAACTCATGCCGCCTTTTCATGAAGAAGTGTTGTTTTTGGAAAATAGCCACCCCACTGAAGACCTCATTTTCTCACTCCTTTTGCATTTGGTTAGACCATAAGACACATTATGGAACCTAAGCAGAAGAGATAGGGACCCCTTTCAGGGCTGCAAAATCCTCCTTCAGGCCTATAAAACCCCCTGCATAATCCTCCACATTCTCACTTCCCCAGTTGGCAGGGGATCAACCCCGAGGAAGATCTCAAAAGCCCAATGTTATCAACCTGAGTTTCTAAGCAAACCTATACAAGCCCAAATCCCCAACAGTTGCATGTAAAAGATACAAAGCCTCATCCCCCACTAGACTCCATGTGAAGCAAAAATATGCTTCTTTTGTGCTAAGTCATGAAATTGCAGGCTTATATGTTATAGCAACTATCAGCCATAACTCTTGTATCAGCTAAATTTAGCATAAAATTTCAATACCCACTGGAGATATAGTCTCAGGGAAAAAAAGCTCAAATGAACTGACTCAAAATACCAGATATACAAAATCAAATATTTTAAATTTCCTATTGGCTAGTTTCTTTAATGACATTAAGATTTCTTGCTGCCTATTGGCTAGATTTCTTGTTGCCTAAGCAACACTACCACTATAAATCAACATATCTATGTTGTGGTTTTGACCTTCAATGCCTACATGATTTTGCTTGGCCCAGAGAGTTTTATAGATTACAGAGTGGGAAGAATAAATAGTAATCCTGCTTTTCCATTCCTTACAGCCATGGACTTTGTTTGAGAATGGAGTTGAAACCAGATGCAAGTCACTTGTGCTATGTAACTGCAGGAGGAATTCAGAAATTATAAAGACATGCACTGTGCTCTCAAGATGGGGCTGAGGGCATGTATCTGAGAGTAACTCAGATTCCTGTGCCCCAGGCTGCCCAGACATATTCCCACCTTCCTAGGTGACTCCCACACAGATTTTGTAGTTTTAAGCAAGACCACTTTATAAAGCTGGCTCAACATTTATAGCAGAATTTACATGATATTTTATTTCAAGAAACATAACAATGAAAACTAAATGTATAAAATTTAAAGAGAGAACTGGGAATAAACTACTAAGGCATTCTGCACATAATATTCATAAGATGCAAAGTATTTTAAGTCAGAACATCTCAACCATATTTTCTCTCCGTGCTTGTATAATACCCACAATTGAAACAATTATCCACAATAGAGGAATACTCTCATGTATGTTTCAAATATTGAAGGTGAATTGGTTTTATAAAGAGTTCAATGGATAAAATGGAAGAGGAAATTGTGCACTAAAACTAAATATCTTTCATTAAGTTTTTTTTAATAGATTTTTGTTATTTATTTGACAGAAAGAGAGCACAAGCAGGGGAAGTGGCAGAGGGAGAGAGAGAAGCAGGCTCCCCGATGAGCAGGGAGGCCCATGTGGGGCTCGATCCCAGGGCCCTGGGATCATGACCTAAACAAAAGACAGACGCTTATCCAACTAAGCCACCCATACACCCCTTTCATTAAGTTTTAATAGTGATGGGCATTTCATCATTAATAGTGGTATAAAATTAATTATTAAATAAATTAATAAAATGTGTAACTTTTACAAAATCTAAAAATAAATGTAATCCTAAAGAAATAAGAAGTAATGGGGCGCCTGGGTGGTTCAGTTGGTTAAGTGTCTGCCTTCGGCTCAGGTCGTGATCCCAGGGTCCTGGGATTGAGCTCTGCATCCGGCTCCTTGCTCGGTGGGAAGCCTGCTTCTCCCTCTCCCACTCCACCTGCTTGTGTTCCATCTCTCGCTGTGTCTCTCTCTGCCAGGTAAATAAATAAAATCTTTTAAAAAAAAAGAAGAAGAAGAAATAAGAAGTAATGCATTCTGGCAGCAAATAAAGCTGAATTATTGTAGACATTTGCTGCACATTTAGATGCAAAATATAAATCATGCAAATTGAAATTCAAGTTAGTACAAAACTTTTGTACATTACATATAGGTTTTCATGTATTTTTTTTTAGCATATATTTATTGAGCACTTAGAACCACTGTACTAATTGCTGGGAATATAAGTAGGATCAAGTTATTTTATGAGAAACAAGATGAAAAAGTATAGAATGTAATGATTGAGTTCATTTAATTATAGGTAAAAAAGATTTCCTTAAAGAAAAAACATCTAAGTGGAGACTTGACAGATGAGTGGCCAGTTTTAAAGCACTTTATCATCATTAAAAGCACTTTATCACTTACATGCAAAATTATTTGAAGTCTAAACCAAAAACTATTATGTATTCTCCACAAGTGATTGAAATAATTTCTTCAAGGGAAATTATTTCCCGAGGTGATTCCTACCTAGAGTCATATCATCAAAACACCTTGATTCTACAGCAGAAAAGCAAGACAAGGCAAGATTCTAAGAATCTGCTAAGAATAATTGCCATGATAGCAAAATTTTCCCCAAGAATTGTCAGTGACAATGAATTTTTCACATTAAAAAATAGATTTTTCTATTAAATATTCAGCTTCTTATTACTTTATTGCTAAATGGTCCTACATGTCATGCTGCTAGAATCAAGATAGTTGAATTAGTGGTTAAGTTAAATGCAATCCAGCTTTATTAACTGGGAGAAATGCCCCATCATTCTAGCTGGGCATCAAGGAATGTTACCCTGGAATGGAATCATGTTCTCTGAAGGGACTAATGACTATTTAGAAGTATACTCCTTTCAAACTTGAAAGCAATCAATGTCCAGAGGAACTTCCCACTGATGTCAGTTAATGCTGAGTTTTTAAATGTAAAGTGGTAAGTGCTACTAGGTACATGCAGTAAAATCTTATTAATGGGACTAATTAAAAGAAAAGACATTCTGGGGCACCTCTATGGCTCAGTCGGTTAAATGCCTGCCTTCAGCTCAGGTCATGATCTCAGGGTCCTGGAATGGAGCTCCGCATCAGGCTCCCCGCTCAGCGGGAGGTCTGCTTCTCCCTCTCTCTGCCCCTCCATCCCACCTCCTGCTCCTGTGTGCACGCACACTCTGTCTCAAATAAATAAATAAAATCTTTAAAAAAAAAAGACATTCTGAGTTAGTGAAAACTCTATTTTGAGTTTTTTTAAAAAGAAATTCAACTTCTTTAAAATATACAAAATAAATTTCTGAAGTCTGATAAGAATAATATATATTTTATAAGTAATGCCTTTGAAGGGCTTGAAAACAGTTTGCTCATGTGTTTTATAGATTAAAGTGTTTCCATACAATTTTTTCATATGGTCAATGCGTTGATAATAGATCAATGTGGAGGTTACCACACTGTAGCCAACGGACTTTCCTGTGTCTTTTTCCTCTGCCCATCCCCTCCCTTCCCATCTCTGCTATTTGCTCTCCAAAGCATCCCTGGTTTCATCTCCTTTCCCATCTCCCTTTGCCTTTCTGTCCTAGGGAGACTGATTCCAAATACAGTCCTACAGACACAGAGGTGTGAAAAAAGAAAACAAAATCACCAGGTCACTCTCTCACTAACCAACAGATGACAGGGCACAGATTTAAGAAAACTAGTGAAGCAGACCAAGCCAGTTACAGGTGTGACAGATTTTTTTTTCCAAGTAGGAGAATGTCTTGCTTTTCCTTTGAAGGGATTCTAAAGGCCTTGCATATACTCGGTAATTCCAGGCTTGAATATTGTAACACATAAGAGTATAAAGTCATGAGATTGGTTTTCTTGTGTAGCCTAGTCATAATTCATAATCATATAAAAATCACATAAAAATTTTTATAATCATATTAAAAAATCACATAAAAATTGGTCATGGCTCAATTTAGACCGTGACCTTGAACTTTGATTAGAATCTAAGTCTTATAGATAGAGTTGATATTAATTACACTGAGCATATATTCTCAAAACTATATGAAAAGGAGGCCTACCAAATTGTACACTTGACAAACAAAACCGCTTTCCCGACAGTTTAAAAAGGTTCCCCGGAGCTTTTGTACTTGATTTTATTATTCCTGATTTTCGAAGTCTTCTAGTGATAAAGAACAACAATGGAAAATACCATTCTAGGTTGACCGTGAAATGATAGATTGCTTTAAGAAATGAAACCGATTCCACTGTGATAAACCATACATGAATCTCTTCCTTAGGAGAGTAATATCAACAGCTGTGTTCTAGAGATCATCTTAAAGTCCAGCTAACCCATGTGGAATGTTCATCATTTTCCAAAGTCACGAAGGACCACACCCAGGTTAGTTAGAACTATATCCTCCAGAAGCAAGATATTAAGGAGGTTGGGCTTGCAACTGGCTCTCCTCTCTTAAATTAGTAGTTAAATTGGCTTTGGGTTTTCAGCTTTGGTTATGTTTGAATATTTTTTGCTTTAGTGAATTTGGGTATTTGTGGTATACTGAGGGAAAGTCAATCAAGACAAGGACCCACGTGCAATTGAAATATTTATTTCCTCAGATCGGATCATTTTGGTAATGACACAGTGATTCAGATTAATGAGAAAGAAAGTCAACATAAATTAAAGATGTTTTTAAAAAGAAATACAGTTATAATTATATTCAAGGTCACTCCTTTAAAAAACATTTTTTAAAATGTGCCAAGCAGTATGCTGAGCAGTAAGAAACCTAAGGTAAATAAAGCATGATCCCTGTCCTCAAGTATCCAAGACTCTAGAAGAGAAAACCAAACATAAAACACAAATAAATGCAATTTAAAGATGTGGAAGTTAAAAGGTCAAGAAACAGTGTAAGTAAACAAAAAGCACTGGTAACTACTTCTTGATGTATCACCTTAGAAACCTGGAGTCATCTTTATACCTGATCTATACCTGTTGATTTTACCTCCTAAATATTTCTTGAATCCTTCTAATCCCTGATTACTAATGCCCTCATTGAAGAAATCCCCATCTGTCATCTGGATTATAATAGCTTCCTTACATGTCTCCCTGCCTGATAATATAAATATTATCATTATTCCTTGTCTTCATCAAAACTCCACTACCTACAGGACAATGTAGTTTACTTTTAAGGCTTTCAAAATATGTGGTGCCTACTCACCTTTCTTTGCTTACCAGGCTCCAGAAAAAAAAAAAAAAAATCATAGAATGACTTCAGGTAGGATGTCAGGGAAGGTGTAATCAGTAAGGCAGAAAGAGAATCAGAACAGTGTACTTCCCATTGTAAAATACATCAATAATATTTCTCTTTTCTCAAAAAGGAGGCAATACTGCTCTATAAATTCAGGAATAAAACATCTAAAGAAAACATAGCAGGATGGGCTCATACCTGGGTATTTTTCAATGTTAAAGGAAAGGAAAATGTCCATCTACCACAAAATTAACAAACAAACTTTCTGAAGGCAAAAAAAAAAAAAAATAAGTGCTGACAACTCTGTGGGAATTCAGCTTAATTTTAGAAAAAAAAAACAAAAACCCATAATCCATCTGTGTCCAGCCAATGCCTCCAAAAGGCTGTCACCCCTAAATCATTAGTAACTCAGTGCTTCAGTTCACTTGACCTTATTTCCCCAGACACCACTGCTGCTATTGACCAGCAGCATTCAATATGTTCATATGATAATGTCATAAACAATCCTCAGCAACTCTGCCTTCTGGAGGTGCTGCTCCTGCCAATGACATCACAGCTTGTCAGCTCAATATGCCACCGGCATATGGGTTCACTTTAAGTGGTGATAATAAATAGCATCAGGCCATCCAGTTACACTCCATTTTGAGATCACATTATGAAGCGGCATGAGTCCTGTGCAAGGCAGGAGGACTGTTGCTATTTTACTGTCTCTTAGCATCACTATGTACAAAGGAAAAGAAGTGCGAAAAAGGTGAGCATGACCGTGTAACGACTAATATTCTAAAACTGCAGGTTAGAAACTTCTTTCTTACAATATTTTAGAGGAGATAATCAGAGAAAGCCATTATGATTCCTATTTTAAAGATGAATAAACTGAAGTGCAACGGAGTTTCCCAAGATCACCCAAGAAGCCGTGGCCCTTGCTTTGTCTGCGTGTCTTACATATTCATCACATTAGCAGAAGCAGATAGAACCATCCTCAGTGGTGTCTGCTTTTTATGCAGGCATATTCCAGACACCCGAGCAGGCTCACTCCTGAGAATCTTGGACTCAGGCTGTGGCTCTGTGCAACGACTCAGTGGGCTAGCTGCCGGCTTGGATTCAGTAGCTAGTTGGGAAAAGTGAACAACACTTGCATGGAAGCTAAGTAGAAGCAGCCTTCCTTGGGGACAGCTTGAACTTACTAAATAGTCCATTAGTTTAAGGCAGCAGATATGCACAGAGATACAGATCGAACTCACAAAGGCATGCTTTCTTTCTGCCTTTACTAATTGGATAGAACTCCTTTTTGTGGCTACTGGTTAACAGAACTGGGCAGATGGCCCATAGAACTGAAGGAACACTAAAGGTTCGCTTAGCCCATCCACCTGGGGTTTTTTTTGTTTGTTTTGTTTTGTTTATTAAGTAAGGTCTACACCCAACGTGGGGTGTGAACTCATCACCCCACGATCAAGAATTGCATGCTCTATGGACTGAACCAGCCAGGTGGCCCCCCACCGACCTGTTCTTAAGTAGAACTACCCTTAAAACAACCCAGATTTTTAAAGTTATATTCCTTTAAATTTTTTTCCTGCATGGGTGGTTCAGTGGTAGAATTCTCACCTGCTTTTAAATTTTTTTCCTAATTGTAAAAGTAACATAAACTCATTGGAAAGATTTTGAACTATACAGAAAGTTATCAAGAAAAAATGTTTAGGGGATGCCTGGGTGGCTCAGTCCATTAAGCGTCTGCCCTCGGCTCAGGTCATGATCCCGGGGTCCTGGGATTGAGCCCCACATCAGGCTCCCTGTTCAGCAAGGAGCCTGCTTCTCCCTCTGCCTCTGCTGCTCCCCATGCTTGTGCGCGCTCTCTCTCTCTCTCTCTCTGACAAATGAATAAATAAAACCTTAAAAAAAAGAAGAAAAAGAAAAAAAGTTTAAATCACCTGCAATTCAGTACTTCAGATAGGACCATTGTCGTACTTTGAAATGTTTTCATCCAAATATTTAATGTGTATATTTTTTATTTTCAAAATTAACTTTCTTATATCCTGCTCTTTTTCTCTTAACATTGATGGGAATCTTCATATGTTAAATATTTTTGGAAAATACTAATTTAAAGGGCTGTCTTCTCCTCTCATATGGATATGCCATGATATGTTTACCCATGTTTCTATAGGTCAACAGTCAGGTCTATTATGCTACTGATAAATGATGCTACAGTATCTACTTATATAAATCATACAAATTTCTAATTATTTCCTTAGACAAATTCCTAGTGAAGGAATTATTAGGATCCCTGATACTTCAGATTTTATTATTTTTATTACGACACTGACAAGTTGTTTTCAAGAAAGCACCAGTAATAATATAAAAGGGACCTTTTATGCTCATCAGCTTTGAATATTATGTTTTATATTTCTGTTTTAATTTGGTAATCCAAAAGTATGTAAATATTTCTGAAATATATTTTATTTTTGAAGACATACAGAGAATGAGATTCGACAACCTCCCATGACAAAACCCCTGCACGGCTGATTGGAGATAAATTGCCTTGGAATATAACAAAGTCTAAAATGTTACAAACACTTACTGTTGTTGTTTGATGCAACATAAAGTTAGAAACAAGAGATAAAGTGATAATGAGACATAAAGGTAATTTAATCATCTTTCGGTCATACCACAAATCCTCAAAGAGAAGATTTCATGGTGTCTTAAGTAAAATAAATCAACGGTATTTTTCTCCCTTATTTGTCAAAAAGATACTTCAAATTTGTCAACCTCAATATTTAAACTTCTGTATCTCCATATATATTACAAATTCTCTTAGCTCCATTTTACATGGTAATCCAATGAGGTCATTAGCTAGTCGTAATTTCAAATATTCACGGATAAACTAAGCATGAGAAATGATATAAATTCCCCACTCTTCCAAAATTAAAAGTTCCTGACATCAATCCATGTAGCAGATTTACAACAGGACAATTGTTCTCTAATATTTCTCAGTCCACAGAAGCACCTCATAATAAACATCATTTACTTCTTTTTTCTCCTTCCCTCCCACTTCCCTCCTTCCCTCTGTCCTTTCCTTCTACAATGGTAAGTAGCTAAGAAAAAAAAACAAAAAAACAACCTCCCAGCAACAGTAAAGTCAGATACTAATTCATAGGTTTCTTGTTAAAAAAAAAAAAAGAAGAAAAAGTACTGAATTATTCCCTACAAAAATGCAACATGATCAATAATTAAATATAATGCATTGTATATTTCAATGCTTAGAATGTGAAATCCTGCAGTGAATACAAAATCATTTTCTAATATCATTTCCTTCAGAAAGCTTGCCTGATTAAGTGGATCAATCTACAGTTTACTAAGCTTTGTAATAGACCGGCAATTGGGATTTAAATATTACTGATATTGGAAGAAAGTTAGCAATTCCTAAGAATATAATGCCTCAGAGCAATGTTTTTTCAAAATGTAAAATTCTTAGCACCAACAACAGAATTTCCTGGGATGCCTGTTTCAATGCAGATTCTTGAGCCTTTCTCCAAGTTACTGAACCAGAATCTCAGTAGGGTTTGGAATATCTTTTCTGATCAACATTCTCAGATATGCTTTTGCATACTGACGTTCAAGAAAGGCAGATGATTTCTGTTAATTAAAGCATATTATAGCTCTTGTTGCTAAATATCAACCTAAGGGTATTTGACCAGATCACTAAAATAATACTATTTGCGAAAAGGAATGTTTTAATAATTACTTGTAAATATACTGCCTTTCTTGGATCAGAGGCACCGTTGGAAAATAACCATCCATAAAATATTCTGCTATTTAGCAAAACTTCTCTGAATCATTATTTACAATTGTTTAATTCAGATTAAAGAGGTAAATAATGCTTAGGTACCCAAGCTAGACCCTCTTCCTGTGGGCTGTAGGTTTACTCTGGCATCCATGTTTCCATGGATGGAGTTTTCCAGCCCCTTGCCTTTCTTTCCCATCTGCCATATGCCACCCAAACCCATCTGCAGTGGGATGGCAGGGAAACAGCATCGTAGATTATAATTGGTTTTCAGAGGTGATTTTGAGGACATCCATTAGAAAAGCACAGGAAATATTACCAAGGTCTAAAGTGAAAAGATCCTTACTCAAGACAAGGGGATTGGAACTGGAGAGGAAATCCAAGACAAAGTCACAGGAATTTAAATGCAGTCATAGCACTTAAGTAAATTATTACATGGGGATATACAGTGTGATAAATATAAAAAGCTATCTGATTAAATGAGATTATTGCCTGTCAATACTATTCATTGTTCACATAGTCAAACAGAAATATAATTTATTAAAACATATGTCTATTTCTCTACTTCCCTCAATTACTTATAGCTAATTATGTAATAGTAATTTAGATACTAAAGTAGTGTTTCTCAGACTTTAGTGTCCATACAAAAATCTTTTTTAAAACGCAGATTTTCATTCATTAGGTCTGGAGTAGGGCCCAAGATTCTACATCCCAACAAATTACAGATGATGCTAATGCTACTGATCTGCGGACCACATACTTTCAATAGAAAGGTACTAAAGTGCATTTTTATTTTTATTTATTTTTTAAAGATTTTTAGTTATTTATTTGACAGAGAGAGACACAGCAAGAGAGGGAACACAAGCACAGGGGATGGGAGAAGGAGAAGCATCCCCCACCCCCCCCCCCCCCCCCCCCCCGCTGAGCAGCGAGAGCCCCGCCTGACCCTGATGTGGGGCTCCATCCCAGGGTCCTGGGATCATGACCTGAGCCAAAGGCAGATGCTTAGTGACTGAGCCACCCAGGCGCCCCAAGTGCATTTTTAAATCTATGCCTGCTCCACCATATATTAGGCGCTTTCAACATTGTTGTTTTAGGAGTAATGTTTAGAGTGTGAAGGAAAAAAAAATACTGAAATATCCCACCATTTCATAAATGTATTTGAGTTCTTACTAGCTAGCTAAAATGACAAATCCACTGTAACTTCCATAATAGCAATCATGCATTAGTTACGCACAGAACTGGTTCAAGTTTAGCCTTGCCTTTGACCCTCATCCTGGATGCCTATCTCTGCCAATCAAAATTTTACAGACTTAAAGTCCATTGAAACTTCCTTCGTGAAGTTTTTCCCTATAGCCTCAATGAAATATAATTTCCCCACCTTTTAAATTTTTATACTTTTCAAATAGACAAATGATTAAAAACAATGTCCTTTGTACCTAGACTGGGACTTGGCCATGTATCACCTTTTTGCTTCCCTTTAGATTAGTTGTTCATTCTCAAATCTGGTTACACATTATGGACATGAAGACACATAGAAAAAAATACTGAGGCCACAAGCCTCACCCTAGATGAATTAAATCAAAGTCTCTGGGGAGTGAGACCCAGGCATCAGAATTTTTTTAAAGTCCTTCATGGGGATTCTAACGTGTAGCCACAGTTGAGAATTGCTGTCTTAGATGGGAGGCTCTCCAAGGGTTTGCCCTAAGTCTCATTCATAAACATTTATAATAGTACACTCAATTCAACTTAATAAATTTTACTGAGGACCTTGAATATTGTAGGTACTTAGCTAATACATACAAATTGCATATTAGAATTTGTCAAATTTGAATACTGGAAAGAAAAGGAAAGCACATCAATCAAAAATTTTTATGTTTCCACAACACATTCTTTAATGACACATTGCCAATAACAGACCAAATCCCTCGTGCAAAAAAAAAAAAATTTGAAGTTGTTGATATATTCCTCAATTCCTCTGCCATCAAATGTTCACTCTGTAGATTAGGATTTTCCTTAAGATTGGGTCCAATTTACTTTTCTTCTTTCAGGAAAGCACTTTTCTCCTCTCCTCAAGTTGAATAGATATTGCTAATCATTAATGAAATTTTCAGCAGCAACCATACTGGAAATAATCAGCTGGCATCCAAGGTGGGACACACTTTTTTGTGCTGTCAAACAAAATTAATCACAAGCTTCCAGCATGCTGAGTAGAGGCGGCCTGGGCACCATTGGCTGAGGTGTTTCCATGGTGTGGAAGCAGTCGATGATCAGCAGGAGAAGGAGGCTGTTTTCAGAAAACACAAAAATGGGTCGCTTCTCTCCCTTCATTTCTTTCTTCTTTTCAATTTCTAAGGGAGAACCTCCTGGCAAAGCACCCAGGAGATTTTCTTGCCATGGAAACAAGAGAGAGGGGTGTTTTAAAAGCTGACTGTAGGAAAGAATGCCATTCTCCTTGCTTTGTTCTACTCCAGCCTGTAGTGTTCTGCAGAGGACTGGGCGAATTATTTAAGTAATTCAGGTTGAGACCTACTTTCAACTGAATTACATAGATGATCCAGGTATACTGGCTTGCTTTGGATGTATTTATCTATTCTGGCATTCTTTGAGTCTCATTTAGTCGAGATCTAAATTGTATATATTCAACCAATAATAAGTTTATTGACTCATTATTTAAAAAATAAATTGAGTCACATCTATGTGCCAAGTATTGTGCAAAACTCCAGAAATTAAAACTCCAGGAATTAAAAGGCACAATCTCTGTGACAGAGTTGAGAAGATAGACAGGTCTACTAACAGCAAGACATAATTGTCATAAATCCTATCACAGAAACAGTTTGAGGGGGTGCCTGGGTGGCTCAGTTGGTTAAGCATCTGCCTTTAGCTCAGGTCTCAGGCTCCTGGGATCGAGTCCCACATCAGAGGGAGCCTGCTTCTCCCTCTCCCTCTCCCCCTCTCCTGCTCCTGCACATGCTCTCTCTCCCAAATAAATAAATAAATAAATAAAATCTTAGGAAAAAAACAGTTTGAGTAAAGATACTATTATATCTACAATTATAGCACCCAATAAAAACACATGTTTCAGAAGCTGGAAGGGCAGGACAGGAAAAAAAAAAAACCTTTTTTTTGAAGTAACTGTTTATTTTAGGGGGAAAAAAAGAACAGCAGAGAAGTCATCATAGTAATACCTTGCACTTATATTTTGGTTGAGAATCACATAGGCATTGTTACTGCCTAAACAGCTCCCACAACTTCCCTACACAACTCAGCTGAGGTGTTCCCACACCCCACTCCCCAGCCATACCTCTAAGAAAATAGTCACATGGGTCTTCTAATCCTGAGGATTTCTCATGCACGTTTTATTTGGCTATCACAAAGACCACCAGTCTGGGAGGATGATTGACATTTGAACACCTGAACGGATTGGCACCAGAACTCTGTAGCACTGGAAACAGTTTCCCCCCAGAAATCCAATTGTATATGCTGCTTGAGTTTGCTGATTTTATGACTCCATGGGACTGAGTCTCTGAATCCTTCCCTCCATGCTGAAGGTGCCCTGGAAAAGGCAGCAGTTTTGAGCATGTAAAAATTATTATAAAAGCTGTTGTTTTATTGGCCTTCTTTTCCATACCAAGTAACCCTTAGATTATCATGAAGCCAGAATCCTTTTCTACTTATATTAATAGGGCAATGGTAAAAGTGCTGGTGAAAGTGGATGGTTTAGTTTGTAAATGCCTGCTCAAGATACTTGTCCCTCTGTCTGATCTCTCTGGCTGTACAATGTTGATTTTATTCAAAATGGGAGAGGGACTGGGTATACTGCTATAGAAGCCTAGACCAAAATATAAAGCTATTTTGACAACTAAAAGGAAGTAATGAATCCTACCAGGATTAAGAAAACGCAGAGTAAGAAAGAGTGAACATATTAGTTGATCAAGCAAAGAGGAAGTCTGACTTAAGAAGAAGGTGGTTTTGGGCACCTGGGTGGCTCAGATGGTTAAGCAACTGCCTTCGGCTCAGGTCATGATCCCAGGGTCCTGGGATCGAACCCCACATCGGGCTCCCCCTGCTCTGCGGGAAGCCTGCTTCTCCCTCTGCCTCTGCCTGCCACTCACCCTGCTTGTGCTCCCTCTCTCTGTCAAATAAATAAATAAAATCTTAAAAATAACAAAAAAAGAAGAAGAAGGTGGTTTTGAGTTAAGTCTGGGAAGAGTCATCTTGGCAGCCAAGGTAGGCTATAGTCCAGGTAAGAAAAAGGTGTGAAATACACGGAGATTATTACAGAGCCCTGCCCGAGCCCTTTGTCTGAGTAGGGAGCCATACTGTGAATCTCTGTGCCACTCCTTTTTTTTTTCTTTTTTTTTAAGTACACTCTATCCCCAACATGAGTTTACTTACTCTAATCCCCCAAGATTAAGAGTCACATGCTCTACTGACTATGAGGGCCACGTGCCCCTCTCTGTACCATTCTTGAAAAATATGTATCATGGCCCTTACCACAGTGAACTGTAATTGCGATTTTTTTATCTAGCTTACTATTCTGTCAGCTGACTGACTTTGAAACCATGCTATCTGCCAGTCCTTGTCCCTAAACTGACTGAAAAGACATAAGGCCTAAGCTTCTGTCAGCTGCTATTTCATTTAAGGCTTTGTTTTTAAATAAATGTGAGGCAATTTAGACATGTACAGTATACGAGAGAAGCAGTCATTATTTTAGGACTATGGAATGGTTGTCATCTCAATTTAAAATGAACCCAATCTTATTCTTAGTGCTTTATCCTGTCCGTTACTTCTTTCTAAATAAATCTAACTAGACATTCTTGGCTCATAACTTCTCCGGGGTGTGATAGCCTCCTTGATCCGTCACCATTACTGTCATCAAAATCTGATGTTATGATGGGTACTAAGGATTTACTAAGCAACTAAACATAAGCATTTCAAATGTCCCAAGGGCTTATTGTCTTAGAAAAGATCCAGGCAGAATGGGATGTTAATGACATACTCCATAAATTAATTTAATTAGTGCTTAAGGGTTTTTACAAGACTCAATGCATTCAATGGCAGCAGTGAATAAAATCAGGAAAGTTACACAAGGGAATGGGGCTACAGGATCTCTATGGAAAGAGATGTAGTATAGTCTGACTAAGCAGGAATGATTACTACCTGAGGACCAAAAAGAGTGTTTGAGGGGCACCCGGCTGGCTTAGTTTGTGGAGCGTGCAACTCTTGATCTCAGGGGTTTTGAGTTCGAGCCTCATGTTGGGTAGAGAGATTACTTAAAAATAAAATCTCTTAAAAAAAAAAAAGGAGTGTTTGATTGGTTGGTTCCTAAATTGTACTGATAGACTCATAGGGTAAATGGATACTCTGTCTTCCAGTGAATTTACTGATTATCTGATGTGCCAAAACCAGGAAATTAAAGTAAGTACATTTTTGTTGGGATTCAAACTCAGAGTCACTAAGTTCAGTCAGAATTAGAAGAAAAAATTTAAACATGGGACAATGCCATTTATACTGACTAATCTCAGAGTAAAAGACGCCACGTAATCATGTGCTTACAGAATCACCACTACCCTTCTACTTAGGACTCACGGTTTCATGACTTTCCCAATGCCAAGAGTTTTTAAATGATAAAGTGACAATGTTGGCATTCTAGGAATAAAGCTGATCAACTTTGTCAAGAGGAAGAAAAAGCGTACCAAGAGAAGGGAAATGAACAAAGGAAGCTACATTTTAATTTGGAGAATAAAGATGTCATCTCTCTGAGCAGAAAGGCATGGGGAGAGTTTGTGAGCCACTTCTCTGCAGTGTCCAACCAGGGTCAGGGACAAAAGAGACAAGTGGTGTAAAGCCTGAAATGTGGATTGACTCTCAGCACATGAGTGAAGTGACAGTGTTGACCGGGGCATCCAGCTGGGCTCGGGATGAGACGGGTTAGATCGTTCTGGTCAAGTGTCAACACAGAGGGAAATAGATCAGTTCACGGCATGACATAAGGCAGGGAAGCCCCCATGCCTAGAAAACAAGATGAAAGGGAGGAGAGAACTCTGGCAGGGGCATGGCAGGTAGTAGAAGAACCTCATGCCGTCCTTGTGGGGGGCTCGAGAAGGAGGAGTGAGTAGGCACTGCGGTGAAGGTAAAAGTGATGAGTTAGAAAAATGCACTGGATATTCAGCATAAGAAAGAACAATGAGTCACATGTGGCACCAAGGTTAAAGGGAAACATTATCCTTCAATGGAAAAGTTTAGCATAAATGATGATGCAATAAAGAGATGAGCAGGGGCGCCTGCGTGGCTCAGTGGGTTAAGCATTTGCCTTCAACTCAGGTCATGATCCCAGGGTCCTGGGAATGAGCCCTGCATCGGGCTCCCTGCTCAGTGGGGAGTCTGCTTCTCCCTCTCCCTCTCCCTCTGTGCTCTCTCTCTCTCTAATAAATAAAATCTCAAGAAAAGAGATGAGCAGCTTTCTCCTTGTCGTATATAGTTTCGTATGGCAGCAAAACACCCAGTTTAGGGTATCATGTACTGGTGCCAAAGGCCAGATTCATTATATAACTTTTAAAGGACTGACTGCAATATGCAAGTCTCATGAACTTATGCTGATCTTTGCATTATCTCTTACTTGACTACAGCACGCTTTCTTCTCCCTCAGACTTGGCGAGCTGTGCGGCTGTAGCCTGTGCCTTGACCTGGAAGACGGCCTGCTCTCATTTGGCTCACTTGATGGTTTGTGCCAATACATTTTTTAATTCTGCTCTCCAGGTGGCAAGGCTGTTTTATAACAAATTGCTGGCTAATTAGGGCATAAATGTTCTTTTCTTTGTTTCTCCCTGACCTTGCTCATTCTCTGCTCGCAGATGACATGCCCCGGCTGACGGTTCTCACTCCTGCTCTTACTCTTCTGCGATCTGCTTATATCACTCATTACTTTCAGGACTCCAATCTTCATTTCCAATTTTCTTAATCTGTGAGTCTGAAATCCCTTACTTGACTTTATACCTATTTAGTGTTTACTTAAACCTAAAGTGGTAGTTTATTATTTGTGTGTTGTCAAATTGTCTACAATTTTTTTTACTCTTAGCCATGTCATTGTTCTCACTGTAATACAAATATCCAAATACACAATCGTATGATTCATTTCTGATCATTCTCTTTATCCTCATGTGACAGCAAATTCTCTATCTGAAATGTGGAAAATACCTTTAGGAGTTTCACAGCCACTTTTTAAATCCATTACTAAAATAATGTTATATATTTTTATATGTATGTAATAATATAATGTTATTTTATAAATGTTATTTTTTTATCTTAGGTTGTAAGCTGAAATTTTCCAGTTTTTTTTTTTTTATAGTAGGCTCTACGCCCAGCGTGGAGCCCAACATGGGGCTTGAACTCACGACCCTGAGGTCAAGACCTAAGCTGAAATCAAGAGGCAGAAACTTAACCAACTGAGCTACCCAGGTGCCCCAAAATTTTCCAAAGCTTTTATGAGAAGCCTATTTATGTGACATTCAGAATGTATCAAGTGGTAGAAGCAAAAAGGGTAAAATAAATTTAAAGGACTGCCAGGGACCTCCAGTATGCAAAGTGTTTTTAAAAGTAAATATTCTCAGGGCACTAGGTGGCTCAGTAGGCTAAGCATCTGCCTTTGGCTCAGATCATGATCCCAGGGTCCTGGGTTGGAGCCCGCATCAGGCTCCCTGCTTAGCGGGGAGCCTGCTTCTCCCTCTCCCTCTGCCTGTTACTCCCCCTGCTTGTGCTCTCTCTGTGTGTCAAATAAATAAATAAATAATTTTTAAAAATTAAATATGCTCATAATAATTTCCAGCATCACTTATATGCAACCATCCAGTACAGACATAACTAATTGCCTCGATTTTTTTGTATCTTTACAATTCTTTCATGGTGTGGGTGAAATTCACACATAAGAGCAGAAAAAACTTAAAGACCTTTATTTGCTACTCACAGGCAATTAGTGGCAGATTTGTTTTGTTGCAAAGATGTGGCTATAAAGTTTACATCTTTCCAACACTCAGGAAAAAACAGAGGAAAAAGAAGTAAGAATGCAATGGGAGATAATTTGTTTTGATTTTCTTTGGGAATATTTGCCCAAATGATGTCTTTATTTTGTATTTGCCCAGGAACTAGATAGACTCAAAACATCACGCTTAGAAAAGCAACTGGCATCACTGAGTGTCCCCAGAGATTCGGTGATCATGTGATCAGTATAGAAGGAGAGCAAGAGTGGTCCACCTAACTAGAGGGAAAGATGTGACCAGTTAACTTATTTTCACTGTGGCCATGCAGCCTGGGTGTTGGCAAACCAGGCAGCCTTAGACATGCTTGGGGCTTTGATTTGTAAAGTACAGCCTCAAAGGAACATCTGTTAGAATCTAAGCCAGGCATTCATATGTGGGGAAATAATAACCTAGAGGCAAAAAATGCATACATTCTCTTTCCCGGGTTTCCTGGGAGCTCTTCTATCTCCTTTTATTGTCTCTCTCCTGAAAACCTCTTTCTTAGCCTTCCCTGTAACTCCAGATGTCACGACTCCATCCTCCACTGATGAGTGATTTTGTTACATCTTGTGATTTCCACCTCACATTGTTGATGGTTCCTAAAATTATATCTATCCTGACCTTTCCTCCAAGTGTCACACTTCAAATGCTTGCTAGACTTTCCCATCTGCATCTCCCACAGGAACCTCAGGCCCTATATGTGAAAATCAGAACCCAGTACCTTTCTCTCTGAACTTGTTCCCTCTTTACTATTAGCCATGTCAGTTCTACTACCACCCGCTGCCAGACCATCAGAGGTGGACATCTAGGAGTCATTTTTTACTGGCTTTTCTCCAACTCCACCTCCTAACAACCCCCCCCCCCGTCTATTCAAAGGCCTATTGAGACTAATTTGCCTTTATTCATCTCTTCCTTGCCACACCTATTATACTAAATTCCAGTTCATTCCCATATCGTAT
Organism: Callorhinus ursinus; assembly: GCF_003265705.2. Taxonomy (NCBI): domain Eukaryota; kingdom Metazoa; phylum Chordata; class Mammalia; order Carnivora; family Otariidae; genus Callorhinus; species Callorhinus ursinus. Next base: position 93,088,296 of record NW_027397066.1, on the reverse strand, counting down.
CTCCCCCGCATTATAGCTCCCTAAATAAAATCTGCCTCCAGACTTTCCCATTCTCTGCAGTCTCCACAGTAATGGGAAAAAAAAAAAATCTGGCCATGGCACCCTACTGCTTAAAGCCTTTCAAAGTCCCCTCTTTAGCTATACAGCACATAGCCCAAGCTCATGAACATGAGGTACAACATTCTTACTCCTGCCTACATCTTCAGCCTCATTCATCACAAGTCCTACCTACTTTTCACTTTATAATCTAATGACAAAAAAGTTACATGGTGTTCACTCTCACCACGTCCTATTCTAAGCAGTTTTAGACATGAACTCATGTCTAAAGACATGAACTTACAGAAACCCTGTTAGGCAGGTCCTCGTCCTCAGTTTTTACAGATGAAGAAAGAGGCACAGAGAAGTGAGTTACTTACACACTCTAAACATGTCAGAACATGTGGTCCGGGCTCAGAGTCTGTGCTGTACCCCATTAGGCCCTTCCTCCCTGGGCATGCAGCCCTGTTCTCACTTCACCGTGACATGTCATACCTTCAGTCAGAAATGCTTCTGACACCCCTGTGCCCGGATCACTCCTACTTATCCTTTAAAGCTCAGTTCAGTCGTCATAGGCTAGAGGGGCTCAGTCACTACAATTTGCAGGAGTTCTGGCCTCACCTCCTCCCCTTTCTCACAGGGACCACTTCTGCGCTTCTATGGTAGGCTCTGTATATTCCCATCACTGCAGGTAGCATCTAATATAATAACTATCCATTTAGGGGCACCTGGCTGGCTCAGTTGGAAGAGTGTGTGACTGGATCTCAGGGTTGTGAGTTCAAGCCCCATGTTGGGTGTAGAGGTGACTTAAATAAATAAACTTTTTAAAAATTATCTATTTAATAAAGGGGACATATTCCTTGAGGAATTCTCTTTCATTGAGGCCAAGAAATATGTCTCCCTCATTTTTGTATTTTGCATTTTTCACAGCAGTGTCCAGCCATTAAGAGGCATTCAATAAATGTGTGCTGAGTGAAGAATTAGTAAGTACATGGATGAAGAAAGGGCACCCCCACCAGTAACCAGGAACCCTTCCTAATAAGAGTACCACAGTAACTGAATTCACAGTGCTTATAGGAGTAAGCACTCTGTGTGTGTGTGTGTGTGTGTGTGTGTGTGTGTGTGTGTGTGTTGGGGCGAGAGGGACAACATGAACCGAGGGAGGGAGGGAGGGACTAAAAATAGAAGGTATACACAGACCAAGTAAAACCAAGCACCTTTATAAGACTAATGTGTGTTAATGGGTCAATAAATCCATATATAGTTTACTCATAATGTTTTGATTTCAACTACCCTTTTAGTTTCCTTTAAAGTTCTAACTTAAAAAGGCCATAAGGTATCATAAAATATATACCTGGACCCAGGGAGACACCAGAGGAATGACCACAGCAAAGTACTTCTTTCCCAAATCACAGCTGAAAGATAGCTCTGGTTTGGTAGCACTAATATAAACGTTCTCATGAAGCATTTGATTAGTAAATATGAGGAAGTTAGATTTTGTATAATGATCTCACAAATAAAAACTTGGCACATCACTTGGTGTTAGAAATATAGCTTGTGCTCATTGTCAAGCTGGCCCAAGTATCCTTCACACAGCAGATTAGGGGACTTCCTAAACTGTACCTCTCCAACTCAACATTTAAATTCTCATTCTTACTGCTAGGTTGTTTTTTTTTTTTAAGATTTTATTTATTTATCCAAGAGAGAAAGAATGAGAGAGAGAGAGCAGGAGAGAGGCAGAGGGAGAGGGAGAAGTAGACTCCCAGCTCAGCAGGGAGCCCCATGAGGGACTTGATCCCAGGACTCCAGGATCATGACCTGAGCTGAAGGCAGTCGCCCAACCGACTGAGCCACCCAGGCACCCCTCACTGCTAGGCTTTGATTGCTCTTGAAAATGACCTCTAAGCAACAGAAGGATCACTAGGAGTCAGGAGATGTGAAGCCTAGCCCATGTAACTACTTACATGATTTTGGCCAATGGGCTTGGCTTCTCTGGGTCTCAGTTTCCTCATATAAAATAAGACATTTGAATTTGGAAATTTTAAGCTTATTTCAGCTCTATTTTAAGCTACTTGCAGCTCTTAAAAGTTTATGTTCTTGAGGTAGGGAAGCTGAAGGGACTCCATGTTAGAAAGGCTCTACCTCTGCTGTTTTCCTGTTAGGGCCCATTTATGCATGTTCTGTATTTTGCCACTGAATAAGCCAAAGAAGCTGTTCCCACTTCAAGTTAATCATTCTCTGAGTTTTGTCCTAGGCCCCAAACACCTAATAACATCAAAGAAGAGCCAGATCCCAAACATGTTCCAGGACATTAGCCTCAGACAAATCTCTGTGGACGCTGGGATCAATACCCCTAACCTTCAATAATTTCCAGAATAGGGGTGCCTGGGTGTCTCAGATTGTTAAGCGTCCGACTCTAGATTTCAGCTCAGGTCATGATCTCAGGGTTGTGAGATCCAGCCCTGGGCTATCTCCTTCTGCTCCTCCCCCCCACACTCCCTCTCTTTCTTAAAGAAAAGAAAAGAAAAAAAAAGAAAAGAAAAGAAACAGAACAGAGTGCCTGGGTGGCTCAATCAGTTAAGCATCTGCCTTCAGCTCAGGTGAGCCCTACATCGGGCTCCTTGCTCGGGGTGGGGGTGGGGGGCCTGCTTCTCCCTCTGCCTGCCACTCCCCCTGCTTATGCTCTCTCTCTGACAAACAAATAAATAAATAAAATCTTTTAAAAAAATAATAATTTCCAGAATAATACCTATTGTTCACATGACACTCATCTTTGATCAGACCCTACCTTGGGTTCCCAAAGGAACATATACTCTAGATCCCTTTTCATAAATCCCTAATCCCAAACAACCACAGGACTTATTTTCCTTTCCTTTCCAAGTCTCCTAGACACTCTGCCTGCTATTCTCTGTCACTCATACTATCCAGTAAACTCTGTTTTTACTTTCTCCACCTTGCGTTTGATTTCTATCCTGCACCAAGCCAAGGACCCTTTTGGCTGGTCCTGTGGGACCCCCCCCAACCTCCGCCCAGGTCCTCGGACCCAGATTGCCTGTATTGCTTTCAAAGAAAACTAGCATTAATCAAATATTAGAGTCAGCTGCATGAGAGAGAGAGAGAGCACATTCATATATTTATATGGACTGCAATAGCAAAATAATCATTATCTTTATTATACACACAGGATAAGTGATGTGATATGTTTCTGTAGAATTTGAGAGGTACCGTGCTTGTTTAAATTTCAATTCCAACGTTTTTTATTTGTTAGATGTTCTACAGATATACAAGGAAATTAATTGTCATTTCATGGTTAAGATCACAAAAGTTAACATTTCAAAGAACCATACAAGGCTACAATTTTCACAATAGTTTGGATTTTCTCAAAATGGGGCAGCAGGAACTAGTGCCCTGTGGCAAGGCACACCACCACAGATTAAGCTCCTAGGGGGAGGTGGGTAAACCAGGCTGGCAGGTGGGGAGATGGGGGATTTCAGTCACCGAAACAAAAAGTGACTGATATAACACTGTGGAATGTAGAGCCCCTCCTTAATCCTAGATGAATCCTGACCTGGTACCACCTGCTGTTATGTATATGCTCACACAACAATTGGCACCTGCATATGGGAAACACTACTAAATTAGGCACAAAATCCCATCATCATGATAAGCCACACAGAGTATTCTTGAGGGAGCTTAATCTGTACAGAGAGATGATGAGGTAGGTAGAAGGGACCTTTTTCTCCTGTGAGACTCACAGAAAAATGCAGCTATGTCATAACCAAATTCTAAAGCACCTCATGTTCATAAAGAATTAACAAGACCCAGAATTTCTTTAAAATAAATAATACAGATCTTTAACACCTAAAAGCAATACAGTTTCAATTGGACAGTATTACTATAAATTCCAAAAATAATTTTCCATGGGAAGAAAGGCATTTGTATATATCCACTGAAAAAAAGAGTGTGTGTGTGTGTGTGTGTTTATGAAAAACACAAGTTTCAGTTTAATATTATAGGTCAACTCAAAAATAAAACATTACATTAAAATCATTTGAGGGGTAAGCTTCCTGTAAGTAAATTGCCATTTGAGCCATCATATGAAATAAATGGAAGGGTATTTTCCCTTTGCAATCTAAAACCTTCAATGTATTTAGTTGAAAATTAGCAAGAATTAACAGAACTTACTTTTATATTTATTTTTCAGCCTTACTTCAGCTCTTTGACTTCCACATATGCTGTTAATTTTCAAAAATTTTAAAAATTATAATATAAAAAATACCTACCTATGACTGCCAGCCAACAAAAATAATCTGCAATTAATATCAGAGATTTAGATTCTATTTATCTAGATCTTTTTTCAGTCTTTTTCATCCTCTCCTAACTGAGAAAGTAGCCACACAAAAACAATGTTTTTTTATTGTAACAGAAGCAATTCATTTTACAGTGAGAAAAGATTCATCTGCATCATTAAAGAAATACAAACTTTCACAAGACACATGGAAGAAAGTGAATTCAAGAACTACAATATATTTTTTGAGAAAGCAACACTGAAATCTACCTTTTCCAGAATTTATTTTAATAATGACTATGATCAAATGTTATCTGCAATATTGGCTGCAGGTATAATTTGAAAACTTTTACTAAATGACAACCCAATACAATTCATTTAGGAAACATGGCAAATTTTGTGGCATTTTTGCTATTATTTGGCAATATCCAAAGATAACATTTGTTATTCACACACACACATATATACTAATAATCATATATATTCCACTGGATATATTCATACTCACTTTCAAAATTTCCAATTCCAAGTAGATATTACACTATAGAACTTGAATCTCGGTCAGCTATAACACAGACATTTGTCATCTGTTACCTAAATTGGTATAAGCACCTCATTTCCTTGAGGTCAGTTTAGGGTCAACAGACATAATTACTTGTCATCATGGTAGGCCCAGGGAAAATAATCAAATTAGTATTGTAGAAAAAAAAGCCAAGGGGCACCTGGGTGGCTCAGTTGGTTATGCGTCTAACTTCAGCTCAGGTCATGATTTCAGGGTCCTGGGATCCATCCCCATGTCAGGTTCCTCCCTCAACCAGGAGTCTGCTTGTCCCTCTCCCTCTCCTTCTGCCCCTCCCCTGACTTATGCACATGTGTACTCTCTCTCTCTCAAATAAATAAAAATCTTTAAAAAAGACAAAATATTAATCCCATTATTAAATATCTGAGCTATATAGCCTTGAAATTGCTGGACAAATAATAAATATGTACTAGACAGTTGTCATGAAACAGATACCAAGGATCCTTTTTACATTCCAGAACATTCAGTATGTTGAAAGATGTAGCCAGCTATATCCTAAGTATCAATCACCCTTGTGATATAATCATTTGTATCAAAAATATTCTGGAGGTTCCATGTTGGACCACATAGTCTCAATTTATCAAATACATGATATTTAGATTATAGATTAGGCCATCCCAGGATACTCTCCACATAACCTTGACTCCTCAGTGGGAACATGAGACTGCCATCATAGATCCCGACATATACACACAGGAAAACAGAGTCAAATCCATGCAAGGGGGAGGGAAGCCTGTTTGAATATTTGGAAATTCAACTTATGACTTCTAAATTAATAATCCAACTTTAGACAAGAATCTAAAATCTGTACATGACATGGCATTAGGCTTTTAGAAGGATAGTTATCATTACAAAAATTTTCTATGATGACAGCAATAATGAAAACACTTCAAACACCAGACAACTATGAATTAAAGTACAGTTATAACTATTGTTTTAAAAAATCCAGTTTCTAAGCCATTTCCAATAGTATCATATCTGAAACCTAGAATAATCCAAATGTATATTTATGTGTGTATATCATTTTTCCCAAACTCTTGACTTTGTTATATAGGCAACCCTCAAAAAACATCTCCCAATTCCCTTTTTGAAAAAAGAAAATTTTTTATTGCTCTGCAAAGGATAAATTACTTCCATTCAGCTATTTTCTTCATATGTGATAAATTATAAATTAAGATTTTTAAAAATAATCATCCCTTAATATTATTATCAGAAAGAAGCAATTAGGAGACAAACTTCACTCTTCCATTGGACTCTGGCCAGTGGGTGATTCAGAAAATTGTTGCAACAATGGTTTTTTTAATCTAATCAAGCCATTTTGTCAAAATAAGAGTAAATTCCCAAACCACATATAACTTGTTGCTGTTGTCTAAGAACTACCTTCACAAATCAGGCATGGAAGCCACTTGGGGTCAGGTCATCTGGAAGAGTTTCCTGATGGAAGAGATTTCCTACCCACTCAAAAAATAGTGTAAGTGCCATGTTCCTACATGAGCCACTATACAAATGCCTGATTGCCCCATGTAATAGGCCAATCACTCCTACTGATTCTTTAACAACTGGAAAGAAGTCCCTGCTGTGTAGATTATGAAGCACATCACATATTAGTGACCTTTGGAATTAGGACAAACAACATGCACTCACTAACAAATTCCCCCTTATACTGAAGAGGCTAGTTAAGGGTGTCAGCCATTTGACAAAAATAGCTGAAGTGCAGATGGAAATATCAACATAGAAAGCTTCATTCTTCAGTGTTCCAGTGCAAAGACCAGGAATTCACATCTGGCTTGAATATTATGAGTGCATCTGATAATTTTACCCAATGACTACACATAAAAAACAGTTTCCTACTTGGATTTATACTTCTGTTCTGAACTATATTTGAGGAAAAAAATCAACAAAATAGCATTTTGGATTCATTGACTAACCAGAGAAGGCATATTGGGTCACCGGGTTTTGAACAGAAAGAAACCTCTATTTTTTGCATTCTTGATCCTATCTTAATTGTTTAACATGTTGGTCTATCAGCATAGCACAGGGGTTTGGAGACAGGCAGGAAGGTCATTTTGACTCGGGGTAACATCTTGCACCCATCACTTAGTAGCTATATGGATTTAATCAGGGAAGTTTTCCAATCCCTCTAGACATCAGTCTCCTCCTCTTTAATACGGGATAGTGCCAACTCATTGAATTATTGTGCAGATAAAATGAGATAATCTATGTAGAACTCTTAGCACAATGGGTAATACCATGATAAGCTCTCAATATATATTAATTATTGCTTCTTATTATTGAAAAAAATGTTCCTATTATTATTATAAAATGTTTCAATGAGTTAAACTATTTTTCCTAATGAATTTTTCTATAGTTAAACTGTCCAGCTTATTGGAAAAAAAAATGTATTCAAACAAGTTTGAATTAGGTTAACTTCATCATAAGGCCATAGAGGACCTCCATTTTACTTTTATTATATTACTATTGTTACTCCTTATATGGACCTTCTAGAAAAGGACTAGAATTCTTTTTCATATTGAGGAGATAAGTAATTAGGGGGTAATCTTGACACTTAAATATGTGTCAATAGACTGTCCATTTTTTAAGTGTGTTTTTTGGGGGTAGTAGATTTAGGTTTGTACACATCTGGCAGTATTCTCCCATACTGTATCCCTTCGATCAGTTACTCTCTGATGTTAAGAATGAAGTCTATGCTTTTGAGACTAAATGAAGATAATTGGCTTGTGTGGAATAGCAGTGGCTAGATTAGCACTATGTCCTAACTAGTTGAGCAATTCAAACCAGAACCTAGTCACCACTCATCCTAAGACCTCAGTACATGAAGTGACTCTGAGTCTCAGAGTAAGTTACTTACTTAATGTGTTACTTACCAACATTTTATTAATGCTACTCAAATGTGGTTTTCAAAAGAGTCTAAAATCACGAAAACAAATGGGAAATTCATAGTAAGGCTTTTCCACAGTCACTACTATAAATCATAAACAACAAGGAAAGTGTTGCCAATTTCTGAATTCTCAAAGTACAAATACAAATTTCTCAAAAAAGAATTTTACACATATACTTTATTTTGCTCCTGTCACTTGTTTTATTTTATTCTGTACATTGTACTGGGAGAACCAAATCCCTTTGGTAGACCCAGGATGTAAACTCTGTAATGTAAACTCCACTCTAATATCAGATTTATGTTCTCAAAATCATCAAACAACTATAGTACCTTGAAACACATACCAAAAACAAAAAAAAAACAAAAACAAAACTGATCTGCAGATAAACCTTAGGTGTGAATGTATTTTATCCTACCAAATCCACAGGTTTCTATGCATGGCTTTTGAAATGGGTAGAAGAGGAGCTACCTACATGACATTTCCTTAATCTTTCTCATCTTGTACCACACAGGATAAAAGAGTATCGTTAGGATAGAACACTAATCTTGGGGCACCTGGGTGGCTCAGTCGTTAAGCGTCTGCGTTCGGCTCAGGTCATGATGCCAGGGTCCTAGAATAGAGCCCCCATCGGGCTCCCTGCTCCGCGGGAAGCCTGCTTCTCTCTCTCCCTCTCCCACTCCCCCTGCTTGTGTTCCCTCTCTTGCTGTGTCTCTCTCTGTCAAAAAAATAAACAAAATCTTAAAAAAAAAAAAAAGAATAGTAAAGAGGTGGGAAGCTAACAACCATATTGAAAGGCATACCAGCTTTTCATCATGAGATTTAGAAGAATTATCACAACCCTGAGTGTAACAAATTTGCCTTAACACTGTCACAGATACACATCCTCATTACATGCTGTGTGACCCAGCAATGCACAGATGTGTGGCCTACAGCCGCATCAAAGTACCAGGACAGAAGAATGATCTATAAGAATGCACCATTGTAATAATCTTCTCCTCTTCATGTTCAGGCAGAACAGAACTGATTCCTATAGGCTACTTATAAAGTATATTCATTGGCCATTTAAAGATGAGCTTTTGAACTTTTCTACACAAACGATAATATGTGGTAGATTGTACTAAGTTACATAGGCAATTACTAAATATGTTAACTACAGTTCATACCAACAATATACACATATTAAATTCTTATGTAGACCTAGTCTTTTGAATTTGACTGATTCAAGAGCATACTGAAATGATTTACTGTGACAACTATATGGAAAATACTAAACAATTATGTCAGTTTGATCTGATACAGGTCGGACTGGATGTGAATAAATTAAAGCAGATATTCATACTCATTTTAATAAGCCAATAGGATGGATAGATCTACTAGTTCTGATGGCATCTCCAAACCACTGAATGCAAATTGTCTGTACTTGTTCTAGTTTTTTCCCGATTTTCACTTTAAAGTAGTGGGCTTTACCTCTATTGCCACTCCCCTGCTCCCACTCCTCACCCGGATGCAATGATTATGAGACAATACTATAAAATAAGGGAGGCATCCTGCCATCATACCCTATGAATTCAGGGCAAACATGTAGAACATCTGAGACAAGGAATCTTCAGGGATAAGGATTATGTGAAAAGAGAATTGAAATCATCATACAGAAAATACTAAATTTCTCATATAAAATTTTCATAATGTTTGAATTCTTTAAAAAGTTTTTAGTATTTTTTTTCCAGTAGAACACTCTCATGTACACTGGCTCAACTTTCACAGGGATATATTTATTCTTAAAATGTTGTTAAAGATCAGCAGTATAATAAATTACTACATTATTACATTAAAATAGGTATAAAAAGGTATCACTTACTAGCACTTGGTAAAACATTCTAGAATGGTCCACCTTTCATTTTCAAATTCTTCAAACTTCCAAAATCAACACAGATCCTAACACTTATTTCTGTTTCCATAGTTGTATTTCTAATGTGCCCCCTTACTTTTTTCTCTTTAACCTAGAGTGTTCTCTGAAATGGCAGTGGCTAGAATTGTTCTTATCTTACGGATAGAAAGTCCAAGGCAGCCAGAGGTAAAATAATCGACCATAAGTCACTCTACCTGCCAGTGCAGATGAACAAAGACCAAGCGCAGAAACCTGTGGATGGAGCAGCAAGTGGAAAGGAGGGAAAAGTCATGAATTTCATGTTCAAGGATCTGAAAATCCAACAGGATCTAGTCACTCAGAACAAATTCAACAGTATGCCAATACACAAAGTGGGCTAACATAGAGCAGATGTAATAATAACTCAATGAGAAAAGCCATTTTCAGCTACCATGTAAATGTAAAGTCTTAGGAGTTCCCATATAAGTATTCTAAACCATTACAGTCCAAGGGTAACCATAGCAGTTTCTCTAAAGATAAAGGCAGAGGTTGATTATCTGGATAATTACAAAAAGTGTCCCTACTAGATTGAGATGCCTTATTAATTTGGAGGCCTATTTATTGGAATTTATAATTGACTAAAGAAATAATTTATAAACACAAATATATATATGGGGCAAGGCTTCATAGATAAGTGATTAAAGAAATATGTGCTATAAGAGAAGGACACAGAATAAGCCCCCCAAACAAGATGAATTCTAAAATGTGAACCTAGAATGGAACAAGGTGCAGAGCATAAGGACATGTCAGGGAGAGTTCACCCACAAAATTTATGGTGATAAACTACAGCAAGTCTCTCAACAGTTTCCTAATCTTTAGTGTGACTTGTAATTCTATGGCTGAGGTTGCCCCATCTGGGTTGCCTATCTATCCCCCTTTCATACTTAAGCATTATCCATAATTCAAGGCTCAAGGCTATTGCTCACCCACTTGTGGAGCTTAATATTTTAATAAAATCACACTGATCTCTTAGCCTTCTCCAGGCTCCTACAGAATTTATATTTGGCATTGCACAACACTATACTTATAATACTTGCTAAGTATTACATAATACTTATAATATTTCTGAATTGCTCATTACTTTTTTTTATAGAACAGAAATGTCTCCTCAATCAGAATAGAAACTCCATGAAGGTATCAATCATTGACTTTCAGCCCTGAAATGCCATGACAGCGAATTCAGTGCTCTACACTGAGCAAACCAATACAAAATTGTTGAATTAAGGGAGTTTTCCTATGGGTTAGGAGGAAACACCTAAATTAAACTGAGTTAAACAAGTTGATTCTTAGAAATTGAAGCTCATTAAGCAAATGTTAAAAATCAGGCCTTTGTCTTAATGAGTACAAACACAAATTAGTGGGTAGAAGATGATAGTTGTTTGTGAGTTAACAGAAAACCATGAATAAAAACCAGGTCTGATAGCTAAGTAGAAGCTCACCCTCTAGATTTAGGTGTATCATTAATTAGAACATATTTTACTGTCTCCCTCTGGCTTTTAAAAATTGATGCTCTGTAAAGGGTTGGCAGGTATTAATGGATTTCAAAGAAAAGGAATATTCTATCATATTTACTTGGTCTCAAGTGTATAAAAGTTAATTTTTTTCTATCAAAAGATGGTCTCAGAGCACCTGGGTGGCTCAGTCGGTTAAGCACTGACTTGATTTCCACTCAGGTCATGATCTCAGGGTCGTGAAATGGAGCCCTGTGTCCAGCTCCATGCTCAATGGGGAGTCTGCTTGATATTCTCTTCCTCTGCCTTCCCCCATCCTCTCTCTTTTTCTCTCTCTCAAATAAATACATAAATCTTAAAAAAAAAAAAGATGGTCTTATTTGGTAACAATCCCAACTCTAACCTTTCAAGTAAAAGGAAATTGAGATGGTAAGTTTATTTGTTGTGATGAATCCTGCCACTGAGATAAAAATAGACAGTGGTTTTGTTTCTGCTACCAACAGGAATTAGAACACGATATAAGCAGGAAAGAAACAAAGTTGTAGGTATATTTATAATTTAGTATGCTCTAAATTGGGACAAGATAGTAACAAATACAGATTTAAAAATCTTAATCCTGGGGCACCTGGGTGGCTCAGTCGTTAAGCATCTGCCTTTGTCTCAGGTCATGATCCCAGGGTCCTGGGATAGAGCCCTGCATCGGGCTCCCTGCTCAGCGGGAAGCCTGCTTCTCCCTCTCCCACTCCCCCTGCTTGTTTTCCTGCTCTCGCTGTTTCTCTCTCTCTCTCTGTCAAATAAATAAATAAATAAATCTTCAAAAAAAACTAAAAATAAATTAATCCTATTTCAATATGCATTCACTGGTCTCTTTAGAAACTTTACTGAGAAGAAAAAAGAAACCAGAAACACTTCAGGGATGAGTATATGAGAAAATATGTTTTCATATTTTCTTTAAATTTCTTTAAATGTTCTTTCATAGAACAATTACTGAAAATACCATACTAACAAAGTTTTTCAAGAATTAGAATAAAGTTGTGAAAGTAAGATCTTTTTATGCTAGCTTAATTTAAAACACCTAAACCACACAAAGATACCTGTTTACTTATATTATCCCATTCATTTTTGTGAATTTTCCAAGTCTAGTATGTGTCTGTATAGCCTGAAAGATACATCCACACCCACATATCATAAAATGTAATGGGAGCAAAAGGAGGGGAAAGAGGAGTCCTGATTGGAAGAATATTACAAACAGCCAGGAAAGAAATCACCTTTACGTATTATTCCCAGATTAGAGTCAGCATTTTGGACAATGTCATCAACCGGTAAAAGACAGGAAGTAACACTGGGGGAGAATCTGGAGGATATCTTAGCAGAAGATGAAACTGTAGATACCTTAGAAGCTTTGCCGGAGATACAGAAGTATACCTTAGCACCTCGTTTCCATGGGAGAATGGTTCAAAATATGTCATTTGTGGAATAGTAGGAAAAATGTCTATCATTTCTCCAGCACCATCCCCACATAGATAGAGTCTGAATCTCCAGTTCCACATCTACAAAACTGGGGTAATAATATTCACGGAGAATTATTTTGAAGATCAAATGAGATGGTGGATGTAAAATAATTCTAGGTCCTAGATGTAGAATAAGAGTAAAATAGGGAGAAAAATGCTTTCTGTTCTCTTGTGTCCTTGTCATTGCCATCTACACTTAAAAGAAATAAATGCAACTACAAGAGCCAAGTAATATCTAACACATCTCACTGAAATTAGAGATTCTTCTTTCTAAAATAACTCTACTTCATGCCTGCTGACCACATTCTCAGGCAATGGTTCTAATGGTCCTAAACGCTAGTGTACATAAAAACAAAGGAGTTGGAAGCCTGTTAAAAAATCACCGAAAGTGATTGAGCCAGTCTGACATGGGTCCTAAGACTTCTCTTCTTTTAGAAGGCAACCCAGGTAATTCTGGTAGTTATGGGCAGCAGACAACGCTTTACTCTAAAAAAGGTACTTTGGGATTAATATCTTAGCTGTTACTTGCATATGAAATTATCAGTGAAAAATCAGTATCATAAAGGTAGGTAGAAAGAGCTAGAAACAGAGACATAGAAAGAAAACCACAGAATACCAGGTTGTAAGGGATTTCTCTTTCCAATAAAATAAATCTCCATCATCTCTGACAGATGGTCATCCTAAATACCTTCAGTGATGGGGAATTGCTGTCTTCAGGCAACATGTGCTATTTTGGGTTTTAAATTCATGTTTTAAAAAAAAGATAAATCGTAAGTTATTTGGAAAATTAAAGAAATGGGGATATTATTCAGGATGAATTATACACAAAAGCCTTTCTAGACTTGATTGAACAAGATAAGGCACCAGCTAAATTCAAAAGTAATCTGACTACAAGAAGATCTGAACACCCAAATGCTGGATCTGCTACCTGATTCCACTAAAAAAGCCATACATTCTGTGTCTGCTGTAAAAATAAACTTTTTCTCTATGTCTCTCATTCACATTTCAATGGTGCAACATTTCAATCATGCATCTGGTACCACTTTCATTTCCCTATTTAGGTAGTGGTAAGTAAACAGCAATAAAAATATATATAATCCAAAAATTTTGCAATGCTTGTGAATATTTTAAAATAACGGCCCAGAACAAAACATTTTAAATGAATATAAAATATATGACAAAGCCATTTTACCTTACTACTCTATTGAAAACAATAGTATTTATATTTGAATCTTTATATAGGTCTTCCACCAAATGAGTGAATTGTTATTAAGCCATTTAGTTTTTTACTTGTTTAGAAGAACTCACCAGGCCTAGTGGTTTCAGATGGCTCTGTCATGAGTGATTGATCCTTGGGCATTTCCACTTTCATTTATGTAAATTATCAAAGGCTCCTATAGCTTCTTCTAGTACAAATCCACTGCCTTGTCAATGATGCAAAATTGGAAAGTGTGGGGTACTGCACTCTAATATGGTGTTGAATTATTTTAACCTAATCTGCCAAAATATTGTCTGGAATAAGAAATTTTTAACCAGTTGTTCAGGGTTTAGAATAGGCTAAAAACTCTCTGACAGTGATAACATTTCATATAGGTCTCAGTGCTTCCTTTTAGTCCAGGATTCCAGCTGAGAATTAGAGTAGTTCCTATTTCCTCTTTTCCACTGAACAACCACTAGAACATCCACCCCCAATCTGTACGTTGGGCAATATTCATTTGTGTGAAAATATTCGTGTGAAATTACTGGGCCTGAGGTATACTATTTGCTGAAGTATCAGATGAAAAAGATTTCTCTGAATACTTTAGCAACAATATCTGGTTTATTTTCCTTGAACACTAAAGAGCATCCAATAATAAATCTCTCTCTCTCTCTCCAAAAGTATCTTTGTGTTCAAGCCTGAGAAAGAGAAAAGCAGCCACCAGCATCCAGAAGCTAACCTGGTACTATCCAATTAGCCTTTGTGTTCTTCTGCTGAACATAAACAATTTCACAAAGCATCATCTTCAGGCCAGGCCACCCTGTGACTGGGATGGAGCAAGTCAAAAATGGCACAACTCCCTTATCATGCCTGAACACAGACAAAACACGAACATTGTCCAAGCCACAAAATACCACACATGCCCCTCTCTTGCTAAATGAGAGATTGCTGGGTATTTTTTCTTTTTCTTTTATTTTTAACCAACTACAGCCAAAACCCAAATCCTATGAGTTCTTTCTAACTTGGTTCCTCAAGATGTGCATCCTCCCTTACCAACACATTCAACCACCGGTGTGTTCCTGGTGGTCTCTGGGTGGCAGGCATTGACAAACCCAATTACTGAAACCAGAATAGAATTCTAATAGAAAATAAATTCCTTGAGCTTATTTTCTCACATTGTGGGTTTCGTGGCAAAAGACCCTTTAGTTCTCTCCCTCAGTATTACTTTTGTGAGATGTAGAAAAAACAAGTGGATTATGGCTCATCTGTTAAATATTTACTAGAGGAAGAGGCATGTTTTCAAGGAATATGATTCATCATGTTAGATCAACACCCAGGCCACAGTGAGCCTGGTGGTCCATGGTCCTGGGTGCTTATACAGAATCCTACGATGGATTCAATGTGAACCACTAGTAGAAAACACAATTAAAGTGATATGGCACTGACTTTGCTCAAATTCTTGCTTTTCTCAGATTTTATCCTTATTAGGGATGCTTATCTCGTGATTATTATTTCCTCATGAAAGCACATTTAATGGTCTAGTTTATAAATACATAAATTTAAGTTGCCTGCTGTGAAAAAAAAGAGGTGAAGTAGTAATCTAAAGACCTGAGGTATGTTTATGCAAATCTCAATAATTTGTATGAGATAAAAAGTTTCCAATTATAGTATATAACTTCTGACCTTTTGAAAAATGACTACTAGCCTTTGCAAAGGACCAATATTATCATCTGCCTCTCTTAAAAATATAAACAGACTGCCCTTCTATAGGGCTTATTCCAATAAGTAATTTCCATTCAAGGGAACAGTAACAACACCTTAAAAGTCATTGCCATGAACTGTATATTAAATATTGCTCAAGGAATTTGACGTACATTATTTCTAATCCTCACAAAACACCAAAAGATATATAGAATTATTCACATTTTATAGATGAGGACCTACATCAGAGAAATTAAATGATATGTTCCAAACACACTATATTAAAGGATAGAGCTAAGATTCAAACCCACTTATGTCTGACTTGATGAACTGAAGGATGTTTACTTATGTGTGTGTGTATGCCTTCCTATTAGGTGAAATTACTTTTAACCCTCAATATCCTCTGTGTTTTAATAGCTCATTTAATGTATGCCTCTGAGTGTGTAAAAATACATACACATATTCAAAACTTGCTATTAATTGCTTTCATTTCAACTGCAAGTTTTAAAAGAATTTATCCCTAAATAATTTGAGAAAATATACTGAATAAATATTATAGTTATCACCTCTGATGATTTCTTCTGCTCTACCCCCTCAAACACTTTAAGATGGCTTTGCGTGTGAATTTAGTATCAACACTCAGATCTTAATCTCCATGATATAGATTCTTCACCCCTTTAGTAGTTCTGAGTATAATGTTTCTAATGCAGCACAGGGACTTCAGAGAGAAACTGAAGAGGAATGTGAAATGACATTGTGAATTCAAGCAAAAACTCCTTCTTTCTTTTTCCCTATCTCTTGCTCTCTTTTTCTTTTGTATTTGTTTTTTCCCCTTTTTTAAAATGTTGATCAATTAGCTAACGTTCTACAAAAATGTCGAGGGCTGGAAGATCTGGAATCATCAGGTACAAAAGAACATTCTACCAATGCTCCTGCCTGCCCCGATTTATCCTGTGCCTTTATCAGACTGCATCACTATCTTTATGCTATTATTTTAAAAAATTTCATATGGGGGCATGCTCATTTTTATCAAATTACAAGGCACCATAGAAATACACTAATCCCTTGTTGGCTAATACAATGATCTTTTAAATATCAGAGGTGTCAGATTACTTCCAGTTTTTTAGATCATGAGACATGTAGTACCAGAGATCTTTAATTTCAAAGTGCAATGCAATTTCAAAATTGTCAAAATGAAAAATATTCATTTGCCTGTGATAAAAATTTTTAACTGGCTCATTCAAGACGCAAACCCTCTAACATTGGAATGCATTTACATGAGAATCATCTTCTATTCCGCCCATCTTATTGCCTCAAGAAATAAATGGATTTTAGGGGAATTTATTTAAAAGACATCTCTGTCCGAGGTGGGGCTCACATTGCTCGGTGAGGCTGCAACAGTTTACCAGAAGGAGTCAGGCCATAAAGAAAGAAGTGCTGGCATAGGGTGGGGCTGAATAGTTTGCATCTTTTCCCACTGTTTCTCACTGGTATCGCTTCCATGAAAATCAAGGGTGGGGGAATGTGTGCCAGGCTAAGAAATCCTACAGACTGCTTTGTGTGCCCAACAGCCCCAGCCCATAATATCTTTATCTTAGCCGTTTATCTTAATCAATGAAAGAGCTATCACACTATCATGTCTGGGAAAACTGTAGAGGAGCTAAGCAAACCAAAGAAATATCATGCTGAGGATCATATTTCTCCTGTCACAACAGTCTTTTCTCCTTAGGAAGAATACACTTAGCACGGAACCAAAGGCGTTTGCTGTCTGGCCATCTCAAGATCATCCCCGAGCAAACATCTGGTCAAAAATCTCCCTTTTGCTTCACAATCCACCCTGCTTAACATTTCCTTTTAAACTCACTCATTCTAAAAATAAAATGACTCTCTCTATATATATACCCAGTTAACACCAGAAGCATCCATCAGTGGCCGCAATCCTCAATAATACACATGCAGAACACACCTTATCTCTGTTCACTTCACCATGCTCCAGTCAACGTATCCATCAGGAACCCTGGTTCCTTTCCTATTCTCAGAAAGCAGTCTGCACCTGCCTCTTTAAAAGGCAATGTTTGGTGCTGCCATAGTCTATAGTTACTCATAATGCTCCACGGTTTCTGTAATCTCACTGATATTACACACTAACACATACACACACATATCTCTATACAGACATTCCTAATTCCGGCGATTTACCTTTTTGGGTTTTTTCCTTCTCTGACTACTGCCGTTGAACTTCTCTCCACTGTCGCTTTTCTGAGCTGCATCTTCGTTCATCATTTTGAACAGTTTGGAGAGAAAACAGCTCTGCCATTAAACCCTGCTGCTTGCACAGACCACTAGCGAGTATGCACTTACTGGAGGAAAGCAGGAGGAGGAGGAGGGGTGGGGAAGGGGCGCGCGCTGGGAGGGTAAGGACGGTGACGTTGCCATGGCAGCAGCTGCCACAACTGTTTATCGGACTGCATTGTTAAATCTGATTCAACCAATTACCATCAGGGACCAGTTACAATGAAGAAAGCCTTGAAAAAAGAATGCCAGGGACTCGAATGATTTGGGGACTTTGCTGGTTGGTTCTTGACACACCTTCGATTCGATCAGCTCTCAACCCACACACAAAACCTGCACTTAATTTTCTTCCTACAGGTACTTCAACACGGAACAGACACAAGGCATGATGAGAAAACTATAACAATCTTGAATGTGTCTCTGAACCTGAAGACATGTATTTCAGCCAGTGAAGAGGCTACTTAAGGAAAAGGATTAGCTGTTACTATCCTAAAGTGCATGTAAGAAAGTTACAGTTTTATGATGTTATTCACTTGATTCCAAATGATAATCTTTCAAAACTCAGCTCAAGGATGACTTTTGTCACGAAGCTTTGAGAACACGTTCCCCATCAACCAGGTAACACAGATCACTCCCTCTTCTGGGCCTCCTCCTTCCACTGTACACTTCTAACAGAGCACCTGCAACACATCTCACAACTGCATGTTCCCATCAGGAGCTACTTAAGGCCTGGGATAGTGAGTGTGTATGAGTGTGTGTGTGTGTGTGCGCGCGCGCGCCCATGCTTAGGTTGGAAAGAGATCATTAAACTTCCCAGAATTAAGCATGATGCATTATATATTAAAGGCTTAATCAAGGTTTGTCAAATACATATGTAATACGCAGGGTAACACAAATGCAAGAAATTCATGCAGTTAAAACATTTTATAATGAATCTTAACCTAATTCTTCTTATTGACTGATAAATAAAACTCAATCCCTGCTTTCAAGGAGCTTATAGATAACGCTCCAGAATTAGTCTTGATAAGAAAAGAAAACAGGGCTGGTTTTTATCACAGGAAAACCAATTTTGTCTTTCGGATCGAGGTGGCCATATTTGTATATTTGTGGATGCAACCGGAGCCCAACATATTTTGTGCAAATACACGTGCACACACTAAACACTCATCCCTGTTCCTAGAAAACAAACTCAAAGTATAATACACAGAATACTTAAATGTAAAAGGACCAACCCAATGAGATAATGCATATAAATACACTTTGAAAACTGAAGGTGCCTATGTAAATGTGTTATTGCTATTGTTGATCCTACCATTATTATTACAAATATACATGATTTTCAACTTAGAAAACAACATTAGAAAAATGTTTCTTACATGGAAATGACTACCAAAATTGGGAACTCATCTTTCCAATAAACATGAGAAGACAAATTCACCTTCTCTCCCCACTGTTATTGGGACTGCTCTTCCTCTCCGCCTTACCACCCCAAAGACCTTTGCCACATCCTCATCTAGAGTCATCTGAGTCCTTCTGCCCCTTACTCTCTCTACCCTCCTTCTGTTTGAACAGACACACCCCGCCAGTGATGCCTTGGATCCCACAGCCAGGAAAGGGGCAATGGGCCTCTTTCTTCTGAAACAAAACCTTATAGGAACTTCTACAGAAGCCTCTGGAAGCCCAATTCCCACTGTTGTCAGAGCCCCCACAGAAATACCCCACGATACCCCCCCAATCCTCTGCTATCCCCTCACCCATCCCCATTGTGCATCCCTTACTTGACCTTGCTTAGGAGCGCCCTCAGCCTGGAAATTGGGTTCATTTACTCAGTAAGCATCTGTCCAATGTTTACCACGTACCAGGAACGAAGCACTAGGGATAGACCGTCCTAACCACTGGGGATATAATGGTCAACAAAACTGGCAACCTATCTGCAATCGTGGTAAATGTAAATTGCAAAGAAGTGTACTTCACATTTCAATACTTTATGAATCAGTAACTTCTGATAATGTTCAGACAAGCCTCTCATAACAGTGTCTTCTCTGTCAGTACCCAAATGTAAATTACATGGCTTTAAACAGATTCAGGTCTCCAGTTTTAACAATGAGCTCTAACCTTCTAGATGCTTGGTGTTGTTCTGAAATATCATTTAAGCTTTTATACAAAATATTTCCATTACAGAGTGAAAGTACTGCACAAACACTGCACCATATAGCATACCATAGATGTCAATATCTATATTCAAAGTATAAAATGAAATCTCCGTAAGTAGATAAATAAAACATGCTGGTAGTGCTATGTCCATTTCAGCAATAGAAAGTAAATATTCTACATATAAAGAATGTCAATAAGATGTTATGGTGTTGTAGGTGTTTCGGTTCTGCTTTTGAGACTTTCGATCAATTTTTTGATGCCTCACTGTTGTATACTATTAACTTTGTATCCTCATAGTGCAGTTTTTAGTGGGCATGTGTTTGACTGGATTCTAAACTCCTTGAGGGCAGGATTTTTGTAAAGATTTATCGATTTATGATTTTTTGATTTATGATTATATGATCTAATTATGATTATAAATTTAAGATTATTTATTTGTGATATTTATTTAAGATTTATTTATTTATTGAGAGGGAGAAAGAGAGAGAGAAGAAGAGTGCGAGCGGAGGGAGGGGCCGAGGGAGAGGGAGAGAGAGAATCTTCCGCAGACTCCCAGCTGAGCACAGAGCCTGACGTGGGGCTCGATATCATGACTCTGAGATCACGACCTGAGCTGAAACCAAGAGTCAGTCCTTCACCAGGCAGAACCACCCATGCACCCCTCCTTGAGGGCAGGATTAATGCCTATTTTCACATTCCACACGGAGCCTAATTCACTGCACAACCCATATAATAGGGGTCCAAGGATTACTTTTAAATGCAATAAAGAGATGTTTTCAATATTTACCATCCAGTTTATATTTCTGGTTAAACATCCAATGGGTAAATTCTTCATTTCTTAGATTTTCTTTTTATGTACTTCCTGATATCTAGGAGCTAATGCATAATAAGATTTTTAAAGATATTTGAGAAATTGGAGTTGCTGCTGCTAACATAGCAATGATGATAATACCTTACATTGGTAAAGCATTTTATAATTTATATAATTTTTAGTTTCTAGGATAGAAGCCCCAAGAAGGGACGCCTGGGTGGCTCAGATGGTTAAGCGTCTGCCTTCAGCTCAGGTCATGATCCCAGGGTCCTGGGATTGAGTCCCGCATTGGGCTCCCTGCTCCTTGGGAGCCTGCTTCTCCCTCTGCTTCTCTCTCTCTCTCTCCCTCTGTCTCTCATGAATAAATAAATAAAATCTTTAAAAAAAAAAAAAAGAAGAAGCCCCATGAAGACTGAGAATTTTGTTCTCGCTGATACATCTCAAGCACTTACAGCAATACCGGCATATGACACACACTTATATTAAGTGACTTCAATAGACTTCTCACCACCACACAGGGAAAGGATCAATATCAATCACAGTACAGGTGGAAACACTGAGGTAGGAAGTGGTTTTGGTGACTTGCCCAAGATAGCAAAATTAATAAAATACAGAGCTAAAGAAAAAAATATGGAGCTAAAGTTCTGATTCTAAGACCACTGTTCTTTTATTAAATCATGGCTGACTTAACAAAGTGCACAGTTAATAAAGTGTGGTAAGATACGAGCAAAGACTAACATGGAAAATGCCAAGAGCAGAAACCACAGTTAGATGACAGTGGCCTAAGTAGAAAAAGGAAATCTTTATTGATTTTAGGCTAAGCATATTTAATAGGCATGGCGTTTTAGACATGATTATATTAATTTTATTATGCCTACTCTATTTTATTGAACCATCAGAGTTAATAGTATTACAAACGTGACACATCCTACTTCAAAAAAACTTGTAACATTATTCGAGTGGGGTAAAGTCCCCTGAAGTATAAGCAATTATGTCTTAGAGGTAGGTTAACTTTAAAAAAGTTCCTTTGTCAATCAGAGTTGTCTCGTGTTAAAAATACATTTTTTTACAGAAACAATGTTATAAAAAAGGCTTAGTTCTCTAAGACCATCAGAAAAAACCTTCAAGGGACGCCTGGGTGGCTCAGTCAGTTAAGCATCTGCCTTCGGCTCAGGTCATGATCCCAGGATCCTGGGATGGAGTCCTGCATTGGGCTCCCTGCTCAGTTGGGAGCCTGCTTCTCCCTCTCCAACTCCCCTGCTTGTGTTCGCTCTCTCGCTGTGTCTCTGTCAAATAAATAAATAAAATCTTTTTTTTAAAAAGCCTTCAAAAGGCTTTCCTATTCACTGTTACTTGTGGTAGAGAATCTTAACAACTAGGCAGAGAGAGGTCGGATAGTAGTTCATCGATTTCTCTTTTTCCTTTAGGCCACTGTCACAGTTGAACTGCCTCCTGCAATCCCCTGACCCCCACCAAAAAAAATGTTTAAGTCCTAACCCTCAGTACCTGTGCATGTGACCTTATATGGGATTAGGGTCTCTGTAGATGTAATCATGTTAAGATGAGGTCATAATGGATTAGATGGGCCTTAATCCAAGGACTGGTGTCCTTATAAGAAGAGAGAACTTTGGACACAGAGACACATAGGGAAGACAGCCACGTGAAGACTTGGGCAGAAATTGGAGAAGTGTAGCTGCAAGCCAGTGATGACACATTGCCAGCAACCCACCAGAAAGAAGCTGAGGAAAGATTCTTCTCTAAAGCCTTCAGAAGCAGTCTGGCCCTGATGACACCTTGATTTCAGACTTTTACCCTCCTCAACTATGAGAGAGTAAAGTTTTATTATTTTAAGCCACCCAGTACTTTGTTTTGACAACCCGAGGAAACTAGTACAACCATATTTTCCAGCTACCTTTGCCACTGGGTGAGACCGTGTGACTTAGTTCTAGCCTGTAGAAAAGGTGGAAGCGTATGCCACTTTCAGGTCTAGCTAATACAAACCTCCCAAGAGTGATCTTCTCTAGTGGCTGAATACAGTGGGAGACATAACCTAGAAGGTGGAAGAGCAACAGGTCAGAAAAAAGCCTGAGTCCCTGAGTCACTGTGTGCAGCAGAGTCTCTCTTCTTCCTATTCCCTCCTCCATGGACCTTCAGTAGACCTGAGTAACTTTTTCTCATGAGTATTTTGTCACTGAGATTATGCTGTTGTTTGTTATGACAGTTAGCCTATGGTACCTAACCATATCTACTTATGTTTTCCAGGGATTATGTAGTTACACTTCTATTTGGGGTTGCCTGTTATATGAATGATACTCTCAGTGCATCAAGGCCTTTAGCCATTGGAAATGGATCCTACGTCCAGGAGCAAAGGAGCTACTCTGATGAAAAAAAGGATCACAAGTAACTAGAGGGGAATCAGAAGAGATGAATAGAAGAATATTATTGATTAGGGGTGGGTATGAGAATAGGATACCTGATAGGTCCCATGGAATCACAATCTCAAAGCAGCTTTGGTCCACTCTCCTTTTCTCCTATCTCTCTTGCTGGATAAATCCTTTATTTCTTTTCCTATTTTCCAGCCCTTTTCTCCTATCTCTCTTCCTGGGTAAATTCTTTATTTCTTTTCCTACTTCCAGATGTCATTGCTTCTGATCCACTGAGGATGAAAACATAGAATGTTTGCCTATCTTATGAGCAAGCACAAAGCTTCTCAAGGTTCTCTAAAGATTCTTCTTTCTCTTTCCTTTTTGATACTTTTGTTTCAATGGGGGGAAATATGAAGGAAAGATAGCAAACAAAGGAAAAACATAGTTTCTCAAAGTTGACCATAAAAAGTCCTTGTATGTGTTTGGGTGTAGATACTGTTGGGCTCAGATCTACTTCCAGACCTCTTCTCATGCCTTTCCTGAGTAGCCAGGTGTTCCGCAACAGGTCTTATTTTTTTTTAAGATTTTATTTATTTATTTGACAGAGAGAGATATAGCGAGAGAGGGGAACACAAGCAGGGGGAGTGGGAGAGGGAGAAGCAGGCTTCCCACTGAGCAGGGAGCCCGATGTGGGGCTCGATCCCAGGACCCTGGGATCATGACCCGAGCCGAAGGCAGATGCTTAACGACTGAGCCACCCAGGCGCCCCTGCACAGGTCTTATTCTATATGGTCTCTCTTCCATAGGAAATCTGGGTGGACTCTAAGAGTTACACCTCCTTGGAAGCTGATGTCAGGCTCATGGGCCAGGCAGGAGACCTTCTCATTTTCCCTTCCCAGCTCATTGCAGTTCCACCGTCAGCATCAGCAAGAAGCACTTCCTCTCCTTTCTTGTGATCCACTCCTTCTTCTCATCTATGACTTCCCCTTCTATTGTTCATTTATTCCTTTAGTCATGCAGCAGATATTTTATTGGGTGACTGACAACTCTATGTCAGGCCTTGTGCTTAACGTAGGGGCATTAGCATAAATTAGATAATCTTTGCCTTTAAAGAGTTTACAATCTAAAAGTGGGACAATCATTGAACTAGAAGTGTGAGGACTCTATAGGGGATGGTAAGGGCATTACGGAAGCATAAACCAGGGATATCCAACCTTCTGAAAGAACAGGACGTGCTTCTGAGAGGAAGTGACTCACATATTGAGAGGATTTAAATGATGAGTAGGAATTATCGAAGTGGAAAGGAAGGTGTAAGGTGGGGTTGGGGAAGAATGGGAATAACATGGCATTGGCAGAACTGAGACAAGGCGCATGTGGTTGTACAATAGTCCGTAGGCAGGCCTGTAGTAGTGACTCCACCCTATGCCTGAAAGTATCACCAAGTGTGCCTCTCCACAGACTGATGATTGTTCCAAGTAAGTATCCATGTGTGACATCTAATCATTATTATACAATTTCTGAACCATGTAGCAAGATGGCCCTGTTAGCTTATGGATGTTAAAACCAGGTGATGTAGCCAGAAAAGGCAGATTTGGCAACCATATAACATATCATCTCTATAGTTTCAGGGAATGTGTTGGAGATGGAAAACCAATCCTCACTCTGGAAATGAAAAATTCCATGACCACAAAACT
The DNA here is from genome assembly GCF_003265705.2 of Callorhinus ursinus. Taxonomy (NCBI): domain Eukaryota; kingdom Metazoa; phylum Chordata; class Mammalia; order Carnivora; family Otariidae; genus Callorhinus; species Callorhinus ursinus. Next base: position 93,063,387 of record NW_027397066.1, on the reverse strand, counting down.
GAGCACATCTCCCATGAAGAACTAGGAACACTTAAGAAGCCATACCCAACAACTTCCCTTGGTCTGATATCACCAAGTCCTTTGGTAAAAGTATATATCCATTGTGCTTATCCCAGCAAATTTATACCACAACAAATTATTCATATTCACTAAGCCACCACCTCAGTCTTCCGTGGGACAACTCCAGGTTGTTGCTACAAAGTAAAAGGTGAGGCTGGAATGCAAAGTGGCAGAGGTGTAAGGAGGGACTAAAGAGCAGAGAGACCAGTAAGCCACATTAAGGGCTTGGGATTCAGACTGAAAAGGCACATGAAGCCATTTCTCATGGTTAAAGGAGAGAAGTAAAATCATAAACTTTGGTGTTTTTGTTTTTGTTTTAAAGAGTATTCTTTGTAAAGAACTACTGTGTGGGAGCCAAACAGAGAATGGATGTGAAGAGATGTGTTTAAAAGGCTCTATCAGCAGTCTGGGAGAAAAAGAGATGGTGCCAGAGTGGACAGACACACTACTTAGTCTCTCACCATTAAGGGTGTTTCAATCATAAGCCCAAGGAGAAAATAAGAAGCAAGAAGACGACAGTGGGGAGGCCTCCTGCCTTAAACAGCAAGGGAAAGAGACTTCATCTTCATCAAAGTCTTGTACTGTGAAGAGGACCCAAAGAAAAAAATTTGAAACCCATTTCATTTAACAAATCAGGGAATAAAATTCAGAAAGATTAGAGATTGCTCCCAAGGCTCTAGAACTAGTTAGTAGCATAGGGAAGACCAGAATCACGCCACCTCACTGAGCAGCCTTTACACATGGGTGGACTTAAAAAAGCCTATGTCAAATCTTATCTACTATTATTTGGAATTAAGGAGTCATCAGCTCTTGCATAAGGTTTAAGAGACCAGAGAGAAACTAGTCCATTCCCTCAAGGAATGATTAGGAAGAAGGACCCATGTTTCTCATGTAAATGGTATGTGTCCTGACCTGGACTGGAGGGAGCTCAACAAATATTTCATTGTGATAGATCTTAAAGCAGCAGTAACAATTGATTAGGGACCTGCTTCTTTTACTGTATGCCTGTCTTACACAACGTTTACCAAAGAGGTATTTGGTTGCAAAATGTACCATGTCCAACCTAAAAAAGAGAGCTTTTGGAACCCATGGCATACGATTTTAGCACCTCAATCCACCTGAGGCACACAATTATTAAAATTAGCATAGTGATTAATTATAATCTCACTTTACATAAACATTAGCAACAATATTTTAGATCAAATGTAGTATTCCACAGGAGAATAACAAAATGTGGGTGAGCTCACCATGTACATGTTCCTGTCTAGGTCAGTTTTTTAGGACGCGCTGTTACCTGCTTGCTCTACTACAGGGTAGCTCTGCTCAGTCTCCAGTGATACTAGTTCTTGAAAATAGCTCTTATAATTGGGTTTCCCTGTAGATGCAAATGAATGGCACATTGGGGTAGGTTGTGTCCTTGACAGATATATTTTTTCTAGTGCAATTTAACTTTATTACTGTAAACATTTTAAAACTTAAAACAGCTTAAAAATAAGTCATAACAAATGTTCTTGTTTCTTTCAACTATGAAGAGAGAGTATGCGTCCATTGATAAATTCTGAACACAAGAATTATTCAGAGACTTCATATATAAGTTTTATATAAATGTAAAATCATACTTTAAAAGCTGTGTAACCGTGGTGGTAATGGAAGTGACAAAAACACAAAGATCACAATGTAGAAGGTAACCTAAAGACCATGACATCCAGCTCCTCACTTTCAACAAGAAAATTGGAGCCCAACTAGGTTATGTTACTTACCCAAGGCTGTACCTACACTTAGCAACACTTTGAATAAAATTCCAAGTTTTCTCATTCCTAAACCAGTGTAGATGTCTTCTAGTGGAGGGTCTCACCACAAAAATGAGCTTCAAGAAGCCCTCCCTCCTCCACAAACACACAGGCCCAATGATTGCCCAGTTGTTCTCGGAATGGTTAAAAAAAAAAAAATTATATAATTCATTATACACCAGGCAGAAATATTTCAGGCATTAGAAGCAGAGAGCTGAATAAGACAAAATTATCTTTTTTTATTTAATGTTGAACAATATCCCAAGTTTAAGTGAAGGTTTGCTATAAACCTGAATATCAGTAGGAGAAGGCAAAGGAGGACTGACTAAAGGGTGGATGAGCTTGTTTTCTCACAATGTTACTGTTTGCCAAAGAATCTCAAGAATGAGAGGAAAAGCAATGAAAATATGAAAAGGAAAGCTTCAGCAAGCCTTTAAACTAATGGATATAATCAGACAAGACAGATGACCAAAGAAGTCGGGGTGTGCTGTCTTATCATTCCTGTGAATAAATCATCAATGAATGACCACTACTGTTTCTCCCACTTTTTTTAAGTAGGCTCCACAGCCAATATAGGGCTTGAACTCACAACCCTGAGATCAAGAGTCTCATGCTCTACCAACTGAGCCAGGCAGGTGCCCCTATTTCTCCCACTTTAAATAAACAAACCAAACAAACAAAAAACACACAAAAAACAAATCTTTTAAAAGGTCAAAATAAAGAGTTTGTTATCTGTTAGTACTCTCTAACTTCTAACTGCCACTTAGTCAAGACTGATGGTATTCCAAATATTTATTCCTGTTACAAACTACCTCATAAACTAAGTGTCTTAGAAGAATAATTTATTTTGCTCACAAACTCATGGGCCAGGGATTCAGGAAAGGCTCAACAGATTTATTCATTCTGATTCATGGGGTGTCAAGTAAGGCAGCTAGGGCTGGAGGATCCAGTGCCACAGTGGCATCCTCACTCACCTATCTGGTTCCTTGGTGCTCATTGGCCTCTCTCTTTATGTGGCATCTCATTTTCTAGAGCCTCTCCACATGGTTGGGGCTTCTTACTGTTTAGTGGTGTCAAAGTGTATTTTTCCATGACAACTGGGTTTAAAGAGGCAGGAAGTAGAAAGCACCAGGCCAGTTAAGGGCTCTGCCATATTTTATTGGTCAAGGCAGCTGCTGGGCCCATCCAGATTCAAGTAGTAAAAAAATGGACTCCACCTCTTGATGAGAGGGAGTGGACAGATCACATTGCAGAAGAACATAAGGGATGGGGGCCATCTTGGAAAATGTAATCTGCCACAGATGGCTAGCAAGTAAAGTAGGCCAGGAGGGAGATGAAGTATAAGGGCTGACTTTGCATACAATAAACACAAGGTCTTTTCCCAAATGAGCAGACCCCGCTAGCTAGAAATGCACTGTTCTGCATACTTTTTTTTTCTACAAACAAAATTACCAATGTTAATTTCTGTAATGGATAACTACATATTCCTAGGTCAAAATCTACTACTTCCTCTCAAAGCAAAGTCTCTGTTGATCTCTGAAGATAAGTTTCATGTATATACTTTCTGAACGTGAGCCACTGTGTCTAATGCATTCACAGGAAGTATTGTATATTTGAAGTACGGCTTCTTTTGCACTTTTCTCTTTACTTTCACTCTGGACTTCCCTTGGTCTCTTACCCACTCTTGCACCCATTCTATCGTTTTATATAACATCACAATGATCTTAAAACAATCATAATTCTACTGTACAGAAAAATGTTTTTAAAAGCCTACAAAGGAAATAAAAGTAAATTATAGGTTAAAACTAACATGAACTAATGTCTAAAAAAGAGACATGCAGTGCAATCATATTCATTGTTAGCTTTAAACCCAATACCAGGAAAATGATTAAACATACATTAGAGCTGGAGGCAAGATTATTAACTTGTTAACCACACAGCAGTTACCGCAGTCCCAAATTTAGTCTTTAGTACTGATTTGTGTAAATGTTGGGTATTATGTTCTGGGACTTAACAAAGCCTATGCATCTGATGGGTTCCCTCTGTCATCAATCTTCATGATACCCTCTTCTGTGTAAGCTTCATATTTGGTGTTTCCAGCTTAGAAGTAAACTAAAACAGCCAATGTCCATTTTAATTATTCAGTCTGCTTAGCTCCCAAGAACTAACTGGATCCTTGATAATATGGTAATAATCAGACCTGGAAAGGGAGTTTCCAAAATCAAGTAGGAAGAAGGATATTCCTCCAGGAAGTTCTTCAAGTCACACAAGCAAAATTTAGGAACCAAAGTTCGGTCAGGCCATCCATTTTGGTCACATAGACTCTCTATACAAATTACTACATAATATGTGTTGCCAGCCTATGCTGCATAATTGTCCCAAAAATAACTTTTTTGAGCCTATCAATATACAGAAGCATTTAGAATATAACAACAATACTATATTCAATGCTATATAGTTTGTAATGGGTGAGAGCAAGTACTACTTCACAAATCCTATCAGTGAGCCCCAGGATCTTAATACCACATTCAGATCTTAAGCTGTTCTATCTAAAACTCTAGGAGTCTAACTGAGTAAAAACTGATATACAACATTTCAAATTTCACTTATACCTAGCCAATTATCAGATTTTTCCTGAGGCCATAAAATTCTACACCTAGAGAATGTCAAGAACTGTGAAGGATCTGAGATCCTACTTACAAGCTAACAAGTTAGCCTGCTATATTTTTATGGATACTGCCAGAAGATAGGAGACTCCTGGGTCAGAGACAATGAACTTTATTACTCATAGCACAGCACAAAGCATGGAATTCAGCATACTCATGTCAGTTTTCCTTACTCCCAATTCTCACAGAATTGAGATATAGTCCAGATGGATATGGACCAGATGGATGTCTGCACACTCAGTGGGTCGAACAAAGAGGAACCCTGACTTGAGGAAACCTGAATCTCTTAGAGTAGGCAGTAAGCATATCTGTACTTTGCTCCAGAGGGAGCCCATTACCTTTATTATACTGGATAGTAAGCATGCCTGATCTTTGCTTCTCTATCTTCCAAGGCTGTTCGCTGTACCAACATCCTTGAAAAAATAGTCTGGAACAAAGAGAGTACCTTTGCTTGCAAGATGTACAGAAATTTAAGAAACCCACGGAAAATTCTCTCTTCAACAGGAAGTCTCAAAAAATACAGGTTATCCTACAGTTGAAGAGATAAATGCCAAATTGCCCTTCGTGACAGTCTAAATTTAAATGGAAACTAGCAAGATTTCCTGCAAATTCTCTGCAGTCATACATATATGTCTGTGCAGTAAGTTTTAACAGCTTAGTTATATCATTTGGAAGATTTCACATTACATTATCTGTACTTTTGCCAGAATTACTTTTGCATAGTAATAAGGAGCAATAGTTTGAAAGTCAGTACACATAGGTTTTAATTCCCATGTTGTCATTAACTGTCATTTGTTTACAACAAATCATATATTTCAACTGGGCTTCATTTTCTGTATCTCTCCCAAAGTGTGATCACTCTGTTATTTTTTTCCAAGACAGTTTTCTACATCTTTTTTTTAACTGCAATAAGTCTTTGAATATACGAACCTACAGTTTAAAGGGAAAAATGACTCAAAGAGAATTTAATGAGCAGATGAAATGGCCAGTGATACAATATCAAACAAAATGTAATGTAGCTGTCTTCATTTTCAATTGTCTTTTCTTTTTTCCGCTAGAAAACAAATGAGACTAAAGAAGCTAACTTTTCTCAAGGCCAACAAACAAATTTGGAAAATGAGGAAAACAGAAATGCTAACATTTACGACACAAATTATTTAAACCTGGAAAACAACTTTGGCATTAGTACAAATGCTGTGGAGTTTTACCCACCAGTTTGGACAGAAATAAAAAAGTGTCTAGTAGGCTTGAAACTGTAGTCACTTTTCCCTTCTCTCCTTCCCGTCTCTCATACCCAGGAAATAAAACCTTTTGTTTCCACTTGGGAAATACATCTTATGTCTTCCTTCCATTCTATTCCTATCACCTGGGCACCACCTCTTTTTCTCTCCTACCTGAACTATTTTAATCAACAGGATTTGCTGTCTCATCACCTTCAAGTTTCCTCCCCAAATCTGACCCTCAGATTGTTGCACTTTTTTATTCTTCATAAAGCATTTTTTTTAGTCTTCAATGTCCTCAGTATAAATTCAAACATCTCCCATTATTGCTGAAAATCATTTATACATTCCTGTTTCCGAGGTGGCATATAAAAGCAGATAGATATAATGTGATCAGATTTTTTTAAGATTTATTTATTTATTTTGAGGGGTAGGGGAGACTGTGTGTGTAGGGCAAGGGGTGGAAGGAGAAGGAGCAAGAGAATCCCAAGCAGCCTCCCTGCTGGATGCAGAGCTCAACATGAGGCTCCATCCTATAACCCTGAGATCATGACTTGAGCTGAAACCAAGAGTCAGAGGCTCAGCCAACTGAGCTACCCAGGCACCCGCGATCAGATTTTTATTAAGGAAATGTTACCAGAGCTTCTAGGAGGATCTGAGCTTGTCTTGGTGGGTCAGTGAAAACTTCCCAGATTAAAAAAAAAAAAGGAAAAAAAATACCTATTCTTACTTTTTTCCTTCTCCCTAAAATCTACCCACCTCAAGTCCCAAATTGACCATGGAGCTTTTTCTTTCTTTCTTTCTTTTTTAAGACTTATTTATTTATTTTAGAAAAAGAGAGAGAGCATGCGCAGTGGGGAGGGGCAGAGGGAGAGAGAAACTCAAGCACACTCAGGCTGAGCAAGGAGCCCAGTCCCACCACCCTGAGATTAGACCTGGGCTGAAACCAAGAGTCGAAAGCTTAACTGACTGTGCCACCCAGGCACCCTGACCATGGAGCTTTTTCTAACAACAAACTGCATCGAACTTTCCTTCTCTCAAGATCACTATGCCACTTCTCTACATTAATCACACAAACTAGTTAACTGCTGAATATGCATCTGTCTTATATGCCCAACTAAATGCCTTGCAACATCAAATAAAATAACCATTGATAAATCCAGGACACTATATATATATAGTGAATATGTATATATATATATATTCATATTCTCCTTTGATAAGTATCTTTTTATCCTGCATGAAAGGCACTATTGGTATTTGTTGTTTCCCCTACAAACTCATAGCAGCTAGAACAGAAGAGCCAATTTAAAAAAATAAGTGGGCTGACTTATTTCGCTTAGCATAATACTCTCTAGCTCCATCCATGTTGTTGCAAAAGGCAAGATCTCATTCTTTTTTATTGCTGAATAATATTCCATTCTCTGTTATGTATACATACACCACATCTTCTTCATCCATTCATCAATCAATGGATACTTTGGCTATTTCCATAATTTGGCTATTGTAAATAATGCTACTATAAATATCAGTCAGAGAAAGAAAAATACCATATGATTTTGCTCATATGTGGAATTTAAGAAACAAAACAAATGAGCAAAGGAAAACAAAAAAAGAAAGAAAGAGAGGCAAACCAAGAAACAGACTCCTAACCATATAGAACAAACTCATCATTATCAGAAGGGTGGTGGGTGGGGGATGGGTTAAATAGGTGACGGGGATTAAGGAGTACACTTGTGATGAGCACTGAGTGCTGTATGGAACTGTGGAATCACTATACTGTACACCTGAAACTAATATTATACTGTATGTTAACTAAATGGAATTTAAATAAAACTTTTAAAAAACAGGTGGCTATGAACCTAACTTAGAAAAATGGTTGTGTTTCCAATTTTGAACATATTTGGCCCTAGAAAGTATAGTAGCTATGACTTGATGTGTTCCTGGATAACCAACAAAATTCCTTGTGCTCCCCAAAACAGTTTTCTTTTCCTTTTTTTTTTAAGAATTTTTTCATTGATGCATTTGAGACAGAGGGAGAGAGAGAGAGAGGAGGAGCAGTGGGGAGAGGCAGAGGAAGAGGGAGAAGCAGACTCCCCACTGAGCAGGGAGCCCAATGTGGGGCTCGATCCCAGGACCTGGAGATCATGACCTGAGCCAAAGGCAGATGCTTAACCATCTGAGCCACTCAGGTGCCCAACAGTTTTCAATTATATCTAAACTGTCATTTTGAATATTTCTTCTATAGGAAAATGAAATTCATACTCCACTAGAGATTCCAAATGCACTTCCTTATCATGGTAGTGGGGAAAAGTGGAGAGAGGGATTTCATTAAGTGAAAAAGAATCAAGTAATTTACTCATTCTCTACATTTGCCCAGAAAGACTGTCAATACTCCTTCAGCAAACATTATTGTACACCTGCTCAGTGCCAGGTTCTGTTCTCCGTTCTAGAGATACACAGATAATTAAGACATGATTCTTACCCCCAAGGTTATGCATGAAAAAGCATTCTCTTCTCATTGAGAACTCTCTGTTCTGCCCTCACTTTACCTAGGAAGGTTAAAACAACCCCCAGGAGATTCCTTTATATTGGCTGCAGTCTTTTCTCATCAATACTTCTTTCTGGTAGTACTGGTCACAGCGCAGGCAGTGCATATTTCTTGATCAATTGAATAGATTGCAGATAAATCAAGACTATTCAGTTATTACTAGTTTAACTGGAAAACTCCATCTGGTTATAAGTTAAACAAAAATACAAACAGTGGGGATTCCTCTTCTTGGCCCACCTAAAGAATATTTGTGACTTAATTAAAATTGATCTTGATTCCCTATCTTGGTATAATTTTCATCTTCAAATTTGCCCCATCTTCAAGGTTTTCCTGTTCCACCACTCAACCTCAGTCTTAAGCGTTAGAGCCTCTTCCTCTTGAACTTTTTTGGTAATTCCCAACAAATTATTCATTCCATTCTGCTAGTTAATGGTATGGCAGCACACTCACAGAAAAACAGAATAAGTAGGAAAAGAGATGATCCCCCAGATCTACCAACTAGGTCTGGAGACTTGGCTGGCAGTAGAGGTTCAGCCAGCAAGTCAAGACACATTCTTCAGGATCATTAAGACAGCTTTTCCTGAATTCAGACAAATCAGGCATCCGAGGTATAGGAAGGAGACAAGGTAGGAGAGAGAATTAAGGCAGCTGACTATTGGAGGCTGTCAATACAGGGGTCAAGTGCTAGTAACATATAGGCAGTTAGATCGTCCCTACATTGTTGTCTGTCTCAGAACCTAGGCTCCTACAACTAAAGGAAAATACCCACTTCATTTGCTTTTTAACATAAAGAGTCACATACCTGGCTGGGCTTCTTGATAATGCAGGATGAAGATGACAACTTGCCTCTGACCAAACTTGAAATCGAATCCACAAACTTCTTTTTTCAAATGGTCAGTTAATGTTATTAAAGGAGGAAATCTCTCTTCTCCAAACATTTAATAAAAGCATATGATAATAACACAAAGTTACATTTGATATGGAGAAGTTTTATTTTTTCTTAAAGTATTTCTCTATGTTTTTAGATTTAATTCCCTAAAGAGAACTGTTTTCCATATCATGCCATTATATAGACCACGAGTTTTTGGTCTGCTCTGTAGGATAAGTAGTCAGGACACAAGAATCCCATTCTTGGATGGACCATGATTACAATTGGTGGCAAGTCACCTGAATCTCTGTGCCTTTATTTTTAGAAAGGTAAACTACAGGTATGATTTCCAAGATTCTTCTATGAACCTGTAATTCTGGTATACACTCCATCATCCTTACCTTATGTAATACAAGATTGTGATGTTAACACAGTTAAGCTGTGTTACACTGGTGGCCACCTGATGTTCCTTGGATCTTGATCATGTTTCTTAATTCCAGATAATAAGTGGTTTTCCAAACACAGGAAAGTGTAATCTAATTTAAATGTCCCATGTGGGCAAATAGAGCAATACTTGTGATTCCACAAGTGTGCATGCCTATGCTTTTTCTGATAGTGGAAGCTGTTTTGTGGCATAGTGAATGTCGACTAGACCCTTTTCTAAAACTCTTTCCAAAATTTGGTTCTTCTGGAGGAACTCGTTGTTTTCATGGATTGGAGAAGAATGTTTCACCTAGCTGACAGTAGATGTTTTCAGAAAGGATATATATACAACTAATTGAATGAGTATTCTAATTCAGCCTAGGAACACTATCCTATCAGAAAGAAAACACTACAGGGTGACTGTCTCTTTGGATAATATAATACAAGTGAGATTTATTTAATTATAAGAGAGTACCTTCCTCCTTTCTGAGCTGATTCTTAGGTCTTTCCCTAGTATCCTTGACTTTGGAAAACATAAGCTACTTTGGGCAACATTTCTTAGTTATGTCACAGCCTGACTCATTGCTAAGATGAAGGTGGGAATAAAGAAGAGTTGGCAATAGAAAAAAGACTCAGAGACAAGAAGGTTTGAAATCTCATTGCTCTGGAACCCCTCTTATGCTCACAGGGAAAATGGAGTTCAGTTCCCCAATGGGAAACCAAACTGGTATTGTACATTTAACATGCAAAGGTGACTTTATGTAGACTATTGTCCTTAGTGTACACCAAAACCCTCTATGAGGAGGTTCTCCTGTTTTAAATGGGAGGAGACCTGTAGCTCAGAGAGGTTACTAACCATGGCAAACCCCAGCTGGTGGTAGAGAGGGGGCTGCAATGCACTCTCCAGTTCCCATTTCTACTATTTCATATTCTTCACAGTTAACCCATGCCCTTGACTCTCCACATAGTTTGTTCCCAGGTCTGGGACTAATTCATGGAACAACAGATTTTCCATACATAGAAACCAATTGGAAAAATAGAAAAAAAAAGAGAGATGAATTCAAAACATTCTATATTTTTCTCCCTCCAAAAACTGCAGATACACGATGTAAGCTGCATATATTTTCAAATTATGTAGCCAACGAGTAGTATGGTAAATAGAACTATTAATTAGAATAAAAAATCATGCTTTGATTTATGTGTGATAGCACTAACATTCTTGCCATGGATGTTTGGGATGCTTTGGTTTCAGAAGTTCCTTATATCTAAAGTATTCTATTGGGCTCCAGAAGAGTTAAACTACAACTTGATCACATAGTAATTACATCTCACTGTGACTACCTCAAAACATGCTGTGTCTAATTTCAGTTAACAAAACAAAATGTTTTGTTTTAGAAAAGAAAAAAATAAAGAAGAAAGCACGTGTTGGTGTACAGAGTTTCTGCACACCCTTGCATTTGATATTAAGAATTTCACTGTTCTATTCATCACGTGTTCCCCATGTTCTAAATAATGGGAGGAGGGGTGTTCAGATGGGATTTCCCAATTCTTCTTTAATGAGAGGTTTCTCCTAGCTACCTCCTGCTGAATCCTGCAGTTACATCTGTCCAACTCTGATAACAAAAGAACAAAAGAACAAACTACTGGTCTACTTAAGGCTTCATCAGGAATAACAGGAAGTCATCAAGTCAAACCAGAATACCAAAAAATAGAAACAAGGTGATAAAATAATATCTTTATCTTTGGTTATATTTCCATGACTGAGTAAGCCTCATTTTAAGGGGCTCCTATCCCTTAGGAAGAAGTTTATAGTCAAACCATTCCAGCTTCCTAATAAGCAAGAAATCAGCCCATCTGCCCATTATTCTGCAACAATCCCCAGGGCATTCTCTCTCCCCTTAAATAAATAAATCCAAGGCAAGACAAATGGATAGTTCAGAAAAAGATAAGTATCTCCAAACAAGATGAAATAAAGAGAAATTTTGAGCCAAATAATAAATTAATTATAAAATTGAGATTTTTTTTTCTAATGCATCTCTAGAGAAGCCTTAAAAATAATAATGTTACCTAACTCCTCCTTTTGTTTATTTTAATTAAAATTTACAATTTATTTCAAAGACTTTTTGGCAAACTTCAAATTACAGTCACAGAGTTGGCAGACAAGACAGTTCAAGTCATCTGCTAAGTATTTTTCAAGCAAGTAAATATCTCAAATCTTAAGGAAAAACAGCCATTCATTATCTCAGTCAAGCTTTCCAGGACAGTAATTTCACTATTCGCTTCGTCTCTTCCAATATTTATTACTCTGATAGTCACCAAAATGTCTTTTTGCTTTCAGTGAACCTATTTTCCGTTCATGTCAGTATAAAATAGAAAAGGATCGACCTCCCCCTCTCCCAAAAAAACCAACCAAAAAATTCCCTTCCTGTACTTAAAAACATCTATATGACTAATTTAACTCAACCTTTTTTTAAATTTTCTGAATAGAACCATTCTATTTTTCTTAAACCTGTACTCGTGTGTGACATCCTTTTTCTTTCTTTTCTATAATTTGGAGTACATTTTAACACTCTTGAGTTTTACCTCTTAGTTCTTAAAGCACCTTGGCCATTCACAAACATGGAATTAATAAGAACCACAGTCAGCATGGTGCAGACATTCTTAAACAATGGAAGCGAATTGCTGATTTGTATTTAGCTTTTTTCCAGAATTTTTCCCTGGTCTTTCATTTCTTATGCTGAGTCCAATCCTGTATTTGCATTATAAAGGGCACCATACTTCTCTGTATATAATTTTTATTCTGTTTGCAAAACTATTTGGATTTTTATTTCTATCCTTTGGGGTTTCACCTAATTTAAGCATCAAGTACAAATCTGACAGACATATTCTAGATTCTTTTTTCCAGGTCATCTGTAAAGATATTAAATCAAGTGACCTCAAACTCAGCCCCATTACTTGACATCTCATAAGAAGAGAATTGAGCTATGGAGAACTGTATAGGTTCTTGCTTCAGGCTCTCCTTCCTTCTCAACAGTTTAGCCAGGCTATAGATGACCACTCTGTTTAAAGAACTATCAAGTGAGTCAAATATAAGACTTCCCATTCTCTGGATAGCCGGCCCCACCCCTTACAAGTTATCTGACGTATTGTTTTTACTAAGACATGAAGAATGTATTCTCTTCTAATTTTCAGTTCTACATGCCTTGTTTTCAAAATTACCCATCTATACACCATCATCCTGTTGCCTTTTGATACTTATAATTCACATAGCACACTAGATATTATTTTTAATATGCACATTTTATCCTAGGTAATAAATATCATTATTTACTTTCATTAAGAAAGTGTACCTCAGTAGCAGGTAAACCAAAAAGTAAACCATATTTCACATTTCAAGTTCCAATAGAACAATGATAAAATCATGTAAAATCATGTGACTATTAATCACGTGAGAAGGTATAGATGCTTTGTTATTTCTCTCACTTATAACTTAAGAATAAGTCAAAAGGCATCCCCCATAACTCTACCTCCTTAATTACCAGGACATTTTGAAGGAAGGTATTTGGGCTGTCAAGATAAGCTTGTCATCCTGAGGCATGGAGGTACTGAGAAAATCACAGGCAAGAATGAGTAGAGATGCACAGGTCAGGCTCTACTTATGGGTATGTAATTCTGAGCAGATCACTCCGACTCATGGAGCCTCAGACCCACTGATCAATATGGTCTTGGAAGCTCCAAAGGTCCATTTTATTTTAGAGAAACTTCTGCCGTGTTCATTTGCAGTATCTTTTTAAAAATCCCCAATCCCCATGTATCACAAAAGTCCTTGCTTTAGAATAATTTTGCTTTCTTAAAATATTTTTTCTAGGAAAAAATCACAAGTAATATATAATCTACTTTCATATGTTAAAAGCAACTGGAGTTTTTCCAATTACTCTGAATCGAGGTTTTTATTTTAATCTTCTAAATTCATTCAACTGTGTTGATACCAGATATCCTCAAGACTTTAGAAGCTAAGTTGCACTAACAGAACATATAGTAACACGTTCATCCCAAGATATTAATGTATATTAATACACAGTACTTGTGTTGACTGAGTACTTCAAATCCCCTATCTGAGGAGACTGTGTATATCAGGTTCATATAAAGCAAATTATAATGGAAGTAGATGGCCTCTGAGAGATCTCTTGCAACCTCTGAGTTAGCAAATTGTTTTTCTTCATCATGGAAACAACACGTTTTCCTTTGCCCTGAATAGAATGTACAGACACTCCACAAGCTTCTCACTTATTCTAGATTTCTTATTCTGAAACCTGCTGCAAAGCAAACATATTGTCTTGGCAGCACAAGGTTAAGTTCTGAATTAAGCCCCTAAGTAAAAACTTAACAAAAGACCACCTTACATTTGGGTTGCTGTAAAATAAATCTCAAGCCGTCCTTCAAGACTCCCAACATAATTGATTATTTCTCCTTTGTGCAACTGCACCCTTTGTACATGTCTCTATTCTAGTACTTATACAATGTCCTGCAATTATTTGTTAATGAATTAATGCTTAGTTACTTCCTGCCTACATAATAAACACCATGAAGACAGTTACTTCATGTCTTATAACTCCCAATGCCTAATACAGTGCCTGGCACACTAATAGGTGCTTAATATATCTGTCTGTTGGATGAAAGAGAGTTAACAAATGTTCTCTCCATTTTTCTGACTTGCTGTGCCTTGACTTACCTCTTGAACAGTACCACCTGCCTTTCCCTCTGTTCAGAACTATACCTTTGTTTGGCTCCCTCTTATGACTCCGTTGGGTCTTATTCCAAGGGTGACTTCCTAAGAAAGCTCTGTCCTGTTAGATCAATTGCTTGTCTACTCTGCGTTCTCACAGTATTTTGCACTCCCCGGCCATGGCACATGCCACTCCATTGCGATTGCTTAATTGGCCATGTCTCCTGCTAAATACAAGTGGATACATGCAAATTGTTGACCATCACCACTAGGGCATAATCCACAGAAGGTGCTAAAATAAGTGTTTGTAGGATAGATGACTGTCAGTCACCTATTTTAATAATTTTACCAGAGTAGAAGAAATAAATTTGAAATTTGAAATAAATAAATGGACAAGCTAGAGGAATGCACTTTTTATAACACCATAATTTTGTTATTTGTAACATCAACGAAACAATGCCACCACATTACATGACAACACCATAGTGTATTGTAAATAAAGAAATCATTTTACCCAAAGTCACCATTTCTAAATAAATCCACTACTGTCCCCTACCGTATCTAAGCTATATTTCTGTCTTTTAGGGAATTTCAACAAAAAGAAAGATTCCTATTTCTATTTATCTCCTACTTGCCTCCCAACAGAAGATTTATGTTTAATTTTTATCAAACAACAGGCTAGCAGGGATTTAAAAATTTGTGAAATTGGGAGTGTACCATACCATTCAAAAAGATAAAACAAGGGGCGCCTGGGTGGCTTAGTCCTTAAGGGTCTGCCTTCAGCTCAGGTCATGATCCCAGGGTCCTGGGATCGAGCCCCACATTGGGCTCCCTGCTCGGTGGGAAGCCTGCTTCTCCCTCTTTCACTCCCCCTGCTTGTGTTCCCCCTTTTACTGTGTCTCTCTGTCAAATAAATAAATAAAATCTTTAAAAAAAAAAAAGATAAAACAAAATGGGGACATGAGCTCTTCCTTAGCTCTTGGCAACCTGATATAACGCTAGAGTCCTGGGGACATAAGCATGTGGTTCAGCTCAGGTAATGGTAGCCCCAGGAAGGGGACAGACAGAGTTCAGTAGAAGGGCTGCATGTAAACAGGTAGGGATCAGGTTCTGCACAGTCAGCGAAAATAACCACAGAATACTCTTGGCTCAGGTTGGGCCCACAGAGATATTACTCAAAGTACAACCTACCTTTAAGGAACTAAGACCATGAGTCTGGAGACATTATTACATGCTAAAGTGACGTTCACACATAGGGGAGATACAATTATCTCCTGCAACCTGTGAATTAGTGAAGGTATTGAGCTTCTGAATATATGCTGAATATACTGAAACAATGATTCAAAATTGTATTAATCATTCCACCCATAAGTTACCAAGAAATGTTATGTTTCAATTATTCATGCCATAGAGTTCACATATGTCACTAGACATGCAAGTCAAAAGAAGTCACTTACTTTCCAAGACACCAACGACAATGAAGAGAGTGTATCACCATCCAGCTTCAAGCAAGCACAGATGCTCCCCATTTTCAATACACCGCCTTCTCTGAAAGCAACGGATTCCTCCACTCTCATCCCAGTCCCTTTTCTCTTTGTATCCAAGCTCCTGGAAAAGTAGCATACTTCTGGAGCTTCCAGTTTCTCACCTCTAACTCCATTAACCTTCTCCAATCTGGCTTCCAACCCAATTTCTGCAAAGGGCCACACTTTCCAAGGTTTCCAGTAATCTCCCCTCAGCCAAATCAAATTGCTTCTTCCCTGGACTAATCATTTTATTTCTCCCCTCCAAAAAGCCAGTCAGCACAGTCCACTACTATGAATAACTCCCTTCTCCTTGATCCTGCACTTCCAGACATAACCCCACCCTCTCCAGTCACTTGTCATTTTTCTTTGCATCCTATTAGATCTTTGCTAACCAGATTTGGCTACATTTCACAGCTTAGTATTTGGGGCCTTTCCTATAAATGGCTGTTCTCGGGATTATCAATTCCCTCTGTCCACTGAAAATACCTCATTCAGTCAAATTTCTGTAGAAAAATTTAATCCAGTGAAAGTTTTGATAAAAATATTTCTGATTATCTGTTGTTTATCCTCAGCAGCAGTGCTTTGTTGATGCCACAGGGAATTTAGAATAGAGCTCTCTGGCACAGAAGAAATCTTAGAGATAGTCTAGTTTTTAGGACATAGACCATGGCAGTCCTTGGGCTGGAGATGGCTTCATTGTGTGGCCTCATCATGTTTGGTTTGGCCCACACAGTTTTTTGCTTTTATCAGAACTCACTTTAAAAAGTCAGGTGGGGGCGCCTGAGTGGTTCAGTGGGTTAAGTGTCAGACTCTTGGTTTTAGCTCAGGTCATGATCTCAGGTCCTGAGATCAAACCCTGCATGAGGCTTCACAATCAGTATGGAATTTCTGAGGGGGTTCTCTCCGCCGTGTCCCTCTCTTTCTCCCCCTCTCTCAAATAAATTAAATATATATATATATATATATATAAAAAATTAAAAAGTCAGGAGGTTTGATATCAAAACTCTGATTTTGGGGCACCTGGGTGTCTCAGTCACTTAAGCGTCTGCCTTAGGCTCAGGTCATGATCCCAGCTAGATCCCTGGGATCTAGCCCCACTTGGGCTCCCTGCTCCTCAGGGAGCCTGCTTCTCCTTCTTCTGCTCCTCTATGCCAACTCGTGTGCCCCCTCTCTCTCTTGCTCTTGCTCTTGCTCTCTCTCTCAAATAAATAAATAAATAAATAAATAAATAAATAAATAAATAAATAAATAAAATCTTTTTTAAAAAATCCTCTAATTTCTTAACTTTTTAAAAATATTTTTAAGTTTTTTATTTATTTAAGGAATTGCTACATGCAACGTGGGACTCAAACTCAGGACCCTGAGATCAAGAGTCACATGCTCTTCAGACTGAGCCAGTCAGGCACCCTTGATTTTTCTGTCTTTTGAAAACTCAGCTCTGGCAACACAGAGCTCATATCTCTACATGGGAACAATAAGTAGAGCTAAATTGCAGCAGTTCCCTTTAGAGAGGGAATTTGCTTTCCACATCTCAGGTCTCAAGTGTGAGTTACCATATATCACAACACTTGTGTTTGTGGGTTTTGTTTTTCCTTAAGAAATTTATCTCATTCTCAAATGAAAACACAAATGTCAAAATCTTTGGGATGCAGCAAAGGCAGTCCTAAGAGGAAAGTATATAGCAATACAAGCCTCTCTCAAGAAACAAGAAAGGTCTCAAGCACACAACCTAACCCTACACCTAAAGGAGCTAGAGAAAAAAAAAAAAAAAAAAAAAACAGCAAATAAAGCCTAAACCCAGCAGGAGAAGAGAAATAATAAAGATCTGAGCAGAAATCAATGAAATAGAAACCAAAAGAACAGTAGAACAGATCAACGAAACGAGGAGCTGGTTCTTTGAAAGAATTAACAAGATTGATATCCCCCTGGCCAGACTTATCAAAAAGAAAAGAGAAATAACCCAAATCAACAAAATCATGATGGAAGAGATCACAACCAACACCAAAGAAATACAAACAATTATAAGAACCTATTATGAGCAACTATATGCCAGCAAATTAGATAACCTGGAAGAAATGGATGCATTCCTAGAGATGTATCAACTACCAAAACTGAACCAGGAAGAAATAGAAAACCTGAACAGACCTCTAACCACTAAGGAAATTGAAGCAGTCATCAAAAATCTCCCAACAAAAGCCCAGGGCCAGATGGCTTCCCAGGGGAATTCTACCAAACATTTAAAGAAGAATTAATACCTATTCTTCTGAAACTGTTCCAAAAAATAGAAATGGAAGGAAAAGTTCCAAACTCGTTTTATGAGGCCACCATTACCTTGATCCCAAAACCAGACAAAGACCCCATCAAAAAGGAGAATTACAAACCAATATCCTTGATGAACCTGGATGCAAAAATTATCACCAAAATACTAGCCAATAGGATTCAACAGTACATTAAAAGGATTATTCACCACGACCAAGTGGGATTTATCCCTGGGCTGCAAGGTTGGTTCAGTATCTGCAAATCAATCAATGTGATACAGTATATTAATAAAAGAAAGAACAAGAACCATAGGATCCTCTAAATAGATGCAGAAAAAGCATTTGACAAAGTACAACATCCTTTCTTGATCAAAACTCTTCAGAGTGTAGGGATAGAGCATACATACCTCAATATCATAAAAGCCATCTGTGAAAAACCTACAGCAAATATCATTATCAATGGGTAAAAACTGAGAGCTTTCCCCCTAAGGTCAGGAACGCGGCAGGGATGTCCACTATCACCACTGCTATTCAACATAGTATTGGAAGTCCTAGCCACAGCAATCAGACAACAACAAAAAAAAATAAAAAGCATCCAAATCGGCAAAGAAGTCAAACTCTCACTGTTTGCAGAGGATATGATACTTTATGCGGAAAACCCAAAAGACTCCACCCCAAAACTGCTAGAACTCATACAGGAATTCAGTAAAGTGGCAGGATATAAAATCAATGCACAGAAATCAGTGGCATTCCTATACACCAACAACAAGACGGAAGAAAGAGAAATTAAGGAGTCGATCCCATTTAAAATTGCACCCAAAACCATAAGATACCTAGGAATAAATCTAACCAAAGAGGCAAAGGATCTGTACTCAGAAAACTATAAAATACTCATGAAAGAAACTGAGGAAGACACAAAGAAATGGAAACATGTTCCATGCTCATGGATTTGAAGAACAAATATTGTGACGATGTCAATGCTACCTAGAGCAATCTACACATTCAATGCAATCCCTATCAAAATATCATCCATTTTTTTCAAAGAAATGGAACAAATAATCCTAAAATTTGTATGGAACCAGAAGAGACCCCAAATAGCCAGAGGAATGTTGAAAAAGAAAAGCAAGCTGGCGGCATCACAATTCCAGACTTCCAGCTCTATTACAAAACTGTCATCATCAAGACAGTATGGTACTGGCACAAAAACAGACACATAGATCAATGGAACAGAATAGAGAGCGCAGAAATGGACCCTTAACTCTATGGTCAACTAATCTTTGACAGAGCAGGAAAGACTGTCCAATGGCAAAAAGACAGTCTCTTCAACAAATGGTGTTGGGAAAATTGGACAGCCACATGCAGAAGAATGAAACTGGACCATTTCCTTACACCACACACAAATATAGACTCAAAATGGTTGAAAGATCTAAATGTGAGACAGGAGTCCATCAAAATCCTAAAGGAGAACAGAGGCAGCAACCTCTTCGACCTCAGCCGCAGCAACTTCTTCCTAGAAACATCGCCAAAGGCAAGGGAAGCAAGGGCAAAAGTGAACTATTGGGACTTCATCAAGATAAAAAAACAGCAAAAGAAACAGTTCACAAAACCAAAAGACAACCGACAGAATGGGAGAAAATATTTGCAAATGACATATCCGATAAAGGGTTAGTATCCAAAATCTATAAAGAACTTATCAAACTCAACACCCAAAGAACCAATAATCCAATCAAGAAATGGGCAAAGACAAGAACAGACATTTTTCCAAAGAAGACATCCAAATGGCCAACAGACTCATGAAAAAGTGCTCAACATCGCTCGGCATCGGGGAAATCCAAATAAAAACCTCAATGAGATACCACCTCACACCAGTCAGAATGGCGAAAATTAACAAGTCAGGAAACAACAGATGTTGGCGGGGATGCGGAGAAAGGGGAACCCTCCTACACTGTTGGTGGGAATGCAAGCTGGTGCAACCACTCTGGAAAACAGTATGGAGGTTCCTCAAAAAGTTGAAAATAGAGCTACCATATGATCCAGCAATTGCACTATAGGTATTTACCCCAAAGATATAAATGTAGGGATCTGAAGGGGTATGTGCACCCTGATGTTTATAGCAGCAATGTCCACAATAGCCAAACTGTGGAAAGAGCCAAGATGTCCATCGACAAATGAATGGATAAAGAAGATGTGGTACATATACACAATGGAATATTATGCAGCCATCAAAAGGAATGAGATCTTGCCATTTGCAACGACGTGGATGGAACTGGAGGGTGTTATGCTGAGTGAAATAAGTCAATCAGAGAAAGACATGTATCTTATGAGCTCACTGATATGAGGAATTCTTAAATCTCAGGAAACAAACTGAGGGTTGCTGGAGTGGCGGGGGGGTGGGAGGGATGGGGTGGTTGGGTGATAGACATTGGGGAGGGTATGTGCTATGGTGAGTGCTGTGAATTGTGCAAGACTGTTGAATCACAGTTCT
Source organism: Callorhinus ursinus (assembly GCF_003265705.2). Taxonomy (NCBI): domain Eukaryota; kingdom Metazoa; phylum Chordata; class Mammalia; order Carnivora; family Otariidae; genus Callorhinus; species Callorhinus ursinus. The sequence continues at coordinate 93,042,814 of NW_027397066.1, read as the reverse complement.
GTACCTCTGAAACAAATAATGCGATATATGTTAAAAAAAAAAAAAGAAGAAGAAGAAGATAGCAGGAGGGGAAGAATGAAAGGGGGGTAATCGGAGGGGGAGATGAACCATGAGAGACAACGGACTCTGAAAAACAAACTGAGGGTTCCAGAGGGGAGGAGGGTGGGAGGATGGGTTAGCCTGGTGATGGGTATTAAAGAGGGCACGTTCTGCATGGAGCACTGGGTGTTATGCATAAACAATGAATCATGGAACACTACATCAAAAACTATAATGGTGTTATGTATGGTGATTAACATAACAATAAAAAATTTAAAAAAAGAAATTTATCTCATTCTCTGTGTCTATCAAATGTCAAAGTGCAAAATGATGAAGAAACCAAGCAATTCTTCTTATGCCCAACCAACTTCATTTATTTACTTAACTTGTCTGTTCCTATTTTAATTCATATCCCTGGTCTCCTTATTTTATAAATTAGGAAATGAACACACATAAAGATGAAATCTTCTACATAAGTTCACCTATGTATAATCTCTCACTATTTAAAGTTACATAGCTATTAGTTATACCACCCATACCTCCACATCTCACAAAAACTTCTTTTCCACAAAATAATTCCCTTCCCCCCAGCCCTTGGGTCCCCTTAGCAATTTGTATCTACAGATTTCACACAGAAGAAGAAAGAGGTATTCGTTAACAATTCACAAGAACCCAGGAAACAACATAGAAAGCTAATTACAACTGCATAAGGAGATAGCTTTATTCATTTTGAAGAAATGTAGGTATGATCAAAGAGAAGCCTTAGAAAGTGTCACAGAGATTAATTTTTAGCAAAGCTATGAATAAAAGAAACATTATATACCAGGAGTTTGGAGATTACCCATAAAGGTAAAAAAGAGAGAGAAATTTACATTTGTTTGGACAAAGTGAAGAATACAACTGGAAATGGGCCTGTCAGGAAATAAATATGCGAGGCAGGGTTGGCAAGAATGAAGTAAAGTATATAAGAAAACCCAGGGGGACTCCCAATAGCCACATATACAACCACCTGTGCTGTCACGGTTCTTACCTCATGGGTGTGTGTTGCAAAGGGTGAGGGATGGGGGAGTTCATGGAGTCAGCCACTTTATACATGCTGTCTTGTTTAAAAAAAAAAAATGCAATGTGATTAGAGTGGCATCTAAGGATTGATCCTGGCTGTTATGTTTAGGATAAAATTAGGGAAGAAGGCAGAAAGGAACGAAGGAAAATAATTAGAAACAGAAACGAATAATGAGGAGTACTTTGTACAAGGATTACGAATGTAAGAATTAGGAAAAAAATAATGACTTTCAGAATTTCAGTTTTTGAATAATAATGAGAGAACATTCCAAGAGTATCAATTGTATGCCTCAGAAACCAAAAGGTACAATACTGACACACACGTAGTTTCTAAAAATTAACACAATTAGATTAACTATAAATGTAAACATAAGAGGATGTATAGGAATTCTCTGTACCTTACTCTTAATTTTGATGTGAATCTAAAACTACTTTGAAGGGGTGCCTGAGTGGCTGTCGTTAAGCGTCTGCCTTCGGCTCAGGTCATGATCCCAGGGTCCTGCGGTCGAGCCCCGCATTGGGCTCCCTGCTCCGCGGGAAGCCTGCTTCTCCCTCTCCCACTCCCCCTACTTGTGTTCCCTCTCTCGCTGTGTCTCTCTCTGTCAAATAAATAAATAAAACCTTAAAAAAAAAACTACTTTTAAAAAAGGCCATTTAAAAAAAAAAGATTTCTTCTAGTTTAAAACCTAAAAGAAAATATATGCTGGAAAAGATTAATCTTTAGTATGTTTAATGACATTCTTCAGGGCACCTGGGTGGCTCAGTTGGTTAGACAACTGCCTTCGGCTCCCTGCTCAGTGGGGAGTCTGCTTCTCCCTCTGCTCTTCACCATACTTGTGCTCTCTCTCACTCTCGCTCTCTCAAATAAATAAAATCTTGAAAAAACTCAAAAAAAAAAGAAAAGAAAAAAACACATTCTTCATACTTTTTACTACTACCATAGGGCCTGAAGTTTTGTGACTAACAACTATTTAGAATCAATAACATGAACTGTACTATCTTCTAGCCTCAAACAATAATTTGTACATGGCATTCATTGCATGCTCTTTGTAAGGCTGGAGAGTGGAGGTGTATTTAAATTTGCATAATGTCCTTGGAGTCTTTACCATACAAGCTCTACAGGAGAACGCTTTGTCCTGGAGCACTTCACCATTATCATGCTGGCCACAGACCAGGTAACTACTGCTATAGTTAACACAACTCCTGGCAGGGACAGTTAGGAGGAATATTCCCTTGAGTGTCTTGAGTTGTTGTTTTTTTTTCCCCCCTCCCTCTTTGTAGTGTTTCATATGTTTGTTTTTGTAGATCAAGGAAAATTTTTGCATCATTTTAAAAGTGTTTTTTTTTAATGTGGCAAATTGACAAACTACATTAAGTAGAGAGAAAATATTTTATGGAGGAAAATAAATCTGGTATGGTAAATTTGAACAGGCTAATGTCACCTGTGTCTGTCTGAGGGTATGTCTAGTATGTTGGTAATTTTTAAGTAAGAGTAAAATACATTAACCATCTACTGTTCATTATTAAACCCTGCCTCTACAATGAAGGAGGATACTCTTAGGGAGGGTAAATATATAATTTCATGTCATATTGAATAATACAAATTTAATTTAAATAATATTAAATACTATGAATTTAATTTAAATTGAGTAACACTTTAAAGAATTCCTTTATATCTATCTTCTTTTGTTTCTGTTCTCATTCCCTGGTCTCTTTAAACCTGATATGAACATTAATGAGCTAGAATAGGCAAAGTTACTAAAACAAGAGTCTACTCTTTATACAAAACATTTTAAGTTCCATGAAGGAAGGGACGTTATCTGTTTCCTTCACCGTTGCCTTTCAAAATTACCTTCTTCTGAAGGAAATGTATTGATTCCCCCCAATTATTTATTAAGCACCTGCTAAGTGCCAGGATCTAAGCCAGGTGCTAGAGCGCTAGCGGTGAAAAAATCAAATACCCCACTCTCACCAAGCTTACACAAGGTGAGGTGATAGAGAATGATGGGGGCAGGGCAATTTTACATGAGGTGTCCAGATACAACGTCTCTGAGAAAGTGACATTTGTTCAGGGACCTGAAAGGAGTGTGGGCATCAGCTACCAGCACGTCAGTTCACAGCATGCCTGGCAGCGGAGTAGACTGCGCATGCGTGGAGCACTCCGTCAAGCCCCAGGAGGTGGAGGCGAATTGTGGAGGCTGGGAGGTGGAGAGTGATGGGCTTGGGTAGCTGGAATCACTCATGCAGGGCAAGACGCTTGCTGGGTTAGATTAATGGTGGTGGTATGCGGAATGAGATGGGGGCTTCATGTTGAAATACAGAGTAGTGAGAAATGTAAGCTGTGGTCGGAATTCGCTCTATTTTTTGGTCTTCATTTATGGACTGACTCACTCCTCTTTTCCTCTCCCGCCCATAAGTCCAAACTAGTTTTGAATATTAGACACCCCCTAGAACTATGTACAGATTTTTTTTAAAGATTTTATTTATTTATTTGACAGAGAGAGAGAGAGACAATGAGAGAGGCAACATATTAGGGGAATGGGAGAGGGAGAAGCAGGCTTCCCCCCACCCCCACCCCCAAGCAGGGAGCCTGATGCGGGGCTCGATCCCAGGACCCTGGGATCATAACCTGAGCCAAAGGCAGACGCTTAATGACTGAGCCACCCAGGCACCCCTATGTACAGATTTTTTTAAAAATCAATTTTAACATTTATTACTTCTATATGATTCAAGTAATAGAAGGGAAATCTTCCCTTTTTCTGTAGCTTTTTTGAACTAATTATGCTAACCTCTTGAAATTCAGCAGCACTGTTCCCATCAGGATAGAAAAAGCATAATAAGGTAACTTTGGCTAATTTTTCAGGACTTATTATTGCATCATCCAGTCAATGAAAGGTGATATGAAGTTTCTGCTGAAAATAGGCCATGGTTCTTATGACACTAAAGCCACTCCCTTAACTCCCTCAAGGTTAAATGAATTAGTGTCAGCCTCATTGACAGAAAAGGTAACAATTATATTTTTAGTTTGTTTTTTTTTTAATTTTTATTTATTTGACAGAGAGAGAAACAGCGAGAGAGGTAACACAAGCAGGGGGAGTGGGAGAGGGATTATTAGCCTTCCCGCAGAGCCAGGAGCCCAATGCGGGGCTTGATCCCAGGACTCTGGAATCATGACCTTAGCCGAAGGCTGACACTTAACGACTGAGCCACCCAGGCGCCTCTATTTTTAGTTTTTAAATTTCATTTTTTTAAGATTTTATTTATATATTTGAGAGAGTGGGTGAGAGAGAGAGAGCGTGCACATACAAGCAGGAGGTGGAGCAGAGGGAGAGGGAGAAACTGAGCCCAAGCTGAGCAGGGCTTGATCCCTGGACTCCAAGATCATGACCTGAGCCGAATGAAGACACTTAACTGAGCCACCCAGGCACCTCAGTTTTTAAATTTCTTTAGCATGTTTCGCTCTAAATGGATGCAATACATTCTAAAATTCCACATACAATCTGTGCCTACTTGCTGGCAATGGTCAAGTGCCTACAGATGTGGCCAGGATTCTAGGACTACCAAGTACTAGGCACTGGATAAATCTCTGAACCATTCTGTGTCACTGTGAAAAGTGAAGGGTTTGTACCCTTCCAGTTGGAAAATGCCATTATCTTAGAACTGAATATCAAATACACTATAGATAAGAAATGTACAATTTAAGGATGAGGAACTAGAATAGAATTTAATAGAAATAATGCTTTCCCTCTTAAGCCATAGTTTGCAATCTGGTAAAATATGCACTTCATAAATGATGGGAACAACAATGCTGAATTTGCCATAAATATTGATCTATAGATTTATGTGTGTTATCAAATACATATGATGAGCAACATTATACGTACAAATTGATAATCTGTCCTATTTTCCCTCCGCATAGGGAAAAAATTCACACAAGCATGTATATGTGCACACACATATTCTCTGTAGAAGCAAACTTGCTGGATCTCCTGGACAGCAAAGAATCCCAAAGTCTTTATCTATTAATAAAAAATTACCTAAATAGGAGAAACACTTAGGAAGCTCCAAAGGTTTAGAAAAAAAAGGGAAAGGGGAGAGAACAAGAAAGCTATCCACAGACTGTTGACTTCAAAGTGAGAAGCTTAGTGTTATGTTGTTTAAGCATTACTTTAGTTATTACTGTTAATATTTTAAAACATAGTTAATTCTTAAAACAGTTTCATCTAAGTGTCTTTTCTTTCCCTTTAGATTCCAAGCTCCTCAAAAGCTGTGACTCAAATTACCTAATGTATACTTGTATGTAACACAGATTTAATAAACAATCACATAGGGAAGTAGAGAGGTTGCCATAAATACATGATAAAATGTTTCAGCCAATGAATTACAAATACTTGTATATATTTCAGAAAGTCATTTCCTTATAAAGATGGAAAAGTTACTTTCCAAGATAATGTTTCTTGAATTTAAAAAAAAAATCATACAAGATAGATAAAATGGGATCCAATCCAAGAGAGGTAAATAAAAATTATCCCAAAAATTTAGCTCTCTGCTCCTCAGGAACCCAGTCTGAAATTTTTCCCTGATTCCACTATGAGTATGCTTTCTCAACTCAGGATCAGCCACCAGAGGGTCTCTATATCATTTTCCCCCATACATTTGGGAAGCTATTTCACCACAAAGCTGATGTGAATATTATACATTTAAAGTTTATTTAAAAAAAAATAACAGGAATGAAACATGAAGCATCACCTAGAGTATCAATAGTTGCTTAATTGAGAGTAGTACTCACTATTGTCAGAATTAATACAAGGCTTAAAGCTGTGGGTTATATAACCTGAAAGTTTTGCAGCCCTGAAAGAAAAGCTTCTTTTAATTATATGAGTTTCTCATAAATAAATCCTTTTTATATTGCAGACTCCTGAACTTTAGTAAATATATTGGAAGAATTCTTACTTAAAGCTACATTACCTTACAAAGAAACAATGGAAAAATGAAAGGATATATTGTATTTAATCAATGGAATAAGTGGTCATTTTGGCTAACTTGGTCACAGCTGGGTCATTAGAGAACCCTGAAGTTGTTAAACAAAATTCACAAGTATTTTCAGTGCTAGTTTTGAGTCAGGTTGGGCTGAATCATATGGGTGACTAATGATTAATGGACTGAAAAAACTTTGAAAGACCTGCATCATTTGAACTTAATATCACAAGAGAAGAAAGAAATTTCTGATAGCCCAAATTGCCTTCATTTGAGAAATCAAGATGGTTTTATAAAATGTTTCTCCATTACAGGCAGAGAACTATTCTGAAACTTTCCAAGGAGCTATTGAAATTCAGTGATGCATCTACATCCGGCGGATGGCAGGCGATGCATTTTCTCTATGGAGATTTGCCTTAGGAAGTGAATTCACATCGTCTTCTGTATTAGAAAACATAGTTTTAAGGAACAAAAAGAGTAGAGAAAACAAAATAGACCTCTGTCTGATATCAAATTGTATCACAATGTTCTCTTCCTCTTTTGAATAATAATTATTTCTAACTAGTGCTTTATTGTTTAAAATCTTATTCATATTATTTCAATAATTTGATCTTCTCAAGAGCTTAAAGAGGTGGGTAGGTTTATACTAGCAGCATTAGGGGAGGATTCAAAAATGCAGACACTTGTTTCTTTCCTCTCCCTAGAATTATACCTCAATCCTTTCAGATTTTTTAACCTCAAAATCTCACTTTTTGCCATGAGATCATCCCTGGCGACCCTACCTAAAATTACAAATCATCTCACATGTTTCATGCTTTTTCTCTTTTATTTTTTTTTTGCATTCATCACTCCAATATATGATATATGTTCTTCTTTAAAATTTTTGTTCATTCCCTTCCCCTATTAAAACATAGGCCTATAAAGGCCCCTGCTTTTGCTCTTTTTAATCTATGTTGTTCCCGGCTACATCTCCAGCTTCAAGAAAAAGTGTCCGGCACATATTAGGTGCCCAGCAAGAACTGTTTAAATGAATGGAATCAGATTTCTCTCTTGTCTCTTCCTCTATATAAAGTTGTTAATTGTTCCTATCAAGTAAGATTGTTAGGAGGATGAAATCAGCTAAGACATAAATCTTAGCACAGGGCACCTGGGTGGCTCAGTCGGTTAAGCGTCTGCCTTCGGCTCAGGTCATGATCCCAGGCTCCTGGGATTGAGCCCTGCATTGGGCTCCCCGCTCAGCAGAGAGCCTGCTTCTCCCTCTCCCTCTGCTGCTCGTCCCTCCCTCAAATACATAAATAAAATCTTAAAAAAAAAATAAAATAAAGCACTTAGCACAGTACTCAGCATGTAATAAGCATAGAATCAATATAAGCCCTTATTACCTCCATTTTTCATATATGAAAACTGAGATTTAGAGAGGTTAAATGATTTTTCTAAATCATACAGCAGGTATTGGGTAGGGTCTGACCAGGATCTGCTTGATTTTCTTTCCAGTATAGTTTTTAAACAGATCATTCAATACCATAAATGTTACTTTCTGTACAATGAACCTATTGAAAAATGCTTTGGAATAAAATGCCTCATAAAAATAGCTACCATTTATTCACTGTTTACCATAAGCCAGACATTTTGCTTTACATAAATCTTTTCTGTTAATACTCATTAAGGACCTATAGGATTGATCCTATTATTATCCTTGTTCTATTGATAAAATAAAAATTGAGGCACAGAGATGTTAAGTAACTTGACTAAGGTCCCAGAGCTAAGAAGAGGTAGATCTGGAATCTAAGGTCCTTCAGCTCCAGAGCCCTCAGTGCCACACCCAAGCTTCCCTCTACTTGACACTGCTTTCCACCCTCTCGTGGCAGAGGTCTGACTGGCATTCCCCCTAGGAAGACTCCAGGGTGGGTCTGGTTTCTGAGTGGTTCATGGGAGAACAGAATAGTCTGTGAGACCAAAAACCCCTGAAACATCTCACACTAAGAATCTAGTGGAATAATGGGAATGCGCGAAGGGAAGAAGTGTTATGCTCAAAGAGTACAGGGCTCTCTGAATCCTCTCTTTGTGTATTAAAGCTTCTATTCATTGGGATTTAAGAGAAAAAAAAATCCCTTTACTCTCTGTGCTTTGAAGGGTTTTACATCATTGCTTCTCACATTCCAATAATTCAGCAGAAACAGCTGTTCTGCTGTCCTGGGCAAGAAGCCATGAACTGCATTCCAAAGAACATGCTCCATGTAATTATTATTTATTAATTAATGCTATAGCTTCTGCCTTATAATAAATGAATATCTGCAGAAGAGAGTAAAGAGAAAGAAAGACCATTTGTTATTTCTATTTCTCCAACCCAAAGCAATACGCTGAATTTATATTCCTATCCTCTAAATGAACTGCTACGTTATTCTCCTCATTTTTCAAATAAATTCATTAAGAATCCCTCCTTGTCTTTTGGTAGAATATAGACCAGAAACATCTTATCATTAAAACTACTCATAAGCAAAAGTAAAGGAGCTCTTTGGCTTAGGGGGTCAAAAAATATAAACAAAAAAATCAAAGACAGTGAAAATGAGATGTGTCTTGCATATAAATTTTCTAAATATTTAAAATAGAAAAATTCTACATAGCTGGTATCAATCTAATGACTGAATAACCAGTTACACAGGTCTTCTGAATCACGGTAAGACCAATATATCTTTAAGGCAATAAACAACATCCAATCTTTGAAGTTTGCTCTGTTATCTACATAGTTGCACTACATTTATTAGATGATAAGGAATGCCTCCTTAGTGCACACTTAGTTTAGAAATAAAATCCAACATAAATACATTCAGTTGTATTTAGGAATACACTCACTATTTTTCTGGATTTTTTATGAAACATAAAAAATAGTTTAGCTTCAGACTTTAAAGTAGTGATATAACCCTGCTAGAAAACAGAAAAATGGAGGGGTGCCTGGGTAGCTCCAGTGGGTGGTTAAACATCTGCTTTTGGCTCAGGTCATGATCTCAGGGTCCTGGGATGGAGCCCCTCGTGGGGCTCCCTGCTCAGTAGAGAATCTGCTTTTCCCTCTCCCTCTGTGATCTCTCTCTCTCTCTCTCTCTCTCTCTCAAATAAATAAATTAAATCCTTTAAAAAAAAAACAATGGGAGCTTTCCCCCTACAACATAATAATGTCCGAACCCACATTCTTAGAAGTACTGAAATTTTTTTGAATACCATTATAATTTTCTCCTGTACAAAGGTATTTTTAGGCTTAAAATGACTGTGAATCTGTGTTCATAAATAACATACCTCTTACTTTCTTTTTAAGATTGAATCCATTCTTTGAAAAAGTTTAAATATTAACATAAACAAAAATAGTTGTATTTACTCAATCATTAAAAAGTACAATTTTTTCTGGAATATTGTGTTTTTTGCATGTGTTTTGTTTCACCTGATTTATTTCTGTCCATAAAATTAAAGGCTATATGAGATCAAATAAAAACATTTATCTGAAAGTATTTTCCTTGTAAGAATGGACTTTTACATATCTAGGGCAGATTTTAGATACAAAAAGTGTGTTCACAAGTTTATTTACAAGTGAGGTTAAAGTAACATGTTTCCTGTGTATCCATTTCACACTGTATGTGTAGTGACAGAACGGATGGGAACTTTTAACTAGATATTATTGAGAAATACAAAATACTTTTAATGGGGATAGTTTAAAAATTAAAAAAACCTACTGACAGATTAACTAGTTATTTTTATATAAAGAGTCTATAAGTATATATATCTTTAAATGTAAGTATGTACATACATCTTAATTGCTAATTTAAATTAAAAGCTTTAAAATCCTATCATTGTGGATGGGAACTTTTAACTAGATATTACTGAGAAACACAAAATACTTTTAATGAGGATAGTTTAAAAATTAAAAAAACCTACTGACAAATTATTAACTAGTTATTTTTATATAAAGAGTGTATAAGTACATATATCTTTAAATGTAAGTATGTACACACATCGTTAGTTGCTAATTTAAATTAAAACCTTTAAAATCCTATCATTGCTCAGGAATAAGAAGCCCACATTGTCCCCCTAAACTGGTTGATTTGGAGAGAAGTACAATAGTTCAGGAGATTTGGCTTCACCTTGAATTTATGCATCAACTTAGATGAAAGAAATAATAGCTAATCACAGAGAATTCTAGAATTAACATAAGAAATTGACATCCTTGCAAGAATCAACCAAACTCTGCTCATTCCCATCCCAAGGAAATGGGGAAAATGAAAAGAATGGTGCCATCTAGAAATTAGCCCTTCAGGAAGAAAGGAAAGGATGCAGTTGCCTGTTGATGGCTGAGAGACAACCAGGGACAATCTGTGACCTTTGGCCTCAGGCTTCTGTGATTCTGTAGCATGACAGCAAGAGAAACCATATTGATCCTAGAATTGGTATATTCTTTACAGTTTTGCTTTGGTTGGCCCTGGCGATAGCCCCCCAAAAATCATCTCACTTATGTTTAGGACAAGTGGTAAAGCATCCTTTAGACCCTATACCTAAACTAAATTTCTGAACTGGTAAGCTGTCAAATAGTAAAGAATGATTTAATTTATCTTCCATTCACACAGACTCCTCTCCTAGGAGAATGGGATCAACTCCTATGACATTGACTCTTAATACAAAGATTCCTTAGAGGTTTTGCTACCAAAGTTAAAACCATGAATTTTAAGTGTAAGCTGGTGTTTTGATTGATAGTCAATGACTAAAATCCCTCAAAGTATGACCCTTACTCCAAGATAGACTTAATTTCAAATTTTCTCTGAGTCACAACCACTAGCTTTACAAAATGACTTGCTGTCATGTTGCCTGTGTTTTATATCATTAATTTCAGCCAGTTGCCTCCAGCTACAGAATACTGGTCTCATCAGTTTGAACATGCAAACATGAGACTGACTGACAACTAAGGCACTCTTTAAAAATCTACTGCACTAAACATTTCATCTCGTTATTTTCAAGGGAAATATCATCAAGAATTGTGATGAATTCCCATTGTTTTCACACATATTACTTTGAACTTTCCTTCTTTGTAGCCCATTAAGTCCACATAAGAAAGAGTGTCTCAGCAGCCCTTTGCTTTTACACCCACTACATCTAATTATTTGGAAAATGAATGTTTTCAACATCTGAGGATCAGGTCTCATGGGTCATTTGATGCTGAAATAAAGGTAGAGAGAAAAAGCTTTTCAAAGCAATTGGTATGGATCTCATTGCATCATTTCCCATTGGTTCAGAGTGTCTAGTTAATAGGAGCTTCTATAAAACTGCATGCTGCAGCTAAAATTCAACCTTCACTAGCCAAGTTTTTCTAATCCATTTTCAAGTGCACTTGAAACAATTGGAGCATTAAAGGTCCATATGAAAATCTTCATGTTAATGAGAGATGCATATCCAAGGTTTGGATGGAACCCAAATAATAGGGGTTTCTAAAAGATTTATAGTTGCAGCATACTTCTTAAGAGTCCATTAACTAAATTTTAGAGTCTTCAGAAAATGTGTTATAGTCCTTATTTCTGCAATGTTGGTTTTAGCTTTTCTATGATAGGCCAAAGTAGAGACTTCTGTCTCACAGAACTTTCTCTTTACAAAAAAAAGATCAAAAACTACCATGCCTACTACTAGGTATTTACTCAAAGAACACAAAAATACTAATTCAAAGGGATACATGCACCCTGATGTTTATAGCAGCATTATCTACAATAATCAAAATATGGAAACAGCCTAAGTATCCATCGATTGATGAATGGATAAAGAACATGTGGAATGGAATATTACTCAACCACAAAAAAGAATGAAATCTTGCCATTTGCAATGACATGGAAGGAGCTAGAGAGTATTACCCTAAGTGAAATAAGTCAGAGAAAAAGAAATACCATGTGATTTCACTCATATGTGGAATTTAAGAAACAAAACCAAATGAGCAAAGGGGAACAAAAGAGAAAGACAGACAAACCAAGAAAGAGACTCTTAACTACACAGAAGAAACCGATGGTTATGAAGGGGGAGGTGAGGGGGATGGGTGAAATAGGTGATGGGAATTAAGGAGACACCTGCTATGATGAGCACTGGGTGATGTATGGAAGTGTTGAATCAGTATATTGTACACCTGAAACTATTACATTGCATGTTCACTAACTGGAATTTAAATAAAAACTTAAAAAAAAAAAAACTACTCTGCTCATACATGCAGCACATTGGGCTTCACCCCTTCTTTTTTTCTATTTTTATTTTCTGCAGAGTTCATATTGTCAACCACAGTATTGTTCACAAAACAGAAAATTGATCAAGTCAGAGTTTTCACCACCTAAGACATTTCTTTTTTTTTTATATTTTTTTATTTATTTATTTATTTATTTATTTATTTATTTGAGAGGAGAGAGAGCACCAGCAGGGTGGGAGGGGCAGAAGGAGAGGGAGAAGCAGACCCTCTGCCAAGCAGGGAGCCCAACCTAGGGCTGGATCCCAGGACCCCGAGATCATGAGCTGAGCCAAAGGCAGACACCTATTAACCGACTGAGCCACCCAGGTTCCCCCCAAGACATTTCTTAAAAGTGAAATGGGTGCTTAAAAAAATTTAAGCTACATAATGTATACTGTACTCAAGGAATATGAAATGTTTAATATTTAGCTAAACCAAACAGGAAGATAAACTTTTGCAAAAGACAATCCAGCAGCATATATTAAGGTAAAAAAAAAAATAGCTACAAAGCCTTTGAGACACTTTTAACTTAAAAATTAAGTACTATTTGGGGAGGGGGGTGGGGGGATGTGTTAGCCTGGCGATGGGTATTAAAGAGGGCACGTTCTGCATGGAGCAATGGGTGTTACGCACAAACAGTGAATCATGGAACACTACATCCAAAACTGATGATGTAATGTATGGTGATTCACATAACACTAAAAAAATTTTAAAAAACAAATAAATTAAAAAATAAAAAAATTCAATACTATTTATTTGCTGTAGGTGCCCACAAAATTTTCAGAAATTGTGTGCCATGTTTCTAAGAATTGTGTGCCATGTTTCTATACCTGATTAGAAAAAAGGTAAAGGGAACAGTAGAGAATGCTCCTGGAGATAGGAATCAGGCTGAGGGTATGGGGACGTGGCCCCCAGGCCCTCCAAGTTGTGAGGTAGGCAATCAGAGACAATGCTCTGAGCCTCAGACACAGCAGGGCAGGGGATGACAGTAACAAAACTAGGCTCTTTGAACCTGCCCGTCCTCACTACTTTCCCACAGTCTCTCCGCTGTTAGCCTCTCTGGCAGAATGTTGTAGATGGTCACTAAAAAACCAGAATCCTTTCCTCACTGTTATCCTGGACCCATTTTCTTTTTCTCTAATTTTCCATTCCTTTGGGTCTTAAGGGCAGCCCTCGTAAAAAGCACAAATCCTATGGCGGGGGAGATATGTCACAGCTCTTGCCACAAGAGGTGAAAGGAGGTATGACATTAACAGCTAATGCCTTCCATAGCATGTTAGCCCTTTGCAGGAGCAAGATGGCAGCCCAGCGAAGAAGGTGAGACATGGGGAAGAGCATGCCAGAGCAAAGAAGACACAGCAGGGACTCTGACAAAGAAAAGGACTGTTGTCAAAAACAGTGTGACAATTTTACCATTCCATCAAAACTGTCTTGCATCACCATCTGGCACTGAGCTATGAGCTGAGCAGAAACTTGGTGGGTGAAGAGCCTACAGAATTTGTTTCTTCCTGCACATTAAAAATGTCCATAAAAGATTCTATAGACCACACATCAGATGAGGCTTCTATCTCTCTAAGGCCTCCTGACCTCTCCAAATTGCCCTCAGTGATAGGAAAGCTGTCATCTACCAGAGAATTTTGAAAAGAAAAAAAGCTATTTAATAAGAATTTTCTCTGATGATTCTCTTGAATGCTTCTATCTTTTTTTTCCCCAAAAAAGTTTGTGTGTGTTTTGCCAATACTGACTTCTAAAGACCTATCATTATCTCCTTACTTGCTTGTCTCCCCAAATGTACAAGATGCTAATCCTCCAACCTTGAGCAAGACTTTTTAAATTTATGCTGAATTGTCTTCAATCCTCTAGAAATAAACAAACAAAAATTCATGAAAGTAAAAAACATAATGGACATAAGAAAATACACCCAACCAGGAATTCAAAATCTGTCAGGTTTCCATGGTATTTCTAAATTCCTTTTGTGAAATGGAACCCGACATGACAATTATCATTAGACCATGTAGTTTACACAGAAAACGGAACATTATTCAATGTGATATAACAACCCATATATTTTTCATTATTCATGGAGTAGACCTAACAGCAGCAAAACTGCAGGCAGCCAAAAAACAAACAAACAAAAAAATGAAACAAAGCAAAACAAAAAACCCAACAACAAAAACTAATAATACTGATAATATGAATGATTTCATGAATATATTAAATCATAATGTTTACTCCAACAACTAAAAATGCAGTAAACAGTGCATGGAGAGCTACGAGTCAGATGTTCTCAAAATTTGGACATATGTTCAGGGAGTAAGACCTTTTAAAATTTCAACTATTCACATTATTTTAAAAAATAGTTATTAGCATTTATTTAGGGCCTTGAGCTAGGTCTCTTCTCATCCCTAAACTTTATCATGACCTTGAAAATTAGGTATTATTATATCTTCTCAAAATAGGAGGAAATTAAGGCTTAAAAGAGGTTAAGGATTTGCCAAATTTTATTATTATTATTAGGTGCCGGGGCTATTTCTAACAATTTCTTTAAACCTGCTCCATAAACAATAGATAAAATGTTATATGATTCCCCACTTAAGATATATCACCCCAATCCAATCAATATGGCCAGAGTATTGGCTTAAGAGCACCATGTGAATGACAGCATGCTAAGCACTTCACATACATTTTTTTCATTTAGTCTGTACAGTAACTTTAAGAGAACATCTTAGTCCCTTCGGGCTGCTATAATAAAATACTGCAGACTAGTGGTTTATAAGCAACAGAAATTTATTTCTCATAGTTATGGATGCTGGAAGTCCAAGATCAGAGAGCCAGCATGGCCTCCTTCAGGATGCAGACTGCTGACTTCTCATTGCACCCCCACATGGCAGAAGAGACAGGGGATCTCCCTGGAGTGTCTTTAATAAGGACATGAATCCTATCCACGAGGGCCCAATCACCTCCCAAAGCCTCCACCTCCTAATACCATCACCCTGGGCATTAGGTTTTCAACATATGAATTTGGGTGGGAGGGGGACACATTCAATCTATAACAGATAGTTACTTATTATTTCTATTTATAAAGATGAGCTAACCAAGACTTGGAGAAGTAGCTTCCCCAGAGGCACAGCTACTAAGTGGCAAAGTCAGGACTGAATTCAGTCTGTTGGCCTGCAAAAGTCATGCTCCTAAACCACTTTGCAATACCACCTTAACCTCTTCAAGTTGGTCAGCAAATGAAGTAAATTGTCTTTTATATAACAAAAGGTGAGCTAAACGCCTGAAGAACAACCAGTTAATATCAACTGAGTAGTTTCATCAGTCCTACTATGTAGAGAAAGTGCATGACCCCCCTTCTTTTCTTGACATCATATATTCCTACAATTAAAGAAAATCAGATACAATGAAAATGAAATACTTATTCTAATTCCAACTTCACCAGAACTTTCCCATTTGTAACTTGCTTCCCTGAGTAGATTTATACAAAGAAACTGAGGTACTGCTCTGCAGAGATGACTAGTCTATGTATCTGGAAAAGTTGCATCTTCCCTTGCAAATGGTTTAAATGGTTTATAAATCCACACCCTGTGCATTGACTCATTGTGAGCAAACCACTAAAGATAGTATACCCCTGGATAAACTGAGAAAAACCAAAACCAAGTTTCTGGACCAGCAAAACTGTGGACGAAATCATGGGCCATGAATCCAAGAGAATAGCTTAGTTTAAACAGCCACTCAGTATCCCCCAGAGCAAAGTATAGTGGTTTTGAAAGAGGGCTCTGGAAGTGAACTCTCAGTTTTGAATTCTGGCTCTGATATTTAGTAGTCATGTAACCTTGGGGAAGCTGTTTAGCTTTACTCTGCTTCAGTGTTCTTATCTATAAAATGGGAATAACAGAAATCTTATAGGGTTCTCATAACATCATATGGTATCCTAAAGCTTAAATGAGTTAATAATGAAACTTTTATAACAATGCCTGGCACATACTTATTTCTCAAAAATTTAGTTATTTTTATTATCTCTTAGGTCCACAAGCAGCTCAGTCTTTATTGATTAGCCAGCCATCCTATGAAATCTTCAAACATTTTCTGCTTTATTTTCATTTCTGGGTCTCTGTGAAGTGACAAGTGACAGAGAATGCTACTTATAGTTCATGCCTCATTCAACCACATATTCAGCCAACCTAAAACCACCTTTTCAATCCTCAGTGATCAACCTGTTAAAAAAAAACAGGTAGTTATTTTAATTCCTTAAATTGAATCAAATTCTATGTTACAAAGTTGAAATGAAGCAGTCATACAATCTCTTTCCCTCACTTAAAAGTTTAGTGGCTGAAACAAGAAAAAAATGCTGGCTTCATGTTCCATTAAGATGGTGATCAACAAAATCCTTAACCAAATATTTTGCATACCTCTTAGAATAGGATAGAGCAGATATTTAATAAACTCAGAGGCTTTCAACTCTGGGACTAACCCCTTGACAATTTCAATATTTTGAGTGTACTTGTGAAGGAAAAAAAAGTGTTCAAAACTACAATAGGGCAAACATGAAGAGAGTTTTAAAGCAGTTTAAAAATCTAGTGTAAAGTTACCTTTTGAAAAAACACACTGCCAAGGAAACATATACATGTTTTATACCTATTTATTTAGCAACTATGGATGTACATGATTTTTACCACAAGACATTAAAAGTAGTTAGCTCTAGATTTTTAACTATCTGTTTTTTGCTTTCTAAACTGTCCTCATTTTAGGTAAGATGTAAACTATAATTTTTAAAAAAGCTATTTTCATTTTGGAAAAGAGAAATATGAACACTAATAGAATTTTTTGGAATCATCCATGTTCTGATGTATGACAGAAATATGAAATGATACTTTTCTTCTCAAATAATCAATGTGTGATCATTGATGGTCTGGCCACTTTGTGAGCCCTTAGAAGAGTCAGATGGAAATGACCTTGAATTAGGTAGTGTCTATGAAATCAAACACTTTAAAAAACAGGCTGTTAAATTACCACCCTCTTACTGTAGATTACATACTCTGAACTGATCACAGACTGGAGTGCAGTTCATTGGGGGTATCATTCCCTTCCAAAGTACGCTAGCTAGGATCACTTTAAAATACCACTGAGATAAACAATGTCTTTCACTTATGAATTCCAACTGATTGCCGGGGAACTTTAAAGTCCTAGCAACACTGTTGCTATAGCAATGCAACCTGATTAGATATTCTTAGCAACCAGCCACAACTCACACCCACAGTCCCTTCATTTATTCCAAGAAGAATAATGTTGACATTCTAATTTTTTAAAATATTCAGATCTCAGTGATAGACATCTATGCTTAAGAGGCCTGTGAGATCCAGTGGAAAAGCGAGTTAATAAATAACACACCTGGGTCTTGAACACATCCTGTAGGAATACAATAAGCATGTAGAAAAGTGTATTGTACATAGTAGTAAGTAAAGAAGGATTTCATTTGGTCCTAGGAGTATATACATATGTAAATAATGGCAGAATCCTTGAATTTCATATTGTAGCAGCTGAAGTTTACGTGCTTTTCAGACAAATTGTATATCCTTTCATAGTGAATTAACAGAGATGATAAAATTACATTTGCAACAACAAACAGCAACAATTTGACATTTTGATTCTAAAGCTCTCATCAGAACTGGCATCACACTTGAAAAACCACAGGTACTATTGAGAAAGAGGGTATGATTCATCATAAGTGTGGCCTTGATATCACACATGCTTAAGTCAGAGCTGATGTGAGGGACTGTTGAGTTACTGCTCTGAAGGGAAGAATCTGTCACATTCTGAGCAGAATAAGATTTGAAGAGTAAATTCCAGAATTATCCTGAGGCTGATCTTAACCAGGAAGGTCAGATGCATGATCAGATCTATGAAGGCTCAGAGAAGACAATGGCAGCCTAGAAATCTGCAAATATGACCCGTGCTTCTACAATTAAATGAAGGATGATTTTCTATAAGCACAGATCCTGAATCATTCTGTTTTGACATGGAAAATAAACCCATACATTCTCCTCTCCCCTGAGTGGCTACATTTTAGTGGTTAATAATCCAATCTCTCTATATATGTGGTTTCTATTACAAATGGAGAAGAGGAGTGAAAGGAATTAAGGCGAAAACCAACGAGAAGCAAAGATATGCTTTATTGTTGTTGTCATTGCCTTTAAAAGTTATTAAATTTGAGCCATGGGTATGATGTTATGAAAATAATTACTCTCAGCTAAGCTATAGAATTAGGAAGCCCTTTTGAGAGGTCCCCAACTTTGGTAACTAACTTTAAAATATCAAACTTATATAAAAATATGCATAAAAAATTTTTTGTACATCCCTTATATAACAATTCAATGCTTCCTAAGAAAATCATCAGTAATGTGTACAAATACACAGCTAGAAGAATGTTCATCCCAGCAGGCTAAAATAACAACTTAAGTGGAGACAGTCTAAAAATATAAAAATGTGGCATTAATTATGGTGTTTTGTATCATGAGATATCATTTCACAATCCCCCTTACCTATGATCTTGAAACCTAAAAAGTGCAAAAAATCAAAAGTTTATATATAACTTATCTGGCAGAAAAACCCAATCTCACTAGAACTCATTTGACACCAAAACCTAATTGGAAGTGAGACTATTCAGAGGATTTATTTATCTCACACAGTGTGATTGTTCTTATTCCTCACTGCAGAAATATTCATGTGTTTGATTACAGGGTGCTGCTCCAGACACTGCTGAAAATGTTATCAAATAAATGTACTTAACTATACTATTTCAAAAGTTCAAAAAATTCTGAACTCTAGGAGCACCTGGGTGGCTCAGTCAGTGAAGCATCCGACTCTTGATCTCGGCTCAGGTCTTGATCTCAAGGTCGTGAGTTCAAGCTCCACATTGGGGTCCACATCCAGCCTACTTAAAAAAAAATTCTGAATTCTAAAATATCACCACAGGAGTTTTCTATAAGCATTATGGACATTTATTTTAGTGGAAAGGGGCAGGTTAAAAACTGTATACATCCAGCATCCTCTCTACCTGAAATATTCTCTCCCTGACTCTTACATGGTTTGTTCCTTCTCATCCTTCAGGTCTGAACTTACAAATCTCCTAGAGTTGGTTCCCATCCACCACGTCTAAAGAGGACCCCTGGGTTTACTCTCCATCTCATGTGCTGTTTATTTCCCTCATAGCACTTATCACAACCACTGATGAACTCATTTGTTTCTTCACTTGCATATCCAGTGACTATCTCTCCCAACTAGGGCCAGGGCAGAGACCTTATTTGTCTTGTTAACTAAAGTTCACAGCATCTAGCACCTAGTCTGTGCTCAGCATATATTTGTTGAATGAATAACTGAGTAAACAAATGAGTTTTTGTAAATATGTGTGCATTAAAAGATGAAAAAAGACCCAATTTAACAATTTGGTGGAAGTAGGTAGGGGTGTTCCCCCCTTCCTGTGGGGCTTATCTTTATGTTTGAAATTTTCTCTGAGAAAATAGAACCATTTTTAAGTGATCACTATATTAGTGACTGAATTGATTCACATTACATCAAACACATCTCTCAAACCACTTATCATTACAAAAAGTACCCAATCTTCCTGCTATCAGGAATGTCTTCAGTCAAGATCACACAGAGCAGTTCTTTCAAAATGAGAAAGCAGGCAAAATAAAAGTGAA
The DNA here is from genome assembly GCF_003265705.2 of Callorhinus ursinus. Lineage (NCBI taxonomy): Eukaryota > Metazoa > Chordata > Mammalia > Carnivora > Otariidae > Callorhinus > Callorhinus ursinus. The sequence continues at coordinate 93,022,795 of NW_027397066.1, read as the reverse complement.
AGATAAAAGTAAACCCCAGTAGAGGTTCCATATTTCTTCTTTTGCTTCCGCCATGTGTGAATTATTATGTTATTTGTTCTTCTGTCTAATTCCCAAGCCAAAGGGCTGCCATATTGTACCACAAGCATAGCAGGGTGTGTGTATGTGCGTGCGTGTGTGTAATCTCTCCTAACAATGAAGCCTTGGAAAACAGGGAATCTAACAAATCTTTGGGTTCATTTATGAGGATAAGATAAGAATTAGAAGCACATACCTACTTTACTAAGGCAAAACATTTCTTCAATATACAATTAAGTATTTCCAAAAATGATTTATCACAGTGAGTTACTGTGGATTACGTTACAAAGGACATATGACAACCAAATGCTAAAAATTCCAAATCCATTCCTAAGACACTTTCTATCCTCAGGAGAGGTCCAGCACTGAGCAAGAGAATGCACCAGGCATCCTCTGACCCAACTGTAGTTTCTAGAACTACAGGGTGTTGGGAAACAGAAAAGTATGTCAGTTACATTTACACAAAACATTCTCAATATGTTTTTCTTCAACCTCCAGGCATGTTTTCAGGTAAACTACCTTTAAATTTCCTCGTGTTTGCAGACTTTTTGCATACTCTGTTTTGTATTTATTGTGCCTTTTCCAGATTAACAATTGGGCCCGTTGCTTTAAATCTGGAGATACTTCAGCAAAAAAAGGGATCTGGAGAATGGAGAAACATACACTGAACCCATAAAATATAAAAATAACTGATGCTGGCACCTGGCTGGCTCAACCCATAGAACACGTGACTCTTGATCTCAGGGCCAGGAGTTCAAGCCCTACGATGGACATAGACTTACTCATAAAAAATAAAAATGACGAATGTATATCTAAAACAATTCCAGACTTGGCACTCCAACACTGGAGTTTCCAGAATACATTTAAACCAACGAACAGCCTGGATTTGCCATCATTTTGAGGAATCCACTGGACACCACCTCCATCTCACTTAGCTCTTACTCTAATTCCAGTAGTAGCTCCAAGAAACAAAGCAAACAAACAAGCAAAAACCCCCACTAACCAGAACAGTGTTCCCCTTTCGCTGCATCTCCGCGTGTTCATAATTTAAAATCTTGGGTTCAGGCACGGTGGAAGAACCAGCTTCTTACAGCCCTCCAAGTATACTTCTGTGGGCAGGTGTGTTGTTATTGTCATTTAAAACATGCTAGTTAAGACAAATTGAATTCTTTCTCTGAGGCCCCTTAAGTGAGGCAGCTGAAGATCAGCAGCTGCAAGTTTTTTGCTTTATTCCCCAGCTTGTCTTTGTTAGCTCTGGTCACTGAGCCCTTTTCCCTAATGAACAGGCTCAGTCTGTGGGGCAGCTGGACCGGATTGCTCCTATTCACCGCTTAGACATGCAATACAGAATCACAGAGCCAAATCTGCCGACTGCCAGCAAGGATTGTGCTTACTTGAAGTAAGGGAGTATCTGAAATACTCGATAATAAAATCACTCTATGAATGATCCAAAATTGAAAATGATCCCTTGATTCAATCATTTTCCCCCTACGTTCTCCAAATAGTATTTTGATACATTTATTCCACATTAAGACCCCCAATAACAAAGGCCTATTTTAGGGACCCCAACTTTGTCACAAGTGTGAATTAAACTGAAATTCTTACATCACCTGCTCTATTTTGTTTTTTGTAAGTGACTTTCAAAATTTTAACCTAAAAGTGGCTTATAAGCAGAGGTCACAAATATTCTTTCTGGTATGAGAATTAAATTTCCTGTCTAAAAACTCCAGTCCTAACTAAAACTAAAATAACATTTCCACTGGCATATCAAAACTAAATTCTAAGGTCAGTCTTGCAAAAACAAACAGATGGTGATCATGTGAGGTTTTTCTCTAAGTACAAATGCAAGACTTATGTACAACAAACTCCACTTAACTGCTTTTAAGACTCAATAAAGTGTAGCACACAATGTTTTATGCAGTGTCTAGAGTCCTGTGTCAATGAGAAATCCTGAAATCACAACCTGTGTTTATTTCCATTAAAAACGTAGTTTAAAAAGAAAAACAAGAAAATTCCACTCAGAGAAAAAAATGTAAAAACTTAATAAGTGAATGGTGTGGGTACAATATTGCCAGGATAAATCTACTATAAAATGTAAGAAAACTGCACATAATAGTGGTTCCAAAGATGAAAATGTATGCTGTTCCTGAAACTGGAAGATTATAGAGGAGATGAACTGGAATGCGTGAACTCACTAGCCTGGATTTACACAGTCTTCAGAAACAGCACTTTGCAATTCCCGAAGACTGCGTTTGCATTTTTTTTTGACGCCACATTACAACAATATGACAGTATTGTCTCATATTTAGTTTGCAATCCACTCCAATGCTGGCATTCATTTTAGCTAGGCTTGTGCTTGTATAACATTGTCTTATTTATTCACTTTCATCTCTTTGCTTCTGTTTTTAAATCTTAATGCTGTCCTTCAAGGTACAAACTCCTTCAGCATCAATACATTCAGTATGCATGTTCTGTTTGACAGCCCATGTCATTAATTAGATGCAGTGTGATTCTACATAATATTTCCTTACATCAAAGTCTTTCAGAGTTCTTTCTCTGAGGAATAGTTTTCTTCTGGGATGGGGAGAATAAAACACTTTCAGGGAAACACATGGGAAAAAAAAAAGACATCCCTACCCATTTAGGCACATGGTACACTGGGTATCCTATAATGGAACTATTGATTATACACATTGTGTAGCTGTCAGGTAAAAGGAAATCTTTGGGGACTCTGCGGCCAGAGCCAGACTTAGCCACCTGCTTCTCCAGGACAGCACAGCATGTAGCCATATGTGTGAGAACTCCATTCTGAAAAGCTTAATGCTTACTCTGCTCCCCAGAGGCCAAGATGAAGGTCAAATATTTATACTAACAGCTCTACAAAACCATCAAGTCAGGTAATTCCATATATTACATGTATTTTTTTATTTTTCTTATAAGCTAAAACAAGTGAACATTTGATCAAAGCACCTACCCTAAAAGACATAATTGATTTAAAAAAATAAGTGTTTTGGAAAAAGCAACACATGGTATATAACCAATGTATGTTGCATCAGTAATTTTTTAAGGCCATTTACTTTCTCAGGCTAAATAAAATGCTAGCATTTCAGTTTCAAAATAGAAGATCGAAGAGTAAACATTTTCCTTCTAAATTTTCTACTAATTGTTAGCAATTTTCAATGTATGTAATTTCTAGAGAAATGTCTGTCAGGTTCACAGTGGATTCATGACAAAGTCCTGTATGTCTGAAAGAAAGTGTAGGGAGAACCTAGACCAAAAGATGGTGAAATGATGATTTTTTTAAACAAAAGTTCATTTAATTTTTAATTTAAAAATTTATTTACATTTTAAAATAGGAAATACCTTAACACAGCCCCAGATACATCTGTGAATTAAATCCTTACACATAGAATTGCTGGATGAAATCCTTGGATTTATAATTTTGATAGGTATTACCAAATTTCCCTCTATAAAAGTTATACCCATTTACATTCCTACCAACAATCTAAGAGAAAAGATTGTTTTCCCACATCTTGTAACACAAAATGTTTTCATATTTGCTAATCTGAAAGATAATAAATGGTATCTCAATGTATTTCAATGTGTACTACTGTGAGTACAGTCATACTTTTTTTTTATGTTGAAGAGACACTTCTATTTCCTTTTCTGTTAACTATCTCATTTATTTTACCTATCTTTATTTGTTCATAGGTCTTTTTCTTATTGATACATGAGAGCCTTTTATATATTAGGTTAATTAGCCCTATGTCTGTGATATGAGTTATTTTCCCTGATTTGTAGATTATTTCTTGAATTTTATTTATGGTAATCTTTGCATGCACAAGTTATTTACATGTAGTTATCAATTTATCAAATTTCTTTCTTATGGCTTATTGTTTTTATGTCATATAGTTAGGAAGCTTTTCCCTACTTCCCTTTGGCTTACTGCAGTATTTCTTTTATGCTTTCATTCTTCACATTTAAATCTTTAATTCAATGCTATCTATTGTGGTGTCACATAAGATTACTTTTTCAAAATTTTATTTATTTTTTTTATTTTTTATTGTTATGTTAATCACCATATATTACATCATTAGTTTACTTTTTCAAAATTGATCATAGTCTGTATAGCAATTATTGGTCTCTAGAGACTTGAGATGCTACCTTAATCATGTACTCAAACCTCATATGTATCCCAATCTATTTCTTGAGCTTCTATTCCCTTCCATTGGTTTGTATCTTTTTCTATTCCAATACCATGTTCTATGTTTCTAATGGTATAATATTTTTAAATATCTAATACTTTAAATATCTAATATAATATTTTAAAATATTTGAAATATCCAGGCTAGTCCTCTTCCCCTCACATATTATTCTCCTTTTCCAGCAACTTTTGGTCAATTTTTGATTCTTTATTTTTCATTTGAATGTTAGATTCAATTTGTCAAGCTCAAAAAAATAAAGAAAAAAAAGTAATATTATTTTTGGAGGCATGTTAAATATACAGATTAACAATAAAAAATCTTTAAAAAAAAAAAAAAAGGGTGCCTGGGTGGCTCAGTTGGTTAAGCGACTGCCTTCAGCTCAGGTCATGATCCTGGAGTCCCAGGATCGAGTCCCGCATCGGGCTCCCTGCTCGGTGGAGAGCCTGCTTCTCCCTCTCCCTCTGCCTGCCTCTCTGCCTACTTGTGCTCTCTCTCTATCTCTGTCAAATAAATAAATAAAAAATCTTTAAAAAAAAATATACAGATTAACTTAGGAAAAATGTATATGATACTGAATTTTTCTATGTGAAAACACGGTGTGCCTTTCCATTTGTTCATGTCTTCTTTTGAGACCTTGGTAATATATATAAAACTTTTTCATAAAGTATATATATAAATACATATAAAAACATTTTCACTTCTCATTTTGTTTATTCCTAGTCATTTTATCTTTTATGTTGCTATTGTAATTGAGGGTACAAAGAAACTGCAAGATAAAATTTCCATATGCAAATAAAACACACAGATTACTAAAACCATAAAATAAAATTCAATACATGCCATAAAAAACTCGGTAAAAACATGCTACAGGAATGGGATCATGGAGATGACTGCAGAGAAGAGTGTCACCTGCAAGATAAATAGGTGTCTCCCAATAGACAAAAGAGGTAAAGGCACTTCAGACGGATGGAGGAATTTGTACAGAGGCCTGAGAGAAAGAGATAACTTGATGTACTGCAAATAGTTTCCCCAGAGCAAATCGATCAGACTCAGACGGAGTGGGAGGGGGTGAGGCCGAAAAGGTGGACAAGGGCACCAATCACAATGGGGATGTATGTCCTGCCAGGGGGTTGGACTTCACGGATGCTGAAGGGTTATGAACAAACAGGGTCGGAAAGTGCCCCGGAAAGGGTCTAGCCGGGTAATTAGGAAAACAGAGGTCATTTCAATTATCAAGGTAGGTAATGGCAAAGGTCTGAAATAAGGAGATCAAGGAATGGATTAAAGAGATGCTTAGGAAGTAAAATTTTAGGACTTATAAATGATAGAATATGGAAAGTAAGAGAGAGGATTCCAACTTTTTGGCGTGAGAACATGCCTGGCCAGGATTAGAAAGAGAATGTCAAGGAGATAGACAAATAGAGGGAATTGAAACACACTGTTACAGTCAATATACTCATTTGTTGACGGTTTATCTCACATTCACCCTGAGAGCTGAGGGAGAGGACAGAAGCCTGACAAGAGAACACTAGGAAATCTCAAATGTTGAGTGTCAGGTGGAGAAAGGAAATCCTTGCAAGGCTGACTGAGGATGACCAGACCAACAAGTGGGATTTACTCAGTGGTGTCCCAGAATCCAGTACAGCATCAAATTCATAAAGAATGAATGGTCACTAGAATCAAAGGTAAAATAATATTTGAATAACATTCACCTAACCAAAAACATAGGGACACTTGACATGCTTTGAATCTGGGGTGGAAAGGAGAAATCGTAGTTAAACATTTAGTAATCTGACACATTCCTAGAATATTTAAGAATACATCAACCATTGATCACAGTCTTCCCTTTGGAAGTTTTGCTTTACAATTCATGTTTTTTTCTTTATAATTAAGGTATTTTTATTAATAGTCAATTATAAAGGTTTACATTATTATTAAGGAAAAGTGAAAGGGAGCAAGAAAATGCATTGAAAAGGAGGAAGATGTTCCACATTCATCTCAAACATGAGCTCAAAATATTGTAAAAATTATTCCTGTGTCCTTTGTAAACAGAAAAAAACAATATTTAAAAAAAGTAGCCATTCTGGGGCACCTGGGTGGTACAGGTGGTTAAGCAACTGACTCTCGGTTTCAACTCAGGTCGTGATCTCAGGGTCTGGAGACCGCGCCCTGAGTGGGGCTCTGTGCTCAGCAGGGAGCTTGCTTAGGACTCTCTCTCTCCCTCTCCCTCTGCTCCTACCACCACCCCTGATCTCTCACACTCTCTCTCAAATAAATAAATAAATCTTAAACAAAAATAATAAAAGTAGGCATTCTTCCTCACAGCGATGACAGTATGGGTAATGAGGAGGACGATAATGAAATCAACAATCCTAATGTCATTGTTTAGTCATGAAGCCTGTAACGAGGACCCATGTAAAGATACTGGGAGTTTTGAGTGGATTTACCAGTAGTTGACCTGAACCACCTACACTTTCTCACCAGAACCTGTGGGCACACGTCTAGTTTTCCTGGTTTACTCAAAATGTAACTCTAGCTAATATATTCAGTTTTTCTCAACTTCTATTCTCACGGATTTTTTCATATTTTTTTCTACATCCCTGAAAAATTTGAAGCTCACTGATCAGATCACCTTCCTCCATAAACGTATTGGCCAGGATAGAATGAGGGTTTTTCCTTTTAATTTACTGAACAGTAAATTAAAAAGCACAAACTTTGAGTCACTTGGCTGGCTCAGTCAGTAGAGCCTGTGACTCTTGATTGCAGGGGTATGAGTTCAAGTCCCACGTTGGGCATATATCTTACTTAATTTTTTTCTAAAAGGAAGGAAATTTTTTTAAAAGGCAAAAAAAAAAAAGGAAGGAAGGAAGAAAGAAAGAAGAAGGAAAGAAAGAAAGAAAGAAAGAAAGAAAGAAAGAAAGAAAGAAAGAAAGAAAGAAAGACCTCACCCTCAATTTCCTCAACTTATATATATGTTATTGAATAAGTCCCTTTATCCCTCTAGAAATCAGTCATTTCTTAGACCCTCCAGATATCACATTCCCAAATTAACTTTGCTATAATGTTTGCCAAGAAAAGACAGAAAGAATTCTGGGGGCATCGAATAAAATTAAAATCCACAGCAACACACTTCATATTTGGCATTGTGACAGTAGATATGAGCTCTTCTCTTTTCTTTTTTTCTTTCTTTTTTTGAGGAAGAGGAAGAGAAAGTGGGGATGAAGAGGAGTACTTTGATAAAAATTTCCTACTAATTTTGCAGTACAAAACTTTAGATGTTCTTTAGTGAACATTGTAGAGGAAAATGGGAGAGGTGTAATGCATGACAGGAAATTATTTAATATTTAAAAAGGCATAATGCACACATGTATGCCATTTTGTATAATACATGTGTTACAATATTTAATATATGTATGCATTCTATACATACACAAGTATGGAGACAAGGCTACTCTTGCTAAATTTATAGTCACTTTTTGGATTACTCCTATTTTGATTTGCAATTAAAATAAATGTGAAAAGGAACATATACAGAAAGATTTCTCCAAATTAATTTCAAAGTGTGTTCATGTTCTGCAAGATGAAAATGAGGTATTTTTGAATTTTAAAAAAAGGTGCTGTGATCAAATACATTTAGCCAATATTGTATACTATATGTTTATCTTAGAGATTAAAAACTCAGAGACATATGAAAGGTTCTGAGAAATCCTGCAGCAGAGGAATCTGTTCAACTTTGTTTAACACAGTTACCAAACTTACTTAATGAGCCACTCTAATTTTTTTTTAACCAACCACCTATTAATATCTCCTGAACCTCTAGTGCTCTGCATAACACCATTTGGGAAAAGTTGATCAATGCAATGTGTTTCAAATATTTTATTTATAAAATAAAAGACAGCCCCTCAAAAAATAAAAGATGAAATTAATTAAAACCAAAAAAAGGCACCCAGCACTGACTCTAAACTAGGCTTGCTGAGCACTGTTTTTTCTCATTCACTAACATTTCAACCTAAAAGTCATCCTGGAAAATCCAGCAAATGCATATGATGCATGTGGCTGAAACTGAAGGAAAAGCAGAGGGCACTTCTGGCAAATGGTACCAACTATTACAGTTGGTAAAGACCATCACTCATTTTGGGCACAAAACCTCTTCTGAATTATACCCTAAGGGCTAAGTGGGTGAGGGGAAAATTGCATTTACAAGAAGGCAGGCATAATTGACTTCTGCTTGAAAGAGTCAGTTTGCCCTTGGCAGAACAACCAAATGTACCTAGAAAAGGGCAATTATTTATTATCACTGGGTTATCTAAGATTTATGAAACACTCACAGTGTGTCAGACTCTGTATAAAAACATTAGTCTCAACTAACAGAGTTTGTATAATTCCAGTAGCTTTTAAGAATAAAATATGAAGAATTAAAACCATCCTATTTAGGACCACATGCTCAAAAGATGACCTTTGTATATGTTACAATTTCCCACATGCTATCTAATTAGACAAAGTAGTCAATGGCACCAATGTTTCGTGAAAACTGACCCCACAATTAGAAAATAATGGCCAAAATATTTGTGTACACATTTGCTATGAAAAAAAGGACACAATGCTACATTCTCCCAAAACAGGGAAGTGCTACTGAGTCTTTTTAAGTGTTTAGCTAGAAATGGGTGAAAAATCCAAGACATTTGATGGAGACATCACCTCTGCATCTGAAGGGTTTCAAATGAAGAGCTGGTTGTGTCTATTAAGCATATTTTACATCAGTAGCTTTGAGGGAGGGGAACTCCTAGAGTTGTCTGTCAGAAATTCCACAGAATCAGGATGCATGTGCAATTTGAAATCTTTACATAGTCTTGCCACAGGAAAATCAATTTCATCAAAATCTTGACCAGTGAAGATACATGCCAGACAGAGAGTCCAAACGCACTAGGAGAGAGCCCTAAAATTTATGTGGACTAAAATAAATGAGGTATTATGAAAGTTAAGTGAATGATGCAATAAAAGGAACTATTCCTATTGCATTCTAAAAGCATAGGATATGTTTTACGTGAGTATATATGTTTTCATTTTTTTAATATAGTTTTATTGAGCTATAATTGATGTACAATAACCTGTGTATAAAGAGCACAATTATATGAGTTTTAATGCATGTATATATCTGTAAGCTTTCACCACAGTTAAAATAATGAACATACTCATTACTTCCTGTCAAATTACAAAACTAAAACAATTTAGTAATGAGTTCGATGTCCTTTCTTCAAAGGGACACAGTCCATGGATTTGGAGGGTGCAGTGCCTCACAAGCAGTGGCACCCTCTTCTGGAAGGATTTTGGGTACGAGCCAGTTTTAAAGAACATTCGAAGAGGTGTGGAGAAACAGGGCATGACTGGCTAGGAAGTCAGGATTTCCTTTTAAGACTAGCAGGTCCTATTTTCTAAGTAAGGTAGACCAAATGAAGCTGAGCTGGAGGATTGTGACTGACGTGTGTCGCGTTTCCTTGACGGCGAGGCATTTGTAACTGCAAACGGACTTGGGTTTGGATTTGTGACATGGGCCGGGCCACTGGAACTGCCTCCATTCTGTGGGTCCTAATATACAAATTAACCTCATCATTCCAAAAGCTTCCTCATAGCCTTCTGTAATCTGCCTCTCCCTACTCTTGCCCTTGTCCCCAGGAACTCACCGATCTGCTTTCTGTCACTAGGGATTAGTTTATATTTTCTAGAATTGTATATAAATGGAACAATGCAGTACGTGTTTGTTTTATGCCTGGCTTGTTTTACTTAGATAATTATTTTGAGATCATCTGTGTTGTATGTATCAATAGTTTTCTTGTTTTTTTAATCCATTCACCAGTTGATGAGTTGTTTCAAGTTTGGAGCTATTCCAAAAAAAGCTGCTTTAAATATTTACATACTAGTCTTTGTATGGATTCATGCTTTTCCATATCTTGGGTAAATATTTAGGAGTGAAATGGCTGGATATGATAAATGTATGTTTAACTTTTTAAGAAACTATCAAATTGTTCTTGAGAGTGATTGTTTCATTTTACATTTCCAGCAGCTGTATATGAAGTTGGAAAGGAAGTGGAATCCTCACCAATACCCCCAGAAAAATGGATCATCCTATCAAAAACCCAATGTACATATCACAAAGAATTTTTTTCTAAACATATTTCAATTTTTTATTACATATAAATAAAATTCTCTTACGGACTCCTACATTTTCCATCTTTGAATTATTACATACTATGTAGGGCAGATAGTCAAGAATAAATAGCTCTTTGCTTCACTTTGACTTTGAAATTAGAATTTAGTTTGTGTGAATGGTAAAATGTTCGTCCTGAAATCCAGGTTTTATAAAATTGGCAAAGTCCTTCCACTACCAAAAGTTTATATTTACACATCAAGAATAAGGCTTGGGAATATAAAGTATACTTGGAGGAACCAAATATAAACTTCATTCTGATAAGGTCTTTTTCAAGGAGGATGTATGATAGGGAAATGCATGACACGGAAACTCATGATATGATGTAGGGAAAGTCCCTTCTTACAAGAAATGGGAAAGACTATTTAGATACTGAGGGTGGGTGTGAATTGGGGGAGAGATGGGTAAATGATGTGGAGAAATGAAAATGTTTAAGAATATTAAAACAAGTATTCTGGCTTCCTACTTATAATGCAAACCTCAGGGGGACTGGGAGGAAGAACACCAGATACATCTGGGATAATTCAAGATTTTCCCCAGTCATAGAACAGACTTCATTTCAGAGTACAGTCTCAGGACCCCAGGTACCAAACAAAGTAAACAACTTGTGGAAGGCAGAGAGAAGACAACAAAACACCAAAATGATCCTCTCCCCACCAGAGAGTGTGTATCTAGACCTCTCATTTCAACTGTGGAGGGAAGAAAGGAAGGGCTTACATGTTGACAGGGGGGAAATGGCACTTACTGGGAGTTGAACATTGAATTGACTGAATATCCCAAACAGAATTTGGAGGTGACACCAAGATGTACTGAATGACTATTCATTGGCAATTTTTGTCTGATCCCTGATCTGTATTATTCCTTGTTCCCCCCCAATATATGTATAGAAGTACACAGAGGCACTGATACACCATTAAGCAGGAATGGTGTTCTAAGGAAAGGCAATATAAAACATGAGAAATCATTCAATGGTTTTTTATATCTATTTCATAGTGTATGCATTCTACACATCCTAAATATTTGTCAACTTCACTTATTTCTCTCCATTTCTACACCCCTAGTCTAAGCTACAAACATCTCTCACCCAAAATAACACTACAGCTGTCTCCTGAATTATTTCCCTGAACCAATTTTTCCCTCATAAAGAATTTTTTAAACTAATGAGACTTGTTCATGAACACTTGCATTCTGAGTGCTGTCAAAACTTTTTATTTATTTATTTATTTATTTTAGAGAGAGAGTGCAAGAGAGTATGCAGGCAGGGAGAGGAGCAGAGGGGAAGGGAGAGGGATGGGAAAAGAATCTCATGCAGACTCTGCACTGAGCGCAAGCCCAACTCAGGGCTCGATCTCAGGACCCTGAGATCATGACCTGAGCCAAAACCAAGAGTTGGGTGCTTAACCAACTGAACCACCCAGGCATCCCCCAAAACTTTAGTAGTAGGGAAAACTCCATAGTAGTTCTTAGCTAATTATCCCATGAGTTATTGACCTTGCTTGTACATAAATGTTTAAATTTTGTAAAGAATCACAAGATTTTTCTTTTTGCTATTAGTTGCAATGAATTTACCAGTGAAGGATATTATGTCTACTTGTTTTTTTTAAAGACTCTATTTATTTATTTGTCACAGAGACAGAGAGAGAGAAAGAGAGAGCACAAGCAGGGAAAGTGGCAGACAGAGGGAGAAGCAGGCTCCCTGCTGATCAAGGAGCCTGACGAGGGGACTCCATTCCAGGACCCTGGGATCATGACCTGAGCCGAAGGCAGCCACTTCACCGACTGAGATACCCAGGCGTCCCTATGTCTACTTGTTTATTGCAGTATGTAGCAAAAACATGGAAGAAGAAATGTCCTTTCCTCAAGTGTCAGAGAGAATCTGTAAAAATGTTGCTCTCTCAGAGATTATGTCAAAATTATTACAAGAAAATTGGTTAGGTCACAATATGTTTTTATTAATTCATTCACTCTTCCATTCAGATCCAAGTGTCAGCATGCAAACCTACCTAGCAATGAATAAGATGCTCCAGAATGTCTAATTAAAATATGTTTGTGTGTGTAGATGAGCTAAGGAATGCAACTGCCATTAGAATGTAGGCTCCATGTACATGGGATCTTCGTCTCATTTACCTCTATACTCCTAGCACCCACAACAATGCATGGCATATAGAAGATATACAACCAGGGAAACAGAATTGGTAGGAGGTATATATTAAAAGATTTGTTGCAAGGAATGGCTTATGCATTTTGGAGGCTGGCTAGGCAGTTCTGAGCTCCAGAGGTAGATCATCAAGAAAGGCAAGCTGGAACTCTCAGGTACAGGCTGAAGCTGCCGTCCACAAGAGAATTTTTTCTTCATTAAGAAGACCTCGGTTCTGTTTTTAAAATCTTTCGACTGAATTAGGCCCACCCAGATTATTTAGGATAATCTCCCTTATTTAAAAGTCAGTTAATGGACTTTAATCATATCTACAAAATACCTTCACAGAAGCACCTAGATTAGAGTTTGATCATTTAACTGGGGACTGTACCCTAGCCAAGCGGACACATCAAAATGACAATCACACTCACCATGCACATGTAGAGGGATGGGGCAGGGGTGGGGGGTGGAGAGTGGATAGCCAGAAGGGGAGAGAAGAATGCTGGTGCTCTAAGCAGATTCTGTCCTGGATGAGGGTAGAAGATTTATACAAAGAAGCAGTGAGTGGATCATTCCCTTCTTTGTCTACTATGCCCCCACCCATCCCCAGACCAATCTCAAATTGGTGTCTTCTCTTTTTTTGAAGTGCCTATCACTTGACAACACGAAATGTTGATCTACATGGGTGTATTAGAGATGATAAATTGGAATCTCTCTCCCTGGAACAGACCCAGGCATGGGCATGTAACTCTTAGATACACCAAGACAGGTATAAAAAAAATTCCTCTTGCAAACATGCTGGACATTAAAGAACAAAGAAGCATCTGGGATTAATCAAAGAGTAATTACTCCAAATGGGGTATTGTCTAACATCTAAGAGAAAGGTCTTTCATACATTGACGATTAGAGATTCTGATTATGCCAGGCTTCTTATGGCCTCAAAGCTATTGTTTTGGCTCAATACCTACATTATTTTAGAAAACTATTAATCCAGTTTGCTAAAATACTGTAATTTCAACAATTCCCACTGAGCTATGAAATTAAATGTTAATTTTCAATCTCATCTTGGAAGGATACAGTCATAAACTACCCAAAGTCAAAACTGCACATGCATGTGTATATGTATGTGTGCTTCCTTATAATTAATTGGTTTAAAATCATTTATTACTTTCACAGTACAAAACTAAGCAGAGTAAAAACTAATACTATACATTGGCTAATTGAATTTAAATTTAAAAAAAACTAAGCAGAGTATTAACATACTATATGTTACCATTAAACCATCAAGCTCCCTGACCTCCCTTCATTCCTTTTTAAACTATATTCTTTCCAACATCTCTGATGAATTTCCACCATTTGGGGGAGTTGACAAGACTATACACCATGAGGCTTCAGGATATTTTCTGAAGCTATTCATTTATCTTAACATCTGGTAATCCAGAGACTTACATTACGAAAGTATAATGAGAACATACTGTACAAGGCTGCTGAGCCTTTCAGAGGCACCAGAGCTTATTTTTATCCCCAGAATCAATTAGCTACAATAAACATAAAACACCACTACAAATAGAAGGAAATTTGGTAGGTAAATATTATGGCTAAGAGGAATCAATGAATCAGTAAGACCACATGTTTTATCATATGTTTGTGTCTAGAGGCTTCAATTTCATCAATATTATAATGTAAATTGTCTTATTAAAGTTATTTATAATATGAGTTTCTGCTATCCTATTAAGTGAGAATTTTTAACTTGGGAACTGATAATCTCTTTGTATCTCAGTTTTCTCATTTAAAATATGACAACTAGATCTCTAGGGTTATCTCTAGTCCTAGTGTTGGTTTTTATCTACGTGAAGAGAAAAACAACTTGGGAGATATATCTACACACAAATTAAAGTAGCATTTGCCTATACAGAGTCAGCAGAATCATTCCCATGGGGCCTGGGACACCTAGAAAATCTTCCTCTCATCAGTCTGTTTTAAAACCAAGCCCTTTTTTTCTCCCATCAGAATTTTTTTTTTTTTTTTTTTTTACCATTTGGGTTACCCAGCAAAAACGTATACATTGGTCTCTGGTTAAAAAATGTGAGTGCCTTAAAAGACTCTAACCTCCTTCAACTAATCCATCCACCTGTCCTCATGCACACAATTAGGCTAATACTACCTTTCCTATATACCCAAAGGATTTCTGTTAGGTTCCAACATGATAAGTTAGGGGGGAAGAAAATTGTAGATAATGAGGCACTGTACATATTTTAGCTGTTGCTATTTAACAAAAAGAAATACTAAGATACATCCCAAATTAATCAGTCATTGTATCTCCAGGTACTATTCTCCCATTTCCATCCCTGGAAACTGGAGGTAACCATATCTGATTGGCCTGTAGCAAATAGTTTCCTCTCCCTCAGAGAGTAAATACATGCTGACTTCTCAGCTGGATCTTTCTTTCACTGAACTCCTAGATCCTTGCTTCTGCATCTCAAAGCATGTAATAACGAGTCTACATAAGTCAGAAGTGGATCACCCACTTAAGGTATTTTAGTCATTATCCTGTAGGGGATACTCCTGATGTGGTCACCAGGTAACAAGTACAAAGGTCTACTGAGGGTACTTGAGTCCCACAAAAAGGTAAGTACCAAGACAGCACAGGGTTTTCTCTGTTTTGTTTAATGGTGCATCCCAATTGTTGGAATGGTGCCTGGCACATATTAGATGCTCAACAAATATCTAATGAACAAATTAACTGGCTTTAAGTATGCTTCCTCAACAGTTTCTAAAAGATTTCTTTCTGCACATAGCAGCCACATACACACAGCTATTATTACTCCACAGTGTAAACCACTGATTCCCTTTCACTAGAACATTGAGGAAATGTTAGAGTATAAATGACACCTTAATTTGGAACCCATTCCTCCTTTGTCTGCTCTGGTATCTGAGTCACCTGCCCCATTTCTTTATCCTTTGCTGTTGCATACTTAATGTTGGCACTTCCTGGAATCTGAAATATGTATAAAATTCCTTATTTTCATACATAATGTATCTGTGAAAAAATGTTACAAAGTTTATTGTCTCAAAGTTGAGCAATAGACCTGCATGTTACAGTTGTGACCTCAGAAATCAAACAGGACAAATAATTCCTGAATTAAATTTCTTTCTGGTACTGCCTCCCACAGGGCCATGCAATCTTGTTGGTAGGTGATAATTTTGACCATTGTCTGGAAATTGCTGACCTGGGAGCCGATTGGTCATGTCCATGTCCTACCACATTTAGTCAGGCATTCCCTTCCCCACAGACCTGACACCTCCTAACATAGGCAGGTCAGAAAGCCAGCCTCGATCTGAACCTGGTTAGTATCAGAAGCAAAGGACCAAGGGTTATTGTTTATCTCCTACCCCCAACAACCCCAAGCGGTGAGCTCAGAGGGCATCAGCAAGCCGCACTGCCGCCCGCTTCCAGCCCAGCACTGCCCATGGCACTGGGGCAGAGGAAGTTCAAGCAGAAAAGCAGATGTCTGCCCTGTATGCCAACCTAGTATGAACAAGATGGGAGGATGGGACGACAGACCCACGGAAGAGCTTGAAATCATTAGGTAGCTGATATGTGAAAAATGGACTTAGATACACGCTATGTGTGCCGAGGTCTATCTAACATGCTAAGGTGCAAGTTAATTGCAATTTGAACGAAAAGGTGGAACGCTGCACAGTCTTGTCTGCAAGCACTCACTATTCACTCTAAACAGCTCCACCTACTTCATCACCCATTATGCTCTTACTCTAGCGATTTTTTCCCATTTGATATTTCACAAATCTAAAATACTGGAAATGTTTAACAGGCACCCCTCTTCTCCCACTCTCAACAGTTCCCCGACTGGAATAGCATATGAGAAAACACGCTGCTGACTACCTTTCCCGGGTTTTTACAAATTTGCGTTTTACACTCATGTAGGTTACCAAAACACATGCATTCATACAAAACTAGCATTGTAGGGGCGCCTGGGTGGCTCAGTCGTTTAGTGTCTGCCTTCGGCTCAGGTCATGATCCCAGGGTCCTGGGGTCAAACCCCACATCAGACTCCCTGCTCAGCAGGAAGCCTGCTTCTCCCTCTCCCATTCCCCCTGTTTGTGTTCCTGCTCTCGCTGTGTCTCTCTCTGTCAGATAAATAAATAAAATCTTAAAAAAAAAAAAAAACTAGCATTGTAAGTCTTCAAATTCTGTAAGTTTATATTTTTTATAGATGAAGCTTCTACTATGTTTGAAGTCTTAAAATACATTTGAATGGTATATACAGACATTCAACTAGGAAAAGAATTGCCTCTTTATATATAGAAGCTATACATTTCTCTAAATGTACTGCATCAGTCAATTATAAACAGAAACTAGAAAGCTAAACTGAAGTTACTTGGATCTTGATCCCTCTGATTCTGTTAACCTGGCTACAGTATATTTCTGTAATCAGAGCCTAAGCTATCTGACTCTCAGTCCCAAATCATGCCTTCCGGGGAGAGCTGAGGACTCTGTTCAGAATGTCCACTAGACAACTTGATAATGAGACTAAAGATAGACTTCTATATTATTAAAACAATGTACAGATGTCCTCTAAAGCTGGTAGCTTCAAAGAGCTAACATTAAACCACGGAGGTCCATATGGAATAGCAAATGTTCTCACAAATCTTCAGAGGAGAACCACTTCACAAACGCGAAGAATAAGGATGATGCTCAATAAAAGCTCAGGAAGAGTTCTCTTTCTGTTAAAACCACAACCCAGATAGAAGGAAAGCACACTCTTATGAGAGCACTCCCTAAGAACCTTTCTGCTCTCACTGCCTGTTTTTCACCCTTAGGTAAATGACTAGAGAGAAGCAGAGAAGAAACAGGCTGGAGTTAGCATCCTTAGTGTCGTGGCACAGATAGGTGTCGTAGGGTAGTCTAAGTTGTAATGCAAATCTCTCACCTGTCAGAGCCAAACATGAAAAGTTTGCAGACACCCTTGATTAATACCTGGAACCATATCTCAGGTGGAGTGGCCTAGGCATTGAACAGTATTTCATAAGTGAATATTTTGAGGGAGCCCCTTAGATAATTTAGTAGACAGGTTAGAAATACAAATAATTCTATCTTCTTCTTTTTAAGATTTTTATTTATTTGTTTGACAGAGAGAGAGAGAGAGACAGTGAGAGAGGGAACACAAGCAGGGGGAGTGGGAGAGGGAGAAGCAGGCTTCCCACAGAGCAGGGAGTCTGATGCGGGGGCTTGATCCCAGGACCCTGAGATCATGACCTGAGCCAAAGGCAGATGCTTAACGACTGAGCCACCCAGGCGCCCCAATAATTCTATCTTCTTGTCAGCAGAAATAGGAGTAGAGTCCAGTTTCAAATGACAACATCACCACTGTTTTAAAAAACTACATAAAAGTTTAATTGTAGAATTGAGGTGGTGGATCTATAAATATTCACTATACAATTATTTCAACTTTCTGTATATTTGAACTTCTTCATAATAACATGTTGGGCAGGGTAGAGGGGAAATTGAACTAGAGAGGAGTTAGTTCACTGAGCTCAGTTTATCAGGTACTACATATGGCTACAAGACATACTGGTGACATAATTGTACAACCTAAATCCAGAGACCGTCTGAGTGTTCTCCCCAGGGTGGGATGCGTGAGCTCACTCTTGACTGCTAGTATGAACTTTAATAATAGTAACATCTGCGACAACATGCATGGGCCTCGAGGGCATTATGCTAAGTGAAATAAGCCAGAGAAAGACAAATAGCACATGGTATCACTTTTATGCAGAATCTTAAAAAAAATTAAACTCATAGAAACAAAGGGTAGAGAAGTGGTTGCCACGGGGTGAGGGAAATAGGGAGCGTTTGTTAAAGGATACAAACTTTCAGATATAAAATAATGTCTGAGATCTAATGTAAAACATGGTGGCTATAGTTGATAACACTGTATTGTATAATTGAAATTTGCTAAGAGAGGAGAACTTTAATGTTCTCATCAAAAAAAGATAAAAATGTGAGATGTTGGCTGTGTTAATTAACTAGATGGGAGGATCTTTTCACAACATATACACATATCAAATCACCATGATGTGTGCTTTAAATATCTTACAATTCTATTTTCAGTTATACTTCAATAAAGCTGAAATTTTTTTAAAATAGTAATCTACTAGATTTGGATTAATTTCTAGAGGGCTCTACATACCTAGTCCTCTTTAACCTTCACACAGGCAGCCAGGAACCTAGAGTGCTAATAGTATAGATAAATTCTGTTAAGTAGACTTTGTCTCATTAACTTCCATACATCTAGAATAAAATACCTGGGTTGTTGAATGTTGACCCTGAAGTCCTGAAAATTCCTGAAGTGTCTACTGAATCACGGAAGCACAATGGAAGAGAGGAAAAGAGAAAGATAGCTGTTCACTCTTCTTCTAGAACTCAGCACCTACTGACTTCTATCTCATCCATCAAAATATGAAGAGGAATAGAAACACAGGAGATAAATTTATAAAGGGAGTTCAGTTTCTTAATTTTAGCTCCCATTTTGCACAATGATGTTAGAGATCCATGTATTTATTTATTTGAGAGAGAGATAGAAAGCAAGAGAGAGCAAGATTGAGAGCACAAGCCGGGGGAGCAGCAGGCAGAAGGAGAAATCAGGCTCCCCGCTGAGCAGGGAGCCCGATGCGGGGCTCAATCCCAGGATCCCAGGATCATGACCTGAGCCGAAGGCAGCTGCTTAACCAACCCCAGGCACCCCGAGGTCCATGCACTTCAAATAAATAAAGATCTAATGCACCCAAAGGCCAAGGGAACATAATCATTTTTTGCCACTGTCTGAATAATTATTTTATAATATGCATATGTGAACTAGAAAATAAGAAATAATCGAATATGTTGAATAAAATGAAATACATAACGATGTGAGGGAATAAAGCCATTATATTCAGAATTACATATTATTTTGAAAGTCAGCAAGACAGTTTTTCTTCAAGACAATAAAAGGGAATTTTGATTTTAAAGATGGCTAAAAATACTGCTTAGAGTTAATGAGAAAAATGAAAATGATTACTATTATTAGTCTTGTTGGGGTGGCTGAAATGCCGTATGGGCCTGGTGCACTGGTTGCCATGGTGTATACTGTTGCAGTCTTCAAGCAGAGGATAATACAGTTCTGCAATCAATAACAAGGGTTGAAAGAATGAATTCTATGGCACAGATTGCAAAACAGCTTTTTCATTTCTGCTTTTTCCTTTAGCTACCAGGAAGAACCATACAACATGCACTAAATGATGGGACTTTCCAGAACTGCTTAACTGAAAGGTGTAAACAGTATGTTCTAGGTGATTTAGCTTTGAATTTGGTCAGCATTTATGTCATTTTTCCCCCATCTACAGGGGACAGCTTCCAACAGGGATTGATTTGTCATATAAGAGTCACAATTCACACCCGGGGTGCCTTCTGTCCTCTATGAATATTCAAAAGCTCTTTTCTAGGGCTGGCTCCCATGTTGTCTGTGACTTTTCCCCTAGGACAGAGGTCCTAGAAATTCCCCCTTGACCTAAGATATTTCGCCAAATGACTTTTTTAAATAATTTTTTTTAATTTCTTGTACAGTTCAAATTTATTTTTCAACAGCATAGCAACAAATGTATGCCTCTGTTTTCCCTTTTTTAAGATTTTACTCATTTATTTGAGAGAGAGAGAGAGTGAACGAGAAAGGGAGAGAAGGAGCAGGGAGAGGGGCAGAGGGAGCAGGGGGAGAGGGAGAAGCAGACTCCCCGCTGAGAAGGGAGCCCGATGCGGGGCTCGATCCCAAAACTCCACGATCACGACCTGAGCTGAAGGCAGACGCTTAACCGACTGAGCCACCCAGGTGCCCCTCTATTTTTCCCTTTTTAAAAATATCACTGACTATATTCCCCATGCTGTACCTTTCATCTCTATGATTTATTTAATCCGTTACTATAAGTTTGTACCTCTTAATCCCCTTTATCTAGTTCACCCATCCCCCCACCCATTTCACCTCTGGCGACCAACCACCTGCTTGTTCTCTGTCTTTAAGAGTTAGTTGTTTGTTTGTTTGTTTGTTTAGATTACACATATAAGTGACATCATATGGTAGTTATCTTTCTCTGACTTATTTCACTTAGCATAATACCCTCTCCATCCACCCCTGTTGTTACACATGGCAAGACCTCATTCTTCTTTATGGCTGAATAATATTCCATTGTGTATACACCACATCTTCTCTATCCATTCATCTATCAGTGTACACTTGAGTTGCTTCTGTATCCTGACTATTGTAAATAATGCTGCAATAAACACAGGGGCGCATATACCTTTTCAAGTCAGTGTTTCCGTTTTCTTTTAGGTAAAAACTCACCAGTGGATTTACTGGATAATATGGTAGTCCTATTTTTAAATTTTTGAGAACAATTTTTGAGAACAATTCTCTTATGCTATCTAGATTTCATATGAAATCTATGAATTCATATTCTTAATATAAATTAGATTATTACCTTTCTAATTACTACATAAGATAATAACATGACTTTTCAATGTCTACCAAAGGTGGTGATCATGTTTCAAAATTAATGTTGGAGATACCTAACTAAAAACTAACTAAAACCTTTTCCCCCTTCAGCTTCTACAGTCCATCAATTTTACGCTTTTCCTTCTGCCTCTCAATGCCCACATATCCTGCATTCTACTCTTTCTCTATCTTTCCATTTAAAATAGACAGTTCTTAAAGCGTCTTCCCTTGATCAATTTTTGTCTCTGTCATCTTTCCCTCAATAACCTCATCCTGCTTTTAAAATGTCCTCTATGAAAGATCCCTTCCTCATCCTAAGGAAATGATAGTTCTCAGACTTTCCCTTTAACATTCCCCCATGACTATACATACATGTTTTTATAAAGGAAGTGGTATTAGTCTGCTAGGGCTGCTGTAACAAAGTACCACAGAGAGAACAGCTTAAACAAGAGAAATGTATTTTCTTGGAGGATGGCGGCTAGAAGTCTGAGATCAAGGTTCCTTGTGTGAGGGCTTGTGAGGGAAGGATCTGTTTCTGGCCTCTCTCTTTAGCTTGACAATGGCTGTCTTCTCCCTGTATCTTCACATCTTTTCTCTGTACATATGTGTGTCCAAATTACCTCTTTTTAAAAAGACACCTGTCATATTAGATTAGGGTTCACCTTAATGGCCTCATTTTAACTTAATTCTCTGAGCACAATCTCCAAATACAATCACATTCTGAGATACTGGGGGTTAGAACATCAACATATGAATTAGTGGATGGGGACAAATTCAGCCCATAACAAATACTGTGTGATTATATTGTGCTGAAATGGAATTATTCAGTTAAAACTTACAAAGTTAATACCAAGGAGAATTGTGGAGAATAAACTACCCAAGTGATGTCAATCTTCATGTCAAAGACCCACAAGAGAAGCAAATCCACAGAGAAGAATCAAGATAGGCCCCAGCTAGGAGGGAAAAAGAGATTGACTTGTCTGTCTTGGTCAAAAATCTTAAGAAAAAAAGATGTTAAGATTGGGATCCTGGATGGTGGGTTTGGGGATGGTCACATGGAGGAAGACTGGGAGCTAGGAAAAGAAACACATCTGTACCGCATCTCAACTAAAGAGAAGTTAGGAATATTTTTATTTCTGTTATGCTTAGGATTTTTTTTAAAGATTTTATTTTATTTACTGATTTGAGAGAGAGAGAGAGAGTAGGGTCAGAGGGATAAGCAGACTCCCCGCCGAGCAGGGTGCTCGATGCGGGACTCAATCCCAGAACTCCGGGATCATGACCCGAGCCGAAGGCAGTTGATTAACCAACTGAGCCACCCAGGCGCCCATATGCTTAGGATTTTTAAAAATTACTCTCTATTTCAAAATCTCTCAAATGTTCAGCATTCTATAGCTCTCTCTCAATGATTGACAGTGAATATTAATAATTTCAAAACCAAAAAGTCCAGTCAAAATGAAATGAGCAAAATAAAACCAGATTTTATAATTTAAAAAAAAATGTTTTACCTTTGTTTAACTCCAGCATGTCCAAACTCTTCTGACCACAGACCTCTTTTTTGTCCCCATGGATCAATGATCGTTGTGTCACAGACCACACTGAGAAGGGCCGAGTTTGGTAAAGCTTTGTTGGAATTTTTTAAACTTTGTCCCAGCTGTTCTCTGAGACAAAGTGAAAGTTTTGTTGCTTCCACAAGCATTATGTTGGCAGATACAATTGTCAAAGGGCAGAGAAACCCTTTCACACCACCACTCCCAGGAAAATGCATTTTATGATTACTGAAGAATAAAGATAGAATCACACAACCTGGCCTCCTCTTAATCTTGGAGTTTAAGGATTTGTTTCTAAGGAAAGGGCAGTACTTCTCAATCCCAAATTCCTATCTCTAATTCAAACTCGCTTGACCTTAAATTTTGCAAGACCTCTTTTCTTGACCACTAAAGTTGGTGTCGCCCAATATTCCTTCCTTAGGTATATACTCAAACTACCCCATACAGAATTCACTCCCTTCTTTCTGAACCACTTCCTTCTTCTGATTTTATTATTTTTGCTATTAGAACCATCATTTTATTAGTCCTCTTAGCCTGAAATTTTTGTCAGCCATTCACTCTTCTATTTCTTATCCAATAAGGTGCTGAGTCCCGTGGATTTCACCTTTGCAATGTCTCTTAAATTTATCTCCTTTTTCATTCCAAGCTATCACCCTGATCCAGACCCTTCATGTAAATTCTTCTGATGTAAACTCCCAAATGGCCTCTTCGCTGTTCTCAATCTATGTCCCACTTCCCTCTTTTGATCCTTTCTACACTTCTACTAGTTAAATTTCATGAAGGCAACCCTGACATTTCTGTACATAAATTTCAGTATCTTGCTGTTGCCTATCAAGTCAAACACAAAACTGCCATTCTCCTTGGGATATCTACTCCACAATTTCATACTCAAACTGCTTTTATCAGCCTTACTGCTCACTCTTCCCTTACTCATGTATCAGTAAAGTCTTAAGCATGCACCTCATTTGAGCACATCTCCACCATTTTTATCCAGAATGTCATTCCTCCACACTCTTCCCCCATTTTTCCTTCCAGATCCATCTCAAATATTTACACTTTCAGGCTGAAGTGTGCTATAGTAAAATAATGAATACAGGTGTGTACAAGCTTCATAATCAGCCAGATCTTAATTCAACTCAGTTCTTAATAATTTGACTCTGACTCTTACCAGCTGTAAATTCTTTAATCTTTAATACCTTCATATGTAAAACTGGGGATAATAATCCTACTACATATGTTATTCATAAAGATTAAATGAAATACATACACACACACACACAGGGTCTCTGGCACATAATTTTTTATTGTATGATCATTGAAATCTTTCCTAATTTCCCCTATTCTGAAATAATCTCTCCCAGTTAAAAATGGCACAATTAAAAAAATTTCACTTTATAGTCAGCATTTATAATGACATGAATTCTGCTTTGCTGGGCTTACTAATTCCTACTATCACTCCCACCCCAATCCTAAGTACCCCAAAGAGGAAGAACTACACCACCTGCTAGCATACACTAGATCATTTAACATGATGTCTGGATTAGAGCACTCAGCACATACATGTTTAAATGAATCCAAGTGGCATGGCTAGTTTGCAATACTCTTCTCATAGGCAGAATTAAGTGTCATTTCTTCACTTACCATTCACATCAATCCTTACGCTATTATTTCCATTGTAAAAATGTGGACAACTGATCCCTGGGAGGCTATAATAACTTACTAAAGGTCAAATGTCTAGTGAACTGCAGAGTTAAGATTTGAGCCTAACCAAATACTACGATCTCACTAGTGTTAAAGGTCAAATGACTATATAAAATTTATATTTGTTAAAGCATTTTCAAATTGCTAAAATGACAGTCCCAGTTTTGTGTTTGACTTGATAGGCAACAGCAAGCATCAAATTACTGGGAAGTTTTTTTAAATGGATGGAAACAACCCAAACGTCCATCAATGGATGAATGGATAAACAAAATGTGGTGTATACATACAATGGGGTATTATTCAGCTTTAAAAAGGAAGGAAATTCTACAACACAGATGAACACTGAGGACATTATAAGTGAAATAAACCAGACACAAAAGGACAAATACCTTATAATTTCACTTCTATGAAGTAACTAAAGTAATCAAATTCATAGAGATATAAAGTAGAATGGTGGTTGTCATGGGCTGGAGAAAGGGAGAAATGAGGAGTTACTGTTTAATGAATATGGAGTTTCAGTTTGGGAAGATGCAAAAATTCTAGAGCAGAAGGTGATGATATTCGCATAGCAATGTGAATGTACTTAATACCACTGAACTGTACACTTAAAACTGTTTAAATTTTACGTTATGCATATCTTGCCACAATTCAAAAAAAATGGAACAAAATTTCATCGCAAACTCAGAGTAAGGTGAATTTTTAAATGAAAGTAACAGAAAACAAACTTTTAAAAAACTATTTCTTTTTTATCAGAATTTTATGAAAAAAAATCAATGCTTATTGAGTGCTTAAAGAAAATAAAGGTAGATGTTAGGGGAAAATCACATTTAAAATAAATTCAGAAAAGACATTACAGTCAATGATTTAAATTTACTTTTCAAATTTCTTTATATTTTGAAATTAATATAGAACTATTCTTCAATGTCCACAAAGTACTTTCTGATAAGTCTGTGCCTTGTTTAAAAATAAAAGTATACTTGGCTATTGTCCAGTCCAACAATATTTTTTAAGGAAGAAAGGTAATTGTTCATAATAAATAACTTGAAAGCAATTTTTTCCACACTGAACTAGCCAAATAACCTAATATAATCAACTCATTTCTTTAAAGATGACAATAAAGATGGAAGAAAGGCATATGGATACAGTCTAATTCCTACTGTTTGCTCCTTTCATAAAAAGGAGTTTCTAAAATGGTTTAAAATAAACTTGGACCAGTATAAACTATTCTTTCAGAAGGACAAACCTCCACTTTAAGGAAAGAGAACCAAGGGTAAGAATAGAACATAAAATCCCTGTTTTCCAGTCTTCCACATTAAATCTACCTCAACAGTGACTTGCAAGATGCTAGGGATCCAAAAATGACTAAAACCCTTTTGCTCTGCTCTTAAAGAACTGAGCCCCTGGGAGATGCGAGCATGTATGTAAATGAATCTCCATGTCGTGGGCAGAGATTCAGGGAGGTAGACTCAATAAAAGAGGCAGATTTGAAGTATACTAAGGACACAAAGAAGTAGTCAGCTCTAAATTGGTGATTCAGGAGCTCTCTTGAAGGGAAAAACAAAGAACGAAAGGAAATTACAAATGTCTCTGGTTTAGAATGAGTGTCTTTAGAAAGAAGCCAATATCAGCATTAATATCACCTTAGATTTCAAATATCACTTTATGCTTCATTGTAAAATTTATTAAGCGATTTCTTGTACTTTACTGGATGTAACACTACGAGGCCTCTGTGATTATTCCCACAGTGCAGATGAGGAAGGTGTCTCTCAGAGAAGCAGCCAGCTCAGAATTATGCAGCTAGTAAATCCAGGGCTATTTATAATAAACTTTTAATTTCTAAACTGCTTCCTCACTAAACTTTCCACTTTTTTGCTTACAAAAAGAAAGGCATAAAGAACTTGTGGATTTCATAAGTCAATCAGAGAAAGACATGTATCATATGACCTCACTGATATGAGGAATTCTTAATCTCAGGAAACAAACGAGGGTTGCTGGAGTGGTGGGGGGTGGGAGGGAGGGGGTGGCTGGGTGATAGGCATTGGGGAGGGTATGTGCTATGGTGAGCGCTGTGAATTGTGTAAGACTGATGAATCACAGACCTGTACCTCTGAAACAAATAATGCAACATATGTTAAGAAAAAAAAAAGAAGAAGAAGATAGCAGGAGGGGAAGAATGAAGGGGAGTAAATCGGAGGGGGAGACGAACCATGAGAGACGATGGACTCTGAAAAACAAACTGAGGGTTCTAGAGGGGAGGGGGATGGGGGGATGGGTTAGCCTGGTGATGGGTATTAAAGAGGGCACGTTCTGCATGAAGCACTGGGTGTTATGCACAAACAATGAATCATGGAACGCTACATCAAAAACTAATGATGTAATGTGTGGTGATTAACATAATAAAAAAATTTAAAGAAAAAAAGAACTTGTGGATTTCAGAAAAGAAATAACATGAAATGAAGACATGTCAGGAGGACGTGTCGGCATATTAAATTTTCAAATTGAGAAACATCAACTAAATATAACTACTTAGGCATCTGAGGCTTTCTGAATAATAATAATAATAATAAAACCCCTAATGATTAACTAGTACCAGACACAAGATTAGTCAGATCCAAATGTACCCATAGACTGTATCCAGTTACCAATTTTAGAAAATTATCTAAAAAGTAATGAATTGGTGCTTTAATCTAATAATCTGATAGTTTAAGTGAAATATCTGATAATCATGATATAGGGGAACTGCCCCTGAGCCATGCTACCTGATTACTGTCAACATTAAGGGAGGCATTTGTGAAAAACAAAAGAGAAGTGAAGACCTATAAAAGGAAATTTGCTTCCAGTCCTGCTGTATATTATTTCTAAAAGAAATAAAAAATTAAAGCAGTTGATGATGTTTGCTTTCAATTCATAATTCACATTAAATAAAATTGTCAGCCCTTCCTTTTGATTTATGTCCTCCAGTTTAATTAAACCCATTCTCCTGTATTACTGGATACCCCGAACAATGGAAAATTATTTAAAGTTGTGTGTACTATTTTCCAAAATGTTAAGAACCAAAAAAGGTTTTGTTTGTTTGTTTTTTGCCTTCCAAGTTTATATTTATCTCAACTATACTTGACAATCTGAAAACTATGAATATATCATTTTATTTGGAGGAGCAATAGCATCTCCAAATTTACCCTAGCCAGAAAAAAAAAATCATAAGAAATAATTATCATAACCTTAGGAAAATTACGTTTCCTGCTAAGTGAACATAAACATCAATAGAATATACTCATCTTATACAAGTAGCTAAATGGAAGTTCCTAACAGTATATTCCTTTACAAAAGATAATGTCAGTCAGATAAGTAGCTTCGATTTTTTACAGTGGAAGGAAAAAAGGGTTTGAAATGACAAAAAAAAAGGCAATGCGATATATGAAAAGTGCTGGACTGGGAATGGGTAAGATCAGTTTCTAATCCAGATTTACTTTTTTTTAAGATTTGCTTATTTATTTGACACAGAGAGAACACGCAGAGGGAGCGTCCTGCAGAGGGAGAGGGAGAGAGGAGAGGGAGAAGCAGGCTCCCTGCTGAGCAGAGAACATGGGGCTCAATCCCAGGACCCTGGGATCATGACCTGAGCCAAAGACAGACACTTAACTGACTGAGCCACCCAGGTGCCCCATCTAATCCAGATTTACTTTTAACTAAATGTTTCACTTTACTATCTTTAAATACAGCTAAGCCATCCGAAAATGAAAATGTTGGACTAGATCACCTGCCAAATTCCTTCTTACAGCATGCTCACTTTTCTTTTGATAACCCTGCCTCCCCACCTTCAAGTAGGCAGAGACCACACCAATATTCACTTCCTTTCTTCTTTGTCACTTTTGCCACAGGAAAACCAAGAGCTAAATTGGAGAGTGGGAGAGGAGAAACTGAAAAGGAATTCCTATGGAGAATGTGAGTTCTTCATAGAAACCAGCTAGGGAAATTAGACCAATTCGTTAATCTCTCCAGACTTCATTGTCCTCACCTATAAAGTGAAGTAGTAAAATTATCCTGATAATCCATATGTAGTCCCGGATGCATAGAAAGCACTTAATAAGGCCTATTAGTGCTGTTGTTTATTTATAGTGAGAAGACAAAAGGAGAAAAGAACTAGTCCAGGTTCATCTATGTCTTCGCTTCCTTCCTTTTATTTTCCCTCTCTTCACAAACATTTTAGTTTTTTACAAACATCTTATAATTCCATTTCATTCCGTGTGATGATCTATATGAAATATCTGGTAGTATTTTAATTTAGTAACAAGAGAAAGTATGCCTTTTGGATTAGCACTTTATACTGTTTTTTTTGATCCCTCTAGCTCTTTATATTTGGACACAGGAAATTAGTAAGGGCCCCATGAACGGAAGACATTTTATTGCTAAATCTGTATTGCTTTCCAATTTAGGCCCTTGTCATTGTGTTCCCACAAATGACACAATTTAACAGTGCATGGGTGGATTCTCTAGAGACTGAGAAGGTTCATGAAAATATTCATAAGAGAGGTGTGTCATTTTCCCTCAGCACTACGCACTGCACCCAATTTAGAAAGAAAAACTCTTAGCAGATGGGTCTCTGGCCTCTTTCCAATACATGATTTAAATTGTTTTTCAAACACACCGCAAATCAAAAGCTGACTGATGTTGCAAACAATTTTTATGTCTCAGAGAATCAAGTGGCAAGGTCAGTGTGAGGTACAGCTTTAGTTCTTATACCTTTTAATGGCTTTTTCTATGGTGATATAAGTAGTTTGAGGCTTTCCTAAGATTACAATGAAATATTTCTTATTTTCAGTTATCTATCCAGTCACGTGGACAGTGACTGACCCCTAACAACAGTGCAGTGGCCCGTAAGAAATAAGTTTCTGGTTTTAATCTAGTTTTAGTGGAGAACCAGCTACATCACAAAACCCATCACCCCAAGTGTGACCATTTAGCCTGAAGGAACAATGGTCCGAAGTGGTCCTGCATCTGCATTATTTAAGATTTCAGTCAATATTCTCAATAACGGCACAAGGAACACGCTCACTAACTTTGCATCGGAAGCCAGGCTAAGAGGAAGGCGGGGACTAGCATCTGAGAAAATACTAATCAGCTCCCTGTGATTGTATCTAATTGGATCCTTTATCAAAAGCAACACAACAAAACTCAGCAAGGACAGTAGAGATAAACATCGTGGGGGAGGAAAGAGAAGATAGAAAAGCAATAAACGAGTCACAAGTTCTGAGGCCAAGACCTAACTCTGCCATCTACTAGATAAATACCTTATATATATTTACACATAGACATTTAAATCTTGAGCACATCACTTCACTTTTCTTTACTTTAGTCATAAATGGAGCTGGAAATGTCCTACCCTGTCTACTTGCTAGAGTTTTGTGAAACTCAAACTACATCTGCTCGCTGGATTTTGAAAATAAAAACATGAACAGTGTGCATTCCAGAGAAAATAACCTCAACTCTCAGTTGTCCTACTCATACCAAGACTTAGTGAGAAAATTCTATTTGTGGAAAACTGATTACTACAGACCCCCCCAGTCGCCATTTGTGCTATCCTCCCGCCAAGACCACTACCACTCATTAACCTGTCTTCTCCAGGCCCTCCCCTGGCTTACAACAACTCTCAAACACTTAACCACCAGTCCCCTCCGTCCTCTGAACTTCAGTCTGCCTGATATGCCCACTCGGATATGTCAGAAGCATATTAAAGTTTATTTTACGATAGTAATAATTAGAACAATGATAATAGCAGCTACAGTTATAGAACATTTACTTCATGCCAGACACTACGCTAAGTAGGTCTACTTTATTTTCCTGCCTGACAAGACTCCTCTCCCTTTAACTTAACACTGCTCTTGACAGAATTGTGAAAAGGGCCCCTTGAACCTTGAGTGATCCTTTCACATCCCCTTGATGAAGACTTAACCACTGCTAGAGATGCACCAAAAGAGCCATCTTAAAGTCAGACTCTTGAACTATAATTACCATGTCTTCTCCCTTCTCAATCCACCAGAACTGGTTTCTTTGGGTGGATTTCAAGGGTACATCCAAGGCTTCCATCACAGGGTACTCCAAGAAAACACCCGTCTGGTGTCTTTTATTTTACTTGCTTAGATGGCCATTTGAGGATTGTGGGATGTGTAATTCCAAGCCCTAACTTCCTGAAACCCAGTGTGAAGCTCCTCAGGATACACGTGTCTTTTTCTGAAGAGAAAGTTTTCTTCCCTGAAGGAATGGATGTATTTCTTCTTTCTCACCATAAAATCCTCTAACATTTCACATCTTCCATTCAATTTGGCTTCCACAAAACGTGCAACTAAATGCAAATTTCAGATAGAGGAATTAAATAGGCCCTTATTGCCTCTGCCCTTACATTTCATTTCCCACCTTGATCGTGGTCCTTTACACAAATTTTAAAAATTGTTTGTCAGAAAAATCACCCCAAATTTGGAAAAAGGCAAAAGAAATTATTAGGTATGTTTTCAGGGCAGTGCCGGGCTTGACATTCTATTTACTGGCCATTTACAGTTGTGTAGGGACAGAGGTTAACTTGTAGATTTCGTTTACTAGAATGCAAATAATGGCTGTCCAGTGGAACCCAAAGGTTATGGTTTATTGTTCTTTCGGACAGTAGCCAGTTTTGTATCTAATCTAGCAATCTAGTAAACTATAATAAATCTAATAAAAACCAAATGTTCTTTGGATTGTTTTTTAACATTGTACTGTCTTCTTCATCAATTAATAAGATGAATGAAATTGTGATATGCATTCATTTTATATTTTCATGAGTCAGGATTTTTCATTTTTAAAATTATACTTTAGTATATTTTATGTAATCATAAATTTAAATTTCCATTTATGTTTTCCCATTTTGTTATATGTATTTTTGTTGTAAGTTCACCTGAATTATTTATCATTTGTAGAATGAAGTCAGGTAGAAATAAATTAAAATAAGATTATATTTATATGTGAAAGCATCATATAAATATATATTCTCTCTCTCTCTCTCTCTCTCTCATATTCTGCCTCTTCAGAGCATTAGCCTCAAGCTCACTTTTTCCTCCTTATTCTTCATTTCCCTTAAGCTTTCCCTTGCAGAGTCTAAACTTCTTGTGCAAACAGCATAAACGGTTCAATATTGAAGTCCCAAGCAAAGCCAAAGACATGAGAAGTCAGAAAGAAAGGCTGAAAGGATAAGAATTTAAGAGGGAGATTTGGAAGTAAGGAGGGAGATTTTGGCCAACACCTATACCCCGGATACTCAGGAAATGGTAGACTCTTCCTCAGAAGAAATGAGATGCTGCATATCCAAGGCAAAGAGTATTTAGCGAAGCTGAAGTAGTTCTCACTAACTGAGTTAGTGTGGATTCGTGAAAAGAGCTCCAGTGCCTGAAGACTGAGAGATTTAGATGCCACCATTTATTAACTATGCGGTCTTGGGTATATGTATCCCAGAGCCTCCATCTTCCCATCTGTAGAATATGGATGATTACACCTACCCTGCAGGCTTAACATGAAGATTAAACAATGCAGAGCCTCTAGCACAGTGCCTGGACCATACATTGTGCTAGATAATTAATTCAAATCCATAGTTATTAAGAGGCAATTCTGAATTCAGGCTGTGGAGATGGATCTGAGGCCAAGACACAAAAAGACCCTGTTTTTCCAGTGATCTATCACCAGCTTAAAGTGGTATGAAAGGTCAGTATCAGGAAGAAAATGAGCAACTAAAGAGCAAGTAAAAATATTAACGTCTCTGGAATAGATTCTTGAATGCTTTAACCCTCTACCAAGCTAGTTAAGTAATGAAGGAATGGGTCCTGTATGGAAAAAGCATATAATTTCTAACTTGAGATTCCTTCCTACTGTAGTAAAAATTGCTTTAAAGGTTGTAATGGTGGTTGCTATAGGCAACAGCAATCACAATTTGGAAAAGATTCAAAAGGGGGAGAAAAGGTGATAATACTAGAGGGAATCAGTCTTTGCAGAAATTCTGTATCCCCATTTCCCATTCCTATTCTCTGTTCTGAATTTTGGTGGCAGGATAAATTTAGTAGAGACAGTAGAAGACAAAGTCTGGCCTAGGGTTGCAAAACAATTCCTTAACTAAAGATGCTCTTTTCTCTGGGATGGCCACCCTCTTCAGACAAGGGCCTGGAGTCGGAGAGCTAAGATAGGAAACAGCACAGTGCAGCCAGTCCAATGAGCCCTGTCAACGATGAGGTGATGGATGTCCCAGTCAGCCCTAACCTCCATAAGTAAAGTCTGTGGCTAAGAGGATCAATTTATCTGACCATTATTCAATAGCACTACTACCTCTTTGAACCCTGTGCAGTAATAAAAATTTCTGTTCAAGAATTACACTAATCCACTATTAATGTTAAATACTAATTAATGATTCATAAGAAAGACCTTCAAGGGAGTCATCAACTAAAAGAGTTCAATGCTTTTGAAATTTACACATTCTGTAAATTTACTGAGTAAATCTCTCTGGAATAAAAAAAGTCAGAGATGGAAAAAAAAACAAGTATTACCTAATTTTACCTACTAGCATAAGTGAATCTATTATCAACTACTAGGGAAAGATGCCTGTAGAGGAGATAAATGGATCAGTTAGATTTTTCTTCATGGGAGACAATGGATTCCACAATCTTCCTTGACATATCCACAAGCCTCTTTCTATTCACCTCAAGCTGAGAGGGGAGATGATTAAATATTAAAATAAGCAAGCTGCTATCTCTCCATTTCTGCTGCCCTCACCAAGGATTTTGCATTTAAAATCTGAGTGTGATTACAGAGCAAAAAGTGTAGGATCTAACTAAAATAAAAATCAGTATAACATCAAAAGTATACTGACCTGACACTGGTTTTTTTTAAAGGAGAAATATGAAATCATTAACACTTTTGTTTTACTACAACTTTGGCTTTATCTCTGATCATTTTTATTTTTTCACACTTTTGGAAATGTACACATCATTTCAGTAGCCTTTCTCACAGATTAAAAAGAAAAAGCAAAAGTCATTATAATACTAGGTAACTTTTGTCATCTAAACTACTATTTTGATTATAAAAGGAAGGAGTGACTCCTGAATCTCTATACTAAATAGTGATGATCAAATGAGGTCTCGCAAAGGCAAGTTTCAGCTCTGGCCCAGAACTGTGTGAGAATTATTGGAGAAACGGTTTAACCTCTTCTGTATCACTTTACTCACTTGCAAAGGGAAAGAGTTGGACTAGTCTAATCTTGACTCTTGGTTTCCAGCCCCAGGAAGACATAAGAGCTAATCCAGCCTTCCTTTGTCTCTGGCAAGGGAAAGCTAAAGCCATACACACAAGCTTGCACGTTGAAGGGAAGAGATGACATTGCATTGCCCTCCTTCTTTGGAACTCAGTACAATGCCATAATATTTCAACAATTAATATTTATAAGTACTTATTTCATGAGGGATTCAACTGAGAAAATGTCTAAATTGTCTGTGAAGAAGACATTTTCTCCTACAAATCAGAACTGTTCCATGTGTCTTAAGAACATCCCCAAATAACTATTATGCCAAAATAACCAGCAATTTTCCCTGACATGCTACCCCCAAGCTCTCATCCAGCTTTCTTACATTTTCCTGTATTTATTGACAGCGCTTGTTCGGGCTGAAAATGAGATTTTGCCATTCCAGGAAGAGGGGGTCACAGGGAGTCACAATTTCATTTAATAAGGTTTTATATCATTTTATGCATTGTCAATCAAACACCACAGATCAAGTTCCTTAAATGTTTGTAAAACAACTTCATAATAGATTTTTAAAAGGCTTACGTCAAATACGTTATTTTCTGCATCTACCATCTTACCTATGATTATGGTTTCCAGTGACACTCAAACATGGACCTCTTTAATTCTCTGAAAATCTATTCTAGGAACAAAAATGTTCAATATAACATTAACATGAAATAGCAAAAAACAAAGCAACACTGAGATAATATTTTCTGTAAATATTTACAAACATAAGAAATTCTCCATTATATAACTAAGGTAAAAGATTAATTTTTAATGATCACAAATTTGCTGTTAAATACTGTATATATATGTATATATTAATTTTTAAAATACTAGAATGAAAAACAAAGCATTACCATTAATTTACATGATTAATGTGACTAATGTGAATAATTTTCTATATTTTCTACTAGTAATATGGATTACTTTTATAATGAAAAATACATATGAAGAGAGTTATGCTCAAATTGCATACACAAAAATCATTATAGTGTATTTTAATTTTTTAATGAGTCATATAATCTTTTAGGAAGAAGCAGAAGGTATCATAAATTTAATCATTTACAATATAATTTGGTGTCACAGCATAAGTGTTCATAAGGCAATGGAAACATATCATTGTAGTTTCTGCCTCAAGTGTTTTAACCTTAATTGATGCAGGTAATGTATTATCATTGAAGATGTTTATAGATTTTAAGTTTTAAGAGCTTTATACTTAACGTGACATAAAACCCTATTTAAATATATTACATTTGAGGTTTTCTAAATTTGAAAGTGTCATAAAATCCTTTTCATGAATTTGATGGCTTTGTAAAATTAGGCAATAAGTATTATTATAAGATACAGCATTGCATTGTTTGCTATAACAGAAATATCTTAACAAATGTGATTCAAAATATCATCTAAAAATAAATGGATAGTAAAAATTGAAAATATCATTCTTTTTGTAAATAACATAAGAATCCAGAAGAGATACAGTTCAACAACAATATAATGCAGGCATTAACGTGGTAAGTAGGATGACTATACAGGATCATAGAAGTGGTTACAAACCATCAACATTTATAAGTATAAATAGTTGGCTACTATAACTAATAGGGATAAAGACTGTAAAGAGACAGAAATAATGAACTTGTGCTGAGATGTGTGTGTTATTACTTTTAATTTTCATTTTGCTATTTCAAAGTAATGTTAGATATTTTGAATTATAACTTTAATTCTTGCAATTATCACATTCTATATAGACAGTTTTTTTCCATATTTTATGAAGATTTTATATGCTATTATTTTTCCTTAAAGGAAATATGTGAGAAGTTAATAAATGTTTTATTATTCCCACCTTATAGAGGCACCCATTGAGACCAAAAAATGTCACAGAGAGAAAGAGTGATTGAATTGGGAAAGCAATTCAACCCTGTACCTTCTCTGAACATCCACTGTAAAACCAAGTGCTACTCTCTTACTGTGGCCCATGGATTATTTTTAGGTATCAGAATTTTGAACGAATAAATTATTTCTGTAATTTCAAGAATGATTGAAATCTAAGTAATCTTACCAAAAACCACTCAACCCAGGAGCTGTAATTACCTTTGGTGCTGTGATATTTTGACTACTAGAAGTTAAGAAGCAATAGATGCATGAAATATACTGCATTTCCAGAAAAGAATGTTTTTGCCTTGTACAGCACAACTATAAAGGTGGAAATGGCTTTATTATCATCAAGATCATTAAAAACTAAAAGAGTATACCAAGAAAATCAACATATACTTAGAAATACACTTGGCTTTGAAAGAGAAAGAATTAAGTCAAAATACATTCTCTTATTGCTTTCAGAGGAGGGGACAGCTTCAGATCACTTAGAAAGGTCAATCTCATCACCAGGACAACAGAGCCAGAACGTGCCACTGCCTATTAAAATTTCTCCTAGGGAATTGGCTAGGAAGCAGTATATTTAAAAAAAAAAATGATGGGAAACAAAGTGCATGATCAAGAAATATTCATCTATTAGCTGGAAAAAAAGCTGGGGCATAAAAAGAAATAACACTTCAGCACACAAATGGTTAGTAGTAACCTACTGGAGATTCCCAGAGTAAGTAATTTCCTTTCTTATCACTGAGTGACTCCATATTTAAGGCTTAGTGAAGTCATGCCATTCTCCTCTTGCCATAAATCAGTGATTCTCAAAGGCTTTCAAAAATACAGATGCTGGCAGTCCTCTCCCCACAGATTCTGATTCATTACGTTGGGATGGGATTTAGGCATTACGTTTCCTTAATTAGGCCTCATTATCTACAAGGAACCAAAATTTGAGGACCACCGACTAGATTAGTGGTTTTCAACCACAGTGGTACATTGTAGGTACTTTGGAAAGCTTTAGAAAAATTTGTAAGCCCAGGCTCCATGCAAGACAAATTAAATCAAAATCTCTGGAGAAAAGGCGCTCAAGTCATTATAATGGGCAGACTGGGTTAAGAACCACGGCATTATTTTCACTTTCTGAAACAATTCAGTCAGCTCTGATCATTATCATTATGCTGGCAATTTTTATCTGAAGATCATCAGCACAATACCTCACACTAATTTAAAGAGAGAAAACTGCTGCTAACAAGAAGTTAACCAGAGACACACGGTTCAACAGTCTTAAACATGATGAAGGGAAATGTAGCATGCTTTCATTCTCGTTACATAAGTCACAGTCTGCAGAAAGCCAGTGGTATTTTCAACCTACAGTACCTACAAGTAAGCCAAGGCCCAGTCTCTACGGCATTTTAAAGTATTTAGAGTCCACTAAAGAAACAGGGAACTTATTACACACACATTTTTCCTTTCTCCATCTTATGTTCAGGAGTCTTTATGTTCGTAGCTTTGGAGTAAAGAAGGGTTCTGTTTGGTAATAATTTTGAGCTAGAAACAAGTAACTATCATTCTATATACCTAAAAATATGAAACCTTAATTCAGTTCTCTTTTTCCTACCTACACAGAAAGTACCACACAGGAGTTTTGTTGCCATTGTTATACGAACTTTTAGAATCCAGAGAAAGTGCTTGTTTTTCTTTGCACAGAATTCATTGCAACTAGATCAGACCAACACTTTCTGAGGGCTGTCTGCCCCAACAAGGAAATAGCTTTTGTGTAGAACTGTTTTCCGTAGTGACATTTTTGTAATGGAATTGGATCTGTAGCCTATTTGTCTCTATTAAGCCCACTATTATAATATCAGTTATTTAAATAACTTACATAAACTAAAAAAATTGTAATAGGCCTTAAAAAAATAACAATGCTATACAAGATTGACATGAATATTGAGTATTGTAAATACCTATGTATCTGATTATTTGTTAAAGTGTCTGATGATTTAAGGCAATGCAGCAAACCAAGAATAATGTGGACATTATGTCCTAAAGGAAAAAATGGACTTTTCTGAACCTTGGTTTTATCTGTAAATTGGAGTGATGATACCTACTCTCAGTATCCTCCTAGTGATACTGTGAAGGTATAAAGAAGAAAAGCATGGGAGGAAACTTGGCAAACCAGTTATATAAAATAAATTACTCTTATTACTATAAAAATGCTATTGTTGAAGAAAACACTGGTAGAGGAGAACCATTCATTAAGAAGAACTATCACTAATTTATTATTTTATTTAATTTATTGTTTTTATTTTAGTTCCAGTATGGTTAATATACAGCATTATATTATACTTATATAATAATATATATTATATTTCAGGTGTACAATATAGTGATTCAACTAATTTATTTTTTTTAAGATTTTATTTATTTGGCAGAGGGAGACAAAGAGAGAGAAGGAACACAAGCAGGGGGAGTGGGAGAGGGGGAAGCAGACTCCCCGCTGAGCAGGGAGTCCTATGCGGGGCTCAATCCCAGGACACTGAGATCATGACCTGAGCCGAAGGCAGACGCTTAACGACTGAGCCAACCCAGGCGCCCCTTAATTTATTATTTTAAAGAAAAAATTTATCAAGATAATAGTGCTTGTAGGTTTTTCAATCAATTTAATTCTGGTCTTGAACTAAATACAATCTAATTTGGAATGTTATGATTGCCCCAAAGTTTAGGACGAATGAAATCTTTTAAAATAAAGATTTTTTTAAAAAATTATTTAATTAATAAAGGATGTTTTGGGTTCTGGTTCTTAGAAAACAGCAAACAACAGAAGAAAGAGAACAGTGTTTATATTTAGGAGCCAGGAAAACTGTCAGTAAATAGAAGCCTTTGGGCCTGGCTCAGTCAGTGGAGTGTGTGACTTTTCGGCTCAGGATGGTGGGTTTCAAGCCCCACAATGGGTGTAGAGATGGCTTAAAAATAAAATCTTGAGAAAAAGAAAATAGAAGCTTCTTATGTGTCTGGCGTAATACTCATCGATTTTCTGTCCTTTTGAGTGGTTTTGGAAATACCAGAAGAAAACAGTAATTTTTTTTTAAATTACAGTAGATATTAACACTGTTATTTCTCTGGTTTAAAACCTACACTACAGGGGCACCTGGGTGGCTCAGTGGGTTGAACGTCTGACTCTTGGTTTCAGCTTAGGTCATGATCTCAGGGTCGTGAGATCCAGCCCCACATCAGGCTGTGGAGAGTCTGCTTTCCTCTCCCCTAGCCCCTCTCCCCTCACTTGCTCTCTTTCTTTCTCTCTCTCTCTCTCTAAAATAGATAAATAAATCTTATAAATAAATAAATAAATAAATAAATAAATAAATAAATAAATAAAATTTACCCTACATACTTTTCATCTACGGTCATCCTGTCAACAACCCTGCCCCAGAAGAAGGCTCTCGGACAGAAATGTAGTTCTTGGGCACCTGGGTGGCTCAGTTGTTAAGCGTCTGCCTTCGGCTCAGGTCATGATCCCACGGTCCTGGGATCGAACCCCACATCGGCTCCCTGCTCGGCGGGAAGCCTGTTTCTCCCTCTCCCACTCCCCCTGCTTGTGTTCCTGCTCTCACTGTGTCTCTCTCTGTCAAATAAATAAATAAAATCTTTAAAAGAAGAAAAAGAAATGTAGTTATTATTAGGCACTTTGTTTTATGGTTTCAAACTACTTCGGCTGCTTAACATTAAATCTGTCTAAGCCTTGGCCTTCAGATCGTAGGCACATTTGTAATTGTTGACAGCTCTGAGACAGATTTCAAAGAAGGGGGTCCCTCAAACTGGTACTCCTCAAGGACCCAGCAAGTCATTGGAGCTGGATTTAACAATTTTCCCAATCTTCCTGGGGTCCAGGATTCCTAGTGCACAATCTCTTCCATTTAAATACTTTATCTCATTGTTTCCATAGACAGGAAAAAGCATAAGTAGAGCTCAAATAATATTCTGTCAGAAAATAATTTAATGGAAGTGCTTTTTACCATTGTAATTTTGTAGAGGGAACTAGGCTCTTCAGGGTCGACATATTACTGAACTGGCCTCTGGAAGAATGGAAGGAACGGAGGGAAGGAAGGAGGGAGGGAGGGAAGAAGGAAGGAATAAGGGAAAAAGGAGGGAGGGGGTGACAGAGAGGTGCATATCATCCAGTGTTCCTTTTACTTCTGCTCTTTGATCTCAAGGCCAGCATTTGCATTAGTAACACCGTGAGTTACAAACATGAAAACTGAAATGCACATATATTCCTACATATGGACACATTTGAGGTCGGAATTTTGGTCAGGAAAGGCAATTATACTATAGATGGAGACTATCTCAAATAGAATAAACCATTATCTATCTACCTATTCATATGCATGTGTCCCGTAATATTTTCATGAGGTCCCCAAACCTTCACTTTTTTACCTTTGCAGCAATACAGTTAGACAAACATTGATGAAAGCATTAGAGACTCGAAAATAACTTTCAAAATCCCTAAGTAGCATCCTCTTATCTGTGGCAGTGGGGAGGGTTTCACCAAAAAAATTAACATATCTTATAGTGAATTTCTTTTTCCTATAGAAAATCTGCTTCATTGGAGGTTAAATTAGGATTCTACTCTGCCTTTTGACCTCCCTTTTTCCCAATAAGATAACCATTGTCAATGGATAGGGATAAACACTTGGATCCATATATTAGTAATGATTCATCATAACATGATTTTCAAGTAAAATCAAATCAGAAAGGATACCAAACAATTGACCTTATGTAGTATATATTAAATCTTTAAGACAAGGGCAATATTGCAGATTCATTCACATCTAGGAAATTTAAAAGTCCATTTTTTAAATGATTAAAAAATACATAGTATGGACAGTGTCTATCTTTAGCCATTAAATTTAATCAACACCCAGTGCATCTGGCTGGCTCAGTCAGTAGAGCGTGTGACTCTTGATCTTGGGATCGTGAGTTCCAGCCCCACATTTGGTATAGAGATTACTTAAAAATGAAATCTTAAAAATAAAATAAATAAATTTAACACCTAGAGCACTCAATGTGTTTACAAACTTAATGTTTTTCATTCAGCTTTAGTTTCTTCATCAAGACTTTAGGTAGTAATGATTGAGGGATCATCCACAATGATTACCTTAGGGATGCCTAAGATTTATAAAATAGAATGTCTCTTTTTGGATGGAAGAATAGAAAAGGAAATATTTTTAATGTTTTTATAGGTTTATACTAACCATTATCTCTCCTGCATTAAGTATAGCAATTGGCACATAGTAGGTGATTGACAAGTATCTATAAGCCAGTGTGTGAGTAGATAAATGCCTGTATTTGCTAGAGAAAAAAAATTTAAAGAACAAGATGGCATCCACATACACTTTCCTAAATAGGGATAGGAGTCCTTCATTTTTGTTCATCCCTCAAATACTATTAATTACAAAAGATTAGCACATAAATATTGGTAATCATAAATATAATGTTCTACAACGCCCAGCATTCTACTACATATAGCATGTCTGTTTTCAATAAGTAATATTTACAACACAATAGACCAGAATCCCATTATATCAGGCTGTATGTGTACCATGTAGTAAATTGCTAATTCCTTACATAATCAACTGCACAATAACTTCACTTTCATTTTTTTTAAAGATTTTGGACTAAGAATTAAAAGACTAGGGTTTTAGTCTTCCTTGTTACCAATTTTCTCACATCTACATGCCAAATGGAAATTCAGAATATGTGATCTCTAAGGTTCTGGCCCTTTCCCTATCAAAAACTCTAACCTTGAGCATAATCTTAAATTATTATATGAGTTAGAGATGGTTTGTTCAATCATTAGGACTAGGTCAACTTGATGCCTAGTTCTGGGTCAGGAATGCAGTTTCTTATTTTTCTTTTTTTTTTTTCAAGATTTTATTTATTTATTTATTTATTTATTTATTTATTTATTTATTTATTTTAGAGATAGACAGTGAGAGAGAGAGGGAGAGAAGCAGAAGGAGAGGGACAAGCCGACTCACGCTGAGCATGGAGACCCTTGTGGGGCCCAATGCCAGGACCCTGAGATCATGATCTAAGCTGAAATCAAGAGTCGGATCCTTAACCAACTGAGCCACCCAGCACCCCTATACTTTTTTTCATTATGCAGGCAATATGATATTTTTAACTTAAAAAAAAGATGAAAAATATTCATACTGGAGTCACTATTAATATATTGAGTATTTTCTTCCAGAGAGCTTAAGTTGTTGCCTGTTGTTAATGAATTTTACATGATTTTATCAAAAAATGATTTCCATCTCTTTTTTTACTTACATTGTCTTAAGTTTCCATTTTATTGCCTTGTTTTTGTTAACATAACTGTC
Source organism: Callorhinus ursinus (assembly GCF_003265705.2). Classification (NCBI taxonomy): domain Eukaryota; kingdom Metazoa; phylum Chordata; class Mammalia; order Carnivora; family Otariidae; genus Callorhinus; species Callorhinus ursinus. Next base: position 92,980,868 of record NW_027397066.1, on the reverse strand, counting down.
ATGTGAACATAGTGTAACTTCATACCTCTTGCCAAAGATTTATATTTTTCACAATTATAAACACATTTGGCCATATTATGGTGGTGGTGTTTGGTTTTTGTTTTTGTTTTGGGTTTTTTTTGCATATTTGGTATTATTTGCTCTGAACTAATTCTAAAAGTTTACTTTTTGCTTATGTACATTTTCATCTGTTTAAAATATATTTCCAAATTATTTTCTAAAAATATCATCCCATCTTATACTCATACCAGCAAACAAACCCTATTTATAATACTAGATCTACATATAAAAAGAAAAGATGGCCAGATAATTTTCTGAACTGTTTCCTTTCTAAAATTATCACCTCCCTCATGGTCTCAGGGTCATAAGATCTAGCCCTGTGTTGGGCTCCACGCTGACATGGAGCCTGCTTAAGATTCTCTCTCTCCTTCTCCTTCTGCCCTTCCCCCTTGCTCATGGGTGCTCTCTGGCTCTCTAAAAATAAATAAATGAAATATTTAAAATTAACACCTGACTAGTTTAAGAAGACTTTGTCTTCTTAAAGACTATATTTATATTTTGCTATTTGTATTGTTTAGAAATAAATGTTGATGGTTAATGGTTGAATAAAATTAAATCTATTAAGAAATCAATGCAGGATGAAAGTCAGGAATTACTGGTCTAGAGAGTTAAAGCTACTTTCTACTGAATGAAGTCCCAAAGCCACCACCTGTTTAACAGTTCAGAATTCTTACTAGTGTATTTGTATTTGAATTATGTATTAGATATGAGCCATCTGGATTCCTAGTGCACAATCTCTTCCATTTAAATACTTTATCTCATTGTTTCCATAGACAGGAAAAAGCATAAGTAGAGCTCAAATAATATTCTGTCAGAAAATAATTTAATGGAAGTGCTTTTTGCCATTGTAATTTTGTAGAGGGAACTAGGCTCTTCAGGGTCGACATATTACTGAACTGGCCTCTGGAAGAATGGAAGGAACGGAGGGAAGGAAGGAGGGAGGGAGGGAAGAAGGAAGGAATAAGGGAAAAAGGAGGGAGGGGGTGACAGAGAGGTGCATATCATCCAGTGGTAAATTTAATTCCATAAAAAGAAACCAAATTATCCACATAATAGCAGTCAAGTACTCAAATCTTGTTTGGGCAAATTACTGCATTTTTCTGTTTATGAAGTGCCAACCTATCCTATACGCTAGTCTTTTTTTTTCTTTTTGCCTTCACATTTATACAAAAGAAGAAAATATCTGTTCACGTGACTTCAACCACCTAGAAGAAACTGAAAAATTGGGATATTTGAACAGAGCAGATAAGCTCTCTGTGGCTACTTCTTATTTATTTTCAAAAGGTATGAGACGCTTATTAAACCACCAAATGCCTGATAGCAATTTTTACCAAAATTCAAAAGGCAAGCTTTAAGTGACAAACAAGCAAAAAAAACACCTTCTAGCAGAATGGAGAGCCAGGGAAAAATCAATAGTTGACCTCTAGAGAAAGGCAAAAGTTTAATTTCCTTATTTGGAAATTAATATCTGTCAGAAAGAGTCCCATATGAGAAACTCTAGTGTCAAAGCTCTGAAATTAATGCACACTAAACATATGTAATCCTCTCAAAAAACTAATGATGGGAGTCTCCCCATAGTCATATGAGGAGACTTGGGAATAGTAAGCAGGGTGGTCCTTGCTATGAACATCTCCCTCACTGGAACATCAGAAAAGAATTCTAGCTTTAAGTTCCCATAGCATCAAATATCTGAATACAGCACTTTACTTCTTTCTGGAACGAAGCAAGATAGGAACATATGTAGCTGAGAACAATGAAGCTGTACTACTTAGTGGCTAATTGTTTAAAAATATGCAGTCCCCCTGAACCATGAGAGACGATGGACTCTGAGAAACAACCTGAGGGTTCTAGAGGGGAGGAGGGTGGGGGGATGGGTTAGCCTGGTGATGGGTATTGAAGAGGGCACGTACTGCATGGAGCAATGGGTGTTATATGCAAACAATGAATCACGGAACACTACATCAAAAACTAATGATGTAATGTATGGTGACTAACATAACAATAAAAAAAATTTAAAAAAATATGCAGTCCCCCCAAATGGCAGGATGTTAAGTTTATCAAGTTAGCAGAGGGAAACACACACATTTAACCAAAATCAACAAGCTGTGTTGGGTTGTATACACAATAAAGATGTGGTATGATAGAGTATACTTGTTATGAGAAATCAGTTTAAATTATTTATTATTAAGAATAGCTATGGTGGGGGCACCTGAGTGGCTCAGTTGGTCAAACGACTGCCTTCGGCTCAGGTCATGATCCTGGAGTCCTGGGATCCAGTCCCGCATAGGCTCCCTGCTCAGCAGGGAGTCTGCTTCTCCCTCTGACCCTCCCCCCCCATGTTCTCTCTCTCATTCTCTCTCTCTCAAAGAAATAAATAAAATCTTAAAAAAAAAAAAAGAATACCTATGGTGTGTTCTTCCCCTAGGTATTAAAATATTCAAAGAAGAGAAATTACTACCATACATTAATTCTTGGATGAGAAGTCTCTCAGGTGAGGTCAAGGGTGAGCAGGGCAGGTCAAAAGCATCAGAGGAAAGAAAAGGGGGAAGGGGAATAATGGACACAAAAACAGTAAACCCGTAATCAAATATAATATCTGTGTTTTAGAAGTAGTACAATTGGTTTTAGTTGGTATTATTTCTTTTTTTTTCTTTTTAAAGATTTTATTTATTTTTTTGACAGCGAGAGAGGGAACACAAGCAGGGGGAGTGGGAGAGGGAGAAGCAGGCTTCCTGTGGAGCAGGGAGCCCAATGCGGGGCTTGATCCCAGGACCCTGGGATCATGACCTGAGCCAAAGGCAGATGCTTAACAACTGAGCCACCCAGGTGCCCCTAGTCGGTATTATTTCTACCACAAATTTGGGGGAAAAATTTTAATGCCATTCGCCATAATTTTTTTTTTTTGCTTATTTAAAGGAAAGATATTTAAAATCCCTGTAGGCTCTTAAAATAAGAGCAACTTTAAGAAATAAAAAGGAAAAACACGGCTCCTTGGGTGACTCAGTCAGTTTAGTACCTACCTTCAGCTCAGGTCATGATCCCAGGGTCCTGGGATCTAGTCCCGCATCGGGCTCCCTGCTTAGTGGGGAGTCTGCTTCTCCCTCTACCCCTTTCCCTTGCTTGTGCTTGTGTGTGTGCTCTCTCTTTCTCCCTCTCTGCCTCTCTCTTTCACAAAAAATATATTTTAAAAATCTTTAAAAAACAAGAAAAAGGAAAAACATTCGCGTTTAAGGAGAAGGTAGTATTTAACAATATTTTCCTGAAACGATTTTTGCAATATTTAAGCTATAATAAATTATACCTGCCTGAGGAATGAATAGTAGATGAAACTGCATTTCTAGTTCTTTATCTATATATGCAGAGGACAGACTGGGAATGGGGGCAGGAGATTACAGAACCTCTTAGAGTCAGGTTCCAAGGTCAGACACACCTGGCTGTGAGCCCTAGGGTCCTCACTTCTTTATAATCTTGGGCAGTTGCTCTACCTCTCTGGTCTGGTTTCTTTAGTTGAACAATGGAGATTTACAGGGTTCTTGAGAGTATGAAATGAAAGACTACTTGCAATGTATTTAGAATATTGCTTAACATATTTTCAGTGCTCAGCCAACCTTTCTGTAGTAACGTTGCTGCTGTTATTTTCTTTATAATTAGAGCTCTCCTAATCTCTCCTGACCTTGGTCAAGTCACTTTACCTCTCTGCATCCCCATTTCCCAACCTGTAAGATGAGAGAGTAATTACTCTCATCTTACAACTCATCACTTGTTGAGACTTCTCAACAAGTCTGTCGACACAACATGGAGAAGCAATTTAAAAGTAAAAAGATTACATTATAAAAGTATCTCCAAGAGACATTTTGGTTTAGATAATTGTATCTGTATAGTAATAATTTCATTAAGTAATTGGGAACTTTGCATACATCTTCTATGCTTTCTTCTTTTTTTTAACGAGAAGCTCAAAGGATTAAAATACACATTAAGGAAGAAAAATCTCCATAGCTAGTGTGTGTTAAGGAAGCAATCACTCTTCCTTAACATGCACTAATGGCAGATAACAATAAAACATGCCATAATATGCTGCACAAATACAAATTAGAAACTCAAAGAATGGTTCTCTTTCATGGTTCTGCAGCTTTCCTAGAACAATAAAGACAAAAAGCGAAGATAACAGCTATATTCAGGGACAGGCTGGAGCTGAATCACACTAGCTTGCAAGAGCCAAGCATTGAATTTTCAAGAATTTTGCAAGCCCGTTCTTAACTGTCATTTAAGTTACACAAAATTAAAATTAAATAAATCATATTAAAAAATAAATATAAGTACACATTTAAAACTCTCCACTTCCTATTAATTATACTACATACATTATATTTTACTATTATTGATGCTTTTGAAGTTACATCCAGCATATCTGGACGGTAAAAGTGCTATATATTGCTGTACTACTAAGCATCTTTTCCCAGATCCATGTGTAGAGTGACCGGTAGATTACAATTGACCATGGCGGGAATATTGATATAATCAAAATTTACAAGTACTATACATAAGGGCTTGATTTAACGCTAAGGCTGAGATTGGAATGTAATGAATACAATGTGTAAAAGGGTAAAATACAGTTATACAGTAGATCATATATAATATTAAATGATAATTGGATAAAGAATTGATGAATTGGAATACAACTCTATGTGTCAGTTGATGATTGCACTGCAACTATAGGTTGGCTATAGACATATGAGTTCAGCAAAAATCAATGAAAGCATTTTGTGGTAATCAATTAGATACATATAACTTAAATAAAGAGTATTTCCTGTTTTATTATTACTTATAAACTGTGTGTTACTTTTACATAAATTGTGTGTATCCTTTATGTAGGTAAAATTCACTAACCTTGTTTTTTGGAGAGCTAGTTGTTAAACATTTACTATATCTCACTGTTTATTTTTTAAGCTCTTAACTAAAAAGAACTACCTTTGGAAAAAAGCAAGCTATAATCTCAAATAGTCAAAAAGTAAACTAACACTTATCCACTAGGTGGCAGTAACAAGAATTAAGAAAACCTCAGGAAAACAAACTAGAAATTTACAAAGATATTATTTCATCTGTTTTCTTCTCATTTGATTCATTAAATAATACTATAAAAGTAAATTATGACCTTTTAAAAGCTATCTTATAAGAGCTGGCTATCAAAGTAACCCATGTTCAGTATTAAAAGTTTGGAAAATAAACAGGGGCATATAAAGTAAGCAAAATGACCCACAGTATGACTCAAGAATTAAGTACTGTCAATATTTTGGTGAATAACCTCATAAGAGCATATTAAATATGCTTCTTTATAATTTTGTTTTTCCCTACTGTATCACATTTTTTAATGTCAAGATATATAGATCTAAAACATCATTTTTAGTGACTGCATAATATCTGGCTACTTGGATATACTACAACTTATCAATTTTCTATTTATTAATACATTTCACTTGCTAATAACTGTTCCCTATTATAAACAATACTTTGATAAACAACCACGTACATGTATTTTTGTGTACTTGTCCAATAACTTTCTTAGGATAAATTCCAAATTGTGGAATTACATGATCAAAAGGGTGCACATCTGTGGCACCTGGGTGGATCAGTCAGTTGGATGGCTGACTTTTGATTTCCCCTCGGATCATAATCTCAGGTCGTGAGATCCAGCCCTGTTTGGGGCTCCCGGCTCAAAAGAAGTCAGCTTGGGATTCTCTCTCTCCTTCTGTCTGCCCCTCCCCCCTGCTTGTACGCACGCACATCCGCACCCTCTCTCTCTTCCTCTCTTTCTCTAAATAAATAAATAAAAATTTTTTAAAGGTGCACATTTTATTTTATTTTTTAAGGGGTGCACTTTTTTAAATGTGATGCAAACTGTCAAATTTCCCTGAAGAAATAATGTGCTCATCTACACCTCCCCAAATGAGAATACACTATTTCACCCATACTTGATATTTTCAGTTTTAAACTTTTTCAATTCAATAGGTAATATTGTATGTAATTGTTTTAATTTACTTTCTATTAATTCTTTCATTCATGCACACATTTATTCAATGACTATTTGAGAGTCTACTGAGACCAATCACTAGACATATATCAGAAAAAACCCAGAGATTAGGTCCCTGATCTTAAAAAGCTTCTTTTCAATTAGTGCAAGACAGATAGGCAGTAGGCAGTAGGCAGTAGCACAGGGAGCTACTGAGTTGAAGAATATTAGAGTGAAGACCTGAAGGAACCGAAATAAACCTTATAACATTTGTGAGAAAAGGGGAGAAGTATTTAAAGCAGACCAAAGAGAAAGTTATCTGTGAGAACAGCATGTAATCATGGTTATGTTTATTGATCAACTGCACTTCTTTTATATTGTTGCCTATTTCTAGCATTGTTCATTTTTCTACCATGTTTATACTTTTCTTAATGATATCTCTTTATATATTCAGAATATTAATTCTTTTGCAAAGTATTTCCCTGTCGTATAATTAGTCTTTTAATTGTTAATGATGATGTCATGGAGAGACTTTTAATTTTTACATACCCAGTTGAACACTGTTTTCCTCTAAGTTTTCTTCGCTTTGGCATGAAATTTAGAAAGGTCTTTCCCAGACCAAGATGACAATACCTCTTTTTTTCTAGTACTTTCATCAACTTTATCCAGTATTTTAATCTTTAATACAACTCAGATTTATTTTTGTGTGTCATATTAAAATAGAGATCAAAGTATATTTGTTCCAAGGGCTTAGCAAGAAATACAAATGCCATTTAGAAAAAACTTTCTCCAACATATTTGATTATCACGTTTGAAAAATGAAGGTAAAATGAAACTCTTTGTCTTGGCTCAAAATTTAAACTGAAGTCCCAAACTGAGACAATAGGTCAGCAATATCCACAAATATTCTAAAAATAAGCAATAGATCCATCATCTTTACAAGAATTAAAAGACCATAAACCCCAGTTAATAAACATATATGAGAAGCCTATTGATTCATTAGGAAAACTTTCTTTGAAGAGAATATCAGGAGAATGCTCTGTAAGATTTTCCCTCCCTCCAGCTGCATAGGAAAAGGAGGGACCAAGAGAACCACTCTGGAGATGGTTGCAAGATATTTTTTAAATGGTTGCAAATTTTACCTAGCTGAGGAGATACCAATCTCCTCCTTCAAGATGAAACCAATGAAAGTAGATTTAAGCAGTTAGCAAGACTTCTGCCATCTTGACTTGACAGGCATTGCCCAAGAAAACTGCTACCTACTGGGGCAAAAGAGCCTGACAGGAAAAGGCTGGAATTGTGCTGCTTAGGGCAAAAGCTCAGGGATGAGAGAAACTCTGAGAGTCACTGGAGAAATCCCACATATAATCTTCAAAGAACTCTCATGGCCTCACAAAAGAGACAGCATCTGAATACGGGAAATGAAAAGGGCATTTGATCTGAAGAAAGTACCACAGACAACATTCTTCATTGTCCTCTTTCCCCCAACCCTAGCAGATCTAAAAGTGAGCAGAATATGGGGCAAGGAGAGTGAAAGAACAGGCCATACTCTTCCTCATCCCCTGTCAATCCCAGTGTCAACCCTAAGTCAGACAGGAGCTGAAAGAAGACAAAGCCTGTAAACTGGGCATCAAAGCAAAGTTTTTATATATCTGGACGAGACTTTTGATTTTTATTTTATTTTTTTAAGTAATCTCCACACCCCATGTGCAGCTCCAACTCATGACCCTGAGACCAAGAGTCGTATGCTAAGCCAGCCAGGCACCCCATGCTTTGCCAGGCACCCCACGCTTTTTAATGTCTGAAAATGAGACCATCTGGTCACCTGAGAGTGACAAAAAGCTATGGATGACTTGAGATAATATCCAGGGCCAGTAAAGAGAGATGACAGAGCCGGTCTGAATGAAATGTTGGGAGAAAAGTCAGAGCTGTTTCCTGTGTGCGACTCCTTCACTGAATCAAGCCAGTTACACATTTATCACATAACTGGATTTCTTTTGGGATTTTATTCTAGTTCTTTGATTTGTCTCTCTCCTCACCAGGGCCAGCTTTAATGACTAATTACAGTTACTATTAAATTGCTTGAACACAAGTAACAAATATGTTCTACTTTAATCAAAACAGTTAAAATTTTGTGTCAATTCTCACAAAAACGAACCATAGATAGAAAGTAGACATTTGGTTTGTCCAACGTGCTGATTTTTAGGAGGTAGATAAAAGGCAGCTTGCCATCTCCTCAAATAGCCTTATTGAATGTGAACGCCCAGTTATACAGCAAGTGACATACAACTGATCCTCTGTGATAGATACCCCCAACATTTCCATTTCCCATCTTTCCCTACTCTGATTTCTAATCTGGGCAGAAAAATGTGAAGAGGAAAATGATGATCACGGGTCTACATGTATACAATAGGAAATGCATGTAATAAAATGACAAGGGAGACAGGCTCCGAGCACTTAGTGGGACCAGAAAATTTAGATCTGGTCATAAGGTTGGCAGATACTGTAAGATTCTCCAATTAGCCACAGTGTGTTCTCCAGAAAAACAGAAAAGATGGCATCTTCGTTAAATTCTTTGACTTATCAAAATTGTCCCGAGTGTTAGGCTTCAACAATGATAAGAGTAATTACTGTTTACTGAGTGCCTGCTCAGGTCTCAATGTTTTACTCACACTTGATCCTCAGAGCAACATTACAAGTTAGAAATTACAAACTCCATGTAATACATTTTCTAAGACTCAAAACGATCATTTAAATTGCTACAGGTGACATAGCTATTAGTGAGAGAGCCTGGACGTGAATTCAAGTCGACCTGACAGACTGCCCCGTGTGCTTTCCATTACTTCCCACAAGCTCTCTGGCTCATTACTGTAAATTGCATTGATTTTTTTCATTTTATAAATCTTGGACTTTATCAGTCTAACATCTATGTTAAATATATGCCCTTTACTTCTCTGCAAACAATAAAATTATAACCTCCAGTTGTGAGGGTTTCAGCCATCTTCCCTCGGCAGCTTTGCTCCAGATGCCTGCATGCTTCCTTTTCCCATATTTCAAGGTTATAAAAATAGAGTTAAATAACTCTAGTCATTTTTGGCATAACTCAGAACAAACCGTAAGCACCTTATTTGATAGCAAGATACCAAAGCAAAGATTTTCATTAAAATTTTGGGCATATATCATCAGTTAATGAGCTCCATAAAATGCCTAGCCATAAAAAAAACTACACTTCATAAAATCAGCCATTAATGGAAGGGCACTGCACTAAGAATAAAGGTACTTAAACAACTGTGTAGCTACAGTTCCTACTCCCAGAGGGCATACGATATTATGTGGCGATAATATGGACTTAATATGCATGCAGTACCTATTCGTGAGTGAAACATTTGAAAGAAAATACCACTTTGCTGTTTCTGCGTATCAGTATTAATTGGGAAAGGTAGCTTAGAAAATGTGGAGTGAGTAAAGACCTTAAGAAAAGAATTCTTCAACTTGAAAGAACTGATCCACTGAACGTAATCACGCATGTAAGTGTATTTCAAAGGAAAGCAGATGTTTGAGGCGGAGCACCAGCAATTTACACCCATACAACTTTGAGGAAATTACTTCATCTCTTTAGGCTTCAGCTGTTTACCTATAAAGTGAAATAATAATACCTGCCTTACAGGATTGTTGTAAGGAGTCAACAAAACAATCTGGTTTTGCCATAGTACCTGGCACTGTTGTGTAGTCAGTTTTAAGAAAAAGGAGATTTTTACTATTACAAATTCCAAAATTAATCTGGCATTGTTCCTGTATATAAGTTATATATACGTGATATATAAATGATATAGACCTCATTTATTTATAAGTTAGAAACAGTGAATAATGGACGGCTGCATCTGACAGGCAGTTTTACCCTATTTGCGTTTTAATTCTCCCCCAAGTGCCATCTCCCTCGCTTGGTGATTTGCTTTAAGCACTCCTATAAAGGTCCATTAGCTGTCTGTACCTTCATCAATTAGAGGCAGTCTTCAATTTACAAGAATCCTTCACGGCCCGTGCCATTTACACCCTCTTCTGGCTTTTCCAGAACTTTGGGCGGGGGTGCGCTAGCTAACAGGATCACCATGGCTGTTCATTTCCTCAGCACTCAAGCTCCTGAAACACCCCCCCCCCCCCCGCCCCGCCCCGCACAACCTCCGGCGCACCACATCCGGGCATCCGGAGGCTGCTCTGCTGGGCAAGGGCTCCTTTCCAAGAAGCGCTCTGGTCTTCATCTTCTGGGATACCCCTGGCTCCCAGCCTCAAAAAAAGCCCCTCTCCGAGGCCCAGGACAAACAACAATAACTGAGCTTCTGTAGCAAAAGCCCAGAAAACCACTAATTTTAAAATAACCTCTGTGTTCTGGTAAGATTACGAGCACCACTAGAGTGGCGTGCCAAGATCAGTCACTCTTCCCCCGAGGCCAGCTGATCCAGCTGCACCAGCTCTCTCCCCATCGCTGTCTCCTGAGCCACCCAGTGCTCGGGTATCACGGGGCACAGGGCGTCCTGGTTAGGTGCAAGCTAACAGAGTACATAGATGAGCACATGAACTTCGAGGCCAGACAAAGCTCTGTTGTTTCGGAGCTGTGCTGCTGGGAAAATGTGACTTGACCTCTTAGAGCCTGGTTCCTCATCTGTAAAATGGCATTATAATGCCGCCATCACTTATTATAAGGACTATGTGATATAATCTTGTATTTCTCAAACTAGAGGCTGCTGAACTAATTCTTTTACAAAGGAAATAAACTTTTCCTTAACGAGAATTTGCAATTAATAGATATTTTCAGAAAATAATACATTGATTTCTTAGAATGACTCCTGTGTGGTTACCAATCAGAAATGGTAGCCATGACCCAAGGATTTATTAAATAATTTTTTGTGATTAGTCACTATGTCCATTTTTCCTTAGCTAATTTATTATTACTTTTAAAATCTTGATATAAATAATATTTGGAGATATTATTTGCTTTTTTTGAGGGAGGTTGGTGCAATTCCCCAATATTACTGGTTCTCCTCCTTCTGGATACAAGGTTGGACTGCCCTTTCCTTCACTTGCTTTGGTCAATAAAGTATGAGTAGAAGTAACATTCCTCTCTTCTAAGGAGAAGGCTTTCACAACCAACACACATTCCACCCTGTTGCTTCCCAGTGCCATAGCAGACAACAATATTGCAGATGGTGGAAACTCGGCGGGCCTGTACCCTGAAGGAGGACAATGTGGAGCAGAGTCCCCACCAAAGCAAGATGCTCATGGGGTATGAGCAAGAGATAAATCTTTGTGGTTTTTAAGTCACTAAGTTGTACCTTAATATATCTTAGTCCATTTGACTGGTACACAGATGGTTAAATATTATGTAATAACTTGTATAAAACCTTGGATATTGCTCTCTTGGTCTGGGAATGTTAGCTCTCACTACAGCATTGCCTTTTTCAATAAGGAATTTTTTCCTAAAAGGTAATCAGCCCTGAGAAGGAGAGCTATCTGCACTAAATCATATTCTTCCTCAAAGGCAAGGTATCCTCCTCAACAGTCCACTGAAGGCTGTGTCACCTCTCATTCCCTCTGATGTCCTCTACAAGCCATATTTTTATTCTTTGCTATCTGCCTCAGCTCTCTTCATTGCAAACAAGCTACAGTCTTTTCATTTCTTTCTTTTTTTTTTTTTTTTTGTCTTCTTTGCGGCCACCATCTTCCTTCCTTAGATGCGGGACAGCCCCAACCAAGAGCAGCCGCCAAAATGGCCGGGAGGAGAGAAAGCTCATTTCTTTTTCTATGTTAAACCTTAACCTTGGAATCACTTCCCAATTCCCATATGCAAGCAACTACCTGCTCATCAAACCTCAGCAATCCATCCATTAGAGATCCCCACCAATGGAAGAGGAAATGGACAAAAAAGAGAAAATTAGGGTTTATGAGGCCCTAGACTCTTGAAATTAAGGGTACCTTTTATATGCTGCAACATTCATTAAACATATTCATTAATAATAATTTCCCATTATCCTCATGGTAGAACGTTTGCATTTTTGAGAAACTCCAAATTAATGGATGATTTTACTTACCCAAGTTAAAGAAAATACTATGTTTGGCAGGTCTGTCAACTGCAAAAATTATTTCCTCAGTTTATTAACTGGAAATGAAAATACTTGTGCAGTAGTCTGTGGGTGAGACCATGGTAAACAAATAGACAAGGCAGCTAATTCAACACACCATTTCTTGTCAGTTAGGAAGAGGCCATAACAAAGAGATGCATACCAAGACCAAACCCTACTAGAACAATGACTGAAAGTCTTGTCCAGAAAGGCAAGCAGGTTTAGTGTCCTTGCTAAATATAAATATTTGTTCAATGACTAAAAACTCTGTAAAATATACCTAATGTTTCTCTAATCAAGGTCTGCCAAAACCCATTCCCATTTCATATAAAGAGTCTGAAATCCTCTAAATTATATCTGACATACAAATTAGGTTTGAATCCATAAACCTTGTTACTGAATACCATCTCTGCTTTCCTAATTAAAAATTGTTATCCAAGAATGCCAGAAAACAAATTAAATTATGTTCTCTCACAGTAATCTTCTCTTTCCACCACCTCTGCTCCATCTCCCAAATGTTTACAGCAAAACAAGATAGAGGAGAAAGAAAACAAAAATTACAGGCTCCATTTTACTATTATTTTTGTGAAACTTCATTAATGCTGACATTATCATCTTGTATACAAAATAGGCATGTACAATCAAATTAGAAGGGTTTAGAGCTGAAAGGGTCCTTGGATGCCTAATGCCATTATTGTGAAGATGAAGAGACAGAATCCTACCAAAACCACATCTGGGACTGGAATCCAAATTATGTAACTCCCAGTCAAGGGCTTCTTCCTTCATGGCACAATGGCCACAAGTGAAAGGAAACCAAAAGGAGAAGAATAATAGGAATCTGATTCTGCCAGAATCTCTCATTTTTTCCAGCAGTTGTTAAATCATTAGATTGTTAATTGGGGCCGCCTATATTCACAAGTAGATGAAAGAAAGAAGGGAGGGAGGGAATGAGAGAAGGAAAGAAGCTGGAAAAGAAGAAAAGAGAAGCAAAAGGGAGGAAGAGAGAGAGAAACTTTCAATTTACGAGAACTCACTTTCCTTTCATGTTTTACATTTGAGACATCAGCACCTATGACCTAGGATGAGAATTAGCCACCTGCTGAAGGCTCTTTTTACTGCTTAAATCAATTCTCAGAGTTAGGGGTCCATTATGAGACTTGGGCTCTACCCCACCCCTGTTCACAGAAGTCTGGAGAAAGGAGAGAGATTAAGGGCTGTGAAAATGGTTACCAGGTTTAACCATTTATATATTGGGCAATTAAAATTGTGTTTAAGTTACCAGTTTGTTTTGTGGCTAATACTTCAGAATGCAGTTAGTTTAAAAATACACCCCTCAAAAACATTGTTTTAATATTTAAAAAATGGGCGCCCGGGTGGCTCAGTCAATTAAGCGTCTGACTTCAGCTCAGGTCATGATCTCAGAGTCCTTGGGATCAAGCCCAGCATGGGGCTCCCTGCTCAATGGAAAATCTGCTTCTCCCTCTCCCTCTGCCCGTATCTCCCTGGATGACAGAGTTTGGGTATGAAAAAGTATATATATATATATATCCAATTAGTAAATAATATATTTTTAAATAACTTAATTATAAAATTAACATGTTGATTATAGAAAGTAATACTTATGCTTAGAACAGGGTATGACATAAATGGTAGCTATTATTATTGTTGTTTTTATTGCTAGGCATAGTGTTTTATAATTATTATATACATTTATTTTCTTTTGTTTTCTTCATTTTCCTAATTTTCTATAAACAACATCTGATTTTAGGGTATTTTTGAGCTTATAAAGGAATATTATATAAATAACAATATAAATATCTTAAAGATACATTTAATAACTTCATGAAAAAGTAGCCAGACTCCTCCGACAATTTTTCAGCATGTGTTTTCCCAATCTTTAAAAATGCAAAATCTTATCAACAACAACAGGAGGGGGTTGAAAGTATCTGTCCCTTTCTCCCGTTGATCTTAAGTTTTTAATGGCAATGCAAGTACTGAAGTTCTGTGCTCCAGAACATAAATAAATCATACTCCTCGACATAAGAATTCTTGTTTTGTTATGCTTTCACCAAGACAGAACGGATGCCTCAGGGACAAATCAACGTGCTTTAAACTGTCTGAACTAAAAATGCTGCTTTTCCATGCCAAAAAAAAAAAAAAAGTTCAAAGATTTTCAATAGATTCCATCACTTTGGGTTCCTTTATTTGAAATGTAAATACTGGGCTAGCATTGTAGTTATGATTCAGAGGCTTTTATGCCAAGTGGAGTCCTACAACAGTTGTTCAACTGAGCATATGTCAGACAGTCCAAACCCCAGCACATAATATTAATGGGTGTTCTCATTTTCTGTACAGTGCCTGCTGCATTTGGGAGATTCTTGAAAATACTGACATCACTTCTCATTATAACCAAATACTGAAAGTGATCTGTATCAGTAATTTTTTTTTAAGTAATTAGACATTCCCTGTGTGTGTTCAGATACAGCCAAATTTTTAAATGTCACTAGATTTATGTGTTCCAAGGTAGGGTTTGTCCCATAAATGCTCTATATAATTATTGGGTGATTTCTACAGTCTCTAGCATAAAGTATTTAAGAATGACTCATCAGGGGGGCACCTGGGTGGCTCAGTCATTAAGTGTCTGCCTTCAGCTCAGGTCATGATCCCAGGGTCCTGGGATCGAGCCCCACATCGGGCTCTCTGCTCTGCAGGAAGCCTGCTTCTCCCTCTCCCGCTACCCCTGCTTGTGTTCCCTCTCTAGCTGTGTTTCTCTCTGTCAAATAAATAAATAAAACCTTTAAAAAAAAAAAAAAAAGAATGACTTATCAGGGGCACCTGGGTGGTACAGTCGGTTAAGCATCCAATTCTTGGTTACAGCTCAACTTGTGATCTGAGGGTCAGGCTCTGTGCTCGGTATGGAGTGGGCTTGAGACTCTCTCTCCCCCTCCCGCTGCCCCTCCCACCCATGCGCGCGCTCTCTCTCTCTCTCTCTCTAGCAAATAAATAAATAAAACTTAAAAAAAAAAGAATGACTTGTCAAATGAGTATGTATCTTGCATCTCTCTACCATTTCTTAACAGCAAACTAAAGAAATTAGGAAAAATAACTGCCTTGGCTCACAGATAACATTTGATAAGGCAAAATGCCTGTAATTTTATTTTTCCTGCCCACTGATATGATTACTGCAAATTATTAAGGCACTGGAAACACTAGATGATTTGGTGGACACTTACAATCTAGTAAAATTGTCACCCAACATACTGAGAATCTATGTGACTAATTTACATGCAAATGTAAATTTATTATAAAAACAAACTATAGATATTAACAAAGCTAAAATAAGAACTACCATTTAAACATAATCCAGGGGGGCTCCTGGGTGGTGCCGTCAGTTGAGCTACTGACACTTGGTTTCAGCTCAGGTCGTGATCTCAGAGTCGTGGGACTGAGCCCCCAACAAGCTCCACATTCAGCACGGAGGCTGCTTAAGACTCTCGCTCTCGGGGCACCTGGGTGGCTCAGCCATTAAGTGTCAGCCTTCGGCTCAGGTCATGATCCCAGCCAGGATCCTGGGTTCAAGCCCCTCATCGGGCTCCCTGCTCGGTGGGAAGCCTGCTTCTCCCTCTCCGATTCCCCCTGCTTGTGTTCCCTCTCTCACTGTGTCTCTCTGTCAAATAAATAAAATCTTTAAAAAAAGAAAAAAACAGACTCTTCCTCTCCCTCTGCCCCTCCCTCTCATGCTCTCTCTCTCTCTCTCTCCCCCCCTCAAATAAATAAATAAATCTTTAAAAATTAAAAAAATATATATAATCCAGGGACTACCAACAGGAAGTTTTTTTCCATAGGAAAACACTGCCGTTTCTATTAATAATTAAAAGCATATTATGACAGTTGAGACAACTCTAAGTTTTCTGACAAATTTTGTTCTTTATAATAATAGGTGCAATCTGTATAGCTCTTATTATAATAGGTACAATTTTATAGAAAGGCATATTCACTTGCAAACACCTAAGTCTCAGGAAGGACACATGGAAAAATAGCATTGGTGGCTTCCCAGTAAGGAAATCAGGTAACTGGCAAACAGAGATAGGGGCGGAGAATTTTCATAGTATGTCTTTTTTTGTACCTTTGAATTTTGAATCATTTTAATGAATGTCCAATTTTATCCTTTTAATTGTTTTAAATGAATGTCCAATATTTTTTTAAAGATTTTATTTATTTATTTGACAGAGAGAGACACAGCAAGAGAGGGAATACACGCAGGGGGAGCGGGAGAGGGAGAAGCAGG
The DNA here is from genome assembly GCF_003265705.2 of Callorhinus ursinus. Lineage (NCBI taxonomy): Eukaryota > Metazoa > Chordata > Mammalia > Carnivora > Otariidae > Callorhinus > Callorhinus ursinus. The sequence continues at coordinate 92,964,397 of NW_027397066.1, read as the reverse complement.
CTTCCTGCGGAGCAGGGAGCCGGATGTGGGGCTCGATCCCAGGACCCTGGGATCATGACCAGGGCTGAAGGCAGATACTTAACGACTGAGCCACCCAGGTGCCCCATGAATGTCCAATTTTAAAATAAAATTTAAATTTTAAAGAATGGGTTGTTCTCTGATAGTATGTTTTTAAATTTATAATCTCTTGTGATTTTGACTTGATTAATATGCCTACTAGCTTTCCCATTTTCTACTGACTAGCTTGCTATTTCCCAAGCAAATTCAAACATTAGCCATGAAAGTATTTCCACAAGTCTTATTTTAGTTTTAAAAAGACATTTGTTTCAGTTTCCACCAAATATTAGCAAACTAACTTTACAGTAGGAGCTAGGATACAAAACTAATAAGCTGACAAAACTTTTCATATATGAACTATAAAAAATTATCCAGCAAAAGGAAATATATGAATAATATTTTTACTTTTTTTTTATAAAGAGAGAGCATGTGTGGGGTGCAGGGGGGTGCAGAGGTAGAGGGAGAGAGAGAATCCTTAGCAGGCTCCATGCCTAAGGCAGAGCCCAAAGTCGGGCTCGATTTTACAACCCTGAGATCATGACCTGAGCTGAAATCAAGATTGGATGCTTAACTGACTGAACTACTCAGGCATCCCTATGAATATTATTTTTAATTAAAAAAAAAGAAGTCAACTTTAACAATTCACTTAATAAATATTTATTGAAGAGCAAAAAAAAATAATAAATAAATAAATAAATAAATAAATAAATAAATATTTATTGAGTTCCTACTATATATGGTAGGCACTATTCTGAGTTTTGGTAGATACATTAGTGAACAAAGCAGAAAACTTATGGCACTTACATTTCAGGGTAATATTCTACTGATAGTGGTTAACAGTATACTAGAGACTCTGAGATGGTAAACAGACATTCTGTCTTATATCCATTTATTTCAGCATTTTCCACTTACATTCTTGATTCCTCTAATTTTTCTTTCTTAGATCATCTATCCAGAAAAAATCCACTAGGTGGCATTGTCTGATTGATCAGAATAAAAGCAACTTTCCTGGTTTCCATGGGAATGTATTCTTTCTGTTTCCTTTGGTTTTGTTCTTAACTTGCTTTTACTGTGACCAAAAGACAGCTTAAAATATACCATTTTGGGGGGAAAAATATACAAAACTGATAAGCTAAGAGTCTGAGTTTGCTGGAGCACCTTCTAACATAACAGACAAGTTATGATCTATCACTCAATCATACTCCAACACACGGTGGTGGACAGACTCTTCACCACCAGTGACTCAAAAAAAGAAAAAAAAAATAGTATATAATGACGGAACAAGAAGTCTAGAGAAAGTGTCTAGAGATATGCATTTAAGTCCTAGCTTTAGCTCCCCTTTAACCCAACCTGAAATGAGCAACCAGGGACAATTCACCTAATCACCATGAACTGTAAGTTTCTCACTAGAAAACATAAGGAGCAATATATCCTTACTCACCTACAAGGGTCTCGTGAAGATCAAAAGATTTAAATGATTTAAAGTCTGCTATTTTAGTCACATTTAGCCAAGATATTTTGGCTAAGAGAAAATACATGATTTTTGGAATCATGAACAGAGTGAATAGTACTCTTTTTTTAAAGATTTTATTTATTTTTTAAGATTTTATCTGTTATTTGGTTTTACTTTTTCATTTAGTGCTTACTATATATTATAAGCTCTTCCAACTACTTTAAATATCAATTCATTTAACAGGGTAGACACCATTATTATCCTCACCTACAGCTGAGAAATAGAGAAAGAGATATTGAATACGTTGCCAAAGGCCACACAGCTATCTTTTCCCAAGGACCACCACACCCACCTCATGAGCTGTTTGAAGAGCTCCTATAGCACTGAAAATATCATAAACAATGGAACATTTGGGGTATGCTAGGACTAAAAAACAGGAATTCTGTTCACAGGTTGATACAAGGAACTAAAGCTAACCAGACCTAAAAATGCCCAAATTAAAAGAGATTAAGAACTGTGATTATTCAAATAAAGTCTATACTCATATAACTTGGGTAGCTTTATAGTTGCTCCAACATTGAGCCTGCCATCCAAAAGGTAAGTAATGAAAGATAGGATTTTCAACACCCATCACGATGCTATCCAATCCTTCAAAGCCCTGCTCAGATACTTGTAAGCTCTTCAAAAATGAGTTTGGATCTATTTTTTGGGAATAAAGAAAAAAACCATTCGAAGTATAAGTAACCTTTATCAGTTAAGTACTTTGGAACATGATCTCTGTAGAGTACGGACTGTTTTGGTTTTAATTCTGGCTCCCCACTTGCCAATTAAAAGATTTGGAGAGAGTTATCGGCCCCACATTTGTAAAATAGGAACAGTAATAGTATCTCTTAGAATTGCAAGAGGAAAATGAGTTAATACATGCAAAATGCTTCGAGTAGGACCTAGCACACTGTAAGAGTTCAATAAATGTGAATTATTATTATTATTGTCATGCCTACTTCTCAAAATCACGTAAGCACTTTATACTTGGTCGCCAAATCATCTGACATTTAGTGCTGTACAATATAGAAATTGCTCCACTTACACACCTTCAATTAACATAATTTCAGAAACAAACCAAGCAATGCTCCCGAAGAAAAGCATCTACTGCTGATAGAGGGTGACAGGGGTCACTGATATTGTCATTTTGAACCAACAGCAGATTAATCAGTAACAGTCTCTCTGAGACTAACCTGTCTCAGGAAAAATAAACTTTCTCTATTTACATCCCTGCTATTGCTTTGTCATTTTAAAATTTCAATCTCTGTATATCCTTCTTTTTCTCCTGCTATGAAGGATTATAAACTCCTTGAGGCAAGGGTCTTGTATATTTTTATATTCCTTATAATATTGACCAAGGAAGACCCTCAAAGGGCATCTGTTGTTATCCTTTTTACGTTTATTATATGCTTCAAAAATCACAGAACTGAGAGGACAAGATGCCAGACAGATGGTCTCAAAGGCAGGGAAGTGACTTAAATAACTTTTTCTCCCAAGACTGAGCTCTATAATAGGTGCTATAGTCCCATAGCAGGTACCCAAAAACATTTACTCAAATAAGCAAATGATATTATATTTGCTCTCACAGTTTTACTTTAAGATTTTTTTTAACTTTTATTTCCCAACGCAGTAAATTCTGAGTAAAAGAAAACATTTAAAATGCAATTTGGATCATGTCACTCCTCATCTAGAAATTCTAAGCTAGACCTAACAAGCACCATACGTTCTAGCACTCCAACTGTATCCTTTACACACACACACACACACACACACATAGTTCTTTGACTTCAGGTTCTACACTCTCTCTCCTCCTTTGCTTACCCAGTTCCAGTCACAGTGCCCCCCTTGGAATTCTAGAAAAAGCCAAGCATGCTCCTACTCAAAGACTTTGCCTTCACTGTTCCCTGAACATGGAATGTTCTTTCCTCCGATATTCACACTATTTGTTCTCTTCCTTCAGATCTGGCTCAAATGTCATCTAATCACAAAGGCCTTCCCTGTCCAACCTGTATGAAAGAACATCCTCTCCTCTGCATACCCTATTCCGTTTGCTCTCATATATTTTTCTCTCTAGTACTTATGACTAACAAATATATTATTGTTTGTTTTCTGTCTTCTTCCACTAGAATATAAAATTCATAAAAATAAGAATTAAAACGCCACTAGACTATAAACTTCTTTTGCTTATTTTGTTCAGTGTTGTATCTCCAGTACCCAAAATATTGCCTGGCATGTAGAAAATGCTTACGTTATTTATTATAAATTAATTTGATATCATTTTCCTAATCTGTAACCATAAACTTAACAAAATACGAGCAAATAAACGCTGAGGAAAGGAAGGAGGTGGATTGATCATGACCTTTAATGACTGAAAGAGGAAATGTGATAGTGGAATCTAATAAATACCACTGAATTGACCTAAATGTTGAAAAAGTAGAGATGTTCAAGTAGAGAGGAATTAGGAGACCAGAGAGAGAAGAAAAAAAATGTTAAGAGATTAAAATCTTGGATAAAATGAAAAATAGAAAGATATGGAGCAACAGGGATCAATGAAACCACAGAGAGCTGGAAGGTTTCTCAGAGCTCAAGAGAATCTAACTTCCCATTGAAAGAAAAAACACCTCAGCAGGGCTCTAGAGTTGGTAACTAGCTTCAACTGAAAACTTCAACCACAAGAATAGTCTCATTTACAGGACAATTACATTCTATCTGGAGAAAATTCTCCTTAAGTTCTTCCAAATTCTGAACCAAAACTTCTACTTTCCTCTTCCGTAAACCGATCACAATTCTGCCTTCCAAAACTACACTGACTCCATTTCCACAACTCTTCAAATATTCTAATATTCAAAAACTTCCAACTCCCCCACCCCTTACACAAATCCTCCCTCCTCTATCTCAAGCTCCTCGGTGTCTTTGGCCTTCTCAAATGACATGGTTTCCAGATGGTCATCCTCTTAGTCAATCTCCTTTATATCTATCATAATTTTTGTTTGCTTCTTAAAAAATTATTTGCAAGGGGTAGGTCCAAGTTAGTGATTATGTTTACAATACTGTATACTTTATTTTAGAAAATAATTTTCTACTTTTTTCAGAGTTCTTTCACCTGGATTACAATGTTTAGTCATCACTGTAACATGAATTATATAGTTCAATCATTTACTGTCAAAAGCTTTTTTCTTCAACTTTAAAGCTGGAAAAACTGAGAATCGAAGGGTTAGTTGACATATCCAAAGCTACAGAATGTGGATCTGATATCAGAATACCTATTTCTGGCTTTGTTTTGGTTTGGTTTGTTTGTTTTTTTTAATTTTTTTTTTTATTTTTGAGTAATCTCTACACCCAGTGTGGGGCTCAAACTCATAAGCCTGAGATCAAGAGTCACGTGCTCTACCAAGTGAGCCAGCCAGACACCCCTAGTTTTGTTTTTGTTTAACTTTTTTTTAAAGATTTTATTTATTTATTTGTCAGAGAGAGAGAGCTTTTATCAAAATTTTCTACTAACACATCATTTTCCTTTAGCTTTACATTAGGGAAACTTTGATTTTATCTAGTATGAAACTACTTTGAAAACTAATTGAAGGAGATTTTTGAAGAGTAAAATTATATATATGGTGATCTGGTAAATATTTTCAAGAAGTTTTCTTTTTCATTGGCCTTAAAACATTCTACAAAATCTGATTTCAAACTACTAGAACTTTGGATTAACACAAAACCTTATATCCTTTCCCAGGCAAAAAGCCACAGCTGCAGATAGGCGAACAAGGCTAGCTTGCTTAAGACTACTTAACATTTCAGGGGCGCCTGGGTGGCTCAGTCAGTTGAGCCTCCGGACTCTTGGTTTCCCCTCAGGTCATGACCTCAGGGTCACGAGATTGGGTCTTGCTTTGGGCTCTGTACTAATCATGGAGCCTGCCTGAGATTCACTCGCTCTCCATCTGCCCTTCCTCTCTCTCCCCTACCAAATAAATAAATCAATCTTAAAAAAAAAAAAATGACTATTCAACATTTCAGCCAAATATTTTATCTTTATCACTCTCAGGCTAGAGGCTGATACTTGCCCTTATTAAACAACAAATTAACGCTTGTTGATAAATAACTGGTTCTTAGGGGCGCCTGGGTGGCTCAGTCGTTAGACATCTGCCTTCGGCTCAGGTCATGATCCCAGGGTCCTGGGATCGAGCCACACATCGGGCTTCCTGCTCAGCGGGGAGTCTGCTTCTCCCTCTCCCACTCCCCCTGCTTGTGTTCCCTCTCTCTCTCTCTCTCTCTGTCTCTGTGTCAAATAAATAAATAAAATCTTTAAAAAAACAACAACAACAACTGGTTCTTAGCAGTAGGAACACTATGATATTCTGGTGTCTTTTGAAAGACATACTTTAGGGGCGCATGGGTGCCTCAGTCAGTTAAATAGCCGACCCTTGATCTCAGCTCCTGTCTTGATCTTGGGGTTGTAAGTTCAGGCCCTGCATTGGGCTCTATGCTGGGCATGGAGTCTACTTAAAAAAAAAAAAAAAAAGACGTATTTTAAAAACACCCATTTCAAAATATGAATTAAATGGAAACCAGAACCTATTTATATTAAGCAGCGATTTTCCATTTTTTAGAGTCACTATTAGCTTTCATTTTTTGATTTCATGACAACTCCGAAATACGAGTGAAAATTAATTTTGCCTGTTAAAAACGTGCAATTGCTATATGAAAATTAGAGATACTTGGATTGAGGCTCTGAATCAGTATTGGATGCTGTTGGATGGAATCATCACATGATTTTCTAATCAAGGCATCAAGACCAACCTGCAGTTATTTCAAGTGGTGGAGGAGCCTTTATGGAATTAAAGTAGAAATTAAAGTAGAAATCTTTGAACTGTACACAAAATAAGTAGTATGAAATGAAGTTATCATTAACTTACAACAAACATATGGCTCCTTGAATCCCTATATATTTATGCTGTGAACGTATGAAAAAATGGGATTTGAGGGAAGATCAATTTTTTAGGGTGCCAGCCTCCATTTCCTACCACTAAGACTCTGGTCTCCATGGCCCTGCTCTGCTTAACCACTTTGCCAGAAATTTTCCCCTATCATCTGCACCCAGGCTTTTCCCCTAACCATGCAGAGTCTACAATGGGTTTTAACGTTCTTATCACCATAAGAGAAAAGGACTAAAGAGTGTTACAATTCATCAAACTGCCGGCTCATCCACACCTCTGATACTCTGAAGCCTCTATGTCCTATTGCAAGCGTGCTCTGACCAAACCCTGGCAGCTATTCTCAATCCTTGCTTAATTTAGTTTCCCTCCTGAGGAATATTACATTTGTAAACGTCTGGAGACCCCATCTGTTATTCCTGTATGTTTTCCTTTATCACTTAGAGCCTATTCTTTTTTTTTTTCTGAAAGATTTTATTTATTTATTTGACAGAGACAGCGAGAGAGGGGACAGAAGCAGGGGGAGTGGGAGGGGGAGAAGCAGGCTTCCCACGGAGCAAGGAGCCCAATGTGGAACTCGATCCCAGGACCCTGGGATCATGACCTGAGCCGAAGGCAGACGCTCAACGACTGAGCCACCCAGGCACCCCGAGCTTATTCTTATATCTTTTTTTTACTGCTATTTACAGTCCAATGCAGCCTTTTCTCTCTGTTCCTCTTACCCTAACTCCTCTGCCTGGTAGTCACACGTAGCACTTGAACGTTTTCAGTAAGCAGAAAATGACTATTAAAAAGTGAGCTCTCATTCTGATAAAATCTTCCACAACCAAATATTCTATTCCTCTACTGTTTCAGTACCATCCTATTCACCAACTTTAGTTTATGGGCCTGGAAGCAAAAAGTGCATTATCCTACAAGTGGCAAGACAAATCACTCAAAGAGACTGCACTTCATGAATCAGAGACTCTATCCCAGTCTCTTCACTGGGCAATGTCTAATTAAATGTAAACTGGGTATGGGAGATTCTTCCAACATCTGTATAGACCACCATTTTCTGGAGAGAACAGGCCACTGTGTCAGTCTTCATTCTACAGAGAAATATCCTTAGGTTTGTGGTCATTAGAGAAAGAATTAAGGCTGTCTGTAGTGCAGATTGTTAGGGTGAGAACAACAAAGGAGGAACCTACCTCAGGATGCAAGAACAATAGCTCATTGTAATCCAGACCTCATTTAATTCAGAGTTCACCTAGAAACCAGTCATTGGAGGATAAGAAATGGAAGATTTCTTTGGGGAAAATAAGCTTGGCCAGCTGGCTAGTGGCTATGTTGGCCATGACAGAAACAAAAAAGAAAGATTAATGCAATGGCTGCAAGATTAATGTAATACAATAACAGAATGAATCCAAAAAAAAAAAAAACCAGGACAAATATTTGTTATATCAAGTCTACTAGTTTAGGAGCTTCCTTCCCACAAAGACCTCTGCATTTCGATATTTTTTCAGAACCCTGAAAGCAATTTGTTTCATCATTGCAAGACCTTATTAGAACAGATACATGTCTAAGGGATAAATTACAGGTCAATCTTATTATTTATTTATTTATTTATTAGGCTCCACACCCAATGTGGGGCTTGAACTACAACCTAAGATCAAGAGTTACATGCTCTACCAACTGAGCCAGCCAGGCACCCCAGGTCAATCATTTTTGAACTAAGAGATGTGTAGTAGTATAAATCAGGGACTTCCTAAAAATACAAGTTGACTCTGACCACCCCCCCCATAAAAAGACAAATAAATTTTGACTGGTAAGCACAAATTAACTTATTTATAGGCTCTGATATACATGGTTGCCCTATTTTACCTTGAACTCAATTTAAAAAAAAAACAACTTAAGACTGGGTGACTTAGGGGCACCTGGGTGGCTCAGTCGTTAAGCGTCTGCCTTCTGCTCAGGTCATGATCCTAGGGTCCTGGGATCAATCCCCGCATCGGGCTCCCTGCTCGGCGGGAAGCCCGCTTCTCCCTCTCCCACTCCCCCTGCTTGTGTTCCCTCTCTCGCTGTGTTTCTCTCTGTCAAATAAACAGATTAAGAAAAAAAAGACTGGGTGACTTAATGGGGTACCTGGGGGGCCCAGTTGGTTAAGCATCTGCCTTCAGCTCAGGTCATGATCCCAGGGTCCTGGGATCGAGCCCCACATCAGGCTCCCTGCTCAGCGGGGAGCCTACTTCTCCCTCTCCCTCTGCTCCTCTCCCTTCTCTCTTTCTCTCTCAAATGAATGAATAAAGTCTAAAAAAAGAAAGACTGGGTAACTTAAACAATAGAAATTTATTTTCTCACAACTCTGGAGGCTAGAAGTCTAAAACCAAAGTGTTGGTAGGGTTGTTTTTTTCTGAAGCCTCTCTCCTTGGCTTATAGGTGGCTGTCTTTTCCCTGGGTCTTCACATGGTTTCCCTCTGGATGTGTCTGGGTCCTAAACCTTTTGAGGACACCACAGTCATATTAGATTAGGGCCCACACAATAACCTCATTTTCATTTATCTCTTTAAAGACCCTATCTCCAAATACAGTCACATTCTGAAGTACTAGGGGGTTAGCAACATACAAATTTGGAGGGAACACAATTCAATCCATAACAATTATTATGACCAAAAAATTTTACCTTAGATGTTTTAAGAAAAATGTATATTTTTATGGTTGACAAAGGAAATATCTCCCAGTGCTCTTGTGTTCTCTATCAGAAGTGCTATTGACATGAGAATGTATTACTTTCCTATTTAGAACATATCCTAATTGTATCAGATTAGGAAAATGAAAGCACTTCCTCTGTCAATTGCAATTATTTCCAAAGCTAGTTCGAAACAAACGAACAAACAAAAACCCAGCAACTGTTTTAGTCTGAAATCCAACATATTATTCTTTTCTCTATATTTCCGTTATTTCAAAACTTTAATGTATTGTCATAGATGATTCTACTCTTTGGCAAATATTTTTTTTTGATATTTCCAAAAGCGTATGCATTAATTTCTTTTTTTTATTTTTTTAAATCAAAATGGGACTATTTTGATTAGAACAGGACCATTAGAAAATAAGAAAATGCTTATAAACTTTATAGGCTAATGGCAAAGCAAGGGCTTTCTTAAGTACAGAGAGTGTCTGGAGATAGCCTTAATATTGGCTATGATCATTTGGTATGAGAAAGTTTATTGGTCTGGAAAGCAAGAGATGTAATCTCTAAATTGTTTCAAGAGCAAAGTCACATCTCCATATAACAGGCCAAAGAAATAAGTACAATTTACATATAACTTTGACATATTTTGTCTGTTGCCATGGTAGTGAGAAATGCTTCTCCAGTGAACACAGTAGAGTTTATGACCAGAGCTTAGCAAAAGACATAAAAATGGTTATGATGTAATCAATAGCTTCAAGAGAATTGATATTTGTCAACAAATCTGCCAGAATATATTATTCAGAAAAAGCCAAGGTAGATGATTCTATACACTTTTTCTGTGTAATATCAAAGAAAGAACCAAGAATATATCAACACAACTTATGAAAGAAGCAGGGACAGTAAAGGAGGATATATATCCTATCTCTAGGGGCAAGCAGTGATGAGTGAGAAAACAGCCACTGCTTGAAAGAGTATAAAGTGTAGAAATATCCCTAATGGGAAATCCATTCCAAAGGTAAGTCTAAGTCATGCAGCTGTTTATAATTGTGAAATCATCATTTTCAAAAAGGTAAAATCCTAATTATCATTCAACTATAAGATGATTCATGTCAAAGGCATAATGTAGCTAATTAATGAGAAATGAAAAAATGAGTAAGATGTTAAAACTGGTTCAAAGGAGAATCTGAAGAACAAATTTTTTTATTATTTTTTAATTGAAGTGTAGTTGACATAAAAGATATTAGTTTCAGGTATACAACATCTGTATGTCTTCTTTGAGAAAATGTCTACTCATATTCTCTGTCCACTTTTTAATCAGACTGTTTGGTGGTTTATTTATTTATTTATAATATTTCAATGCTGATTTGTATGACTTCTTTATATATTTTGGATATTAACCCCTTATCAGATACATCATTTGCAAATATCTTCTCCCATTTAGTAGGCTGCCTTTTCATTTGGTTGATGGTTTCTCTTGTTGTGCAAAAACTTTTCAGTTTGATATAATCCCAATAGTTTATTTTGCTTTTGTTGCCCTTGTCTGAGAGGACAGATACCCCCAAAATATTGCTAAGACCAATGTCAGAATTTACTCTCTATGTTTTCTTCTATAAGTTCTATGGTTTCAGGTCTTACATTTAGGTATTTAATACATTTTGAGCTTATTTCATATATGATATAAGAAAGTGGTCCAGTTTCATTCTTTTGTATGTAGTTGTCCAGTTTTCCCAGTATCATTTATTGAAGAGACTTTTTTTTACCATTGTATATATTCTTGCCTCTTTTGTCATAAATTAATTGACCATATAAGCATGGGCTTATTTGGGGGCTCTCTATTCTGTTCTATTAATCTATGACTCTATTTTTGTGCCAATACCATACTATTTTTTTAAGATTTTATTTATTTATTTGAGAGAGTGAGCAAGAGAGAGAGTACACCAGCTGCAGGGTGGGGGGAGAGGGAGAGGGAGAAGCAGACTCCCCTGCTGAGCAGGACCCTGGGATCATGACCTGAGCCGAAGGCAGACGCTCAACTGATTGAGTCACCCAGGCGCCCCTATTTTGACTGTAATAGTTTTGTAGTATAGTTTGAAATCTGGAAGTGGAATACCTCCAGCTTTGTTCTTCCTTCTCAAGATTGCTTTGGCTATTGGGGTTTTTGTGGTTCCATATAAATCTTAGGGTTATTTGTTCTAGTTCTGTAAAAAATTCTATTGGCATTTTGATAAGGATTGCATTGAATCTGTAGGTCAGCTAGCAGGGACACTTTAACAATATTAATTTTTCCAATCCATGAACATAGTATGTCTTTCCATTTATTTGTGTCATCTTCAATTCTTTCATCATTGTCTTAGAGTTTTCAGAGTACAGGTCTTTTACCTCCTTGATTAAATGTATTCCTAAGTATTTTATTCCTTGATGCAATTGTAAGTGGGATTGTTTTCTTAATTTCTCTTTGTGCTAGTTTGTTATTAGTATATAAAAATTCAACAGATTTCTTTATACTAATTTTGTAACACATGACTTTACCAAGTTCTTTCATTATTTCTAATAGTTTTTTTGGTGGAGTATATATAGATATATGTATATATGTATATAGTCATCAGCAAATAGTGGCAGTTTTACTTCTTCCTTACCAATTTGGACGCCTTTTATTTCTTTCGTCTGATTATTGTGGCTAGGACTTCCAGTACTATGTTGAATAAAACTAGCAAGAGTGGACATCCCTCATCTTAGAGGAAAAGCTTTCTGCGTTTTACTTTTGAGTAAAAAGGTAAACGCAGCTGTGGGTTTGCTGAAGAGCAGACTTATACACAGACTACTATATATGCTAAATACTGAAATGATTTTGCCAATACATGCAAAACTGGTTAATACCCTATATGGCAATAAAACACTATGTTTGGGATTATATTTTCTACAGGTAAAAATGAATTATATTTGTACTAGACAAAATTTATTAGCATTTCAACTAAAAAATCATTTGCATTACTATCATTTGTCTACAAATTAACTTATACTTCTACAAAGTTGTAAAAAGGCCTTAATAGAGAATTAAATATGCACACCCTTATAAAAGCAGATAATTCCTGGAGGATCTGCTAGACAACACCCAGCACTCCACTGAACAAACACCCATTAATTGCTTCTGCCCATTTTCAATCTTTGACCGTTTATTATGACATAATTGAATCAATCAATCAGCCTGTTCTTTGCCCTTGTATTCATGAAACTGTAGAACCTCAGACAATCCACATAAATTCTATCAACATGTGGGTGGAGAGCTCATGACAGGAGAATATCTTTTGTGTTAGAAAAATGAATATTTTACTGATTTGAAAGAGTAGACTCTGAACTGCTCTTTCAGACAGTAAACAATGTGAGGACTAGCTTGATGTCTTATTTCTTTGTATCCACAGTGACTTGCATATACATTCCCAGTCATTCTCAATCTGGGCTACACATAAAAATCACTAGAGGAAGTTTTATGTTTTGTTTTGTTTTGTTTAAATACAGTTACCCTGACTCTACTGAAAATCACCAAAATCAGGTCTTCCAGGCACAGAATCCAAGTCTCTGAACTGTTTAAATGATTCTGAAATGTAGCCACACGAGAGACACACTGTTAGTTGACTAAAAAGATAAGGTTCAGGAAAGTTATTTCTAAATAGTGTAGGGGTCCAGAACACAAATTAAAGTCTAATGTTACTTATAACTATTCTATTAAAAGCAAAGTATTACTATATTTTCTTTTCATGATCACTACAAACTTTCTCCCTTAGCTGACCATAGTTTCATTCAACTGTGGAAGAATGGATCGATTACCAGGCAAGTCCAGGAAAGAAACTCATTTCATGCTGTATAACTTTAATTAAATTTCTTATATTCTGTACTAGCTAGCTCCTCTGAATAATCTCTCAAATTTCCTCCAAGTTTATTCCTCTTGAATAGTCCCAAAATGTTTATGGTATACTTGCATAAGTTGATTTCATTAATTAAAAATTCCTTGTGAGGTACTTATTATCACTATCATTGGGTAGTAAGATGAAAATGCCAAGTTCTTATTGGCAGGGATCTACCAGATTTAAGCTGTGATTTTCTTCTGACCATGTGAATTTTTTCTTTCAAAACATAATTCATATAGTCAACGGGATCTACATTAGGAAGATATATCTTTTGTACTGATGATAAAATGAAAGTATACACATTTCTAAAAATGTTACACAACTTACTATGGCAGATGGAAAACAGATGGGTGTTATTCTTTTAAGACAGTGACTGCTAGCTATGCTCGGGAAGTGAACTGAAGCATTTGATACTACTTTCAAGGTAACATAGGTATTTTTGCATTCTTTGTTCTTTTCTTGCCATACAGTTCAGCAAAAACTAGCTTTTATCATATGCTATTGAAAATGATTATTTTCACCACTGTAATTTGTGGTAACATTTGCAATAATTAAGTTTTTAAAAGTGTAGTTCTTGGGGTGCCTGGATTGCTCAGCTGTCTGCCTTTGGCTCAGGTCATGATCCCAGGGTCCTGGGATCGAGCCCCACATCAGGCTCCCTGCTCAGTGGGGAGCCTGTTTCTCCCTCTCACACTCCCCCTTGCTTGTGTTCCCTCTCTCTCTGTGTCTCTCTCTGTCAAATAAATAAATAAAATCTTAAAAAAAATGTGTAATTCCTAATTACAAAAGATAATAAATATGTAAGAAAAAAATGTAAGAAAAATTTGAAATTCAAGAAAAATTTGAAGAAAAAGAGTAAGTATCCAGATAAAACTGCTATTGATATATATGTATTTCTTTTGCATGTTTCTCTGCAAATGGATTATATAGTTAAGAACATACTGGACACGTTTTTTTCAACTTGAATTTCTAAATTAATATATAATGAGCATTTTCATGTCATTAAACTTTCTTTTAAAAAACTACTTTTAAATGGATGCATAATATTCCATTTCATGGATATACCATAATTTAACAATTTCCTTATTAAATATTTTAACTATCTTCAATTTGGGACAATTATAATAATTGTGAGCCAGCTTTTAAAAAGCTGTTTTCTTACCATGCAATAGCTAGATTATGCACTAATTGTCTAAGATCAAGTGTTAGCCATGGATAAACAACTCAAATTTTCTGGAGATGCTTCAAGAAATCTAAAAAGCCCTTAATTTCAGGGCATCTGGGTGGCTCAGTTGGTTTAGCAACTGCCTTCGGCTCAGGTCATGATCCTGGAGTCCCAGGATCGACTCCCACATCGGGCTCCCTGCTCAGCAGGGAGTCTGCTTCTCCCTCTGACCCTCCCCCCTCTCATGCTCTCTCTCTCTCTCATTCTCTCTCTCTAATAAATAAATAAAATCTTTAAAAAATAAAAATAAAAAAATAAAAAGCCCTTAATTTTAAAATGTCAGTATACACTCAGCTTTTTAAATTAATTTCAAAATCATTTTAATGCAAATGAAAGCCATAATAACGTATCACCTGACAACTGTTAGAATGGCCATCATCAAACACACAAGAGATAACAAATGCTGGTGTGACTGTGAAGAAAAGAGAATCCTTGTGCACTGTTGGTGGGATTGTAAATTGGTACAGCCACTTTGGAAGATATTTTTTTAAAAATATTTTGAGGATCCTCAAAAAATTAAAAATAGAACTGCTATGATCCTGCAATACCACTTCTGGGAACAGAAACACTAACTCAAAAACATACTGTACCCCCTTGTTCACAGAAGCATTATTTACAATGGCCAAGACAGGGAAACAACCTAAATGTCCATCAATGGGTAAATGGATAAAGAAATTGTGGTATATGTATACATGAAAGTATTATTCAGCCATAAAAAATGAAACCCTACCATTTGCAACAATATATATGGACCCTGAAGGCAGTATGCTGAGTGAAGTTAGTCAGACAAAGACAAATACTGCATGATCTCACTTATATGCGGAATTAAAAAAAAAAAAAAAAAAACAGAAAAGATACCAGACTTATGGTTACCAGAAGTGGAGGGTTTGGGGAGGATGAACTGGATAAAAGTCATCAAAAAATACAAACTTCCAGTCATTAGATAAATAAGTACTAGGAATGTGATGTACAATATGATGACTATAGCTAACATTGCTATATGACATAGGAAAGTTGTTAAGAGAATAAATCCTAAGAGTTCTGATTACAATGAGAAAAATTTTTTCCTTCTTTTCTTCTTTCTTTTCTTTTTATTGTATCTATATAAGAAGATGGATATTAGCTGAACCGGTTGTGGTCATCATTTCACAATACATAGAAATCAAACCATCATCCTGTATGTCTTAAACTTATAGTGATATATGTCAATTATTTCTCAATAAAAATGGAAAAAATTAAGTAAATAAATTATTAAATTTTAAAAATCAACTTTACATAATAACCTTTCATTTTTATGCCAAAACTTGTACAATTATATTTTGGGACATTAAAACAAAGGTGTGACTAAAGTGTTTCACAACTGGAAGAATCATTATTTTTAAATCTGTGCTGAATTTCAGAAATCATTTCCTTTTGGTTTGAATCAAATTCCAAGAATTTGGGCGTTTCATTATATTCTTTTCCAAATTCCTCCTTTCTCTCTCTTCCAATATCTAAAGCTTAGCAACATGCCAAGAGTGACCAATCCTTTTTCTTTTACAACTTTACTCAAGAGATTGCTTAATATTAATATTTTGATTCCCATTTTGTTCAAATATCAGCACTTGGCCCTTTAAGGTATTTAAAATGAACACTCTAATTTTAGAGCAGTCATGAACTTTTTTTTTGCTCGATATCCAATTCATATTTGCAAAAGACAGTCTTTTTTCTTTTCAAAAATATCTAGCTTGTATTATTTACCCCCAACTTCATGTATTACTTGACTTGCTATTTGTTGGGATTTTATCAGCTCACTGCTCATTTAAAACAATATAGCAAAAATTAGCTTAATAATCAGCATCATTCCAAAAGTAATTCCATATTACAGAGTTTAATATTTTAGTTAGCAGTTTAAGTACCCAAAACACACAGCACTCCTACTAGAGCAATTGTTTTGGCGTTTTATTTGAAAAGGCAAAGAAGTAACACTATTAAAAACATTTTACATATAACTCTTCAATATTATCCCTTACAGCAATTATTTAAAGTGTTGGAACATAAACTTAATTTCTCTGATCTCTAGTTTAGTGCAATACGGTAAGTGGAGTTGGCTTTGAATCTAGTGCTATTAAATGCCAAAATACAAAAATGCTAAAAATAGAATAATGAGTCCACGAGAGTTACACTGATTAACAAAACTGCACCTCCATTTTGGAAGTATATATCTTATGACTTTAAATCAATTCCTCTCTAACAGTAAATTTAAAGTATTATATATATATATTGTTATTTTGGCTAGAAAAATAATTCTAGCAATATATAAGAATTTTTTTTCTTGGGGTGCCTGGGTGGCTCAGTCGGTTAAGCATCTACCTTCTGCTCAAGTCATGATCTCAGGGTCCTGGGATGGGGCCCCACATTGGGCTCCCTGCTCAGTGGGGAGTCTGCTTTTCCCTTTCACTCTCCCTCTGTGCTTGCTCTCTCTCAAATAAATCCTTCATAATACTAAAAAAAGAGGAGACAATCTAAAATAATATAACCTTTAATATCTTCCCTCCCCTACTGCATCTTGGAATTTGCTAGGCTGATGTCAGTGACAATGAATATTAGACAGTCATTTTTAATTATAGCTGTTCTTCAAGGTTTGACCATACTTAACTAAAATGCAACATTAATATTGAACTGTCTGAATTGTTTAATGCATTAAGTCAGCATCAAACTTTAAGACCTTTATTTTAATATTCCAAGTATGCTCTTTATGAAACCTTTGCTCAAAATGAGTGACTCACCCCATCTCAGACTCCATCACACCAGGCTGAGCAGTTTTTGCTACTATCTCAAATATTCCTAAGCAAAAACTACATTATTTAACATGAACTTTAGTGTTACGAGATAACACAAAATATTTATATTGGTCTCTGCCACTGCTTTGTGGCATAGAGTTCCTAAAGATCCTTGTAATGTCCTAAATGATGAGAGCACATAGGAACATCTTCTGTTCTAATATTTGGTCTTTAACCCTCTGTATCTTCCTGATACAGAGTTCCTAAATGTCTTGGAATTTCATGAGTGATACAGTGTCTTTTGTTCTGAAGAGTGATTCTTGATCTTGGTGGGATCACAGATGGGACCAGTCACCAGAAAGACCAAGCCATGATTAGAAGCTTGGAATTTTCAGTCCGGCCCCAGAGACCGGGGAGAAGGGCTAGAAATGGAGTTAACAATGGATCATCTCTATGTGATGAAGCCTCCATAAAAATCTCCAAAGTAGGGGGTTCAGAGAACTTCCAGGTTGGTGAGGACATGGAGGTGCCAGGAGATTGGCACACTGGGAGACAGCAGGGAACTTCATACCTCTTCCCACAAACCTTGCTCTATGCATCTCTTCCACCTGGATGTTGATCCATATCCTTTACACAGCCTTTTATAATAAACCAGTAAACAGTAAGTACACTGTTTTCCTGAGTTCTGTGAGCTATGCCAAAATATTAATTGAACCAGAGGAAAGAATTATGAAAATATCCAATTTATAGTTGGTAGGTCAGAGCACTGGTAAAAACCTGGGCCTGCCAGTGGCATCTGAGGGGTGGGGACAGTCTTGTAGAATGAGCTCTTAATGTGTGGGATCTAACTGTATCTCCAGGCAAAGAGTGTCAGATTTGAGTTAAATTGTAGGACATCCAGCTAGTGTCGCAGAACTTCTTGGTATGGGAAGACCTCACACACATTTGGTAACCGGAAGTATCAAGTGAAATGTTCTGTGTAAGTAGTGAAGGAGAGACACACAGGAGAAGTGAGTTTTTCCTACTCAAGTCTCATTAAATCAAGGTCTCTTTCAATTCTTTGCATCACTTTGCTACAGAGCATCAATTGAGGACACTTCAAAGTTTGCCAACGTGCATCCTAGTTAGGCTAAGTTCGTTGAGCATGATTTCATAGTTAGTGAATATTAAATATTAAGATAAATATTTAAATATCAAATTATTTAAATATTATTTATATTTAAATATAGTGTGTTGATATTAAATATTAAGATAAGGTTTCTTAATAGTTTATCTTAAATATGGCTATTAGGGATGGTAAAGGACCCAGTCACAGAACTGAATGTGGCATCATGAGTTTCTCTATAACACGTGTGCTACATGAGAAAGGGGACTGGACAACTCAAGAAATCAACAGGGGTTAGTACAAGGTGACTCAAGTGCTGTCCAGTACAGATGTACTCAAACATTGCTTTCTCTCCCCAAAACTCCCAGATAAGAGCCAGTCTACCCCCACACCCAACTATCCAATTAAAGGGAACCAAAGGTACTAGAGATAGAGGTACACGAACACTCCCAAGGTCAATCACAGTAGCCCTACAATTTCATTAATTATGATATTTAAACGAAAAAGGACCTTAAATATTATCCAGTCCTACTTCTTCATTTAACAACTCAGGAAACCGAGGCCCAGAAATGTTGGTCCGTTGTTCCAAGGCTCAAGATTAAACAGCACTGCGGCTGGAAGTAGCACACGGGTCTCCTGACTTCCAGACCAGAGTTCTGTTCCCAGATGCCAGTTCCCAGGCAAACGTGGGCAAGGACAAGTGAACTAGACCTGAACTACTGCGAGTTCTAAGCCAACACACAGGAGCTCATGCTGTTTGACATCTAACGAGAAACAAGTGGTAAATTCTTCTTAGCTGCCATGGTAACAAACATTTAAACACAGGACCAAAGGGAGAAAAATGAAAACAAGTGGAATTGTGTCTCAAATTTGCTCTTAAAAATTTGGTAAAAATGAGAGAAATGGTGTCTTGCATTTCTCAAAATACCTTTACTTACCTCTCTATCAGAGTACATAGCAGCAACTATAAAAAGTAAAAAGGACGAAAGAAGACAAATGCAGAAAATGTTCTCATAAGAACATAATACACAGAATTATTCATTTGGACTCATCACCATTAAAAACACTCTTATAACATGATGTAATCAAATAAATAGGATTCCCTGAATATTTCTTAACCAGAAATCCCTTGAGCTATCCAAGCCAAAGTTGTAATTTAAGGTTGGATTTCTAAATGTAAATGTTAACAATTTTATATGTGGCATTCAAAGTAATATTAAACAGAAAGGGAAGGAGTGCAGGTGGATTGGGAAATTCTAGGTCCTTAAGTATGTATGTATGCAATAAGGGATAGCCAAAATCAAAGCAAACCTACAAAGCAAATATGACAATTTAATTAATAAGAACAGAACAGACCATCCTTGATGGCAGTATTAAAATCTATACATACTATATCTACGAGGAAAGAAAGCCAATAAATGGCTTCTCTGTGCCAATCCGTACACTTACTTATAACTAATATGGTAAATCTTTCCAAAAGTCCAAGGAAATTTCAACGATTAATGCTGAAACTGCATTATTTATAACTGAAAATAATATATAATTGTTATTAAAA
Source organism: Callorhinus ursinus (assembly GCF_003265705.2). Lineage (NCBI taxonomy): Eukaryota > Metazoa > Chordata > Mammalia > Carnivora > Otariidae > Callorhinus > Callorhinus ursinus. The sequence goes on along the minus strand of NW_027397066.1, from coordinate 92,944,697 downwards.
TCCTTGAAGACTGTTTTACTTTGTTCACATTTTAAAAGCTTATATCTCAAAAAAAAAATAAAATGCATCTTATCTCATCAGTGTTATATTCTCTATCTCCTGCATGTGTGTGTAAAATTTTGGAAACATTTATTATTTCTTAACTAATTGCTTTCCAGTAGGGAACACATTCTATTTAGCTATGGGAAGATTGTATGTATACACTGACATTTCTCACTCGAATGTCATGAGATTGTGTCTCTCACCTGACAACATCAGTAACTACTAATATGCCAGCACATAATATTTTACAAATATTTGTGAAAAGAAAAATGAGCTGAGTCTTCTCAATATTGGAAATGCAGATTGACTTTGTATCTTTAAAAAGTTTAGTGGATATTATATACCATAGAAATCAGATGCAGCATAGAGCGGTTAAAAACTTTCTGGGCTTAGCAGCGGGTGATGTGAGTTCTGCGTCTTGCTTTGCCACTAACCAGCCAGGGGGAGAACCTTTACGTTGATAGTACTTAAAATAAGATAATTGGACCATCAAATGATCTGTAAGGACCCTTTTCAGGAGACCTAAAGTTATATAATTTTATTATTCACTATAAAATATGATCAATTAATAGTTGCATGAGTTAATAAAACTATACACAGATGGACAGATTCATTGATTAAGGTGATATTTATTCTTGTCTACACAAGAGTGTTCAATCTTCACTGATAGCAGATATTGACAATGCATTTAAAGTTCACTTTTGTATTTCCCAACTGGAACTTTAATTTGGCCTCATTTATCTACATTGGCATGCATTAGCAAGACACTTAGTACACTAAAGCAGAGTTATTCCCTATTAGAGAAGTGTTGACAAAATACTGGTTTCTAAATTTTCTACTTATGTTTTTGCTAGGGGAATTAGATTTAGTAATGCACTTATTTCATTTGTCTTAGGAAAAGTAAAGAGGATATTAAAAGCTCTATGCAACTCAAACTGTTAGGATTTAGATGCATTAAAAATATTTCAACATATATTAAAATTAGTATATATACCAATTATCCTCTGTTGACCCTCATAAAATAAACTAATTGTTCTATTTCCTTACCTGAAAGGTTGCACTTCAACCAATGTTAATGACCATCAATGAGTGAGCCTATGTTAAGTTTTTTAATTTATTTTAAAATATCACTTTTAAGGGGCGCCTGGGTGGCTCAGTCGTTAAGCGTTTGCCTTCGGCTCAGGTCATGGTCCCAGGGTCCTGGGATCGACCCCGCATCGGGCTCCCTCCTCCGTGGGAAGCCTGCTTCTCCCTCTCTTTCTCCCCCTGCTTGTGTTCCCTCTCTCACTGTCTCTCTCTCTCTCTCAAATAAATAAATAAAATGTTTTTTAAAAAAATAAAATATCGCCTTTAAAACATAGTTAAATCTAATAAATAAAAACATATGTATTAAAGAAATGAAACCCGACTAAAACTAATGGAAGTATAAATAGAAAAATAATGACTTCTTTAATGCTCTTCCCCACTCCATAGAGCCGCTACCAGTCTTCACTGTCACCTATAAATTCATCTAAATTCTTTTCTCTTTTAAGATTTTTTTATTTATTTGACAGAGAGAGAGAGCGAGCACAAGCAGGGACAGCAGCAAGCAGAGGGAGAGGGAGAAGCAGGCTCTGGCTGAGCAAGGAGCCCTACTCAGGGCTCCATCCCAGGATCGTGAGACCTGAGCCAAAGGCAGTCGCTTAACCAACTGAACCACCCAGGTGCCCCTATCAATTCATCTAATACAAAAGATGCTTCTGCCAATTTTCAGTATGGAGCTAAGGCTAGAGGATAATATTAATATGCACACCCCAGGATACTAAAAAATTTCTACTAAGGTAGGAAGAGCTTCACTTCAGTCAGCCCAAAAAAAGGTTTTGCATGTAAAAAATGATAAACAAATATTTATTAACTATAAAGTGGAAAAAACAGAAATTTAATAGAAAGCATAAATAATCATGAGTTCATTAAAGCAGAGCATATTGCCATCCCTGATTAGCAGTATACAGAACTCAAATAATTATGCTGAAATGATGATATGCAAACACTAATCCCAGTTTCAGAGGTAGCCAAGAAAACAACAGCCAAGCATACAAACAGGTGGGAACACAGGAAAATTAACTGCCATGGAATACTTTAACAATTTCTCAAAAGCACAAAGTAATCAGCATGAAAATTAAAGGATACAAAAATTATTTGAAAACCAAAACCAACATGCCAAACAATATAAATATAAAATGCAAAATACTAAGAAAATAAGAGGCAACATCATTAGTATTACTGCCATGCTTTTCGATTTTGTTAGAATGTGGCATAATCTCCAGGTTAAGAGAGAGAATGTAAATCAACTGATTTATGCCCTACAGAATCCTTTGGGGAAAACAGGGCCAATAACATTCAAATTATTCTATTTTGCAAACTATATTCCCTCGCATATGTTCCTAGTAGCTATAATGAATGTAGGCTTTGTCATTAAAACAGACCTGGGTTCAAACACCAGGGTTCAAACATCATTTAAACATCGCTTTTAGCTACCTAACTTATTTGACCTCTGTTCCTTATAATGTACATTTTAAAAGATAATATTAATCACGATCCCTCAAAGATTAGATGTGGGGATGCAAAATTACATCCAAAAAGTGTCTAGCACATAAAAAGCATCTGGTTCATTAAAGGCCCAAATCTACTCATTTATAGTTATTTGGAAAAATAACCATGTCTTAAAATAAATTATATCCCTAAACATGGTGCTTTATATATAATTCTTTTAAAATAATCTTTAACAGGCAAATGAGACTCTAGTCACTAAAAAGTCTGTTTCCAGGGGCGCCTGAGTGGCTCAGGTCGTGGCTCAGGTCATGATCCCAGGGTCCTGGGATCGAGCCCCGCATTGGGCTCCCTGCTCCGCGGGAAGCCTGCTTCTCCTTCTCCCACTCCCCCTGCTTGTGTTCCCTCTTTCACTGTCTCTCTCTCTCTCTCTGTCAAAATAAATAAATACAATCTTACAAAAAAAAGTGCTGCTCAAGAAAGGTTCTTAATCCTGTTAGTGAGGTGTGCACCCAACTCATGCTATAGTCAAGGACTGCCTAATCCCACCCACAGCAAAACTGATGAAAATGACTATCAAAGTTTCTTATCAAATTGATTGTGTTTATTTATGAAATAAACAACCAACAAAACTATAAATCTTTAGCTATGACATCAAAGTGCAGTGGTAAGCATTAAATGCATTTAGCAGGAAGGTCTAAATAATACTAGGTAGCATTCAAATAAAAAGGCACAAGATTTCATTAATAAAATATGATGCCCTTATCTTTCCATCAACCATTGCCAAGTAACTAAGCAGCAATTTTCTGCTTTATAACAGAGGAGTCTTGACTGAATTTAAAAATTCCCTCAATTTTGCCCAATAAAACCAAGATTTTTTAAATCTGTTTCTCCTTATTCTTCAAACAGGTAAAATAATATTCACTTGGACAAGAAATACATCAGCCACCGTGAAGGCAATCATAGAAAACCAGTGCCTGGAATTAAATGTTGCTGCCATACTGCTCAGCTACTCCCAGTCACAGAGCTTACACCCAGAGTGATGCTGAGTGCAACAAATCTGGGCAGGTGACCTGATCATCTTGTCCCTCCTTAAATGAAAATCTGATGGTATCACTTTCCTGCTTATGCTCTTCCAGTGCTCTACAGAATCTGAACTACTCATGCAATGAAGGCAAATCCAATGAATTATCTCTACTCCCTGTGAACTCAGAGCAGCCCTCCAGCACACCCTCCCAAGTACTCTAGCCCACACAGCTTGTCTGAGTCTTGGGAGTCCTTCTCGACACTGCTCCAGGCAGCCACATCCAATCAATCAGATGGCCCATAATATAAAACCTATTTACCTCCTGAAGATACTGCTGATCAGAGGAGGGTCTGGGCAGCAGTGGACTCACAGTCAGAGCTGACTCAGAGAGGAAAGATGTTGATAGTGCCAACCAAGCTAGGGGAGTGATGCACAAGCCCCACATCTCCTGCATCCCAATCCTAGTAGCCAGATAGTGCTTTTAATGCTGATGGTGCCTCTGGATACTAGGCTGATGCTACCAGCAACTAAATTATAAAATTATTCCCCCTTTCTTCTGGTCATATGCTTATGTAAAAACCTTCTGGCTAATATTTGGTTCCCATATAATTTTATTTGCCTATAAATTTAGAATACCACACTCATGTTGGCACTACTATTCAAATCTTATGCAATAATACACTGGAATTCTTCTGTTTTACATAACTTTCTGTAAGGTCAGTTAATGTGAATTCACCCTAAGAAATTGCTTGGTGTGCTGACACCCTTAGTTTCTGAGCTATAAAGTCAGGATTCAAGGCAGAACCATGATGAACTCCCCAAGATCTAGGTCATCTAATAATATATCTTAACAATCAGACAGCTGGAGTTTATGGCTGATGCTACATCTTTCTCATTGGACTCTCAACATGTCACACATGGAAGAAAAGTCTCTTGTGATTTGAGCCCCACCTTTTTAATTTTTCCAATTTTACCTCCAATATGATCAACAAATGGTACCAACAACAGGAGTGCCACCCATGGCAGTGTTGGTCATGGAGGATAGGACGTTGCTTCACTGTCAAATCTGAAGTTAAGAAGCAAAATCTAAAATAGAAGAATAAGAAACCACACTGGAAGTTGGAGGCATGGAAAGCTTATAGAACTGACCTGGATGTAAGATGATACGGCAACTGGGTTTAGTCATCACTAAAGAGACTGTTATGAGCTCTTTTATTGTGATACTTGGTGCTTTGGCTGAAAGACGGTAGCTGAAAACAGTTGTGTGACTCTTAAGTCCCACTACTCAAACCTACCTTGTGCATAAACCCTCAGTTCTAGTAATTCTGACTTACTTATGCTTCTGGAACTGGCTTATTCCACACACCACCTGTACCCTTGCATGTGCTCTTCCTTCTTGCCAGAACACCAACTGGCCTTGACTTGAGTCTTGCCTCCTCTCTGTTTCCACAGCCTTTAAAGCACTGAAATTTAAGTTGTCACTATATATTTCCATTATGAGTATAAATTCCTTAAAAGCAAGACCTTGTTTAAGTCATCTTAATTCCACAGAAGTGCTTTTCACAGTACCTTATATATAGTAAGGAGATAGGAAATTGGACCACTGAATCACTCATTAAAATACACTGAATGGAAATCCTGATGCTTTATAATGGTCAAAGATATTCTCATAAATAATCATTTATTTACTCACCTGACAAAGGTGTAATCAAGATTTTTGCTTTTTACGTTTTTACATATCAGGCTTTTTGCTAGTAATGGAAGAAATGGAAGTGACTCAGTTGTGACCACTAAAGAGATTACAGTCTTAGGGGAAAGTTGGCACTTTTACTCTAGTCATATTGCTATCCAAATATGCCACAACATATGCATAGACTACAAAGGTTTCATTGAAATACTTAAATGGATTAAAAGCAGAAATTTTAATTTATGCATTAGTTATTCATCAAGTCTTTATAGATCAATTTCCTCTGCTTCATAACTACAGCTAAGGTACAGAATTATGATGTATATCAGGGACACCTGGGTGGCTAAGTCAGTTTAGCGTCTGATCTTGATTTGGGCTCAGGTCATGATCTCAGGGTCTTGGGACTGAGCCCCAGGTCTGGCTCCACCCTCAGCGCCAAATCTTCTTAAGATTCTCTCTCTCTCCCTCTCCCTCTGCTCCTCCTCCTGCTCTCTCTCTCTCTCCCTCCTTCTCCCTAAAATAAATAAATACATCTTTAAAAAAATTATAATGTACATCAAAGATGATTTTGATAAGTAACCCCATTCACAGACCTGCTCAATGATAAAGACATAGTAGTATATTTAGTGCATTAACCTTCAATAACCAAATCAAAGCAAATTTTTATTACTTATATTCATAAACTATTAGGTTTAACGTTAGCCCATTTTCTCTGCAAGACCACATCAGAACACAAAAATGCAATGCATTCATGCAACTGGTTTATTAACTCAGAAATTATAACATTTAGAGGGGCACCTGGGTGGCTCAGTTGGTTAAGCGACTGCCTTCAGCTCAGGTCATGATCTCAGGGTCCTGGGATCGAGCCCCGCATCGGGCTCCCTGCTCCGCGGGAAGCCTGCCTCTCCCTCTGACCCTCCCCCTGCTTGTGTTCCCTCTCTCGCTGTCTCTCTCTCTGTGTGTCAATTAAATAAATAAATAAAATCTTAAAAAAAAAAGAAATTATAACATTTAGAATCCATAAGCTAAATGTATTGTTTGATCCCTAAAACAAATATATTTACTAGATAATAAGAAAAACGTTTTTGTTTTAATGAAACAGACACATCAGCTTTTCTCAATGCAACATCTAAATCCAGTTAAAAACATTAAAAATAAGGGGGGGCCTGGGTGGCTCAGTCGTTAGGCGTCTGCCTTCGGCTCAGGTCGTGATCCCATAGTCCTGGGATCGAGCCCCGCATGAGGCTCCCTGCTCCACGGGAAGCCTGCCTCTCCCTCTCCCACTCACTCCGCCTGTGTTCCCTCTCTCATTGTGTCTCTCTCTGTCAAATAAATAAATAAAATCTTTTTAAAAAAATTAAAAAGTAGGAAGAAAAAAAATTTGCATATACTAATTTTTTTATATTCTAGATATAAAATTTGGTGATAGCAGGCAACCATTTTATTAAGTCTACTTATATTTAGTAATTACACTAAGCAAAGTCATGTGCCTACAAAGTTGCAATGCCTAAATAATAAAAGCAAACACAAGACTGAAACCCAACAGAAACTGAAAAATAATTCATATTATCTTGTTACAAGTTTTTAAAACCCCAAAATATTACTCAAGATACACTCCATCCAATAGTTTTCTTTGAGAATTTAACTTACCCTTTATTTTTTTAAGATTTATTTATTTATCTTTAGAGAGAGAGAGCAGGAGGAGGGGCAGAGGGAGAGGAAGAGAATCTTTCAAGCAGACTCCTCGATGAGCGCAGAGCCCAGTGCAGGGCTCCATCTCACCACCCTGGGATCATGACCTGAGCTGAAACCAAGAGTTACATGCTTAGCCAACTGCATCATCCAGGCACCCCTAACTTATCCTTTAAAAAAAAATTTCTGGAGCTTCATGCCCTATAAGATCTTATGTTCTCAGTAAAGATTTCATTAGATCAAGTTTGACATTTACCACTTATTTGTATATCCCAATATGTTTACTGAACTCCCATCATGAGCTTTGAGACACTGAGGATTCTGAGGCTAAGAAAGCAGATTAGGTCCCTGCTCCAGAGGAGCTTTCTCTAAAAAAAACACACAAGGAACTGGAAAGAGCAGTAATAACTAGAGAAGAAATCAAAATCTGATTTCTAAACTCAATTCAATTCAGGAGAAGTCAAAGACTTATTATTTTGGGAAAATCAGAAAATATAGACCCTGGGGGGTGGGGGGATGGGTTAGCCTGGTGATGGGTATTAAAGAGGGCACGTTCTGCATGGAGCACTGGGTGTTATGCACAAACAATGAATCATGGAACACTGCATCAAAAACTAATGATGTATGGTGATTAACATAACAATAAAAAATTTTTTAAAAAGAAAATATAGACCCTAAATTTAGCCACAGACTTTTGTCTAGATGTATTTTCCAGTAGCTATTCAGAAGAAGGCATCAGTAATTGGAACACAGGCCCAGAAGCACCAGTCATTACTGTTAATATTAGACTTCTGCATTAAGCTTTCCAAAAGCAGACTTCATCTTCAAATTCACATGTTCAAGCACACCCCACTAATTTTTCTTTCCTCCAATGAAGGAAACATTATGTTCTTACCTAGGCTATCATTTCAATCATGAGACAGGAATTCAAATTTAAAAAATCAGGAGTTGGACTGGCTCTCTAAAGCCCCCTCCATCTCTACATTTTAGGAAAGAGCAGGTACCATTCTTTCCCAAGTCCCAATATACATGTGCTAGGGCCTTTTCTCCCTCAGCTCACAGAAGGAAAAGTAAGCAGGTGTGGGGAAAAAAATATCAGATTTCAGTTCACACTAGATACCTTATGCAACCATATCAAATTTCACCCTATGCTAACTCTATAAATAACTGGATGCAATAAAGTTAACACAAATGGACATTTTGTTACTATGTTTATGTATATCTATGTACTCAGATACAGTTTGATTTCATGAGTAAAATCATGAGTTTTGAAATCAGACAGGTGTAGGTTTGAAGCCTAGTCATGCCACAATTAATGTGACCCAAACAAGTTATGAAATTATGTCTACATCAATTTCCACTTCTACAGAATGGAAATAATAAAAATCTACCTCCAAGTATGATGTACCTGAGGTCTTTAGCAGAAAGCAAGCACTAAGGATATCAGCTATTACTGCAATAAAACATGTCCATTGCAAAGAACACAAGATAGGGGTGCAGGGGTGGCTCAGTGGGTTGAGCAGTTGACTCTTGATTTTGGCTCAAGTAGTGATCTCAGGGTCCTGGAATCGAACCCTGTGTCTGGCTTCGTGCTATGAGTCTGCTTCAGATTCTCCCTCTCCTTCCCTCTCTCCCTCTCCCTCTGCCTCTCCCCCTACTCACACGCACACACTCACTCTCTCTCTCTCAAATAAATAAATGTTTAAAAATAAAAAAAGAACAGAGGATAAACATCTGTGGAAGTCTCCCTAATAAAAGAAAACATAAATGTAGAAAAAATATCTTGAAGATGCTATTATAACTAAACTTCATAGCAAACTGTCCTGTTTTTATAAGCTTGGATCTCATGTCAAACTCCACTCCAGGTACTGTATTACAATTTCCCTATGGTTTCCAAACAGGGCTTTCAAGTTACTGAACAAAAATAGGTACATCTGTACAAGTTTATGATAAATGTCTAATAAATTTACAAATAAGGTCAATACAGATGAAGAGAATAGAGGAAATGAAGAGATTTTTATTTTATTTTTTTAAAGATTTTATTTATTTATTTGACAGAGAGAGACACAGCAAGAGAGGGAACACAAGCAGGGGGAGTGGGAGAGGGAGAAGCAGGCTTCCTGCGGAGCAGGGAGCCCGATGCGGGGCTCGATCCCAGGACCCTGGGATCATGACCTGAGCCAAAGGCAGATGCTTAGTGACTGAGCCACCCAGGCGCCCCATGAAGAGATTTTTAAAGTAATTAGACAATTCAAGGTATTGACCTCATATAGAATCTATAATCTGGGGAAAATTCAAGAACATATATTTTTCTAAATGTATTATTCAAAAATTAATCCTAATAAAAACTGTAGTTTTAGGAAAATAGGTAAAAAGTACAAAGTAAAATCAATTTTCCAGAATATGCCATTTATAATTGACTTGATAAAGTTCTCATATGATATACTGGCAGGCCTCACTTTCTCATTCTTTCCCTCTATCTCTCTTTTCCTTCCTACCTCTTTTCTTCTTAGAATGATAAGGATTGCATTTTTTTAAAAGATTTTATTTATTTATTTGAGAGAGAAAGAGCACAAGCAGGGGTAGGGGCAAAGGGAAAGGGAGAAGGAGACTCCGTGGTGAGCAGGGAGCCGTACTCAGGGCTCTACCCCAGGACTCCGAGATCATGACCTGAGCCGAAGGCAGATGCTTAGCTGAGCCACCCAGATGCCCCAGGATTGCATTTATTTTTAAAAGCTTTAATTAAGGATGTATTATATTGAACAAATCTCTTATCCCCTCAGTGTCCTCATTACCTTGCTGAGAAAGTGGGATAATAATGACTTTATTCAACAGCAAAAGGAATTATACTGTTCAAAAGCCTTTACAATAAGCTTCATTTTGCCATAAAGCTTTACATTGCAGAAGGATAGTAAAGTGCCTATTACTGGCCTTTTATACAAATACTTAATAATATATAAATATTTAATATCCAAAGCATTATTCCAATGTTATAAATAATTTGAATAGTTACAATGGAAAGAACCTAACATTAGATGTGAACTATGTACTTGCAAGCAAATAATAATTCTTTTATTGTTACATAGGCAACCAGGGCCTATGTAATATGTCTTGTTCCAATCATTGATTGGCACACTGTATCATAAAATTATAGATCTGAAAGAAACCTTAGAGACTTCACTGGATTTTCAGTCCAGTATTTTTTTTAAGCAGTTCTTTTTTTTTTTTTTTTAATTTTTTTTTTTTTTTCCTTAGAGAGAGAGTGAGAGCACAAGCAGGGGAAGCGGCGGGCAGAGGGAGAAGCAGGCCTCCTGCTGAAGCGGGAGGCTGATGTGGGACTCATCCCAGGACCCTGGGATCATGACCTGAGCCGAAGGCAGGCGCTTAACCGACTGAGCCACCCAGGCGTCCCAGTCTAGTATTTTTTTTTAAATCATGTTTTCCTAGATGTAGTCATTTCTAGAAACTGGAAAATATTTAATTTATAAATACATTATCTCTACTCCATTTGTGGTCACATGGCTGACTTGTTCCTCATAATATTAAAATAAATTACGCTGCTTACAAATTTGGTTATCTAGAAACCATAGTATGAGCCATCCACTATCCAGCTCTCTGAATTTCCCATGTTACTTTTCTAAGAATATACATTTTTGTCCTTTGGGAATCCCCACTAAAAAGATAAATAGCTTTTCATGAAAGAAAATGAGAGGGACAGAAAAAAGAAAATCACAATAAATACCTCTCTCCACACTCCTCAAAATAAATTGGCAACTAAATGGTTTTTCTCACATTTGATATTATACCAGTGGAATTTTGCTTGGAAACTGAAATAGGAATGAATGGCTTATAAAGCAATGCTTTTATATCAAGTATCAGAGTTTTTGGTCATCTCTTAATAGGAAGTAAGTTTGAAAATTCTTTTTTTTTCTTTAAGTAAGCTCTGGACCCATCGTGGAGCTTCAACTCATGACCCCAATATCAAGAGTCACACACTCTAACAACTGAGCCAGTGAGGCAGCCAGTTTGGAAATTCTTGGACCTCATAACTAATTTCTCCTTTTTCCCAAATTTATGTTACTGAAAAAAATTCATTAAAAATGGTCCTTTTGGGGGGCGCCTGGGTGGCTCAGCCGTTAAGCATCTGCCTTCAGTTCAGGTCATGATCCCAGGGTCCTGGAATCGAGCCCCGCATCAGGCTCCCTGCTCAGCGGGAAGCCTGCTTCTCCCTCTCCCACTTCCCCTGCTTGTGTCCCCTCTCTCGCTGTGTCTGTCTCTGTCAAATAAATAAGTAAAATCTTTAAAAAATAAATAAATAAAAATGAAAATGGGCCTTTTTTGGGAACCCTCCTACATTGTTGGTGGGAATGCAAACTGGTGCAGCCACTCTGGAAAACAGTACAGATGTTCCTCAAAAAGTTGAAAATAGAGCTACCCTATGACCCAGCAATTGCACTATTGGGTATTTACCCCAAAGATGCAAATGTAGTGATCAGAAGGGGCACATGCACCCCAGTGTTTATAGCAGCAATGTCCACAAGAGCCAAACTATAGAAAAAGCCTATAGATGTGGTACACACACACACACACACACACACACACACACAATGGAATATTATGCAGCCATCAAAAAGATGAAATCTTGCCATTTGCAATGACGTGGATGGAACTAGAGGGTATTATGCTAAGCGAAATAAGTCAAACAGAGAAAGACAAGCATCATATTATCTCACTGATATGTGGAATGTGACAAATAAGGCAGAGGATCATAGGAGAAGGGACAGAAAATGAAACAAGATGAAACCAGAGAGGGAGACAAACCACAAGAGACTCTTAATCTCAGGAAACAAACTGAGGGTTGCTGGAGTGGAGCGGGGTGGGAGGGATGGGGTGGCTGGGTGATGGACATTGGGGAGGGTATGGGCTATGGTGAGCGCTGTGAATTGTGTAAGACTGATGAATCACAGACCTGTACCTCTGAAACAAATAATACATTATATGTTTATAAAAAAAATAAGCCTTTTTTCTGAGCCATAAATATTATGCCCACATATCTGTAAAATGCTATACTCAAATCTGTTAACAAAAACAAGATATAATCATTAGTACAGTAATTAAATAAATATGCTTTTAGCTAACTTACTCCAGAATGTGAACTATTTTTCTAGCTGACTCAAATAATTATTGAAATATTTTTTACATATTGTCTTTCCTTTTTTTATCTGAATAACTTGGCAAAAACAAATTATATAGAGACAACTTTAGCTTCTTTTTGGTGTCATTGACAATATAGTAAGTAAAAGAGTAGTGTTACACTTTTTAAAAATCATATTGATAATGTTGGCTTTCTTGCCACAAAAAAAATAAATAAATTTCCACCCAAGATTCACAGGATATATGATAAAACCAATGGCTTTTCTCAGGGGGATGCTGAGACACAGCCCCCAGGTATGGAACATTTTGTAAAATGTGCTAACTAAAATAGATCTACTGTTGGAAAGATATAGTTCATTTCTGACTTGTTTAAAAAATACCAAACATTTGTGTCTAAATTTTGAAAGCAAATATAAAAACCATATTGTTGACAGGATCAGTTAATCAATCACTCCATTGACCTGTCCTCAGATACCCTCAGGCTTAGCCAAAAAGTACTTTCCAATCAACTACACAAACATCCACTGAGAAAAGGTAATAGAACCAGAACCACACAAAATTTAATATATCTAAGAAGCCATCAGCATTTTATCCCATGTCATCTATGTAATCTTAATCTGTAGATGATTAATTATAATAAACTATTATACGGTTAATTTAAAATGAGAATCCCTACCCCTGGTTCCTTACTTTGCCTACATATCTGATAGATATACTCACAGTTTCTATCAACCATATGAACATAAAATTTAAAAAATTTTAATATAGTGCTTCTATAATATTTTATGTTTGCTACCACTTTGCCATTATTGTTGTTCATTTTGTCTCCTGTTAATCAAGTTTCATTTATTCATTAAACCGTTCACATAGTAGATGGTCTATAACTTTACTAAATTGTTTTATCTCTTATAGATTTCACTAAGCAGAAAATAGTAACAATAAAATGCCAAATACTGGTCACCTATACCTATCTATAGGTATAGATATATACAAATACGTAATCTAGGAAATTTGTAACGGTAGTGTAAGAGTTTATGCAACCTGTACTATAAATTTTTTTTCTGGTTTTTTGTTTTATTTTGTTTTTTTTTTAAAGATTTTATTTATTGGGTGCCTGGGTGGCTTAGTTGGTTAAGCAACTGCCTTCGGCTCAGGTCGTGATCCTGGAGTGCCAGGATCGAGTCCCGCATCCGGCTCCCTGCTCGGCGGGGAGTCTGCTTCTCCCTCTGACCCTCTCCCCCTCTCATGCTCTCTCTCTCTCAAATAAATAAATACAATCTTTAAAAAATTTATTTATTTGAGAGAGAGACAGCAAGAAAGAGAGAGCATGGGCTGGGAGGGCAGAGGCAGAGGGAGAAGCAGACACCCTGTTAAGCAGGGAACCGGACATGGGGCTCAATCCTAGGACCCTGAGATCATGACCTGAGCCAAAGACAGCCGCTTAACTGGCTGAGCCAAGCAGGCACCCCTATAAAAACATTTTAAAATTAGCCATGTTCCTGAAGGATATAGACCATACAGAATTTTAATGTAGATTTACAGAAGGTGAAACTGATGGACCCAAATCAGAACTCTACATACATTGGTAGGGGGTGGAGGACCTAATTGCTATTTTTTTCCATTCACTAATAAAGACTAATGATGCATTTTGTAACCTCCACTTAAAATCTTTTCTATCACATGGACATTTTTGTGACTCCCTAATTTCAGTCCTTTCAGGGCAACATTTAAGAATAGAAACAATGTTATGTCAGTGCTACTCCCATAACAATACTACTTTAACTCTACACTTTATGCAAAGTCAAGGAGATCTATAAGTTCCTAGCCTAATTGTCTCAATAGACTTTCTACATTTTCTAGCGGTTAGTGTTCATATTCAACACAACAAAAAAGAGCTAATCTTCCCTTCCTCGTTCGTACTTACAAATAATTCTCATGATAACCATATAAAATATGCACAGATATTTATGACAGAAATAGATTCATGCACAGTGTTCTACCTCTTTTCTTTCTTCCTTTGTCTTTGTTTTTGTTTTTCTTACCTTGGCCATCATTCCACCTCAGAAAATATAAATTTATTCATTCTGTTTAATAAGCTCTCTATCAGGGCACCTGGGTGGCTCAGGCAGTTAAGCATCTGCCTTCGGCTCAGGTCGTGATCTCCAGGTACTAGGATCAAGCCCCACATCCCCGCTCCCAGCTCAGCAGGGAGTCTGCTTGTCCCTCTCCCTTTGCATCTCTCTCTGTTTGTGCTCTGTCTCTCTCTCTCAAATGAATAAATAAAATCTTAAAAAAAAAAGCTCTCTATCTACCAGTCCACTCTTAAAAGCAAATGTTCTCTTTTAATTTGTCTATTTTAAGCCCAAATATTTTATAATACCCCAACTGTAACTGAAAAATTTACAAAATGTGAAAATCAGAGATTTACATTTTAAGTAAGTCAGTTCTCTCTACTGTTTTGTGTGATTTAATTTTTTTAATAAAATCCTTAAAATACCGATATTTGAATTTAGAACACATGGTCAAATTGCTTGTAATTACTATAATATTTTGTACTGAAAGACCATGTCATCACCCAATTCATTTACATGCATATAAAACATATACTATATATTAAATATATCCATATTTACAGTACATTTTCGTATATGCCAAGATTTGCCAGAAAATACTTTTTGGAGATAAACTCATCTATACTCTTCTGTAGCTTGTTTTTCTGTAATGTAAATAATCTGAGTCAGTAAACAGGGTTTGTCTCACATGGATACATACTCAGAAAGTTGGCTGCATTGATTCATCTCATAATGATGAAACTATAGCAATAAGTAGCAAGAAAAACAAAAGATATTCAAATAGAATTTCCTTTTTACTTAAAAGGCAAATGACAAAATAAACAAAAGTCCTCATATCATAAACCATATGGCTTGGGCTTCTGTCAATTATGATAAATTATTTTGGGAGCACAAACGGGTATTAAAAACACTTTTGAAAAAGACTAAATATAGGTTTTTCTTTCACCATTTTTTAAATGTTGCTTCTAAAATCTCTTAGCAATTGTCTTCCAAATATTACCCTCTTTCTAAGGTAAAAAAGACAAAAGATAATTAGTTCCTCTGGAAGACTCTGGAAGTCTCTATGTTTGCTTGATTGTTCTGAGTAAAAATGTGCATATTTGCAGATCTGCCAAGTTCAACCCATTTTGCTGGAGAATTCCCAGTGCACTGGATTTTTGCCAAAAAACTAAGCTTGGTTATTGAAAGTTCCTTTTTATCCATTTGCAAAATTTCACTCTGTCCCTCTGCTGGCGGCCACAGACACCCTTTACAGATACTAGGTTTAGACATGCAATGAAACACACATTTGTTCCCTTTAAGCTTCACAACAATGAATACTTCAGTACCTCCTTATTCTAAGTATTTTACTTTAGAACAGTTCCCAGTAACTGAAGTTCACCATTCCCTGTGGAGCTGAATAAAGCTTTTCTGTGATAGGCTCTTCCTATAAGATTTGCAACTCTTACCATTATTTGAAGAGTTCCGAAGCTCTTCTAAAAGCTGTAAGCATTTTACAATGTTTTCTTTGCACCACTGAACAGCCCCAGCTGATGAAAGCAAAATGAAAAGGGCCAGATGCACGCTGAGAAGGGCATGCTCTTTTCTGTGAGATCAGTTTTTTCAGCTTTAGTTCACTGATCAGGGTAAGATCCTGCTTTCCTCATATGCTCTGCCTATAAGCATGTGGCCTCAGACATTGGAAACTGATGTGATTCATAGAGTTTATGGGGGAAAAAAAAAAGTCCCTCTAACTTACCCAAGAAGAACATGCATACTCTATCGTTATTTGTTGAAAAATTTTAAACACTAAAGATATGGTTGACAACAAAAATTAACATAAATTTTACTGCTGTGCCTCTGGTTAATTATGTGACCAATATAGTAACTGTAAGAAAGAGTTACTAGCATTGCTAGGATTACAATTAATTTATACAAATTAAATGAAGGAATTATGGGAGCAGGAGGCAAATTTTGCTTTGAAAGAAGTAAGTAATCAATTAGTTCATTAGAGCGTTGTTCACTTGATCAGATACCAATCCTTTCTGTATGGTCTCTGTTGTACATCCACTGACCACAGAGTGAAGGAGTGGTTGCGGGAGTGGTACAGAAAATTCGTCATAGAGTGAAACCCCCCCCCACAAATTATGTTCTTTTCTTAGTACATTAGGAGTACATAGAAATATTAGAAGTACTTTGGTTTTCTAGTCTTCATTTTCTCCTTTTTTCACAATGAGCATAGAAAAAGGGATTGTATGCCAGCTATTAACAGCTTTAACCAAAACCAAACATGACAAAAGAGGAAACGGGATGAAACAAAGAAAGATTCTTCTCTCCAGTCACAAGAACTGTAAGTCAAATACAATTAGGTAATGTAATGATATTATGAGCTGAGACGGAGAGACTAGAAAGCTCCCATTTTGATTTAATGGTTGGTAACACTGAAATCGATTAAGATGAGCAAATGTAATTCTATCATTCTCTCAATTATATTTGTTCTTCAGGAAAAAATACCCCAGAAAATACAGAGCTTGAGAGTTTGGAGTTATCTAAATTTAAGCAAATCTTGTTATAATTATTGGTCAGAACAAATGACCAGTATTCTGTCACCATAGGAAATGTCTCAAATATTACATATGATTTACATGAAAAGATAAATTGGCACCACTTGAAGTATAAAAACATTGACATCACAGGCAAACAAAAATACACATATCATCAATAATCAATACACATGATTATCAATAATCATGTCAATGATTATTCCCTAATACCTGAAAAAATTAGTCTCTGCTATTTTCTCCCAGTAGCCCCTCATATTTAAGTTTGATTTTGTTTTTTGTTGGTGGTGGTTTTTTTATTTAATTTAAGTAATCTCTACACCCAGCTTGGGGTTCGCCCTCATGACCCAGAGATCCAGAGTTGCATGCTCTTCCAACTGAGCCAACCAGGTGCCCCCTTTTTAAGTTTTTTTTTTATTTTTTATTTAAGCCCAACATATTTAAACAAGCCTTAAAAAAATGTAAAAATTCAAGACTGTAAGTTTTGTATTTGGCTCATATGATGTCATATTTAACCGTTTTAATCATTCTCATTTCCTTTTGTTCCTTGCTTCTCTATAACTAGAACAAGATTTCATATACCAGTAGATACAGATTCTAATTTATGACTCAGGGATATACACCTGAATAGAAGATGTCAGGGACACAATCCAGAACTGAGCTCCTTCTCCTTCCCCAGGAAATGAATCTTTCAATGAAAGGATAATGGGCCACACTTCCAAAGTCAGGGACACCAGAGGGAGTCCTCAGCCAGCCAGAGCTCATCCCATTGATCTCTATATTGAAAGCTCTTGTTGGCATAAGCCCCAAGTGGCCTGAGCTCTGCAGAGATAGTCCTCTAATCACTAGTTATTTAGAGGGAGGACTGTGTGGAGGCAATTAAAAAGGCAGTAGGTTTTAAGGATACAAATCCTCACTGGACTCTCAAGCCACTTCTTTCTCAGTGAACCATTAGAAGTATTTAACTTCTTGGGTAGCACTCTCTGGCATGGAGGACCAGCCCTTTTCTTGCTGTCTCTAACAGTTTTTTTTTTTTTTAAGATTTTATTTATTTATTTGACAGAAAGAGAGACAGCGAGAGCAGGAACACAAGCAGGGGGAGTGGGAGAGGGAGAAGCAGGCTTCCCGCCGAGCAGGGAGCCCGATGCAGGGCTCGATCCCAGGACCCTGGGACCATGACCTGAGCCAAAGGCAGACATCTCTAACAGTTTTGAACTTTCCCTTCAAAGCTTCAGCTAGTTCTAATCCCAGCTGGCTGTTGGGTCTGACTTCACTAGGCCACTTTGGCCTTGATATAAAATGATCCAGCTAAATTTTGGCTCCACCACATTTGCTCGTAATTTACTGTGCAATTTGGACAAGCTACTCAACTTCCATGAGCCTCTGTTTCATCAAATGGAAAAACAAGTCCTAATACCAACTTTACTGGGTTGCTACAACTATTAAAAATAACACAAACTATTTGGTATTGTATGTGTCACATATCATATGTTTCGTACTATCCCCTATTAGTTTTATTAGTCTGTCTTTATAACTGTTAGCAAGTTCTACATACTTCAATTTAGTCTTCATTTGACCATTCCCTGTCTCTATCTTATCCACGCTCTAGTTTCCAACTAGACAGGGTACTGTTATTTTCTTGAAAACATTCAATTCCATGTCTGTAAATACCATCAGCCCCAGGCAAAGTCATACCTTAAAAGAAGAGTATCATCTTGGTAACTTATACACTTTCATGGTGGCTCAAGATCAAGGAAGTTAAATCCTCTCTACCATAGTCAGATGTACACCATTTGAGGACAATAAAGAACAGCTCTATTCATGAGCTTAGTAAAGGGCTTCCCATTTACAAATTTTGGTCATCCTAACCAGCAGATTTAATTAAATGGAGTGCTTGGCTTTTTCAACCCCAGATTTGCAACATACTTAGAAATGGTTTTTATGCAGCTTCTTTGGCCAAAATTAGTATCTGTTATCACTAAAATAAGCAATTTGGGTCAAAGTTGACAGTAACCTGCTTATTTTATTACAGAGACAAAAACTGTCCTCAAACCACAATTTATCTTAAGAACCTTATATTTTGATGTAATTCACTACAGTTGGGATCATCTAGAATTTTAATTTTCAATGTTCCATGGAGGTTCATTGGTGATGTCTCAGAAGACCTACCTAAAAGTGAGATAAGGAGAGGGGGAAGGAGGTGGCAAGTGTAGGGGGGTCCCAGGTCCCCCATGCCTACTGGAACTAGAACAGTTCTCTTTTTATCTTTGTTTACACCAAATTTTAATTTTCAAAGTGGTTTTGCAGCTAAAAAAAATTTGAAAGTTCCTGAACTAGAAGATCTCTTCAGTCTAATGAAGAGTTCTATGCCTTCAAGTAAACACTCTTAAAAATCAAAATGGGAATTTAGAATTTCTAGTTAAATGTGCAAATTAACATTCTTATAATTCAAAGTCAACAGACTGAAGCTTTTCATCTTCTGGGTCTGTTTAATACTTCCACAGCCTAACTTGACTGTCCAAAGGATACTTGCCAGAAGAGGAAGAATGTGCCAAGCTAATGACACCTGAGTAGGGACAGTAGGCTCTCTTCTGTCATGGCAAACAAGACACAAGCTTTGGATTAAAAAAAAAAAAAAAGTAACCTTTTCTTCAAAGTCAAATAGTGTTCCTAAATTTTGCCATGAAAATACTATCATTAGGAGACACACACCAAAATTGAGGACCTAAAAAAAGAATAGTCACTATCTTTCTTATTCTTTTCCTTGAAGCAGAATATTTCTGATTTCTGATTTTTTGAAAGTAATATCCATACATATAGTACATTTATAAATATACATAATATACATCCATGAAAATTAAGGGAAAAGACCACACTTAGATGAATGTCCTTAAATATGGCTCCACCTTAATTCTATGGAAGAAGGTAATCATTTACTAGGTTTAAATAAGTCCTTCTACCACCTAACGCTTTTCACAGTCTACAATGATTGACCGAAGGTTGAAAAGTTTACAAACTGGAAGCTTAAGACCACTGGCAAAACTCAGAGAATCTGCTAACACTACAAATTCCAAGTCATTGATACCAGCCTAGTCTAATAACACACTCCCCAACGCAACTCTCCCTCTGCCTTTCTACTCTCTACAAACACTATCTCAAACTTTCCTCCTTTCCTCAAATCCTTACTAACTACTCTAGCCATACCTTCTTCATGGAGAAAATAGAGACCATTGTTGATACCCCCTAACCTTCCCCAACGAGTCAATAAGCCTATCGGTACCTATACACATCCTACTGTCATCGCCTTAGTTATGTTGAGGTAGGTATCCTGCCACCAGTTCTGTGTAATCCCTTTTCCTGTGCTGCCTACTTCATCCCTTCCTTCATTCTCAAGAAACACATACCTTCAGTCTCTCCCCTTCTTCTACACCATCCCCATTAACATTTAAACATGTTCAAGACTCTCTCATCCCAACATCCCTGTCTAGCTACTGGATTCTCTCCCCTTTTATTCACAGACAAAATTTTCAAAGAGCTATTATTTTTGCTAACTCCATCTCCTCACCTCCTATTTATTCCTCAACCCACCTCCAATCTGGCTTCTGTCCCTACCATTCCACCACAGCTTCCCTTGCCAAAGTCACTAAGGACATTTATGTGGAAAAATCTAATGGGTTTATTGAAGTCTTCATCTTTCTTGACCTGTCAGCAACATTTGACACTCCTGTCAACTGATTAGTCTCACCTTTCTTTCAAGTACTGGAATTAGTCCTGGGGTCTTTATCCCACTATAATCTCTACAAAAGTGGCCACATTTGTTCCCACAGTCTTAGTCACCAGCTGTGAGACAGTGATTCCCAAAATCTACCACAGATCTCTCCTCTGAGTTTCTAAGACTCATCTATCCAACTGCTGACTTAGCATTTATACATGGAAGTCTCACTGGTATCTCAAGTGAAGCAAATTGTATCATAACATATTAATATAATAAGACAAGGTAATATCTGCCCTTCCTAAAACTAGCCCAGGCTGATTGGTGCTCTCCCATTATCAAAATTAATAAAGTCCCTAATTCTCATTTGACACTCAAAAATATAGCCACAAAGTAGAGAAAATTTATGCTAATTTAATGATCACCTTTAAAAAGTATAAACTTTTTGGTATAAAATTATTTCCCCAACTTTTTTCTAAACTCCTCTTGAAATTAAGCCTTTTCAGTGGCACCTGTCCTGAGATTAGTAGGACCCTTCAGAAAATTTCAAAGCAAAATTAGAAATGTTTTTTAAACTGTGATTTTATAATAAGTTGAGTTGATTTCTCCTCTCTTGATATTCTCATGTATCTTCTGTTCATTGAAATGAGCTGTTAATTTAGTATAAAGGGACAATACATGCTTCACTGCATCTCAAATATTATGGGTCTTTTGCATGATTGCCAATGTTAATGTCATCACACAGCTCATCTAACAGTTCATAATGCAACTGTTTCCCCTGTAACTAGACATGATGGTTTCTACAGTATTTTAAAGATTTCTTCTAGAGAAGAAAGAGATTCTCCTAGATGAGATTTATGACTTAAAAAAAATCAGATTTCCAAACTATGCATGTGACAGATAACCAAGACTAAGAATTTTTATGTTCTATTATTTCTCTGAGTGTAATATTTCCTTATTTTCTTCTTCCCTCTTTCCCTCCCTTTTACTTAAATTTTTTTACATAAATAGATCTGGAGAATTCTCCACCATGATTTAATCTATTTAAATTATCCAGAATCAAACTGCTTTATTGACAAGCTTAGAGCAATCAATTTTATGAGCACTTCTGGAGGTAATGTTTTGATCACAGAGAAGAAAACACAAGCCCTTAGAAAAAATAGATTACTATAATGCCCAAATCCCAATGTGTTTATTTCCTCTATTGCATCAAACTTTGCCCCCCACCTCCCTCCTTCCACCAGTGAATATGTGGACACAATGATCAATTTCTTTATCTTTCCACTCCCAAATAATACTGACAATAATTTCCTACACTACAGAAAAAAGTCATATCATATATTACATTTCTCATAATTAAAATATTGTTAAAGCTATAACATCTTTAAACATGTGTTTATTTAAAAAATTATTTTTGCCAAGATTGTATTATTGTATTTAGTTACATTCCAACCTCTATGTCTTTTCATAGAATTCCTTTTATAGTAATATTAAAATACCAAAAGTACCTTTTGCAACATGGCTGTCATTTGAAATATCAGTTCTTCATGTCCCTGTTCAGTTACTTACCTAAAAGAACAAAAAAGGAAATATAAGTTTGAAATCATTTTAATTTGTCATAAAGATGAGTTTTTCCATTTCTAACAAAAATAGGTTTGTAGTAGGCACTAATAATTTATGTTATAGGAAAACTCACTCTATTATAAATGCAAAAGAGCAAAACAAAAAATATGTAAATATTTCAAGAGCTCAGAAAAGTAGGCAAAACAAGTAGATGAAAAGATGTAAAAATAGCAAATACAAGAGGAACAGATTTAAGAAATTCTGAAAATGTACATCTAATCATAAGGAACTTTAAGCAACATAAGTAGATTTAACATGGTCAAGATAATTGTGAACAAGATAAAACTCTTGTGGGGCACCTGGGTGGCTCAGTCGGTTAAGCATCTGCCTTTGGCTCAGGTCATATCCCAGGGTCCTGGGATCCAGCCCTGCGTCCAGCCCCACATCCAGCCCCGCATGGAGGTCCCCGTTTGGTGGGGAGCCTGCTTCTCCCTCTCCCTCTGCCACTGCTTGTGCTCACACACACACACTCTCTCTCTGTCAAATAAATAAAGAAACAATCTTAAAAAAAAAGATAAAGCTCTTGCATTCATAACTGAGATCTGTCTTTATTGGTTCAAGTTTTAGAATGCCAAACAACACTTTGTTTGATGCTTTGGTCATATGCTATTTCATTTTTTTAAATTTTTTTTATTTATTTGAAGGAGAGACAGAGAGCACAAGCTGAGGGAGGGGCAGAGGGAAAGGGACAAGCAGACCCCCACTGAGCGTGGGGCTGGATTCAGGGCAGGGATCCAAGGACCCTGAGATCGTGACCTTAGCCTAAGTCAGTCACTTGACCGACTGAGCCACCAAGGCACCCCACTGGTCATATTCTATATGCAAGTTTACATAACCTATATTAAAACTTTTATTGTTAAAACATTACAAAAACATTACACTGTAAATTGTAAAAACATTACAAAAAGTAAAAGCATTTTAGGAACAACAAAAATCATTCTTATTCCATTATCTGAACACATTTTCTTATTTATTCATGTTCTTTTTCCTTTAAATCTGTGAATATGAATAGGTACTCAGTAAACAAATGAATATAATCCTAGAATGAATATAAGTATATATCCTTCAAACCTAGCATATCTAACACACAATAAATACGAAATATTATATTCTTCTTTTTACTTATTATTTATAATTTTTCCACGTCACTGCCTAGTGTTCATACATGTCATTTTAATGTCTGCAAATTTACCTACCCATTATCTCTTTAATGACATTTAAGTTATTGCCAAATTTCTATAAAAAATAATTTAAATATGGGTGTGTATTGTGTGTGCTTGTGTGTGTGTGTGTATCCCTCTTTTACCTCTTTTCGGCTCCATTCATCTTTAGTCCTAATTTTTTTTTACTTTTAAAGATTTTATTTATTTATTTGACAGAGAGAGAGAGAGCCAGAGAGCACAAGTCGGGGAATGGCAGAGGGAGAGGAAGAAGCAGGCTCCCCACTGAGCAGGGAGACCGATGCGGGACTCAATCCCCAGGCCCCTGGGATCATGACCTGAGCCAAAGGCGGCCGGCTTAACCAACTGAGCCACCCAGCCTCCCCTTTAGTCCTAATTTCTGCTGATTTATGTGTGTCCCTATGTCTGGTAAGATATATCCTTCTTTGTTGCTCTTTTTTCCTTTTTTTCCAGAGCAAACTTTTAGGTTGATGCCTGTGTGTTTTCCAATTAAAGCTTGGTAACAATTTGTTGAGTTTAATTAACCTTTAAGTCCAATCAGACTTACTAGGAGTGCATTCAGCCTATAAATAGATGACATGAATTGACAACCAGAACAATTGTTTGTCATCTCATCCAACCCTTCTTCAAATCTTTCTTTTCATCTCCCAAAAAAGCATTCCAGTTTTCTTTGTACAGTCAATTCACACCCTTTTCTAAGCTTGTTTTAAAGTATTTAATACTTTTTCTTGCAATTGTCAACAGGATCTTTTTTCTTGTTGTATTTTCTCTCTGATACACATAAATCTTAATAATCCCTACTCTTTTATTTTGTGTTTATTCTCTTTAGAGTTTATAAGCTCTTTAAAGTTTTTGACATTTCTCTGATTACATAACAATTTTTTAAAACTATTAGGAAAATGCACCAATTTTTCCTGAGTATCCCCATTATACAAGTTAATATAATTAGGCAGACAGACTATGATATGCAGAACAATCTGGAGTTGATGACAGTGAGGATGATTAAGATGACTTCCTGAGCCACATTTCAAAAGCAGGCTTTGATCACACATTATATTCATGTATTTTATAACTTAGCTTATATGAATCAACCTAAATAGCTTTCTTGAACAGATTTTCAGAGAGAACTTACTACACAATTATATCCTTCAGCTTTTCTCAGAAAGCTATTTTAAGTGTGTTTGTGCCTTATGGGAGAAAAGGTCAAAGGATGTGAACTGCAGCTTAACAGTAAGAGCCTGCCTTTGGAATCTTATTGGCCCAGCTTCAAGGCCCAACTCTGCCACCTGCTAACTATGGGCCCTGCGAAAATTGCTTAAACTCTGAGCCTCAGTTCTTCTCATGAAATGAGGTTACTTGGAGGATTGGAGATGCTCCTGGCATAAATTTGGCACTCCAAAGGTGGTATTATAATTTTTTGAAAGAAGGCTATGTCTTGACATCATTCTAAGCATTTTACATACATCTATTCATTTAGTCTCACAATAACCATGTGAAATATTATGCACATTGAGTCCATGAGGAATGGGTTCAGAGTGTATAGTGAACAAGTTCACAAATGATCAATGCTGACCCAGGATTCTAGCCATTGTCTTCCTGATGCTAAATCAAGGTTCTCTCCATTGTAACATCCTGTCTTCTATTTTCATTCTTTTTCCCTGCTAAGATCCAGCTTTTCATAATATTCTAAAGATTTCCTTTTAAGTTGTAGTAATTGGGAAAGAGTCTTTTCAGATGTACTTTAAAATCCAGTGAATAATGTCTATAATCTTGAAACTGTCATTAAAAATCATCTAATCAATCTGATTCAAAATACCTTTCCCAACATCATCACTACTTCCTTTGACTCACCCTACAACCAGACCAAATTTCTTGATATTCCTCTTTACATACAAGCAAAATTTGATCTCATTTCCCCTGTCTCGATGCTTTATCTCAACATACTTCATTTAAAAATTTCATTACAAAAAACAACTGCTTGTGCTGGCTATTTTCTAGGCACCCCTGAGCTCCCATCTGTTCACGTCTTTTCTCTGCCTTGCTCCTGTCCTGTGAGGATGACCTCTACAGACTGAGTCACACAACCTTTATTGACCACTGGCTCCTATTTGGGTTTGGCCAGTGGGATGCACCAGCAAGAAATCCCAAAGTGGCATTGGAGAGACCCTGATCCACATTTTCTTCATATTCCCTCCCTGCTTTCACATTCTGGCAGCAGCTGCATCCTGCTGGCACTATGGCTTCCATCAGATGGCCCCTCTTCTCTAGGCTAGGAACACAGTTTCCCCAACCTTGGTCTTTCAGGTCTAGCCTAAGGGTGAGGATGGTTGCCCCCTGGCCCCTCACCACCCTTTTTGGTTCCCTAACCTGACTCACTTCTCTTTAAATTGTCTCTCCATTAAAGTCTCTTCAAGAATCCTGGCTGAGTGCCCCATCTACTCCTTCTCATAAAAAAGGGTGGAGGGAAGAAAAATACTCCACATATAGGCATA
Organism: Callorhinus ursinus; assembly: GCF_003265705.2. NCBI lineage: Eukaryota > Metazoa > Chordata > Mammalia > Carnivora > Otariidae > Callorhinus > Callorhinus ursinus. The sequence goes on along the minus strand of NW_027397066.1, from coordinate 92,918,946 downwards.
TAAAGAGCAAGATACTCTTGGAATAATCAGGCTTAAGAAGAAACACATTACTTCCTGAATTGCTTTATATACATACATGTTGTTACTATCTGAAAAATTATATAATACTGTTTTGGAACTTGCTTTTTTGGTCTTCATGGACCTTGGTCATGCCAGTGTATACAAACTCACCTCATCTTTTTAAAAATATTTTCTTAGCCTTACAGCCAAGAAGCATGCACCATATTATCTACTTAATTAAAGAAAGGGCATTTTTTTCATCATGTAATATCCAAAATCCATTTTTAAATTTCTTAGTTTTAATTTATATCTCCAAAGGTTACATTCATAATTATATGAAAGAAACTTCAGGGATGATATTTACTTTCAGAGTCAGTCTAAAATCCATACAAAAGCATTGGCTAAAACTGCTGACCAAGGAATGTTAAGATGGATAAGCATCTCCCATATCACAGTTAAACTGCATTAAAAAAAAAAACTATGAGATGAGAGATGACTGTGTCCTATCATTTCTTCTTTAACTACCATTTATTAAACATCTGCAATATGTCAGAAGCTGCATTAGCCCTCTCTCTATATATATTTCTATTTATTCTTCATGACATGTAAGACAGAAATCACTATGTCCCTTTTACAGATGAGAAAACTAATCATCATATATGTTAAGTGACTTGCCCAGGCTTTCTAAGCATTACAGCCAGGATCTACCCCTCTCCAAAGTCTTCTTTTTCATTATATCCTGTGGTCTCCTTTAAGAGATTTGGTTTACTTACATTTTACTTAATATCAGGAGATTAGACAACTTTTTCATGCCAAAGTCATGTTGTATTCAGTTTTGCTAAATGCGTATCATATTATATCACAATATCCCATTTTCATGAAATGTGATTCAGCCGATGATATCATTAAGCCATTAAAATACGGTAATGTTTCCATTTTACTTTCTCTTGCTTTTCAAGGAGATTAGAACTTCAACAGTCATTAACTGACATTCAAGCCATGAATGGTTATGACAATATGAAGAACTCGAGGGTTAGAGATTTTCCGATGGCTTAGAGTCCTTAGACCAGTGCCCCTGGATCAATTACTGCAGAATCACTAAGGGTGGTTTTTTTTAAAATTCAGAATCTTGAGCCTCACCAGTGTAATTTCTCTCTCTCTTTTTTTAAAGATTTTAAGTAATCTCTACACCCAACTTAGAACCCCAGAGACACATGCTCTACCAACTGAGCCCGCCAGGTGCCCCTCACCAGTATAATTTTTAAAGACTTTACAGATTTTATGACTTCTCCAAGGTGATCCTGCTGTATATTAAAGTTTGAAAAATATGACAAGAATCACTGCCTTGTTTCAGGCGGCCTCAGACCAGCAGTATATCACCATCACTTAGGAACTTGTTAGAGATGCAAATTCTTGAACCCCACCTCAGACCTTCTGATTTAGAAATTCTGAGAATGGGGACCAATAATTTGTGTTTTAGCAAGCCTTCCAGGTGATTCTGATGTAAGCGAAAGTTTGAGGAACACTGCCCTATGTGAAGCAATTTCCTGGATCCTTTGTACTATCTGCATTCTCTCACTTATGGACTATTCTAGGGCCATTACAGAGCCAGGCATCTTGTTCTTCAGCTTCCCAGGAGGCTCCCTGAACTCTCAATAACAGGCCCCTGGCACACAGAGTACTCAAAGCCTGCCCTTTCTTTTTCCCTGCCCTATCTTATTTGACCTACCCTATGTCTAGATTAAAAGGTCAGAGTTTGGGGGCGCCCGGGTGGCTCAGTGGGTTAAGTGTCTGACTCTTGGTTTCAGCTCAGGTCATGATCTCAGGGTTGTGATCCAGCCCCCTTTTGGGCTCTGCACTCAGCGTGGAGTCTGTTGAGATTCTCTCCTTCTCCCTCCGTCCCTCCCCCTGCTTGCTTACTCTCTCTCTCAAATAAATAAATAAATAAAATCTTTTTTTTAAAAGATTTTATTCATTTTTTTACAGAGAGAGAGACAGGGAGAGGGAACACAAGCAGGGGGAGTGGGAGAGGGAGAAGCAGGCCTCCCGCGGAGCAGGGAGCCCAATGAGGTGCTCGATCCCAGGACCTTGCCGAAGGCAGACGCCCAACAACTGAGCCACCCAGGTGCCCCAAATAAATAAATAAAATCTTAAAAAAAAAAAAAAAAGGCTAGCGTTTCAACAGATGCAGTGTCCATATTCACATAACCTTACTAGGAGCTATCAAAATTATAAACAAGTATTCAGAAACTTAAATCAGAACCATCATTTAAAATTCCCTTCAAGGGATGCCTGGGTGGCTCAGTTGGTTAAGCATCTGCCTTTGGTTCAGGTCATGATCCCAGGGTCCTGGGTTGGAGCCCAGCATTGGGGGCTCAGCGGGGAGCCTGCTTCTCCCTCTCCCTCTGCCTGCAGCTCCCCCTGCTTATGCGCTCTGTCTCTGACAAATAAATAAAATTTCTTTTTAAAAAAATCCCTTAGAATTGTATATGTAACCATAGAGATCAGATAGTTGGCACAATACTCTTTTGAAAAAGTCTTCCCATATTTCTCTTTGTGTGTATGAACAACCATCTCTGTGCCTTAATACCAATTTAGAAAGTACAACTTTTAAGCATTCATAAGAAGTGTCCATAGAAAAGACCAATCAAATTGAAAGAAGAAGGGGCGCCTGGGTGGCTCAGTCATTAAGGCGTCTGCCTTCGGCTCAGGTCATGATCCCAGGGTCCTAGGATCGAGTCCCGCATCAGGCTCCCTGCTCAGCGAGAAGCCTGCTTCTTCCTCTCCCACTCCCCCTTCTTGTGTTCCCTCTCTTGCTGTGTCTCTGTCAAATAAATAAATAAAATCTTTAAAATTTTTTTTGAAAGATGAACATTGCCTCCAGGTGTCAAAAGAAAAAAAAAAAACAAGTTCACAAAAACCTCATCCAATTAAAGTCCAAGACAAATAGGCAATAACATCACAGAATATTAACTGTGGACCAAGTTGCTTTCCAGCTCTTTTATTAGTGAATGAACTAACAAGGACCTGATTCAACATCTCACGCAACAATGCAGAACACAACAGGAAAACCAGCATTGGGCACTGCCTGCTGAGCAAAGTGTTCCATCTGACATTTAGAACTGGTTGCACTCCACTACTTTTAATTTTAGTCCCAATTGCAAGAGACTGCCAAAGACACAGAGCTGGGGCATGAAGTCCTTGTTTCCAGCCCCTGTCGGGCCGTCCGGTTGAGCCTTTGAATAGTTTGAGCTCCACTGACAGAACATGCATTATTTCCTTTTGAAACTGAGAACCAGTTCTTGGGCCTTTGCATACATGTTTATTCTTCTCTAAGAGACTTGAGAGCAATTTAAGTGCTCTCCTCTTCACTGTGAGCCTGTAATTCTCCCCCTTTAATGATGCAATGTCTTGTGTTTAGCTAGGTTTAAAAATGCTCTTTCTTGGCCTCCCTTCGATCCACAATTCAATTTGATTCTCCGGGCCTCTGACTATGCATAGCTTTCCTTAGTGAAATATATCATGCCTCTTAATTTTCTTCTTTCAAGGCAGAGTATTTTGCTCTGAGGTTGGCAAAGAAAAACACTGAAAACCATTTGCAACAAATAAAATATTAACTAGACAAATACTCTCAACATCAGATTCACAACATCTCTTTTTTCCCTAAACCTAATAAAACACCCATATGAAAATAAAGACTCCCTAATTTCAATCACATTTTTTCTCTAATTTTAGCAACTACTAAAATAGAATAATAGGTACAGTTGCTTTCCCACATGTTCTAGCCATTTTCCGGAATGTATGTTTCCATTCCTACCTTATAGTTGTCCCAGACCCAAATGACTATTAAAAACCATAGCTGAACAACTGGATGACTGTGCAGGAACCCCAGGAACTAAAAGGGATAGATCTGAAGCCTGAAAAATGACTCCCCACCAAACAACGTGCAGTATCAACGGTGTACAAGGCATTATTTACGGGCCTTCTCATCTAGTTGGAGATGGCATAATTAAAACAGAATTAATGTTAATAATACCTTAACACTTATAGAGTGTTTCCAAAGTATCAAAAATTGTATTCACTAATTTACATACATTATCTCAAGTATTATTTAAAACAAGCCCATGAAAATCATCCTCTATCTACATTCTATAAACAAGGACACTCTCTGAAGTGAAGGGACTTGCCCAAGACTATATTGCTTATAATAAGCGGTTGGACTGAAAATCAAATCAAATCCGGGGCTTCCTGATTTATAAAGCCAAGGTCTTACCACATGTGGTTTTATAAATCAAGGCAATGCAAACTAAGTGTCATATTGGGGTGGCATTAAATGGCTTGGTGGTGTGTAATCTTTACAGAGGTGATGAAAATTAAGCTGAGTTTCGAGGAAGTTAAAAGGAGAGAATAGAAAAGAAAATTGGAGGAAAGGAGAAGAAAGGGAAGAGAAAGACCCAAAGGAGAATGTAGTAAGTTAATAGTGGCCTAAGTAAAGATACAGAGCAAGAGCACTCAAGGCAAGTTCAAGAGATCAGTCTGGTTATAGTAGACTTAACATAAGAAAAAGATAAAACTGAAAGTGTAAGTTAGGCTTCGATTTTGTAGGTATTAAATATCAAACCATGCAGTTTGACCTTTATTGTTGGAATATGACAAGTTCTGCTTTAGGTTTTAGTAAGGGAATGACAAGATCAAAATGCAAGTTTACGGAGAATCATCTAGTGCGTGGGCAGGCTGACTTGTCTAGGGGTTAGAAAGAGAGAACTACGATGGAAATAATGTTCTAATAAGGGCCTGATAATTGCAAAACACCTCAAGCCTTAAGAATGAGATCCGGGCACCTGGGTGGCTCAGTCGTTAAGCGTCTGCCTTCGGCTCAGGTCATGATCCCAGGGTCCTGGGATCGAGCCCGGCATCGGGCTCCCTGCTCCGTGGGGAGCCTGCTTCTCCCTCTCCCACTCCCCCTGCTTGTGTTCCCTCTCTCGCTGTGTCTCTCTCTGTCAGATAAATAAAATCTTAAAAAAAAAAAAAAGAATGAGATCCTAGTTCCTACATGTTAAATTTACATCAATTAAACCTTCTGGATTTATTGGTGAACTTCCCGCGCCCCCGACCCAGGTCGAAACTAAAGCTAACACCTGCAGAGGCTCTAGCTGAGGGAACATAAGCTCCATGTTGTCTTTTTAACTGTTGACTCTCCGTGCCTAGAACAGTGCCTGACATTGAGTAGACACTCAATAAATACTTACTGAATGAATGAATCAATCAATGAGCCAAGAGGCTCAATCATGCAAATATCTAATTCTAGACCTAATGCTATTAAATGTTTATATAGAACAGGGAGAAAAACATAGCGGAAATACATTTCTTTTTTTTTTTAAATATTTTATTTATTTATTTGAGAGAGAATGAGAGATAGAGAGCACGAGAGGGAAGAGGGTCAGAGGAAGAAGCAGACTCCCTGCTGAGCAGGGAGCCTGATGTGGGACTCGATCCCGGGACTCCAGGATCATGACCTGAGCTGAAGGCAGTCGCTTAACCAACTGAGCCACCCAGGCGCCCGCGGAAATACATTTCTTATGCAGACCATCACTTACCCATCTTTGCCATAAATCACACTCCCCTATATGGGAATATTAAACAATGCCTCATCATAATCAAATGCAAGGCCTAGTTTAGGTCCTGATTCAAACAAATCGACTGTAAAAAAGGCAGGTTTGAGGAATTATGGACATTAGATATTTGGTATTAAATTATATTAAAGAGGTGTGATAATGGCATAAGAGAAAAAAGCTTTACTAGTTAAAGACATAACGAAATATTTACAAGTAAATGACATGATGTCTGCTGTTTGCTTTCAAATCTTCCAGCAAAATCAAACAAACAAACAAAACAATGTGAGGTGGGGGGCAGATGAAACAAAATCAGCATGATGATGAAGACTTTTGAAGCTGATTGGATACATGGGAATTCATTACCCTATTCTCCTTACTTTGTTCTATGTTCGAAAACTTCCATAAAAGATTTTTTTATTAGAGTCTTTTTTTAAAAAGATTTTATTTATTTATTCGTGAGAGACAGAAGGAGAGAGAGAGGGAGGGGGAGAGAGAGAGAGAGAGAAGCAGAGGGAGAAGCAGGCCCCCAAGGAGCAGTGGGCCCAATGCAGGATTCAATTCCAGGACCCTGGGATCATAACCTGAGCCGAAGGCAGACGCTTAACCATCTGAGACACCCAGGCACCTGATTTTTTTAGAGTCTTATGGAATGTGGGCTGTAAAACAGAAACAAACACCAAAATTTTAGTCTAAGCATGGAGATGTCCACCAGATAACCTCCAAATATGGTTATGCTCTTTCATTTATTCAGCTCATGGTTACTGAGCCACAGTGGGCTGACGGTTATTCAAAGGGGAATGGGACACTGTCCCTGCCCTCGGAGATCTCATAATCATGTAGGGGAGGCAGAGCAGAAAACTAGTGAGAGTAATCCAGTGTTTGTGCATGATGTGCAGATATGGACAAGTTACAGTGGGGACACAAGAGACAATTAAACTTGATATTTAGAAAACTCAGTCTGGCTGTAGCGTGGTTAATGGATTAAGAAAAAGCAGAGAAACTGGGGATGAGAACTGAACTAGCAGCAATGAGACTAAAGAAAAAGGGATGAATATAAGAAAGTTTAAAGAAACAATAGCATTCTCATGCCACTTACAATTTACTTTTAATAATAAAATAACTGCCTTTAGTAAGTGCCTACTTTGCACCCAATTCTGCAAAGAAAACCATGTTTTTGATCCAGTCATCTACACTATTAGCCCTATATGTGGGCCAAAGAAGGAAATAGAGGAAATTGTATATGCACACACACTACAGTAGTAATTAATAAATGAGAAAAAATATGGAGAAATATATAAAGAAATAGTGTAAAAATCATTTTTAGACACCACTAAGAAAATATGTGAATACACATTATTCTATGCAATGGTTTTATTTAAACGGGACTCCTTTTGCTGAATTCAAATATGTGGAATTTAGGGGCGCCTGGGTGGCTCAGTTGTTAAGCGTCTGCCTTTGGCTCAGGTCATGATCCCAGAGTCCTGGGATCGAGCCCTACATCGGGCTCCCTGCTCAGCAGGACGCCTGCTTCTCCCTCTCCCGCTCTCCCTGCTTGTGTTCCCTCTCTTGCTGTGTCTCTCTCTCTGTCAAATAAATAAATAAAATCTTTTAAAAAAAAATGTGGTATTTAGAATCTAAACTCTAGAGGAATCCAAATTAGAGTATATCTAACTACTAAGGTCACATCTGCATTTTGTTAAGGAAACTGCTTTCCTTTCACTGATATTAAAAGAGGTGAGAGTATATTCAAGTAACTACATACCTGAGTTATTCTTTGTAATATTTCTTTCCATTTTAAATAAGAATAATGAGCCTGAGCCCATCAGGAAAGGCTTCACAATCCCATCAACTAGATTTCTAGACTAAGGCTAGAAAGATTCAGACAAGGGTAGAGAAATGCCTTTTCCTTCCCTGAGCAAGGTGTTCCAAAATGTTGAAAGTACCCCTGGATGGTCACTTCTTTCAATGTCTCTCAAATGAGAAATATATGAGCCAACAGTCATGATCAACAGGGCAGCAATTCTTTCAAGGAGCTGACACTTCCTGGAGAAAAATCACCTTCTGTTTCCTCCCTTTTTATCTCCTGATGTGTCAACTACACACAAAAAATTTATCACCCTTGGAGAATAGTCTGAGTAAGTCATGAGCTTAGATATCTAGCCCTGTGTTCTTTAGAAAGGAGAAGGAAAACAAGTGTATTATTTCATTTGTTTTCATGATAATAAAGGCCATTTCCTCATGATAATTTCCAAATTAATTTCCAAATCTAGAAGCTAGAACTTTGATTTCAAAAATAGTCAACACAAGTTTAAAAATAGTTGGTCTCAGTGAACAAACCTGACAAACAGTATTTCAGCCAGATGACTAAGGTTCATGTCAACAGTGGTAAGTTATGTTGATAGCATTACACTTGACATGCTGTGATGAGAATGGCACTTTATTCTCTAATCTTTCTCTCCAAAACATCCAATCCAATCAAATCATGAGAAAAACATCAGACAAATCCCAATGGAGGTATATCCTACAATATACCTAATCAGTACTTCTAAAATTCTCAAAGTCATCAAAACAAGAGAAGACTAAAGAAGTTGCCACAGCCAAGAGAAGACTAAGAAGACATGAGTATATGTCATGTGGTGTCCTGGATGGGATCCTGGAACAGAAAAGGTGCATTAAGTTAAAAACTAAGGAGAGCTCAGTAATAATATAACCAATAACTATAATTAATAATAATTTATTATTAACTGTAAGAAATGTACTATACTTTTGCAAGATGCTAATAATAGGTGAAATGGAGAGGGCAAGGGGGAGATATGAGAATTCTCTACCATCTGCTCAACTTATTTTTTTTTTAAAGATTGTATTTATTTATTTGACAGAGAGAGAGAGACAGTGAGAGAGGGAACACAAGCAGGGGGAGTAGGAGAGGGAGAAGCAGGCTTCCCGCAGAGCAGGGAGCCCAATGCGGGGCTCGATCCTAGGACCCCAGGACCATGACCCAAGCCAAAAGCAGACGCTAAATGACTGAGCCACCCAGTCGCCCCTCAACTTATTTTTTTAAATAATCTCTACACCCAACATGGGGCTTGAACTCAGAACCCCAAGTTCAAGAGTCACATGCTCTACCAACTAAGCCAGCCAGGCATTCCTGCTCAACTTTTCTGTAGACATAAAACTGATCTAACTATAAAGTCTATGAATTTTTTTTAAAAGATTGGCTTCTCCCTTGACGAAATAAGTCAAAATATATTCTTACCTTTTTGATCTATATGTTATGGTTTATAAATTAATACTATGCTTAGATATTAAATATCTGTTCTTTTGAGATACTTGAGAGGGATATACATATTTTCTCTATTACTCCAAAATAGATTAACCAGTTCAAAAAGTAAATACAGAAGGAACTAGCTCTTATATTATTCTTGGAAACAATGAGAATAAAAACCTCTTCCAGAGACAGGAGGCCTAACACCTTCTGGAGAGGCATTCTGCTGCTGCTAACTGAAACACTGAGCAATGGGAATTGCAGTGCATTGGTGTTAGAGGTCCCAAACAGATGTTCAATTCATTGATCAAAAAGATGTGCAGTATGGAAAGCTGAGCATCCATCTGTCCTCTCCCACACAAAGACAGATCATCATCAGTGCATGGAAATTTTTAGGGCTAGAGAGACCCTTAAGAGATCATCTGCTCTAATCCCTTCATTTGCACAGATGAGGAAATTTCAACAGCCAACTCATTTCTGATAAGCATTCCCCTTAATACTTTTTTGAAATGTGAAAAGTAAAGAAACTGATCCTAAGAGTAAAAAAAAAAAAAAAAAGGCCTATTTCTTTATAATCATGTATGCAAACAATTTTTGCTTGAGACAAGTGATCTTTTTCACTTGAACTCCTATTATGGAGAAGGGGCCAATGAAAAAAAAAGCAAGGATAAAGACATAAATCAGAAGCTTTGAGCAAAGAGGGAGAGAACTGGTAGACTAGGTCAATGAACACAAGGCTCATGGGAAACCCAAGAGAGGGAAGAAACATCTGTCGTGGAGGACCAGAAGCTGTAGCCATACAAAGTTTCTTGAGGCAGATATGGTTTTCATTTTACCTGAGTGAAAACCTGAATAATCAGATCTCTATAGAACTGGCCAGTTCCTCCATGACCAGTCATCAGAGAAGCTCAGGGAGAAGGTCCGGCTATAAGAGAAACAGGACTTGTCAGATAGCTGGAAGAGAACTAATGAGAGGGTGCACTGGAAAAGGGAGACTGAAAAAAGGCTCTCATGATTGAGGAATAATCTTCCCCTGCACTTTAATTGGCCTGTCTGCACATAGTTAATAAGCTGAGAGCATCCTTACACTTAGAGGTAAGTGGTTTGTTCTCCTCTACAGAACAGTTTTACTATGAAGTCAGTGATGACTCAGTGGAAGGAGATGCTCTTACGTCAGTGGCCATAGCCATGTTTCCAAGGTTGAAGACAGAGAGGAGAATCTGATAAGGTCTCAGGTTGGTGACAGCAGAAATGACAACCGTATGAGCCCAGCACTTACAAGGTTTTTTTCCCAACCAGCCGCCTAGCAGCAATAACAAACTTGACCGAAAGATCTTTAACGTCCTTTGTAGTATCTGAGATTAACTAAAGGAGAACTCAAAGGCTGTCTTTCTCTATTTGGAAAAGAGGGTTACCAGCACCCACACATTCACTCATCCTTTCTGCAAGGAAGGAAAAGGCTTGTATCCCGCTTTCCTCGATCCTTTTTTCTACCCCTTCTCTATCTTCTTCTGTTGAAGTGATTTTACTTTGTTTCCAATGCACATATTTTACCTCTCAGAATTGTTATTTGCTTAGACAAAGCAAAGGGCTTGGCAACAGACTGCATGTAGGAGAAATTCATGTTTGCACTTGAGAATATGTCCCTAGTGAATAAACAACTTGGCTCTAAACAACGTTTTCAGACCATAGTCTATACCACACATGGGGGAAAAAAAAAAGCTTTTGAAAGTGCATTGTACCTCCTTCCCCTGTAGCTGTAACATGCAAACAACTGAGCTCTCTAAATCACGAATGGACGTTAAGTCGGGGCTTTGCTCCCAAGTCCAGCAATCCTGCTGACCCTTCAAAGCATTCTAACATGAGATCCTTGTGCTCTGCTGGAGTTTGGGCATAGTGGCCTGGCCTGGAGCTGAAGCAGTTAGGGTGACAAGAGAACGAGAACAAATGCTTCCATTGTGCAGCCTGCTGGGATGAAATGAGAGTTGGACTCACAGACACAACCCAATTGGGTTGCAACGCAGAGGACACAATGTGCCAACATTGAAACACACGCGGTTTAAATGCTTTCACTTTGACACTTACTCTCAGAGTTGAACAGTTTTCTAGCTTGTTTCTGAAATTACTGCCAACCAAGAAAACTATTTTTTTAAAGATTTTTATTTATTTATTTGACAGAGAGAGACAGAGCGAGAGAAGGAACACAAGCAGGAGGAGTGGGAGAGGGAGAAGCAGGCTTCCCGCGGAGCAGGGAGCCCGATGTGGGGCTGGATCCCAGGACCCTGGGATCATGACCTGAGCCAAAGGCAGATGCTTAATGACTGAACCACCCAGGCGCCCCAAGAGAACTACTTTTAAGCTACTTTTGTTCGTATTTTGATTTTGGAATTCATAAATACTTAGGAAAATAGACTTGATGTCTTATCTTGTTTGTTGTTGCTGTTATTGTTGGCATTTTTTTAAACATAGGAGTCCTGCATTACTCTCTAGTTTGGGAACATATTTAGGGGCAATAGGCAGAATTTCAAAGTAACTGAACTACGCAATGCAGTTGCTTATGAATTAAAAGTGTTCCTTTGGGTTCTTATGATGATTGTATCACCTGTCTGAAAAATACAGCAATGCCAGCATCTGAAAGGTCTGATGCTATGTGAGCATAAAACTGTGACCTCAGTAGGGCAGTTTAAAAATCTATTTAATTTCCCAAAGAATAGATAATGATAACTTGCTGCCACTATGGAGAGAAACTGATGACATTCTTCACCTAGAAGATCATAAAATTGGTGGAGAAAGTAACCTCGATCTTCATTAATAAATGAAAATTCCTTTTGCAAATTCCACTTTGAATGATTTTTTTTCTTTTAAATTGAAAATAGGCTTGCCTACTCAAGTCTGTGAAAGAGAGGATTCAAAGTCTTTATGATCAGTGTTATCGATAGCTCCCGAAGTACTCCTATATTGATGCATCCACTGTGACATTAGGCTAATAAGCCTGTTTTTAGTACCATCTGTATCTTTGCCCAGACAAATGGAATATGATAGCAATGATACTAAGTGGCTCAAAGCTTATCACAATAAAAATCTCCATTAGGAAAATACATTTAAGAGTATTCAGGATAACTAAATTACCATTTGGTCATTTACCAGCACACTGATGCTTCATTTCTAAGCATTTCCTTTGGGAGTGGCCTTATTAAACTATTGCAAAAAAATGTGTCTAATGCACCAGCATCCTGATGTCACCAGTGGTATAATTTGTTCATTAACCCTGCCAGGCATTTAGTGAATTACTTGAAATTTTATCACTTGGTAGTCATGAAGACCCAGGAAAAAAAGAAATATTATACATCAAATCTGGCATTCAGATCATGCAACTTCATCATATCTATGAGTTCTGCTGTTCTAAAGCCTATTTCATTGATGTGACTCAAAGTAACCATGGCTAAAACATGAGTATAACAAACTTCCCTCTTGTTTTCGTTCTTGTGAAGTCATGCTGCAGTAGCTAAGGGATGGTGGAAAAATTGGGGCAGTGAATTAATCCAAGAGAATATCATGCTTCCAATGAAGAATGACATGGATCTTTGAATGTTTGTATTTTACCGTGTTTTCCAAATCTAACTCTTAGGCAATTATGGAACATTCTATAGCACACTCAGAGAAAATAGTGATTTTATGTCAGTCAATGATTCCAATTTCCTTAAAAATAAAAGACTAGCAGATACCTTCTATCTGTATAAATGCACGGCATCCTCTTTCCCCACTAGACTGAATTTCTCAAAGATAGAGCCAATGTTGTATTCACTTCTGTATTACTGGAGCCTGTGACTTACCTGGCACATAGTAGGGCTCAAGAAATGAAATAACTAGGTTTAAAAAAAGAATATGTTTTTAGTAGTCGACTAAAAATCTTGAATTGGAACTTCACAGAGCCTAGAGAGTAGGAATCAACATGACATGGTAGAAAATGCACAAGCTTTGGGGTCAAACAGGCTTGTGTTTACATTCTGACTTTGCCGTTTCCTAACTGCGTGATGTTGAGTAAATAATTCAATCTCCGTGGAGATTTTCTCCATCTCTAAAAAGAGAAGAATCTGCAAGACCATTACAGAATGGAGACTATGTGCAAAATGCAGAGTGATAAATGGTAATTATTATGATAGTATGTCCTGAGGTTCTTTATAGCAAGTTAAGACTTAAAGGTGCATTATTATTTTATTCACAAAATAATCATATCTCACACTGGTGGGTATAATATCCTTTTCTAACCTCCTTATAAAGGTTATTATATTAACCCAGTCAACAACCATGTGAAGTGATACTATCTCCATTTTATACCTGAGAAGATTGAAGTTCAAATTCCTAGGCATATCCACAAGATTAGATTTAGAATATCAGAATGAGCTCTAAGGGAAACACAAAAAATTTTTAATTAAAAAAGAAAAACTTATACATTTAACCAAAACGTAATGGAAATGAGCATTTGAGGAATATATTATCGGTTTTAATGAATAACTTGCAAAAAATATGAGTAAGATACTTAAAAAGCATGTTAAATTGCACGAAGATTTACCCTCTCCCCACCTTAAAGGCCATTGTCATGGCAGTATTAAGTATATGGAGTCAAACTGTTTTTTCAAAAATTGTAATTAAGCTCAAAAGCACTAAAGCCTCATATCCTATGACCTCAGGATTCAAAGGGGTTTAAAAGAAGAGGAATAAAAAGCAATTACGCTTTAAAGTTTAACCTCAATACACTCTTAGCATACGCATCAGTCACAACCTTGACTAAATCTTCACTGTTCTGACCATGTGAACACAGAACACCACGATATCCTCGTAGCAGCATACCCAAGGGCCAGGGCTTGGAACTAGGACGATGTCAGCACTCACAGCAAGTCCCTATCTTGTAAAGCACTTTACATTCACAAAGAGCCATCAAATACTTGACTTCAAAATGCTGTGAGTCAGGTATCATTATGATCCTGAAAAATTATAAAAGCTCTCTTTTGTTTTTACCAAGAACAAACATTATATACGTGCATACACACACATATGCACACACATACTCCGTTCTGATCCTTATGACAGCTCCATAAAGTAAATATTATTATCTCTAGCTCCCAAATATGAAGCAGCTGAGGCTACTTGCCCAAGGGACCTGCCCTTATTCTAGTCTTATTTCAAGGACCAAATTTTCCTGCCACGCCAAACCTATTTTTCTTTTCCTAGCATACAGTGCCAATAAAATCTTTGTGCAAATAACATTCATCTGAGGGCCTCTTCCATTTCTACCTCTTCCTTCCACCTGGAATCCAGAAGAGTTTCACTGGCCCAGAGCTGTCTGGAACATCTCACATCCACCCCACATCCCATCTGAGATGTCTTCCCAGGAATTCCATGCAATATTTCTCCCACGCAAACTCCCATCCTCCCATTGCCATCATCAGAACTTACCTAACCCATCTCTCTTCTTTTATATCTCTTTGAAATACAAATTATCTTTGTCACACAAATGGATGCTAGTGCATATTCATTTTTTTTAAAAATACTTGTTGAGAACTTATTCTGTAGTACTTCTGGAAAACTAATGGTTTAATTCTAAGAAACAATGAAGCTGTACTTACATTCAAAAAGTCTTTGGATAACACTCAAAGAAAGTACAGTTACAGAAGTCATTTTCTCTCGCTATGTATAACAATAGATAATACCAGGTTTGTACTCTGTTTCAATGATATACATGTATTGCCTCATTTAAAACTCATGCTCTTATAAAATAGGTACTAATAATATTATTCCTGTTTTACATGTGAGAAAACGGAGACACTGTGGTGAGGCACTGACAAAAATCATTTGGCTGGTAAACTAGAACCAGGGTTTGAACTTAGCCCCGTCACAAAAGCTGCTATTCCTTTTGTCTCTGTTTTTGCTTTTGTTTTATAACTAGGACATGTATGCATCCTAATTTGCCAGGGATACTTCTGGTATAAGCCTGTTTTTCCAGAATAATTACTAGCACCCCTTTCACTCCTACACTGTTTCTTTGAAGAAGAAATTAAATTTTCACCCTATTTCCAATAAAAGAGTGATGGTTAACCAGGCATGGCTGGGATAGAAAACAATAAAACAAGATTATTAATTTAGTAGATTTTATTGAACCGGATAGACTAATTCTATAACATATTCACTGGGACATAAAGGGAATATGAAAAGGAAGGAAAAACAAAAGACTAGTAGTTGAAAGAAATTGATTCAAGACCAGGCTCTGCTAACCAGTTAGTTGTATGTCATCAGGCAGGTCACATAACCTCTCTGCATCTCCATTAATCTTATCTGTAACATAGAGTTAAAAACCCTAACTCCCACAGCTGTGGTGAAAAGCAAATAGATTACATAGGAAAAGTACCTGGGACAGTAACTTTACACCTGGTACATATAAGATCTCAAAAAAATAGCTGTTCTGTTATTCTTTGGAACACAGCTTCTCTTATACTATACATGCTTTTTTCCACTGCAAATGAAAATGAGTTCTTAGAGGGATTAAACAGCCTTTGGATAGGCGCCTAACATTACGGGGCCAATAGAAATTTATAGCATTAATTCTCACTACAATCTTTATTCTTCAGAGTGATAGCATTGGGAATTATGTATGAAAACAAATCCATCTCATAACGCATTCCTTCAAGGCCACGTAATATTCTATGGCCCAAGTATCTAGTCATTGTAGGTGGTCTTACCACGTAGGTTGAAGTAACAAAACCACACCATGTTTTGTATACTTATTTTCATTCTTATTTATTTGGATATTTATTTAATCTAAGACTTCAAAGACCAAGGAGCCAAATTTTAAGACTCGTTTTGAGGGAAGAAGAGAGGAAATCCCAGAGCAGCAAGGTAGGATAAAGCTCTTTCCTTTTCTCCCACTGTGAAAGAGCAAAACTATTTGGCAAGGAACAGTATGTGTGTACCTCCTTGTGCTGTGTTTAAAGGAAGAAAAAGAGGTGAGAAAGGATGGAGGGGGTCTGAATATATTGTAAACTACTCAATATTATTAGTTTAACATTTCCTAAGCCTATTTAATTGTTTATTTCATCTTTTAAGTAGTCTTTCTTCATAGCATGGCTCTTCTGGGTAGTAATGAGGCAGGATGCTAAAGAATGATGTGTTTTCACTTAACAAGCTATAAAACAAGAAATAAACTTAAAACGGCACTCAACTAAGAAAACATCACAGTTCCGCAGACCTTTGCAACCCTGAATCCTTGAAGAATGTGGATTCATCCAACACTGGCTAACGTTACATTGTGGGGTGACTGTGCTTCTTTAAACTCAAATAATTCATGCCAATTAAATAACTCATGCAACTCCCCCTGGGTTTAGTAATTCCCTAACAGCTGGGATGTGAAATAAAGACCATAAACTTGGTTCTTTCCAAGGACAAATTAAAACATAAACCTATTGAATCATGACATGCTTTACTAGTAAATAAAACATCACAGTGTACTTTCATTTCTCACATTAATTTTGTAAAGTAGAAATTGGTTATTTAAAAAAAAAAGAAAGGAAACCAATCAGGAACCCACAAGAAGAGAAGGAAAAAACATAAAGAAAGATCTAAAAAATATATGATAGCCAAAAAATCTAAAGTAAGACATCTAATGTAAAGGTGAGATACGTTTATTCTAATCTACTCAGTGTAGCTGTGCAGAATTGTGGGCTACATGGTACCTAGAAAGATTAAGATAGGCTGTGTGGCACAGACATCCCTAAACCCGTATCATAGTCTTTAGTATTCTATTATTAAAAAAAAAAAAATCACGCCTCCTCACCACAATGAGAAAAGAGGGCAAAATCTCCCACAAAAGAGATGAGTATAGGGGCGCCTGGGTGGCTCAGTCGTTGGGCGTCTGCCTTTGGCTCAGGTCATGGTCCCAGGGTCCTGGGATTGAGCTCCGCATGGGGCTCCCTGCTCAGCAGAGAGCCTGCTTCTCCCTCTCCCACTCCCCCTGCTTGTGTTCCCTCTTTCGCTGTCTCTCTCTCACTGTCCAATAAATAAAATCTTAAAAAAGAGAGAGAGAGACGACTATAGGCACAGTGTTCAAGTGGATTTCAAGTTTATCTTTTTGAATGAGTACTTCAAGCGAAACAGCTCTCATAGAATTCAAGAACTGTTAAGTGAAATAGTTTCCATTAAACAAGCTTAATAAACTGGGGGAAATATTTATTTTAAGGAAACCTTCGTAAATTGGCATTTCAAGGAGAAGAAAAACATGTCATTGATAGGGGAGTTAGAAATTGCAATTCACAATTTTGTAACACCACTTGATGTTATCTAGTTGATAAATGACATAATCTAGGGGACCAAATGTAATGTGGAGTTGATGCCCGGATTTCTTTTTTCCACCACAATTAACAGGCCTTCCAGGAAACCACCAGAGTTAATAAGGTTCAGTGTACCCGGGTCAGCATTCTGAATCATCCTCTTCTTTGTTTGGCTGTCCTGACATGATACATGTTGGTACCACAACAATGACAGCTGACAACTGCTTTTCCCATTTGAAAAGACTTTACCATTCAACGTGGACCAAAAACATTTGTCATGTTGTAGGCAGTGGATTAGCTCTAATCAAACCAAGCCAGTAGTAGTGCCAGTGCCAGATTGAAAGAATCTAGTAGAACAAAGGCTGGATTTATCTCTTTGAGCATTGCTGGTTTGTTTCTTTTTTGGGGGGTGGGAGGGTGAGAGGTTAGAAAACAAATAGGGCTCCCTTTCTGTAGAGTCAAAAGAAAATATCAAAATTAACTTAGAGCTTACATCACTAAAAGTTCAGAGTTTACATTGCTAAAACTTTCCCCAAAAAATCTGCTTTGATATTGGGTATTTATCTTAGTTGTATTTTAAAAAATGCAAACTTCTGTGTATTTTCAGAATGCAAAAAAAAATCTCAGATTTTTTTGTTTGAAAAATTTTTATTAATTATACAAAATATCAACTCATTCTGACTCTGTGAACCATTCTCTATAACTTTCTGGAACTCATTTTTCATCATCTCTAGTGATTAGATGATCTCTAGGGTCCATTTCAGCTTCAAAATATGATGACATTAACATTCTATTAACCACTTCCATCCTCTATATAACTAGACAATTCCGCACCAATTGATTTTTTTTTAACTTATGAGTTGTTATCAAAGGGACAGTAAAAATACTGTCAGTGTGATATGTATAATTAACAATAAAATGTACAGGTAAGGGGCGCCTGGCTGGTTCAGTCGGCTAAATATCCGACTCTCAGTTTCAGCTCAGGTCATGATCTCATGGCTGGTGGGATCGAGCCCTGCCTTGGGCTTCCTGCTCAGTGGGGAGTCTGCTTGAAGATTCTCTCCCTCTGCCCCTCCCCTCACTCTCTCTCAAATAAATAAATAAATAAATCTTTTTTTTTTTAAATGTACAGCTAAAACCATCTTGAAACTAAGTAACAAAGGAAAAGACTACTTATCTTAAATTTTGTTAAAATATAGATTTTAGTTAATATTACAAGTTTAGTTATATTACAAGTCAAATTTCTGAGAAAAATTATTTTAAAACTCTGAAAGATTTTCCCGCTGAGCATGGAGCCCAACACGGGGCTTGATCTCACAGCCCTGAGATCATTACCTCAGCCGAAATCAAGAGTTGGAGGCTTAACCTACTAAGGCACCCAGGCACCCCAAAAGCTTTTTGTTTGACACTCAACTGGTTTAAGATAAATTATCATGAAATAATAAAATGTCTATCATATTTATCAAACTTTGGCCAAATACTAGCCAATGTTAGACATCTAATAAATATTTGCTAAGCTTTTACTATGTGCCAGAAACTGATGAAAATAGAGAAGATACAAAACAAAGTTTCTATTCCCAAAGAGCTTGCATTCTAGTGGAGAGATAGACATACATTTATATTCAATATTCTGGGATAAAAACAATAAACAATTACTTTTCCATTTATACAACGGGAGAAAAGACCAATCGCTTCACCCTGCTAATTTGTGGAAACCTCTATAAAAACTCATGATCCATGATAACATTGAGGATTTTCCATTCACATAGAGCTGTACATGAGTAAATACAAAACACAAAAATTTCAAAAAGTGAACATTTTTTAAACAACAGTATATAGAACACATACATCTTTTACTCATATATTCAAAAGTAATTACTGAGTGCTTACTATATGATTTTGGTGGGCAAATCCATTAGTGACTAAAAAGATTTAAAGAACACAAACAGGAGCACCTGGGTGGCTCAGTTGGTTAAGCATCTGCCTTCGGCTCATGTCATGATCCCAGGGTCCTGGGTTGGAGCCCTGAGTTGGGCTTCCTGCTCAGCAGGGAGACTGCTTCTCCCTCTCCCTGTGCCCTGCCCCCTGCTTGTGCTCTCTCTGTGTCTCTGTCTCTCTCAAATACTAAAATCTTTAAAATAAATAAATGAAAATTAAAAAAATTAAAAACAAAAACAAAAAACCCGACCTCAACCAGGAAAAAAAAGTATGTATGGAGGTAAAAATAATATAATATAATGTAATATAATATAATAAGGTACCCTTGGAAGAGACATAAACCAGTGAGAAGTCAAAAAAGAAATAAATTATTTCAAGTTGGAGGAATTCAGAGAAGCCTCTTGAAAAACTCCTACCATTTGAATACGAATTTGAAGGATATAAATAACAACAAAAAGGAAAAAACATGGGAAAAGACCTACAGGCTTTTTGTGGGATGGCAATATCTGGGTCATCTCAGGTACTGCTGTTATTGACTAACTTTTTTTTCTTGATTATGGGTCTCGTTGTTCTGCTTCTTTGCATAAATAGTAATTTTTTATTGTATGGTGAACATTGTGGGTAATACATGGTAGGAAGTCTAGATTATGTCATCTTCCTATAAGTGTGTTGAGCATTTTTCTGAAAGGCAATAAAATTACTGACAGATTTGTTTGGTCCCATCAGAATCAGCTTTGCAGGGGCGCCTGGGTGGCTCATATGGTTAAGCATCTGCCTTCGGCTCAGGTCATGATCTCCAGGTCCTGGGATCAAGTCCCAGGTCATGCTCCCTGCTCAGCGGGAGTCTGCTTGGGATTCTCTCTCTCCCCCTCTCTCTGCCCCTCCCCCCCACACATGTTTTTCTCTCTCTCTCTCTCTCTCTAAAATAATAAATAAATCCTTTAAAAAAATCAAAACCACATCTCTGAAATAATAATAATAATAATAAACTAATTCATGCTAATCAGGTGAAAGAGACTGAAGTTACTTAAAAGAATTTGGTGGCAAGGGCGACCAAAGGGCTAAAGGGTCTGGGAAATTATGAGGAAGACAGAGGAATTCAGCTGATTTTCGATTAAAGATAGAACAGAAGACATTCCATGTAAAAAGAAAAATAAGCAAAAAAATGTGTAAGCAGTTATGAACACAATGTGTTTCTGTAATACTAACACAACCTGATTAGAAGGCTGTGAGAAAGGTAATGGTGTATAACTAGAATGAGGTCTAGGTCAGGGGTTGGCAAATAAGGCCCTGAAGGCCAAATCCAGCCTGCCATATGATTTTTACAGCCTGTGAGCTAAAAATGGTTTTTAAATATTGAAATGGTTGAAAAAAAATGTAAACAAGACTAATATTTCATGACCTATGGAAACCATATGAAATTCAAATTTCAATGCCCACAAATGGTTTTATTGGGATACAGCCATACTGATTCATTTACACATTGTCTACGCTTTGGGTACAAGAGCAGAATTGAGTAGTGACTATATGATCCACAAAGCCAAAAATATTTACTATTTAGCCCTGTAAAAAAAAAAAATGCAATCCCTGGTCTAAATAACCAAATTCATGATCTATTCTATTATTCACAGACTAACAAGTTTAATAATTAAAGTCAAAATAGGCCAGTTTGTTTCATTTTTGTGATAAGACTACTTAAGAGAATTTTAAAGGCTACAAATTTGTATTGTTGAGTATCACTTTTTTGAAAACCTTTTATCAGGATTTTTTTAAGTTTTTCTATAAGTACCAAACATATTAATACATCTAAGTAATATTTTCATACTCACTCAGGGGAATTTATGAAATGAGACTACATTTAGTTGAACCCTCATTGCTTTATTTTTTAAATCTCTATGGGAAAACAATTACTCTTCTATCTCTTTATCTAGAGCAATCAGGTCCAGGTGTTGATTATAAATTGAAAAACTTAGAAATGAGAAACATAAAAAAGATATATAAATAACTTAAACATTTTAAGTTCACTGGAAGTACGTTTACTTACTATTTTATTTAGTAGGGCCAAAGCCCATTGTTTGATCGCATGTTTGCAAGACGTAGTCCAAGTCTTCTTCCTTGCAATGTCCTATTCCAAATTTCAGCTTCTTTAAGTGGAGGGAAAGTACCAAGCCAAGTGAGAAGCAATTTGAATACGGATCTTTCAAGATTTTTGATGAATTTCTCCCTAATCTTTTCAGTTTCGTAGCCCACCTTTATTCACCTTTATCACCCTGACAAAGCATTCCATTTTTGATAGAAATAACTTTTTTTCAAACAAGTTTCATCTGCCTATGTAATACTTAACTAAATTGCATAATTATGATAACAAATACAAGTGAAAGGAAACATACGTGACTGTGAGTAGGCGCCCACCTCCCAGGCAAACCAGAAAGTACTCACTAGCTACATATATTCAGCATATTATGGCCCCATTCAATGTGTTCTCCATGGGAAAGAAGATACAGGCTGATCCAGACGGGTGACTTTGCAAGCACTTCCACTGTATTTTGTTACAGGCTAATAAAGGTTTGGATCCTTCATAAAAGACACTGTAACTTTCATGGAATTTACCGAGAAATATTTTAGGGTTCTAACTTTATTAAATATTATCTGCTTATATTAAGGAATGAAATCAACAGAACCTAGGTTTTTCTGTTCTGTTTTTTAATCTTTTTTAAAGATTTTTAAGATTTTATTTACCTATTATCCAGAGAGAGCAAGCACAAGCAGGGGGAGTGGCAGGCAGACAGAGAGGGAGAAGCAGCCTCCCCGCTGAGCAGGGAGCCTGGAAGGACTCGATTCCAGGACCCTGGGATCATGACCTGAGCCAAAGGCAGACGCCTAACCAACTGAGCCACCCAGGCGTCCCATGTTTTTTAATCTTTTATTTATTGATGCATTAGACCAGGTATTCTTGCTTAATTCAAATTTGGACAGTTTCATTTTGCCTACATAAAGTTTCAATTAGATATGCCATCCTGTGATCCTGACTCTACACCAACATTCTCATTGTTCTGAACCATTCAACAGCTGCCACATTCCATTCCTCAGATCAGGTTTCCAACCGTTGAAAATTAGTAAACGTCATTCAGAATTTGAGATGGAAAACACATTTTAAACTAAATAATAAATACTTCAGCAACTAAAAAACGATTTAATTTTTCTTCTTTTGTAAACTGGTAATCTTGACTCTAAAATTGCTGGGAATTACTTCTGTGTATTTTTCCCTATATATGAGACTATGAAAACAATTCAAGGGTCAAAGGCTTAAAGGGGAAAAAAAAGGTCTTTATTCACAGCAGCTGAGGCATTCAAATATTCATTAAACAACAGTATACACTTCCATTAGTTATTTAAAGTTGTGCTACAAAACATATTTGATAACATAATATACTCCTGATTTAGTAACATAAGACTTAAAATATATTTATGCAGTAATTTTCATTTTTATAAAAGTGAGTGAAAATTCTGTTCACACTAAAATATTAAGTAGTCATTTCTGTGTGATTAAGCAGTCATGATTTTTACTCTCTTCTTTTAACTTATTTGTACATCTAATTTTAAGAATAAAATTTTGTAACAAGAAACAAAGAATTGGAGCTATTCTTTAAGAAAAGACTGTATTATTCCATTTTTCCCTCAGTATAGGACTCCAAATGAAAGAGTAAGGAACCAGGTAAGACCCTTCCTAATTCCATCAACTTCTTTGAAGGATTTATGGGGAATTTACTAATGCCTGTTATAAATAAGCAAACAAAGAGAAAAGGAAAAGGAAACAGGATCAGAAGATACAGATATAGGATGCTCTGGTCAAATTCGTATCTGATAATTAAATGGAAGGAACATGGGGTGCCTGGGTGGCGCAGTCGGTTAAGCATCTGCTTTCGGCTCAGGTCATGATCCCAGGGATGGAGCCCCACACCAGGCTCCCTGCTCAGCGGGGAGTCTGCTTCTCCCTTCCCCTCTACTGCTCTCCCTGCTTGTGCTCTCTCTCTCTCTCTCTCTCTCAAATAAATAAATAAAATCTTTAAAAAAATAAAAATAAATGGAAGGAACAAGTTCTATTTTTCCCCTACTTCAATCAAAGACTACAAACTTCTCTCTCAACCTATAAAGTTAACTTTTCGAATTATAGTCAGGAGCCAGTTTCCTAGAGGAATATGATATTTCGCTGTTGGCATTCACACTGCACAATGGTATCATCTTGATATACCTCAGCTGATCTGGCAGATAGATCTCTAGAACCCAAGAACTATCTCATCAACAGCTGTCGACAGACAGAATTGTTCTCCTGCACTACTAGCTTCCGACACTCATGGGCTTTGTAAACAACCAGTATATTAACTACAGCAAAACAAAATACGGTATTCTTCACACACCTTAGACAAGCACTTTCCAACAGAACTTTCTGTAATAATGGAAATATTCTATAATCTGTCCAGATGAGCAGTTTGGGGCAGAAGGGATGAGGTAAGAGGGAGGGAAAGACTACAAAGAGGACTGGAGGAAACTTTTAAGCATAATGTTCACTATCTTGACTGCAGTAATGGCTTCAAAATTTATTTTAAACGAGCAAAATGTACTCTTCAAATCTGTACTGTCTATTGTATTTTAATTATACCTCTATAAAACTGTGTGTGTGTGTGTGTGTGTGTGTGTGTGTGTGTGTCCCACTGTGCTAGAAACATGTAGGGGATATCCCTTTTGTTAAAAAGTGCTTTAAGGTATACAGCTGGAGTTTCAATTCAAGAACCTGATCTTTGGTAATCCTGGAATTCAGAAATGTCAGAACAATGATAGAAGTCCAGGGGAACCAGCCCTCAGTGTCTCTTGGCTGGAGATGCTGGAGAGGGCAGCAAGGGCCAGATCCCATAGACTGGGTAGGTAAGTACATGGCATCCTAAATGTAAAGGGAAACCATTGGAGGATTTAGGCAGGGATTGTATTTTCAGAGCTCCCTTTGTAGTTCTATTGCTGTGTTTATATAGATAACACATTTCCATGGTTTAAAAGTGTTAACACCTATAAAAATGGATACAAGGAAAAGCCCTCTTCATTAGTTATCTATTGCTGAGTAACAAACTACCCCAAAACTTGCACCAACACATAGAGCCAGGATGACACACATCTGAAGGTTTGCCTGGGGCAGAGGATCTGCATCTAAGAAGGGGCACTCACATGGCTCTTGTATGGAGGCCTCAGTTAATCAAAAGATGGACCTCTCCACAGAGCTGTTTGCCCCACACCATGGAAAGTGGCTTCCTCTAAAACTAGTGGTCCAAGAGAACAAGATAGAAGCCCAATATCTTTCATAACCCAGCCTCAGATGTCCAACTTCATTATTTCAGCAAAGTCCTGTATGCTCTACAGGTCAGCCCCATTCAGGAGGTTGGTATCATTGGAGGCCATCTTAGATGTTGACTACCACAATCACATCCATTTTTTTTTCTTTTTTTTAAATAACATTTTATCTTTTATGCAACTTCTGTCTCACTTTGATCTTTGCACATTAACTCAACTTTCAAGTCTTATTTCAGGCTTGAAATCCTTCCTAAACTCCTTACATTGGTCAGAAAATATAAATTCTCCCTCAAAAAAAAAAGAAAAGAAAATATAATTTCTCCATTAATTTCTCCTAGTATTTTGTGCCTAGACATGCCATTAAAAATAAGAACCACAGAGAAGCAGAAAGTTTGGAGTAAGAAATGGTAATAAGTTTGGTTTTAGACATACTGAATTTGAAATATCAACTGATCAGCCAGGTGAAAATATCTCAGAGGGAGTAAATATATATATATTTGTGCGTGTGTGTGTGTGTGTGTGTGTGTGTGTGTGTGTAAAGTTAAGGGAAGACCTAGATATACAGATTGTGAGGTCACCAGTTTACACATAAACCTGGAGGAATTAACTAGGACGAAGGTATGGAGTAAGTGACAAGAGAGGATCCTAAGAATCCAATGAGCAGGAGTCCAAGAATGGTCATTCACTCATTCCACAAATAATTTTCCAGCAAAGACAATGAATGGAAGGAAGATGGGAATATAGAGGAAGATTAAGTTAAAGCAAAAAGTTTAAAATAAGAACTGAAAGATACCTACTGATTTTAGCTAGGTGGTGATCTTATGTGGCATTAAGAAGGAGGAAAAAGATAGCCTGCGGTGGGTTGGGAGGCGAATGGGAATTCAGTAAGTAGAAATGAAGCATAGAGACCCAGAGCCGGCTTCATGCTGGTACCACCTATGCAGTCACATAGGGCCCCAGAGCCCACACCTGGTTTAATACTCTGCTGTTGCCATCTAGAAATTCTTAATAATTTTGAATAAGCAGCCTTGAATTTTCAGTTGGCGCTGAGTTCTGCCAATTCTGTAGCCAGTTCTGTATAGACCATACTTTCTTTTTTTTTAAGATTTTATTTATTCATTTGACAGACAGAGAGACAGCAAGAGAGGGAACACAAGCAAGGGGAGTGGGAGAGGGAGAAGCAGGCTTCCCGTGGAGCAGGGAGCCCGATGCGGGGCTCAATCCCAGGACCCTGGAATCACGACCCGAGCTGAAGGCAGACGCTTAACCCAGGCGCCCCAGACCATACTTTTAAAAAGCTTGACTAAACAAGGAAAGAGAGATAAAGCAGTAAGCAATAAGATTGATACGCAAACAGCAGAGAATTCTTCCATTATTGTGGTTATTCTAGTTGTTATTTTTTATTTTAGGTTATTCTGGCTGTTGTTATTTTTTATTTTAGGATGAGAAAGACTTACAGGGGGGCACCTGGGTGACTGTCAGTTAAGCGTCTGCCTTCAGCTCAGGTCATGAACCCAGGGTCCTGGGATCAGCCCCACATCAGATTCCCTGCTCAGTGGAGAGTCTGCTTCTCCCTCTCCTTCTGACCCCTCCCCCTGCTCGTGCTCTCTCTCCATCACTCTCTCTCTCTCTCTCAAATAAATAAATAAAATCTTTTTAAAAAAGAAAGAAAGAAAGATTTACAGGCTTAGGGAAATAAGGCAATGGTGGGAAGAGGTTGAAGGTTCAAAAGAAAGAGGAGATGGGTGATAGAGTAAAACAGCAATGAGAAAGAAGGGAATGAGAACAGAGAGCAGGTGGACATCTCATCCCTGAGACTAGAGGAGTTAAAGTGAAAACGGAAAAAAGAACAGAGTTCTGGAATGAAGGTCTTATTTATCTTGATGAAGGAAAAAAAAAAAAGTCATCCATTCAGAGAAAGGTGGAAAAGACTGTTGACTAGAAAACTTGGTAAGAAAAAGATTAACACCATAAAGAACCGGAAAGAACGTTCATCAAAAGGAGGTGAAAGGGTTGAATGTTAAACTGAGAGCCCAACTAATATTTTAATATTTTACACAGATGAATCTCAAAATAATTATGGTGAGTATAAAAAATTCAATGAAAAAAGTAGATACTGTATAATTCCATTTATAGAATGCAAACACACATCAATCTATAGTGACAACAAGCCTGGGGGTAAGGGAAGGGCGGGAGAGGGAGATGACGCAACAGGGTATGGGGAAGCTCCTGCGGTGATGGATTTATTCACCGCCTGGTCTGTGCTAATGATGTCATGGTTGTTTGCTTATGTCGAAACTTATCAAATGCTACATATTAAATATAATGCACATAATTCCATAAAACTATTAAAAAATTATGGATTGAGTAAATGGCTCTGTGTTATTTGTAGCTGTTGGTACAACTATACTACCCTTTTCGTATGTCCAGTGCAACAGATAGTCCCTGCTAGTGGGGACAAGGGTACAAGAGTGATTTGGGATAATGCATTATGTGGTATCTGATGTGTAGGTTCATGGGGAGATAAACAGTAACCCTAATGTAGACCTGTTTATGGGTCATATTTTTCTGCAGTGAGAAAATTACTCTGTTTGGCTAGAACATGAAGATACCATCTCCCCCTCACCAGTCAACAGGCCTTGTGCAATCAGTAAGAATCCAAGACAAGAACTCTAGCCTCGTCCCAGACTCGCAACATACACTTTCCCATCACATTTTGGCTCCATGTATCCATTTCCACAACTGTTTGTTTAGTCCTTTCCTGCTGGGCTGGAGGAAGTGGTACATCTCATTTCAAAGTTAAAGCCTACACCTGTACCCTCCATCCCCCACATGTTTTTCTTGCTTTTAAAATATCTTGCATTCCCCTGGTTTCCTCCTCCTCTTCAGTTACCTCTGTAAATAGTTTCAACATAAATAAAACCTCCTTAATTTATCCTGTTTCGAGTGCGCCAGCTACTTTTTGTCAGAATCCTGACTGATAATGCTGCACAATCTCTCAAAATGCCCCCACAATATATGCAAAATTGCACTGATTTAAATTAACATGCTTCAAAGCACATAGAAACTCCAAGCAGTATTCCCTCTTTTAAAGAAGAGATACTGTGAGGGCGCCTGGGTGGCTCAGTCGTTAAGCGTCTGCCTTCGGCTCAGGTCATGATCCCAGGGTCCTAGGATCGAGTCCCGCATCGGGCTCCTTGCTACACAGCCAGCCTGCTTTCTCCCCCTGCTTGCGCTTGCTCTCTGTCTCTCCCTCTCTCTCTGACAAATAAATAAATAAAATCTTTTTTTTTAAGATTTTATTTATTTTTCAACAGAGAGAGAGGGAACACAAGCAGGGGGAGTGGCAGAGGGAGAAGCAGGTTCCCGTGGGGCAGGGAGCCCGATGCAGGGCTCGATCCCAGGACCCTGGGATCATGACCTGAGCTGAAGGCAGACGCTTAACGACTGAGCCACCCAGGCACCTCAATAAATAAAATCTTAAAAGATTTTCCTGTCTAGGTTCACAGGAGGTGGGAAAAACATAAACTACAGTCACAAAGTGCATGCCCAATAACTGACAGTTAAGAATACTTAATTCTCCAAAAAGTATGTTCCCTACGCAATATACTGCACCCAAACTAAAAATTGGTTATGGCTGGTACTTAGGAAAACTGCAGGGCTGACTCTTACTAAAATAGAATGTTTCATAAATGTAGCAAAATGATCCACCAAAGAGTTAAAGGCCAAATGTGTGTGTTTGTATGTCCATGTGTGTAATTAATCTTATTTTCCTACAAAACATTATTAGACAATTGAAACACACATTTCTGTGGAAAATAATAGGGTACTTAATTTCTTTAAAATTTGGAGCAATGCAGGGGCCTGGGTGCTCAGTCAGTTAAGCGTGGGACTCTTGATTTCCACTCAGGTCGTGATCTCAGTGTCTTAAGATCGAGCTGCACATCCAGCTCTGTGCGGGATGTGGAGCCTACTTAAGATTGGCTCTCCCTCTCCCTCTGCCCTCCCCCACCCACCATGCAGGTGCATCCACGCACTTGCGCTCTCTCTTAAGAGTGGGGCGCCTGGGTGGCTCAGATGGTTAAGCATCTGCCTTCAGCTCGGGTCATGATCCCAGGGTCCTGGGATGGAGTCCCGCGTCGGGCTCCCTGCTCCTTGGGAGCCTGCTTCTCCCTCTGCCTCTCTCTCTCTCTCTCTCTCTCTCTCTCTCTGTCTTTCATGAATAAATAAACAAAAATCTTTTTAAAAAAAGTAAATAAATAAAAACAAGCTGGAGAGATGATTATTTTGGAATGAATACATAAGAACCTACTAGACCATCCCTACCAATAGTAGATCTTTATAAAATCGCAAAGAAATTTGTGAAACTCATCCATCTTCAGCATTTCAAGTACATGTGTCAGGAAATAAATCTTAGGTAAATGACAATATTTCCATTTTTTAAGGTTATAGTATACAATTAGATTAGTTATCTTGTATTTTCTATCATCGCATGGTTTATAAATTCTAGTTGCCACAAAACTTCATTCATACAATTCATCATGTTCCTCACCGCCACACCCCCTTACCACATTTTGTTTTGCCCTAACCATTTTATAAGTAGTTTATTCATCTATTTTTCATAGGTGAAACCAGCAGCAAATAGACTGAGATTACTGCAATATATATATATCCTTTTCGTGTGGCACAGTAATGCTTTTTTATATACTCAGAAAATCTGAATTAAAAATCATACACAAACATCCTCATTGAGACCTTTTGCAGTTGTGAATTTGGTATAAACCAAAATTCATTGTAATTGCAGTAACAGCTTTCAAAGAGTTGGGAGAAAATGAAAGATGGGAAGGTTATTTTATATACAGCAATTTAAAAATCTCTCCACATCAAGTTTCATGACTCTCTATATTGCTTTTGGGAATTAATGACTTAAAATGTGAGTAAGAGTTCTCCACATTGACAGCAAACAGAATGCCCATAGCATTGGGTGGATTACAGTAATTACAATGCACAGGCCTTCACCAATGTCATTTTGAAGGCTAATGGATCCCTAGTTTCTACTCTTAACAGCCACTCAAATCAAAGTGACATCAGCATAGCACTTGGTGCTTTTATATGATTTCCAAACACAGTATGAGTTAATGAACCACTTTTGGCCAAGTAAACATTAAAGAAAAAAAAAAAAAACCTTGGAGGTGCAGACTCCCAACTCTGTAATCACCTGTTGAACGTCTGTCATTTTCCCTTTTCCAAAGCCCTCCTAAAAGGTACTGCCTGTTTTTTGTATTTATAGGCAGTATCTAATGGCAACAGTCACAAATGAGAAATTTAATTGCCTCAAACTATTAACCTATAAAATCAGCCCATATGGCAAAGTCATCTTAAAGAGGCAGAGTGGCAGAAGTTAAAATAGAGAGGGTCCTCAAGACCCATGGGATCAGGGATTTTTATCTGTGTTGTTCACTAGTATATTCCCCCTGCCCTGATCAGTGCCTGGTACCTAATAGGATCTCAACAAATATTTGTTGAGTAAATGAGTGACAGTTTGTAAGATCATTAGCACTCTGAGGCCTCATTGACCATATAAACACACCTAAAGTAAAAATGTGCTATTTCAAATTGGAATTTATCAGTAGTGGAGGAACACAAAAGGCAAAGTCATAGATGCAGATGTTGGCAGTGCCCTTCTTAAAAAAACCTTTTTTTAAAATCCTTACCAGTATGTTAATTAACTAGATGGGGTCATCCCTTTACAATGTACACATACATTAAATCACCAAGGTGTGCACTGTAAATATCTTACAATTTTATTATGTGTCAATTATACCTCAATAAAGTTGATCTAAAAAACATCTTTACTATTTAATGAGAAATTTTACTGGTCCTTCCCAAATGTCATAATGTCATAATGATAGGATATGACACTGAGAACCAGTGATATGTATTGGTAGGGGATAGCTTGATCCCACCTGGAACCAAATCTTTGTTGAATGCTAAATGAATGAAATAATGGTCATGAATTAACCAGAACGCTTATTTTAGTCCTTTCTTATTATTTCAAATCTGTTTTCTTCTCTCTACAAATAATTTTTGGCTCTTCTCCATAACACCTTGTCTAATCCTTGCTGCATCTTCCCATGACCTCGACACTGAGACAGTTTTTCTGTTTGCATGTATTCCCACATACATGTAAGGCTCTTGGGGACCCTGACTGTACCGCTTTTTATCTTTTTTATTAATTCTTTCAATAGCCATTTTATCATTTAGTTTTTTATCTCCTTTTGTTTATAAACACTTCATTATTTTCCTCATAATACATAAAATGGAGTTGACCAGTTATAGCCAAAACCATATCAAAATAATATAAAGATACTTTAAAGTCAGGTATTTTCCCTAATGAGTTAAGAAACACAAGATTTTGTAATTTTTAAGATAATGCTGAAATCTCAGGCTGTTAAACTTATTACATCTTACATAAAGTCAGAAATTATGATTTTTTTAATTTAGCAGTATACGTGGTCATTAAAATTTGTTAAATAAAAATATTTGAGGGGCACCTGGGTGGCTCAGTCGTTAAGTGTCTGCCTTCGGCTCAGGTCATGATCCCGGGGCCCTGGGATCGAGCCCCACATCGGGCTCCCTGCTCAGCGGGGAGCCTGCTTCTCCCTCTCACTCTCCCTCTGTGCTCTCTCTCTCTCAAATAAATAAATAAAATCTTTTAAAAAAAATTTGAAAGATAAAAAACTTTAAACCACCAACATTTCCGTGACCCACATATTGCCACTGTTGCTTCTAGTCTTTTTCTCTACTGAAAAACCATTTAGATTTTCACGGTTATAATCATACAGACTATATAGAAATTAGTATCTCAAAATCATTTTTTCAAAAGTAAAATATAGCATGTTTGGAGAAAAGAAATAAGATAATTTCCTAGCCTTTTGTTCAAGAAAAAAACATAGATTAGAATAAATTTATGAAATGGCAAGGCATTTGATAAATTCCAAAAACTTTACTTTGTCACCAAAGGTACGTGTGATATTTTACATACAAAAACTCTGTTTACAGGAAAATTCAAACTCTGGAATTCCCTGAATCCTCTAGAGTAAATGGTTCTCATTTAATTTTTTATCCATAGGAAAAACATGTATCTCATGCCTTAAAAATGCTTTCTAAGTCAAATATATAAAATAATTACAAAGAGAAAAACTAATTAATCTAACAATAGTTATAAGCCATAAGACCTCATATTTGCGTATTTGATTGACTAGTTTTTATTGCCATCTAATCTGAAGAGAACTAATCCTCTGCAAGCGATTTAGACTCAAACCAGAGTCCTAAACATTGTTCCCACTAGTTTTGTTTCTGTGCTTTTAAAAAAAAAAAATCCCATAAAAACAACTGGGATTCTGGAATACAGCTGCCCTTGTTAGCATTCCAAAAATTAAAACTCTGATCTGCCTTGGCCAGGAACACTCCAGAAATAATGAAGCCCAGCTTTCACATGGAAGATTAGCATGTTTAAAAATGTTGCTTAGCACTGTTTTCATTGGACAAACCCATCTCTATCTCTTTATGAAGTCAAAAAGTAGTAAGTGCATGCTAAAACATAATGAAATTAATGTACTTTGAGGGAAAGCATTGTTCCTTAAATCTGTCATTGTTCCTTAAATCTGTTCTTATTTTTGCAAGTTGAGGGTTCAGCATTTTAATGCCTGCGGCAGAGGTAACGATGGTGACTTTTACTGGGTACTGAGTATGTGCCAGATATTTTCTTTACGTCCTTTATTTCCCTATATCTTCACAACACCTGATTAGTACTGTGATCCTCACCATTTTTAGATGAGGACACTAAGGCAAAGAAATGAAATGACTTGCCCCACTCCGTTAATAAGGGGCACACTCTAGATTTCAACCTGGGGGTCAAGACTTGAGCTCAGTGCCAAGTTCTTGCTGCTCTTAAAGGTAAGGAAGCATTTTCTTAGCTACGTTCTCCACCTAGCTGAGTCCTGCTCCCGTTCATTCCTCTTTTTCTCTTACCATCGTTTTGTTTGCTTATTTTTAACAAAGAAGAATTATCTCAGTTCATGTTTACAATAAAATATTGTCACCATGAGAGCCACATTTTAAACATAATACCAAGTAAGAATGAGGAGCCCAATCAGGTTGCTTGGGACACTAACAATGCCATTAAATTTTATTTAATCCTCTCAATAACCCTGTACATACCCCAGTTTAGACCTAAACTCAAGTAATTCAAGTAACTACCCTCAAAGCAAATAGCTATTTAGTGTACAGCTGAGATTTTGTACGGCTGAATTGGAAACCCAACTATTATCTACTTTGGAATTTATGTTCTTTAATAGGCTAAAACATGTGCTACCTACCAAACCTGCAGTAAAGAAGATATTTAAGACAACCCTCAGTCAATCAGAGTAATCACGTATTTAGTTTGGGTCTCAATCTAAAACCTAATTAGGCGAACACACACAGCCTTTGCAAGAATCCGGTATTCCTCAGAAATGGACTTAAGTTCCAAATTTCAAGGAATTCCAACCTAATGAGTACTCCATATACAATATCAACCTCGCCTTTCCCTAATAAGATATAAATCCAAGAGCCTGAGTGTAGCCCAGCTAATTAGGTCTTTGTCAAACAATAGGCCTTTTCTTTAAATCTGTGCCTTCTCACCCGGATGATAAAAAGCTATTTCAGCTCAAGACTTCTACTTAATTGGTTTGCACCCTCACAGGGACCTCCCGGGCCCTTCCAGCATATCCCCACACCAGAGTGTAGGGGGAATGCTTTGCCTCCCAGGAAAGCACAGCTCCTCTAAGATTTATGCGAGGCTTTCATGTTCACCCACTGAATTAAATCGAAAGTCTTTGCTTCTTTTAGCTTCAACTACCTTCCCTAAGCACAGTTTTGGAAACTTGTGCATGTCAAAGGAAGTTTGTTTACCGCTAGAAAAGTCCAGGAGAATTAACAGTGAAGCAATTCTTTTGTACCCTTTGGCAGCCCCTAGGGCTGGGGACCCCAAATCACAATAGCCCCAGTCACCCAAGCTCAGAAGGCAAGACTTACATATGAAAAATAGTCATTGTAAAATCTTTCCACTTTGAAATGTTAACTTCTTATATATTCTACTGGTATTTAGGAAACTCATGTAATGAAGCAGGTCCCTAATTTAGCAAGTATTGCCTTGTTTTGTAAAATATACGATGATAGAATTTTAGACCTAAAGACATCAGAAATCATTTTTTCCAACCACTTCATTTTTCCTGATACTTAATCTAAGGTCTAGAGGGTTCAAGTGTCTTTTCCAGTTAGTAGCAGGGTGGATCCAAAGCCCAGATCTTTTCGATTGTTTTCTAGTGTTCAAATAAAAACTTCAAACAAACAAACAAGCAACAACAACAACAACAACAACAACAACAAAAACCTTAGGTGGCTGGTTCAGTCAGAAGAGCATGCGACTCTCGATCTCGGGGTCATGAGTTCGAGCCCCATGTTGGGTATAGAAATTACTTAAATAAACTAAAAAAAAATTCCAACCACCATTTAAAAAAAAAAGAAAAGAAAAGAACCTCTGTTAAAAAAACTTGGGTCACACTAAATGGTAAATCTGGCTCCAAGAAACCGTGTGGATTAGAAAGTGACTGGGAAGAGAAGTTCGGTAAATAGCACGTAAGCAAATAGATGTTTTATTGTGTGAGCGATAGAACACTGTAAAGATAAAACATGGACATGAGTCCTCCTTTCACTAGAGCCATTCGTCCCCATAGGATGGATCAGATTTGCTGGTATGTACCACCCTACAAGATGGAACAAGGCCCCCTTATTTTGCAGAGAATGGTTGCTCTAGTATTGGCAGAACCTCAATCAGCCAGTATATTCACATCTGTTAGGTAGCAAACAAACATCATGGAAACCAGGACAATTTAGTAAGCAACTAAAATTTCATCTTTTTATGATTTTTTTCAAGAAATAAAGGTCATCAGTTCAGGAAAACAAATCCCTTGATGCTAGCTAGCCCTCTTAATGATCTAACTTGAAACCAGCCAGGTGAGAGAGAGCCCCAGAAAGGGCTTGGGGTCCAGGCAGGGTGGTCCCAGCTGCCCCCAAGACTTTTGCACACGTACTTGCTCTTCAGCAGAGACTTTATTAAAGAGACTTCAGGCAGTGGAACAAAATTCTCTGGCTTCCAGCCCTATAAGCTGGCAGCAAATAAGAGGCCATGGAAGGGTACAAGCTTCAGCCAAAAGAGTTCTCCCCTGAGGGCTGGAGCTTTCCTGGACAAAAAGGAGGATCCTGCTGAGGCCGGATAATCTGGAAAGACAGACATCTAACTGGGCCTAGCTCTCTTTATCCTTTCCCCAAATCCAGAAAGCACAAAGTAAGAGTACCAGGAGTTTAAAAGTCATGGTATTTTAATGTAAATATTGAAACAGATGATCATAATTATCTTATGTAAAACTATAATTCTTGGCGAGACTACAACTAAGAAACAACACTAAGTTCTCTCCTTTGC
Source organism: Callorhinus ursinus (assembly GCF_003265705.2). Lineage (NCBI taxonomy): Eukaryota > Metazoa > Chordata > Mammalia > Carnivora > Otariidae > Callorhinus > Callorhinus ursinus. The sequence goes on along the minus strand of NW_027397066.1, from coordinate 92,883,942 downwards.
TTTGCCCAGGAACTGTTTAGCCCTTGGTGAGGCCTATGTGTCTGTCACTTACTTCAAAAGACATCAGGGTAGGCAAGTGCATTGTACACTGGTTTCAATCCACACCCTGAGGACAGTTAAGTCACGTTTTCCTGGGGTGTTGTTGGCATTGGACAAACCCCAGGGGGAAACCAGACTCCCAAGGCTGCTTGGGCAAACACTTTGAGCATCCCCATCTCAATCTGTGCAAGAGAGGTTATTAATTAACACAAGGGTCTTAGATGTCATCCATTACAGGTAAATGGGTGCTGTCCATGCAGTGGAGACTGGCTGGAAACACTGAACGGATTGCTCTGCCCTGCACGGTGAGCAGCCTAGCCTCACTGCGTAACAACTCTGAGGTAGCTTTTGTAATTAGAACTTCATGTGTTCCTGTGTCTGTAACATAGCAACGGGTTCTGGCACCTGATCCAACCACAAGGTTAGGAACCCTATTGCCAGAACATCGGAACATTTGCCTCCGATGAACCTTCCATATGCTGGTTATTGCAGGAATGCAGAAAAGACAGGGGAGACCAGAAGTGGCCTTCCAGGTTGTATGACTGCTTTTGTGCTTGCTCAGGATCAAATATATGTTCATGGGATACATGCCTTTGTTGTATCAGATTACAAGGTACTGAGGTTGTGGACTGGACAGAAGACAGCTCCCAATCACCTCCACCACTCATAGAGGCTACTACGTGCACCGAAAAGAACCTGAGAACCGCGAATGACCACACTTTCCAGAGAGATGGACCACTGGACCCCACTACTGCCCACATCTATCTGTGTTTGTTTTTCCTAAACAGACTGGAAATTGATGGGAAATTACCCATACCATGTCCCTCTCTAAAATAAGGTACTATAAAAGTTGTCACTGTTGCATTTACTTCTATAATCGCCAGGTTTGTTAGCAAAATGATAAACTAGGAAAAAAAAAGGATGATATACAAGGCTGATGTTGGTAGCCATACATGGGTCAATCCCACTGACTGCTGACAGGATGGGCACGGTGGGATCCGGGGGTGACTGGAGGCACAACCTCTGAAGGGTTGGTAAGCTGTGAATAACATGTAATTTTCAGTAAATAGGATCCTTCACGCCCCTTGCTTTTGGTTTTGTTCTCAGGCCTTCTCAGCTTATACATCAAAGGTTTTTCTGCTGCTTTTTACAAGAACCCACTTCTGTGAAGAAGAAAAAAATTATGCTGCATATTATGCTGCCAGTGTGGTAATTCACTGAAAATACTTGTATGTGTTAATTTTTAATCCATTCTTTAGAAGTGATTGGTTAGCATTTGTAGTATGTACTTGTGAACCAATACTGCACAGGAGGTTTCTTAAGCATTTCAAATATCCTTCTTACAATCTAACCCAGAAGGCTTGTCAATTAATACAAACGAGGTTTGAAATAATTTTTCCTTGTAAAATGAATGGAGACTTGCTTGAGCCCCACTGCCCTATCTGGATAGCACACTCAACATTTGGAATCCCATTGGTACTCACTCGCTCCCCTTCTAGGAGGGCTTGGCCACCTCATCTCCCACAAGCTTAGCTGGTCCTGTCATGAGAATTTCTTGTGTTTTCCTGAGAGTGAGGTTTTCATAAGAAGTTCTGAAAAAAGTGCAGAGTTCTGAGGACAGAGATTGGGGCAAACTCCAGTAACAAGTTCTATAACCCTTCTAGTCTTCTTACTCATGTAGGAATTTGACCTGAGACTTGCTTTCATTTTAACATAAAGATTTTATGGACGGGATCCATAGCCCCCATAACATTAACCAACAGAAGCTACTGAGAGTACTTTCCAAAACAACCTGAAAATTGTTGACTGGCCAAATAGCTCTGCACTGTATGCATCACTCAATCCAAAGGCAGGAAAGATTACCTACAATGTGGAGAAAAGGTCAAGAAAAGAGACATATTATTTTATTTTTTTAAAGATTTTATTTATCTATTTATCTATCTATTTATTTATTTATTTGAGAGAGAGAGAACACGAGTGGGGGTGGAGGGGCAGAGGGAGAGGGAGAAGCAGACTCTCCGCTGAGCAGGGAGCCCAACTCAGGGCTCGATTCCAGGACCCTGAGATCATGACCTGAGCTGAAGGCAGATGCCTAACGACTGAGCCACCCAGGTCCCCCGAAAAGAGACATTTTAAAGGGAGAAAAGAAGAGACTAAACATTCAAAGATGTTACAGCCATAGACTTAGAATCAATTTGCCAAGCTGGTCTTCTTTTCTAATTTTCCCTTTGTTTCAGTCAATACATGAACTAAGATGGATTATGAGGAATAGAATTGTCCTGGGAGAATAAGGGACTTTGATATTATTCCTATTACTACTATCAGGTTTGCTCTTATAGATGAGACACAATTTTGGAGTCAAGCAGATCTGAGTTCAAACTTCTCTTCTGTCACTTGCAGCTACCTTAATTCTCTCAACTATGGTTTCCTCATCCATCAATCAAAACATATTTAATAATAGCTATTTTGCAAGGTCATTATAAGGACTTACAAAGATATTATAGAAAGAGCACCTAGAAAAAATGCCTAGCACATAGTCTGTGCTCAATATATGACAGTTTTGTTAGTTTTGTTACTGATGTTATTTTTATGAATAATAATATTGTCACTCATTAGGAGCTTGTATCCATAAAAATACATTTTTTTTCTCCTCCTAACAAAGGACCCTAGAACTGAGGAAGCAGTGATATCTATAAATAATGCACTATCTTTCCATGAAATAACAGTCATCTTCACTGCCTGTAAATAATTTACAATTCTGATTTTCTTCACCATCTGACAAGAATATGATGGGGATCAAAATATGCCACCCAAAATATGCCACTTTGGCATAAGGACTATTTTGAACTGAAGGCAATTAAAAAGCAGCAAATGTAGAAAAGGTCTTTGCTTTCCCCCTATCTTCCTAAAAACAGGACACAAAAATCCCTTTGTGAAGGCGTTCCCCCTTCGCTTGTCTATTAGGAGGAAGAAAACAGTGATTATCACTGGAGACAGAAAGACAATGCTGAGATGGGTCTGCACAAGCAAAGCTTACTAAAACAACCCTTCTATTCGATCAGTTTTCCCCATATATTTACCTTCCCACAATTTACTGCCCTTAGGAGCCCAAACACCTTTTCTTTTGTTTAATCACTTCTCCAGGGTGTATCACCCTTTGTTAAAATGATATAAAGGTTCTCAAGCCAAACTGCTTCTTTGAATTTTCATTTCATTTAGGAAGGCTTCTGTGCACAAAAAAAAAAAAAAAATTAAAATATTAACATCAAATAAAATGTGTATACCTTATCTGTTAACAATCTTTTGTCAGTTCAATTTGCACATTCTATTAAAAAAACATAAAAGAGTAGAGGACATTTTTTATCTCCCTCCCTTACAAGTGTATATATGTGTTCTGAAACTAGGAACTACCTCTTCTAATTTTAGAGGAAAGAAAAGTAAATAAATAGCTCAAAAGAGCAATTTAATGCTTTTCCTTTGGAGTTAGATCTTTGCTACTCATCTGAGTGAGGAATCAGCATCATCTGGGAGCCTGATAGAAATACAAAATCTGTGGCGCCTGGGTGGCTCAGTCGTTAAGTGTCTGCCTTCCGCTCAGATCATTATCCCCAGGGTCCTGGGATCGAGCCCCCATATCGGGCTCCTGCATCAAGCCCCCCCATCAAGCCCAGGCATCGAGCCCCTCCATCGAACCCCCACATCAAGCCCCCTTCATCGGGCTCCCTGCTCCATAGGAAGCATGCTTCTCCCTCTCCCACTCCCCCTGCTTGTGTTCCCTCTCTCGCTGTCTCTCTCTCTATCAAATAAATAAAATAAAATCTTTAAAAAAAAAAAAAAAGAAATGCAAAATCTGAGCTTGTACCCTGGATCTATTGAATCAGAATCTGCATGTTAATAAGATCCCAAGTGATTTGTATACATATTAAAGTTTGCCAAACACTGGATCTCTCATTATCCATATCCCCCCACTTGTATATTTAATGACACTTCAAGCCCAGCCAACTCAGAGTGGTAGCATTTTGTTATTTTCTTTCCCATCAGTAAGAGGTGATTAAGTAAATCATTGCAGCACAGTAACATATTATTTCTTTGTTGAAAAACCCACTTAGAGCCTTATACAATGTGGAAAAGACTTGGAGTATCCATGGTGCCAAAATCTGGGCAAATATATTCTTGTAAACTTACAAAAGGATACACAAAAGAATACTAGATGAGTATTTCCTAATGTTTTTTCAGCGTGCCTAAACCACGTCATGAGCATCCGCCCTTGGTGCTATGGCCTGTGTAGGACTGAGTATATTTTTAATAATGTACAATGACGAACTCCGAAGGTAGACTATCTTACATATGTTAAAAACTCATTTCATCCACAAGTCCTCTTTTTTAACTTTTTTTAAACTCCTTTTCTTTTTGTATATTGCATATTCTTTTGCATATTTTTGCATTTTCTCTCTTTAAACAGACTTTTAGACAGGTTTCTCTGGGCCCTTTCCTCAGCTAAGCCTCCATTTTGGCCCCCCTCCTTGATGGGCTTGGATAGCCAAATTTTAGCAAGAATCCTGCTAAGACAGTTTATAAAGAATCCCTCATTCTCAATTATCTGATCAAATTCCTCATCTCTCACCCTGTATATCTGGTTACCCTGGCTTGTCCTCAGAAAGAATCCTGTTAAGTCAGTTTGGAAAGAATCCCCCTTCCTTGATGTCTCTCCCTACTAATTTCCCACCCACTGACCTCCTTACTCTGTTCCTTGGCTGTAAATCTCCAGGTGTCTTTGCTGTGTTTGGAGTGCAGCTCCATCTCTCCCTCCTATTACAATCTCTCTCTCCTATTACAATAGTCTTGACACCTTTCACAATAGTCCTGAATAGTCTTCCTTGCCATTTTTGCAAGTGTCAGAATAATTTTTTTCTCTAGTAATACACTTCCTTAAAAATTCTTATTAAGAGGCAGCCAGAGCACAGAAAAACATGGGCAAGAAGTATAGCTTATCCATAGAGAGCTATAAAACATTGGGAACAGTTTGTTTGAATAAAATATATTTTATTAAAAGTAGACTTGGGACTATTTAGCTTACCAAAGGCAAGCTAAGTTATGTAAGGCTGTAATTTCATCCAGAATGCTAGACAGGGATACTCAAAAGAAAATCAAACATCTAAATGACACTCCAAAAATGGGAAGTCCCAAAATATTAATGATCTATTTCTGTTTGGAGTCTGGATAGAAATGAGCAAGCTGAATAGGGGTACAGTGATTCTGCATTAACTCACATCTTGGTCAGGCACCCACATCTAAGTTTCACTCACACTGTTCATGAAACTTAAATTAAGTCCCAGGAAAATGATTCCATGAGACCTCTCATATCCCTCCAAAGGGACCTCTCATTATCCATCCAAATGGCAACAGGGATGTAAGAACCAAAGATAGGCAGTCAATTCCCAAAGAGCTGGATACTCTAGGTAATACTGCCCCATCCCATCAAGCTATTGCATCCCCACTGAAGACATTCTTGAATAGACTTCTAAATACTCTGAAGTCTGAAAATTAGCAAAATAGGTCAAAGTAGATGCAGTCATTAAAATGTGGATAGATGATAAGACAATTCCAGGACACTTTCATAGGGATCTCTTGGTTGTGTGTTTCTTTATCCACATCCATGTTTCCCAAAGCCACGTTCTGCAGAACATTAGCCAATGAGATGCTCTCCAAAAAAATGGTTCCTTGATCAAATACATTTGGGAAAGAAGGCATACTCAATCCTCCCTATTTAAAGGTGTGTTCATTTGCATGTAAAAAATTCTAAATCACTAACTATAGAGAATAAACTGATGGTTACAAGTGGTGGGGGGGTGGTCAGTTAAATGGGTGATGGGCATTACAGAGGGCACTGGTTGTGATGAGCAGTGGGCGTTGTATGTAAATGATGAATCACTAAATTCTGAAACTAAATTACACTGTATGTTAACTGACTGGAATTTAAAATAAAACTTTTAAAAAATTCTAAATCACATTAGCATTTAATGGTTCTGAAAAATCTGAAAAAAAAAAAAAAAGAAATGGAGCCTGAGTAACTTTGTTTAATCCAGGGTTTTCCCAAAGGCAATTGCCACAGTACTCTTTTATTTTTTTTAAAAGATTTTATTTATTTATTTCACAGAGACACAGCGAGAGAGGGAACACAAGTAGGGGGAGTGGGAGAGGGAGAAGCAGGCTTCCCGCCGGGCAGGGAGCCCAATGCCGGGCTCCATCCTAGGACCCTGGGATCATGACCTGAGCCAAAGGCAGACGCTTAACGACTGAGTCACCCAGGCGCCCCGCCACAGTACTCTTTTAAATCTCACATTGTGCATTACTAGGTGAAAAGTGCTGAACCTTACAGTAAGGGCTTCATCATCTTAGGGGAAGAAAAGCAGGAGATGGGAAGGGAAGGGTATGTTTCATCAGTGAAGCTTATAAAGGAAAGAATTAAGGTACGGCATTCACAACCGCTCCGTGCACACACACACACACACACAGACCACACACACACACACACACACACACACACACCACCACTACCACCACCACCATCACCACCTTCTCAACTCTCAGGAAACAGGATAATAGGGAAATCTGCTTTTCTGTTGAGGGTGGAGAGCGCAGAGGGAGAGTGCAGCAGTGTAGAAGAGCCCCTACTGGCCATGCGGTCACAAAGTGGGACAAGAGTCCTGCTGGGACACCCAAGGAAGATGAGCAGCATTTCCACCAGCCTATGGAGCGGGGGGCAGGGGGAGACGGGGGGGACCACCCCTGCAGCCCATGGGGCCAGGACAGCCCACACTGCCTGAAGCCGTTCGCAGATCATTCCCATTTATTCAGAATGATGAAACACGATCACTGAGGGTACTGGAAAAATGGGAGGACCAGAGAAAGCAAAGATTGGGAAGGGTAATAGAGGCGATCATTGTATCCATTGCTATTCACCATTTGCCATTTCACTGAGGAAATAAGTAACACAGTGGTTAAAGTCATGGACTCTGGAGCCAGACTGCCTTGAATCTGAACCCTGGCTCTGTCTCTCTCCAGATGTGGGATCTTGCATAAGTCATCTAACTCCTGCGCCTCTAGTTTTCTTTCCTATAAGCATACTACCTGGTTGGTTGTTGTTTTGAAGTTAGTATATGTAATTGACTTAGGGTAATGCCTGGCACATAGTAATAGGGGCGCCCGGGTGGCTCAGTCGTTAAGCGTCTGCCTTCGGCTCAGGTCATGATCCCAGCATCCTGGGATCGAGCCCCGCGTCGGGCTCCCTGCTCAGCGGGAAGCCTGCTTCTCCCTCTCCCCCTCCCCCTGCTTGTGTTCCCGCTCTCGCTGTGTCTCTCTCTGTCAAATAAATAAAATCTTTATTTAAAAAAAAAGTAATAGATAAGTATTAGTTATCACCTTTACAGGTATTTCTGCTATAGTTTGATACATATGTTCTCCAAAACTGTGCTCTAAAAATACAGGGCTGAAGAGGGCAAGAGGGGACAGAATAGAGGTACCTCTCAAAAACTATATAACCTGTCCTCAGAAAACTGTACATAAACAGTATAGCTTAACTGTCCGGGCAGGCAACTTAATATAGCTGCAAATTGTCCCAGCAGATGTTTATTTTTTTATTTTATTTTACTTATTTATTTGATAGAGAGATAGAGATGGAGCACAAGTGGGCAGAGTGGTAGGCAGAGGCAGAGGGGGAAGCAGGCTCCGCCGCCGAGCAGGGAGCTCCTGGGATCATGACCGGAGCCAAAGGCAGACGCTTAACTGACTGAGCCACTCAGGCGCCCCCCAGCAGATGTTTAAAATGCACAATGACAATGGAGTAGAAATGCTGGTAGCACCTCAGTCTGAGCAAGCTGATGGTTGCTGAGAGAAGGCAGATGGATACAGAGCTTTGGGCCAGTGGTGCAGCTGCTGAGGGGATCCCAGGAGGCAGTGCCACCCACCAGGACTTTGCACACAGCCAGGGGTGTGTCTCTCTGGAAGATGGCCCCAGGTCCAGACACTTGTTTTTAATTTTCACAAAATACAGCAGAAAGTGCTCCTGCTAATAATGCAATTTATCTACTCCAAGGTCTCTCTGAGAGAAAGCAAATATTAGGAAGCTTCCTGTTTCCACACATCTAAGCCACCTCCTTCCAGAGAGCTTTTTTCCGTACTAAAGTTAGTACTTTGCTGTCCATTTGCCTGAGTCCTTGTCATTCTCAATTAATTTATAACTCCCGGGGAAAAGAAAAGTATTATACATTAGCTCCCTAGTGAATAAAGTTTTCCACTTTAAAAATGAGGAAACTGAGGAAAGAATAATTAACTTGCCTAATGTCATATCGCCAATGCAGAACCCATGTTCACGGTCCATACCCAGAGAGTACACAGTATGTCTTAACCAACGTATTTGTAGGATTAAGCAAGGAAACAACAAAGTCAATACTTGTGTCATTAGGAGCTTAATATTTAGAAACAAAGTCTTTTTTGCTGTTTGGCAATATGTGCTCAACCTAAGTCTCTAATAACCAATCAGAAACACAAATAATATAGGAATGTAAATAACCAAAATCAAATCACAGCAAATCACCTTTCATTCTACACCACTCCTCCCACATTGAGCCCCATCTCAGCACAGTGGTCCTCCCTCCCATTCCCTTTCCTCACCCCAGCCCCCATCTCTGTACCATGAGTCCCAAACTGAACCGTCAAGACACAGGTCCAATATGAACTCAGAGTTTTACTCCTGAGACCCTTCTTCCTCCTATAAGACCCTTCCTCCTCCTCTCTTAAGCCAGAACTCCCTAGGGGTGTCTGGGTGACTCAGTCGTTAAGCGTCTGCCTTCCGCTCAGGTCATGATCCCAGAGTCCTGGGATGGAGCCCCGCATCAGGCTCCCTGCTCCGTGGGAAGCCTGCTTCTCCCTCTCCCACTCCCCCTGCTTGCATTCCCTCTCTCACTGTGGCTCTCTCTGTCACATAAGTAAAATCTAAAAAACAAAAAAGTGACTTCCCTAAAATACAACCTCACCAAGGAAGGCATGTCAGGCCGTGTGGTTATCCAGCCTGCAATATCTACAGTCTCCTACTGTGTGTCTTAATCATAATCAACTGCTTAAAATTCCTTAAATATGCCAGACTGGTTCTTAACATTTTTGGTCCTTCATTCATGTATCTCCCTCTATTTCCAGGCACCATCTCCTCCAATTCTGCAATCTATATAAGCTACTTCCTAATAACTCCCTCCCAGGTTTATAAGATTCTGTTTAAGAATCATTTCCTCTCTGATGCCTTTCCAAACCCACCCCCTAACTTCTATAGAAGTGTCCATTTCTTCCTTTGGGTCCCCATTCTTTGCCATTTATAGCTCAACATCACCCCTGTAACACTCTACTGTCCTTTTCTTACAGGTAGACCTTCCTCAATTAGACTCTAGCCTCCTTGAGGACAGGAACCATATACAAATCATTTCAGTAAAGATACTAAAGATACTGCCTCACATTATTCCAGGCATGTAGTTGGGGATTATTAAATGCTTGTTCACTGAATGAATGAATGACATTTATGAATGCTTAGGTATTTATTTCTACACCATCTTGTGGCCGTTCCTAGACATGGCACCTTCTCCAAAATACTAAATCCCATCCATTAAGAAACACTCCCAATTTCTCCTAGATGTCCCCTTATCCCCAATTGTCCTAAATACTCATGAAGATGGAAGACTCAACTGATTAGCTAATTTTTAATATGGCTCTTCTAATATTAAAAGGAAAACATTTTTTAATAATTGAAATTCAAGAAAAATAAAAGCTCAGGGAATCAACCTCTCTCCAGTTGTTCTGTATTTATTAAAGGAAACAATTTGTGTGGATGTAAGACAAAAGTTTCTTCTTTTAAGAGTTCCTTTTTAGGGCGCCTGGGTGGCTCAGTCGGTTAAGACTCTGATTCTTTTTTTTTTTTAAGATTTTATTTACTTATTTGATAGAGAGAGACAGCGAGAGAGGGAACACAGCAGAGGGAGTGGGAGAGGGAGAAGCAGGCTTCCCGCTTGACCAGGGAGCCCGATGCAGGGCTCGATCCCAGGACGCTGGGATCAGGACCTGAGCCGAAGGCAGACGCTTAACGACTGGGCCACCCAGGTGCTCAAGACTCAGATTCTTGATTTCAGCTCAGGTCATGATCTCAGGGTTATGAGATTAAGCCCCTCAGCGGGGCTCCGCACTCAGCAGGAAGTCTGCTTCTCTCCCTCTTTCTCTCCCTCTGCCCCTCCCCCCTGCTCATTCTCTCTCTCTCACTCTAAAATAATAAATAAATAGGGGCGCCTGCTCTCTGCTCCGCGGGAAGTCTGCTTCTCCCTCTCCCACTCCCCCTGCTTGTGTTCCCTCTCTCGCTATGTCTCTCTCTGTCAAATAAATAAATAAAATCTTTAAAAATAATAATAAATTTAAATAATAAAATTGAATTAAATAATAAATAAAAATTAAAAAAAAGAGTTCCTTTAGGACACTAAATTCTAGTAGATATTTCTAGAGTGCTTGTTGGCCTTCAAATCATGTTTTATCCTGTTGTGCAAAATCAATTCAAATTTACCATTATACACATCAGACACAAACTGGAGTCACTATAAATAAATAACTTATTTTATTTTCCAAGAAGAGGGGTCTACAAAATGGATTTAGATATTACATGCACCCAAATGTTTTCTTTTAAAAGCAATGAGCCCAGATGACAATATGTCTTTTCTCCAAATGCCTGCTTAATTTCTTCCAATGCTTTCTTGATTGAGGCCATGTGTTATCTTGAGAGGTTTTTTTTTTCTTTCCCGTCAGTATTCCATTCCAATACTCTTACTTGGGATTCACCAAAGAAAAGGGTCCTATTATCCCACAAGAAATGCATCAGAAGAATTTTAAATAGGACACATGCAAATGCCTATTCATTTATAGAAATTTCTAGCTAGGAAATATGGGAGAAATTTTGTTGTTGTTTTTGATGTTTTTCATAAAAGGCTCACATGTTAGCCTAGAAATTTAACCTTTAAACATATTAAATAATATGCTATTCTAACTTTCTATACTGATCAATTTCATTGATTATTTACTATGAGTTTAGTTTATACTTTAGGGGCATAGGGGAGGGGTGGGCAGATATTCAAGTACAGGGTTTTCTATACTTCCATACAAATTAGTTGGAAAGATTAAGTATACTAACAGAGATGTAGACCAGAGTACAAAGAGAGATATCTGGGAGAAATGGAAGTTGAATTGGAAATTTAGGAATATGGAAGGTCAAGAAGCTGTTCTCAGGCACGGTTGTCCACTTGGGCAAAGGTGCAATAGGAATGAGCATGATGTGTTTCAAAAACATCTTTCCTAAAGCACTGTTTGTATGCTGAAGTATATTATAAAAGAATGTCATGTGTTAGGGCAGTGGAGAGACACTTAAATGCCAGTTTGCATCTAATCCAAAATGCCACAGATTTATGAACAATCTTTAGGAAGCAAACCAGAAGCAAAGACGAAGACTTACATATTGGGCATATCTATTCAAGGATGCTAAAGGTTTGTCACAAGCTAGTGGTAGCAATATTGGAGAACAAACAAATAAAAGAAGCATTTTAAAGAAAAACAATGATATTATAATATTCAACTTTGTAGCATAAGAGGACAGTCAAATCAAAGCTGACTCAGTGTTCTAGTGTAAAAAGAGCAGTTGCGGAGGAGGGATGTCTTGAAGGTGGATATGATGAACATGGATTTAAAGTGATAGCGGGATATCTGAATAAAGATATATGTGGGGCAGAGGGCAGAGGAGAAATATTCTTTCCACTCCCAATGTTTCCTCCATTTTGGCAAATGTCCAGTAGTGTAGCCACCTTGGCCCCACTCCACCTCACTCACTCTTTCCTACGTAAGGGTAATTGGGGAAGTTGGGAGCAAAAGCTGAACACGTATAGATAGTACTGCTCCTCCTTCTTCTCTTTATTTTGGGGTGGCAACCATCAATAGGCAGGGGATTCTGTTCTACCCCACCTGTTTAAGTTTTAAAGTGGACTAAAGTGGACTATGTCCAGTATTAGCAGGTCAATTTTCACAACTATAAACCACACTTTCCAGGTGTAGCCCTATTAGTGATAAAGATCATATTTTGGTATTATCCGTCTTACTCCTAGTCTATCCCCTAACTGGCTCAGATCTTGGCTGTGAAGGAGGAAAGCTATTCTTTGGTCCCATAAAACTTCAGTAATGTCCTTCAGGCAAAGAGATCATACACAGAGATGCTGATTTGAGAAATATCAACATTTAGGTCTCGGTTGAAGCTGAACTCTCTAGCAGTGAGCATAAAGAAATAAGAGCAGAAGATGGCAGGCAGACAAATGGATGACCAAAGAAGAGTCACTAAAGGATTCCAATATATTTCAAGCAAAAAAGAGTAGTACAATCAATGTCAGGAAGTTATGTGGCAATATGAGAAAAAAACAACTAACCCTGCTTGACGAAACTATAAAGTATTTGTAGGTAATGAGAAAAAGGAACAAAAGATAAAGCAAGAAAGGTAGGTTAGAGCCCAATTTTAGAGAAATTTAGACATTTCTGGAGAACAATGAGGAAAATTTAAATATTCCTAATGACTTAGACTATTCCTTAAGATGCATAAACCAAAGACAGCATATTTACTAGTTTGGAAAGGTAAGAGATACCAAACAAGCAGAAGAGAGAGAAATTCAGAGTGGGGTGATAAACTAGGTGTGTGCAATGGAATGGGAGTGGGGAGAGAGAATGAATAAAGGTGATGACTATACAGACTTGAGGGGTCTTAGGCAACTTTTAACTATAGGATCTGAGAGAGAGAGAATTTCAAGATTTCAAAGCTGCATAACATAAAGACTGGTCATTAAACGTCATTAAAAGAAACAGAAAGGTTGGATATGACACCAAAAGCACAGGCAACAAAATAAAAAATAGACAAATGGCACTACATCAAACTTAAAAACTTCTGCACATCAAAGGAAACAATCAACAAAGTGAAAAAGCAACCTATAGAATATGAGAAAATAATTGTAAATCATATATCTGATAGGGGGTTATTATTTAGAATATATAAGAAACTTCTACAATTCAACAACATCAACAAAAACCCAAATAATCCAACTATGAAATGAGCAAAGGATTCAATAAACATTTCTCAAAAAAAAAAGACATACAAATAGCCAATAAGCACATGAAAAGATGCTCACCACCACTAATGAATAGGGAAATGCAAATCAAAACCCTATGAGATATCATTCTACACTTATCAAGATGACCACTGTCAAAAGAACAGAAAATAACAAGTGTTGGTGAGAATGAGACTTTGGAACAATTGCGCACTATTGGTGGGAATGTAAAATGGTACAGCCATTATTGAAAATAGTATGAAGTCCCTTAAAAAAATGAAAACTAGAATTACCGTATGACCCACCTTTGCATATTTATCCAAAAGAATTCACAGCAGGATCTTGAAGAGATAATTGCATACCCATGTTCATCACAGTATTAATCACAATAGCCAAGAGATGGAAATAACCCAACTGTCCATTTACTGATGAACAAAGAAAATATGGTATATACATACCATGGAATATTACATAGCTTTAAAAGAGAAGGAAATCCTGTAACATGCTACATCATGGATGAACCCCAAGGACATTATGCTAAGCAAAATAAGCCAGTCATAAAAGAACAAACACAGTACAATTCCACTCATATGAAGTATCTAAAGTAGTCAAAATCAGAAATAGAATGTTAAAGGTGGTTGTCAAGGGCAGGGGGACGATGCAAGGGAAAATGAGCGTTTAATGGGTATAGAATTTCAGTGTTACAAGATGAAAAAGTTCTAGAGATCTGTTGCACAATAATGGGGACATACTTAATACCACTAAACTATTCACTTCAAAATGGTCATAATGATATATTTAATGTCACGTGTTTTTTTAAACCACATTTAAAAAAAATAGAGAAAAAAAGAAGAAAAATTTACTTGTTTGGGGTGGGGAGGTTATATTGGGCTTGACTTGTCACATATATACACACTCTGCAACTAGTGCCAAAAATGCCCTCTATAAAAATAGCAGATTATGTTGTCAACTCTGAATGCTTGAATACATCAATTTGTCTTACATGTCACTTTTTTGGGACTGTGCCCCACTTTAACTTTGGCCTCCATACAGATGCTCATGTAAATCCCTTACATGGTTCAATAAATATGGACTATGAAACAACATTCTACCCTACTGATGCCAAAACAAAACACTCCAGGATAAATGCAATTTTGCAGATTGTTTCATAGTCCAGCAGTTGCTATTTCATGTTCAGAATCAGAAGATTGCTCCTTTTTATTATAAAACAGCATATGCACATCCATCAAACTCTTGCTCCATTCCTTATGGGGAGGGTGAGTCAGAGCCAAGGAAACTGGATGACCTTTATTTTTCTACCATAAATCCATTTCGATTCAATTCAGTGCAATTGAATTTAACATTTACTTCATGTCTATTTTTGCCAGGCACTAAGGATCAAAGTGGAGTGAGTCAGGACTCCTCCTTCAAAGAGCTGAAAGTCCAGCAGGTATGACAAGCACATACATACGTAAATATAATAATTAAAGTTATCTAATAGAAGCTTTATCAAATCATATGAAAACATCAATTGAGGAAAACTACTTCTTCCTGCGATGTTCCCAAAAAATACAGAAGTGAGAGTTGAGAAAGAGATGGAAAGAATTGACATCTTGAGCTCCCAGTAATGGCCTGTGTACTTTATGTAGATTCTCTTATTAAATCCATGTTTCCAGTGAGAAGACTAGGACTCAACTGAGCTCTTAATCCAAGTCTGCCTAGCTCCAAAGCTCATGCTCTTTCAGATGAGTAATGATGTGCCCAGGGAAAAATAGGAAAAAAAAAATTATTTTTTTTAAAAAAACACTACTCATGACTGAAGGAACAAGAGTGAACACAGACCCATGAATGCCTGCCATAAGTGAGAGGAGTGATTAATGCCATGTGACTAGAGCAGAGAAGATGATGGGAATACTAGCTAAAAATACATTTGGGGAAAGTCAGCTGGTACTGGATTGTGAAGGGCGTTCTAATCATTAGCAAGTAATCTGAATTAAAATTCTGTAGGCCAGCAATTCCAAACTACACTCTAAGGACAATTCCCATACAAGAAGTTCTCCCTTTTTTGACAGAGAGACACAGTGAGAGAGGGAACACAAGCAGGGGGAGTGGGAGAGGGAGAAGCAGACTTCCCGCCGAGCAGGGAGCCCGATGTGGGACTCGATCCCAGATCCTGGGATCATGACCTGAGCTGAAGGCAGACGCTTAACAACTGAGCCATCCAGGCGCCTGATCTCTCCATTTTTTAATATTGGGTAATTTGTTGTAGGATTTTTTTTTCTAGAAAAAGAAGAAGTGTTCTATTTCTAAAAATCACATTTAAAGAAGACCCATAGTAGCAAATGGAGGGTCATTACAGACTTTTAAGAATGAAAATGGGGACTCCTGGTTGGCTCAGTCGGTTAAGCATCCGACTCTTGATTTTGGCTTAGGTCATGATTTCAGGGTTTTAAGATCCAGCCCCATGTTGGGCTCTGCACTCAGCTGGAAATCTGCTTCTCTCCCTGTCCCTGTGCCCCTCCCCCTGCTCACAGGCACCCGAGCAGGGACACACGCGATTTCCCTCTCTCTAAAATAAATAAATAAATTCTTAAAAAAAAAACAACAACAACAACAATAAAAAAAAAAAAAGTAATGGGGGCACCTGGGTGGCTCAGTCAGTTAAGCATTTGCCTTCAGCTCAGGTCATGATCCCAGGGTCCTAGGATGGTGACCCTCATCAGGCTCCCTGCTCAGCAGGGAGCCTGCTGCCCCCTCTCCCTTTGCCTCTCCTCCCACTTGTGTTCTTGGTCACTCTGCTCTCTCTCTCTCTCTCTCTCTCAAATAAATAAATAAATAAAATCTTTTAAAAATAAATAAATAAATAAATAATGAAAACAAAATCATCCCATATGTGATTAAGAAAGATAAATACAGTGGCTGTGTGGGAGGGATGGTCATCTAAAGAGAAAACTCTTGGACTGGAGGCAAGTCAGGAGCTTTCAAAAATTATACAATATGATTATCAAAAATATATAAGACTGGGCCACTTGCTGGCTCAGTCAGTAGAGCCTGTGACTCTTGATATCAGCATTGTGAGGCCCACATTGGGCTCAGAGATTACTTTTTAAAACCTTTTTAAAAAAGGGGGAAAAAAATATTTAGGTGTGTGCACACACACACATAAGATACAGCTTTTAGGGTCTAGACAGACATAGTAGTAGAAGGATGGATTCAGTAATTAAAATACACAGAACTTGGTGACAATATGCTGTGAGAAATAAGACATACAGAGGAATCAAGAATGACCAAAATTTCTAGTTCAAACAACTGAATAATGACCATTAACAATTTTATACATCAATTATGCCTCAATAAAGCTGATATTTGTATTTTTACTTTTTTATTTTTTATTTATTTATTTTAGATTTTCTTTATTTTAGAGTGAGATAGACAGCACGAGCTGGGGGAGGGTTAAAGGGAGAGGAAAGTCCCAAGCAGACTCCACACTGAGTGCAGAGACTGACACAGGGCTCAGTCCCAGGACCCACAGATCATGACCTGAGCTGAAATCAAGAGCCGGACACTTAACCAACTGAGCCACCCGGGTGCCCCTATTTTTACTTTTTTAAAAATAAACTCTATACTCAATATGGGGCTTGAACTCACAACCCCAAAATCAAGAGTCTCATGTTCTATCAACTGAGCAGAGGGGGCACAAAGCTGTTTTATTTATTTATTTATTTATTTATTTATTTATTTATTTATTTATTTGTTATTTTAAAGATTTATTTATTTATTTTGTTGCGGGAGAGAGAATGAGAGTGAGAGTGTGCATGAGCGGGGGAGGAGCAGAGGGAGAGGGAGAGGCAAACACCCCACTGAGCAGGACCCAGGAACCAGGGATCATGACCTAAACCAAAGGCAGATGCTTAACCGACTGAGCCACCCAAGCCCCCCAAAGCTGTTATTTTTTTTTTAAATATAATGAGCCTTTAAAAAAAGCAGAAGACATCACAAAGTAGACAGATCTATGAATCTGGAAAATCAAAGAGTAGGTCTGAAGGTATTTTAGCAGAGACCATTACTTTTGCCCCCATATCCCTTCTCTAATTCTTCCTCACAGTTATCAAAACTGACAGTTTTTATTGGGGCCCCTAGGTGGTGCAGTCGGTTCAGCATCTGACTTTTGATTTCCGCTCAGGTCCTAATCTCAGGGTCCTGAGCTCAAGCCCCACATCAGGCTCCGAACCCAGCATGGAGTTCTCTTGAGTTTCTCTCTCCCTCCCCCTCTGCCCTCTCCTGCCCCACACTCTCTCCATCTCTCTCTAAAACAAACAAATAAATCTTAAAAAAAAAAAATAAATAAAAACTGACAGTTTTTTACAGAATACATAGCCACTCATTTCCCAGCCCCCCTTGAAGCTATCTGTGGTCGGGTGACTGCATCCTCAGCAATATAATTTGAGCAGAAATGTCATGTATGACTTTTTTATCACTTCCTTACAGGGAAATTGTTACCTTCAATTCCTGGATGTTGGAACACAGACACGGTGCTACTGAGCTACTTTTTGATTGTGCAGATAATGACAACACCTTAGGGGATGGTAGAGCAACAAGAGAGAAGAAAATTGCATTCCTGGGTGACCTCATGGAGCAGAATCACCTACCTACCTTTTTGTTACAGCAGCTCAGCCTCACTCTGACTAATGCAGGAGTCATCTGCACATAGTTGAAACCTCACGATGAACGAGATCAGCCAGGAAAAGAAGGAAAGAAAACTTAGAGGAGCACAAGTATAAACAACAATCTGTAAAAAGTGAGGAAAGTTCCATTCATGAGACTAAAAAGAAATAGCCACAGAGGCAGGAGGAGATTAAGAGAGACGAGAATGCTTCAGACAAGAAGGCCGGCTGAGAAATGTAAACAGGGGAGGGGAAAACTAGAAGGGAGACTCAAAAGAAGCTAAAGGATTTGGTGACTTCTGCCAGAATAAAGTCAGTAAAGTTGTAGGGCCAGATGGCCTATTAAGAGTTAACAGGAAGGGGGGCGCCTGGGTGACTCAGTCAGTTAAGGGTCCCACTCTGGATTTCGGCTCAGGTCATGATCTCAGGGTCATGAGATTGAGCCCCAGGTCGGGTTCCTCGCTGGGCATGGAGCCTGCTTAAGATTCTCTCTGCCCCTCCCCCACCCTAAAAAAAAAAAAAGAGTTACTAGGAAGGAAAGAAGCAGACACAATTGAGGAAGACTACTGTTTTGCTTTTTTTTAAAGATTTTATTTATTTATTTGACAGAGAGAGAGAGCAAGAGTGGGAACACAAGCAGGGGGCGTGGGAGAGGGAGAAGCAGGCTTCCCGCGGAGCAGGGAGCCCGATGTGGGGCTCGATCCCAGGACCCTGGGATCATGACCTGAGCCCAAGGCAGACACTTAACGACTGAGCCACCCAGGCGCCCAAGACTAATGTTTCAAGAAGTAAAGGGAAGAAGAGAGATGGGGAAAAAAAGTATTTTGCAGGTCAGGATTACAATTTCTTATACAGACTTAACAAAACCCTTAAATGTGAGTCAGTGTAAAGTCATGGTGACTCAAAGGAATTAGAAACCAAGTAAGAAGCCTTATTTGCCATCCTCGATCTGGCTGGACACCCTTATCAGCCCCAACACCAGAAGTTAGGTCAAGGAGGTCAGGGCAAGTTTTTATCCTAGCCTCAGAACCTCCAGTTAATGTTAAGACAACATTCCAGGAAAATTCCCAAGATTTAAAAATAACTTTTGGGAATCCCACATTCTTATAAACTCTTTTCAGTAAATTGATGGATGTTGACAGGTATTTCCAAACCGACCCCGGTGGTACCTCTGTGACATGCTGGCAGTTTCCAATCCAAACAGGCACATAAGAAGGGGAGTGCATGTCAGTTAATTTCCCAGAAGACGTGCTATTTCCATTTATCACATCCCTGCAGTTAAACACTTCCATCCAACTTTCCCTTTCCCTAGAGAGGGCTCCAGGTGCCTGCCCTTCTTTAATTGGTTTCTATTCTCACACCTTCCTTTTAAGTCATCATTTTCTGGGATAATTGGTATCTGTGAATTCTCACTAGAGTCAGTTTCCTTCTACTGAAAAGGAACTTAAATTGCAACCTAAGGAAGAAATATATTCTATGTTTAACTGACTTTTCCCTGTTGCTTAACAACTAGTCTGATTTGTTGCACTCTGTAGTATTTTATACAGAGAAAAGGCAAAAAACACCTTAAGTAAATGATGGTCACCAATATTTGAGCCCCACCTTCAGATAATTGATTATAAAGACTGATTACGATTTATTTATTCTAACAATTAGGCAAGAGATGTTTCATTATTCCATATGAGTTTCTTTTCCCTGCTAGTGAAATTTTATACCCACATTAATTGCTAATTAGAGATTTTGGGGAACAAAAAAGTTTGATAGCTGTTTTGCAATTTTGTTAGCATAACAGGAGTTCATGAACCACTGTTTATCCCTTTCTACAGCTGTACTCCTTATTTGGTTATGCCATGATGGTGGGGATGCTATCAGTATAAACCAAGGGTAATATAAGAAATTCTCTCTGAAATGCATTGCTGTGTTTAGTGTAAAGATGAGTTGAATGCAATATTCTTCATATTATACAGTAAACTCCTCCCAATATCTCATGGGAAGAATTTCTCTCTGATCCTCATTCTAGGGATAGTTATGTTTCATGTCAGCAACTGACATTAAAATTATCTAGATACTGAAAATCAAAAAAACAACTTCTTCCTTCATAAGCTCTTAGTAAGCTTGGCCCCAAATTAATGTTCTCCCCTTACAAATGCATTAGATTTTATGGCATATGTCTTTCAGAACTAGGCTCACTCCTAAATCCATTTTACTTTCTAACTTTTATCCTTCCTTTGCCTTAGTTATCTTACCTATTATTATTAATTTAGCTTTTTCCTTACTTTATATATATCTTTGTGAGTTTCCCCAAATTGTACTGTGATTGTAGTACACACCTGATATTTCCATCCTAAGTTAATGCATTCATTCATTCACTGAATCATCCATTGACAAACATTGTTCCAGTTCCTACAAAGAGGAAAGCACTGAGCCAGGCACCATGAGGAATATAGCGATGGCTCCTACCCTTAAGAACTTTACTTTGGGCATATAAGCCATAACACGCACGTAACTAACAAAGTATCAGAAAATATAATCAATGTCCTAAGAAGAGACAAAGACAGTGCAATGAAAGTCTTATCTTGTGGGGTGCCTGGCTGCCTCAGTCAGTAGAGCATGCAACTCTTGATCTTGGGGGTCATGAGTTCAAGTCTTACTTTTAAAAAGTAGGCTGACTTTCAAAAGCTTACTTAAAAAAAAAAAAAAGTCTTATCTGGCAAAGATTGAACTGCCAACCTATGTTAAGGGCTATCTGACCACGAACCCAACAGAGGAGGCTAAAGATGTCTTCACACCATTGTGGGGAGCTCTGAGGTGAACCAGCATTCGTTATGAAGTGCCACTGTGGACCACGTTAGAGGAAATATCTTCCCAAAATAGGAAAAGGATAAATACAATTTTTTTAAAGAAGTTCATGTGTGTCAGTCCTGTGATTCTGAGAGTCACAATAGTACATTTTTCTACACACCTTGAAAAACATTGACATTATCTTACTTTTCAAAACAATTTTGCTTGTGCTGGCATAGTCACAAGATTTTTGCTTGCGTGTAATATTATTCAAATTTATTTCTAGAAATATAAAGCTATTCTTAACCTTAATTCAAATTATGAAAGTTGGCTGCTTTCAAGTCTAAAGAAACTAAGTTCAACATAGGTAGTAGAGAAAGGAGATAAAATAGGAAAGATGCCATTTAGGAGATATTTAGAGTCACCTTAAATATACCCTTTTATTTTATTTATTTTTTCAGGGCAATATAGTAAAGTTTTAGAATGAAAGGTGCATTAAGGACAACATTTCCCAAACATAAAACATTGCTTTCTTTGAGAAGATCATTAATAGACATTCTTTTAAAAAAGAAAGGAAAGAGGGGCGCCTGGGTGGCTCAGTCATTAAGCCTCTGCCTTCGGCTCAGGTCATGATCCCAGGACCTTGGGATCAAGCCCCACGTCGGGCTCCCTGTTCAGCGGGAGGCCTGCTTCTCCCTCTCCCACTCCCACGCCCCCTGCTTGCGTTCCCTCTCTCGCTGTGTCTCTCTCTGTCAAATAAATAAATAAAATCTTTTAAAAAAAAAAGAAATAAAAGATTTCATTATAAAATACATGTGGAATCACAGACAATAGCAAGAATTCTCAGGACCTTTCTCAAAGCTAATATATATTAAAGATGAAAGTGGGTGGGATGGAGCATGCAATGTTTTTAAATCTTATTTGATGCAGAACACTTTTTAACATAGAGTATCTCTTAACATTTCATGCGCCACGAGAGCTTCAATTTGGAAAATGTTGCTCTAGGACACTCTTCACATCACTGTCAGGTATTCTCAGATAAATCAAATCTAAGACCATAATGGAGCTTCTGGTATTTGGATGAAAACAGAAAGAAAAGTTGAAGAAGAAGTGCTAATTTAATATGCATTTCTCCCATACAAAATCCCTTAGCAACGAGTTACGCAACTCTACAGTAGGCTTGATAATGCCCTCTCCCCAAAGACATCCACATCTTAATTCTTGGAACCTGTGAATGTTACCACATATGGCAAAAGGGACTTCTCTAATGTGATTAAACTAAGGATTCTTGACGTGGAAAGATCATCCAGGTAGGATTCTTATAAGAGGGAGACAAGAGGGTCAACAAGGAAGAAATCCACATAGTGACAGAACCAGAGGCTGAAGTGATGTTCTTTGGATGTGGAGGGTGGGGTCAGGAGCCAAGAAATGCAGGTAACATTTACAATTTGGAAAAGGCAAGGAAACAAAACCTCTCCTACAGTCTTCAGAGGAACCACAGCCCTGCCAACGTCTTGGTTTCAGCCCAGTGAATGAAACCCATTAGGGGACTTCTGATCTCCAGAATATAAAGTCATATTTTTGTGTTGGCCACTAAATTTGTGGAAATTTGTTACAGGAGCAATAAGAAACTAATATAATCTCTGAGTAGTTAAAAGTAAAGAAATTACTCAGGAATCACAACTCTAGTTTTCACAAGTTGAAACTATTGCTTTCTTCAGTTGGAATGTTATTTTAAAAGAAGCACCAGATATCTGTTGACACTGAAAATAATTTGAGGGTCATTCACCTTTTACTTCAAACATGTCTCGCTCTATTGGATTTTCTTATAAGCAGCACATACTAGGGACGCCTAGGTGGCTCAGTTGTTAAGCGTCTGCCTTGGGCTCAGGTCATGATCCCAGTGTCCTGGGATCAAGCCCCACATTGGGCCCCCTGCACCAAGAGAAGCCTGCTTCTCCCTCTCCCACTCCCCCTGCTTGTGTTCCCTCTCTCTCTCTCTGTCTCTCTCTGTCAAATAAATAAATAAAATCTTTAAAAAAAAAGCACATACTATTTTTTAAAGATTTTATTTTTTTTTTTTTTGAGAGAGAGAAAATGAGTGGGTGGAGGGGAAGAGGAAGAAGCAAGACTCCTTGCAGAGCAGGGAGCCTGACGGGGGACTCCATCCCAGGACCCTGGAATCATGACCTGAGCCAAAAGCAGACGCTTAGCCGACTGAGCCACCCAGGAGCCCATGAAGCACATAGTATTTTTAATCAAAAAGAATTAGATTTAAACTAGTGAAAATCATTGGATATTCAGTGGAATCTATAGTGATTCCTGATTTATAAGAGGTTTATGCATCTTTTCATAGCCAGAAATAGCCATGCCCTTCGGTAAATCTATCAGTGCTAGCACAGGTAGGCAAGGGTATTGGCTGAGTGAACAAGTAAGTGTTTATGCAACAAACCTAAACCTGAGAATGATTTGGTCGGTAAAATAACGTTTTGTGGATGTAGCTCTTTCAACAAGGAGACCAGGAAAAAAAGTTAAGTTGCCAGGCCACTGGAGCAAAATTTCAAAAAAGAGAGACATCTCGTAGTTCACTGACTTGCTTCTGATTCAGGACATCTTTAGATCAGTTTATAAACCGGGTCTGTCATCTGGTACAATATGCAAAAAGTTAAATAGCTCCTGAAAAAGAATTCAAGTTAAATAACTCTTCATGTCAGAAGTTCAAACGCAGTTAAAAATGTCTTCTTCCTTGTTACCATTTTTTATATTTGTTAATAATTACCACATTATTGAACGCACACACAAAAGCCTTTAGATACCCAATCCGATATTAAAATCAAATTTAAAAAACTGAAAAGTTGTTTATCCTTCTAAATAGGGCCTGCAAAATTTTTTTTATATCACACACTGGCTTAAAGGCTAAGATGTTGTGGGTTTGTCTCTAAAAATAGTGCAGCCAGTCTTCACTCCAGGCAGTGAAATGAAGGACGAGATCCACTGTAAAGGGGATTTTCACAGGCATCTAGATTATAAGGTAACAACAAAAAGAAGCATGTCATTTCTTCTCTAAAACAGAAGAAACCAGGCTTGAAGGCATTTAAGAGGGCAGTTGTCAGGGTTTCCACAAATGTTCTTTGTGTGGCCCATGAGGGAGGATGGGTATTATTTGGTGACAAGCTGAAAGAAGTCTCAAGTAGAACATTATGAAAGGTGTATACTTCTGCTTTTACCATTTCCAGCGACGATGCTTCTGAGAGGCAGTGGCTACAGTAGTGACAAGATTATGCTCTGCTCCACACCTATCTGTGTTGAAATCCTGGCTCTGCTGAAGGACTTTGAATATTACATAACCTCTCTGTTTCTTCATTTGTAAAACGAAGACGCGAGGACTGGCACCTACCTCATAAAATTGTTGTTAGTATTGAATGAATTAACATATATAAAGTACTTGGAACAGAAGCTAGGAATAGCAAGGCACTGTATATGTGTTAGCTCTTATAGTTTTATGTCTGCATTTTTCTCTCCTTAAATGAATCCTCACAACATTAGCTGTTACCTGTATTCTCCCCCTTGGACACTGTAGGAACAAAATTATGAATCCTCTTGGGATCCAAATCCTTGGCCCTTATCCTCCCAACCTAACCCAGATCACTACCCCTCACTCCAGGACCATGACTTTCTGAAAGAATTCACACCATTCCCAGAAGCCTTTCTACTAATCCTTCAGCCTGCCTCCTCCAGGGGAAGCTCCTTCGAGCCAGGAAGGCGTTTCCCTCCTGAGGAGCCACCCAGAAATATTAATGCTGAGTAGAAAGCTCTCTCTAAAAGAAGCAATCCGTGGCACGCTAGCTGCCCCTCTTCCCCTTCCCATGAACCACCTGACTCCTACCATGCTCTGGGCCGATGCCTAAGACTCATTTGATGAAAACGCAGATTCCTGAGCCTATCCCAAGATTCTTACTCAACAGCTGAGGTGGGGCCCCAGGAGAGACCACAGAGCACACTCAGGGAACCCAGTTGGTGCCAGGCAGAGATGCTTGATCTAGCGCCAGCCGTGACACCGGGACCATGTGTTCCTCATCTTTGTGCCTGCAGCATGAGGCACCAGACCTAGCACCTAAGAGTCACTTAATAAATTGTTGTTGAGTGAATGTGTGAGAGCAAGAGGAAAACTACTTTCCTTCATAGGTTGTCAACAACAACCCGTTGCCCAACATGCAAGGAGGAGTGCAAAACCAGCAGAGAAAGATCAGAAATAGGCATGGTTTGACAGGTTTTTCCCCCTGAAGCAGTCACAGGTACAGCGAATGAGCAAGACAAAATTTCAACTACTACATAAAATTTTTTTAAGTCAATTAAAAGAAAATAATCTCTATACCCAAGACAAAGAGCACACATGGATCACTATTAAAGCTGGTCATTGAAATCTGAACTAACTCGTCATGGGTTAATTGTAAGATAATTGAAAAAATAAGCAGCCTTCCTGTTCTTGATGTCTTTTTCTGCTTTATACTGTAACTTTTTACTTAAGTAGTGCCATTCTGTGGAGTTTGTGATGCTCCAAATCTTAATTAATTCACCACATAGTATTTATCCTTTTTTAAAGATTGATTGATTGATTGATTGATTGATTTAAGAGAGAGATTGGGTGGGGGAGACAGAGGGAGAGAGAGAGAGAGAATCTTAAGCAGGCTCCACACTCAGCTCGGGGCTCAATCTCATGACCTGAGTCGATATCAGAAGTCAGACATTTAACTGACTGAGCCACCCAGGTGCCCCCAAATAGCATTTATCTTAACCAAACCACCCTTTAATACTGAAGAAGTCATTCAGATTTGTCAAAATATGTAGTATCTTGGGGCTCCTGGGTGGCTCAGTCGTTAAGCGTCTGCCTTCAGCTCAGGTCATGATCCTAGGGTCCTGGGATCGAGCCCCTCATCGGGCTCCCTGCTCAGCGGGAAACCTGCCTCTCCCTCTCCCACTCCCCCTGCTTGTGTTCCCTCTCTCACTGTCTCTCTCTCTCTGTCAAATAAATAAATAAAATCTTTTTTAAAAATGTAGTATCTGAAATATATATATATATATATATATATACATAGTCTCATCACTCTTTAAAGACTCAGCCCATGTTCATGATATCCATCTATCAAATTAGATAGAAAGAGTATCATTAAAATGATGGGGCTGTTACTAAAATATGTATGTGCCCCTTCAGCAGATTTCACTGAAACACAGCGTGATCCTGAGCATCAGGGAGCCAAGTGGTTTTTCCAGTCTGCAATGCTGGCTCTATGTTACTATCTTCAACACATCTTTTCAAATTACTTATCCATTTTGCATTCTGCATATCTAAAAACTTGGGATCAGTGAACAGAAGTACAGTGCTTGTCAGGTATTACATAGGAACACAGGAAAAAGAAATAAGGTAATGACAAGAAATCCCAGCTTTATCAATCACACAGATAAGGAGGAGTGGTGGAAAGTGTTTCCTTACTTCACAGACACATGGTGCTTCTAAGATTGAAAGGTTATAGAATGAAGGCAGAAAGTGAGAAGAGGGGCTGCTAGAAGCCTGAAGTCCATCGGGGAAAGAGGAAAGACTGGCCATGATTTGATAGAGGAAAGTGGAAGAGTAAAGCCAGGGCCTTAAGATATTACAAAGATGAGGAATATATGGAAGAGAGAAATACCAAGAGAGCAGAAGAAATAGTAATTCTCATGAGTTGCTAGAAAAAAAATAAATCAGCTTTCAACTTTCAGGCAAATGCCATTTATTCTAAAGTTTGATGGGAAGATTAATTTATCATGATTCTATTTGTTTTTTTTTTAAGTAATCTCCACACCCAACGTGGGGTTCAAACTCACAACCCCAAGATCAAGAGTCGCACGCTCCACTGACTGAACCAGCCGAGTGCCCCAATTCTATTTAGTTTTAATTCCCACACTGAGTTTAGACAGAGCACAGGGAATAAAACAGAGTTACATCAAGCTAACTCTTTAATCCTAAAACTGAGATGGAAACCATGGATGAGGCAGGGAAGGCAAGGCAGAGAAGAGGAACGGTATTTCCACAGCTCAAAGTTAAAATGCAGTGTTGTTTGCATTCTACCTGGTCCTTTCTGGACTGAGATGGCCTGAAAATTAGCATTTCTCAGTATGCAAGATGGCTTCCTGGGATAGGGAGCTGTGACCCAGAAAAGCCCTGGTGGGTCTCCAGAAAGGCTAATAGCAGAATTACAGAATGATCTCTCTCAGCCAAAATTTGCTCAGGGCAGCTGACATCTTTTTTTTTTTTTTTTTTTAAGATTTTATTTATTTATTTGACAGAGAGAGAGAGAGCAAGTGCGCACAAGCAGGGGGAGCAGCAGAGGGAGAGGAAGAAGCAGGCTCCCTGCTCAGCCCTCAAGACTCAGGGCTCAATCCCAGACCCTGGGATCATGACCTGAGCCGAATGCAGACGCTTACCCGACTGAGCCACCCAGGTGCACTGGGGCAGTTGACATCTTTTTTTTTTTTTTTTTTTCAAATTCTGAAAACAATCAGGAGAAAAGAATAATCTTCATTACTGGGGGAAAACTGAAGAAAGGGAAAAGAGTAGCCCTATTTATTGAACATCTATTTCTCAGGTCCTGTACAATGGATTTTGCATATGTTATTTCATTTAATCCTCAAATATTAAGAAATAGTTCATCCTGGGGCGCCTGGGTGGCTCAGATGGTTAAGCGTCTGCCTTCGGCTCAGGTCATGATCCTGGAGTCCCGGGATCAAGTCCCGCATCAGGCTCCCTGCTCCTTGGCCTGCTTCTCCCTCTGCCTCTCTCTTTCTGTCTCTCATGAATAAATAAATAAAATCTTTGAAAAAAAAAAAGGAAAAGTTCATCTTATTCAACACACTGTATGATAGGCACTATACCAAGCATTTTGATAGATTATTTTATTTACTCCTTAAAACAATCAAGGAGTCAGATATTATTATTATTATTCCCAGTATATAAGGCTTAGAAAGAATAAGTAACTTGCCAAAGTTCCTACGATTAATAAGTGATCCAGGGTCAAAATAAGGTCTGTCTGACTCTAACTCTCATATTTACACTAAACTAACATGCAGAAAGTAAAAATCCAATAATTTTTCAATTAAAATATAACTCTCTTAAAATTCCATAGTTTAATCATGGAACACTGCATCAAAAACTAATGATGTAATATATGGTGATTAACATAACAATAAAAAAAAAGAAAAGAAAAGGTTTTAAAAATAAAAAAAAAAAAATTCCATAGTTTACTATTCACTATAAATACATAAGTATATGAGGTCATACAATAAGAAAAAATATTTAAATAAAGAAATAGCAAAAGAAACATTCTAAGGGGTGCCTGGCTGGTTCAGTCAGTAGAGCATATGACTCTTGATTTTGGGGTCATGAGTTTGAGCCCCACATTGGCGGTTACTTAAAAAAATTCTAAATATCCAAAAATAGGGGACCAGTTAAATTATGGTACAATAAAATGCCATATGGTCTTTAAAAAGAATAAACCAACTCTTTTTAGGCTAATCAAAAAGTTGATGAGGGAAATGTCTTTGTTGAACAATCCCAGGTAATAAATGCAAAATGAATGGAAGAATTAGAAAATCAATTTACAACACTTAATGGAATAATGGACTAAAGCAAAGAGAATCACTGGATGCCAAAAACATTAGATGAAACGTTAATGGGAAACTTTATACAGGCAGATCAGGCTGATACCACCCAAATCTTTTGCTCAATCTTCGAATCACTCACAGTGAAACATGAGATGTATGAGCCTCCCGAGGTGATACAGCAAGAACACTAGAACCACTTAGAAAGAATTCTTGCCAAAAATATTCAACATGAACTTCTTCAAGGCTCAAATACAAGGAATAGAGGAACAAGTGGAATAGCACCTGGAGGAGACCATCAAATCCAGAAAAGTGGGGTCTTCTACAGGATAAAAATCTAGTTTTTTAAATAAATGAATGACTTCTTAAGGAAAAGAAATATTAAAGTTTAAAAGAGTTTTAATGGATGTCATGTGGACCCAATTTAACTCCTTATTCAAACAAAACAACTATAAAAAGATACTTTTGAGAAAATGAGGGAAACTGGAAAATAGACTGGATTCTGGGTTATATTAAGAATTATTGTTGTGGCGCCTAGGTAGCTCAGTAGGTCAAGTGGCTGACTCTTGTTTTCAGCTCAGGTCATGATGTCAGGGTCCTGGGATGGCGCTCCAAAGCAGGCTTTGAGCTCAGCGGGGAGTCTGCTGGAGGATTCTCTCTCTCCCTCTCCCTCTGCCCCTCCTCCCTGCTCACATGCATGCTCTCTCTCCCTCTCTTTCTCTAAAATAAATATATAAATCTTTTTTAAAAAAGAATTACTGTTAATTTTCTGAGATGTGACAATGGTCGTGTGATTTTTTTAAGTCCTTATGTCTTAGAAATAAATACTGAAATATTTATGGGTAAAATCACATGGTACCTAGGATTTATTTTAAAATACTCCAGGGGCACCTGGGTGGCTCAGATGGTTAAGCGTCTGCCTTCGACTCGGGCTGTGATCCCAGGGTCCTGGGACTGAGCCCCATGTTGGGCTCTCTGCTCAGCGGGAGGCCTGCTTCTCCCTCTCCCTCTGCCTCTCCCCCTGGTTGTGTTCTGTCTCTCTCTCTTTCAAATAAATAAATAAAATATTAAAAAATAAATAAATAAATAAATAAAATACTCCAGAGAAAAAGGCGGACCTATAGATGAAACCATATTAGCAAATGTATTTATTACTATGGAATTATTCCAACATACACAATAGCAGAGAAATAATGAATTTTCATTCATCCAACTTCAACATTTTGCCAATCTTAGTTCAAGTTGTTCCTCCCACACATATTTTTTTCTTCTGGTATATTTTATTTTTAAAAAGTATTTTATTTGGGGCACCTGGGTGGCTCAGTCGTTAGGCGTCTGCCTTCGGCTCAGGTTATGATCCCAGGGTCCTGGGATCGAGCCCCGCATCGGGCTCCCTGCTTGACGGAAGCCTGCTTCTCCCTCTCCCACTCCCCCTGCTTGTGTTCCCTCTCTCGCTGTGTCTCTCTCTGTCAAATAAATAAACAAAATCTTAAAAAAAAAGTAAGTTGGCATTAATTCAAACTTAATTTAAATATATATATATATATATATATATTTTTTTTTTTTTGAGAGAGAGAAGGAAAATGAGCAAGCTCGAGTGAGAGGGCAGGAGCAGAGGGGCAGAGGGAGAGGGAGAAGCAGGCTCACCAATGAGCAGGGAGTCTAATGTGGGGCTGGATCCCGGGATGCTGGGATCATGACCCGAGCTGAAGGCAGACACTTAATG
Organism: Callorhinus ursinus; assembly: GCF_003265705.2. Lineage (NCBI taxonomy): Eukaryota > Metazoa > Chordata > Mammalia > Carnivora > Otariidae > Callorhinus > Callorhinus ursinus. Next base: position 92,853,937 of record NW_027397066.1, on the reverse strand, counting down.
AACTGAACCACCCAGAAGCCCCGCTTCCGGTATATTTTAAAGTAAATCTCAACCAGCACACAATGTATCATTTCACTCGGAAATATATCAGCATGCATCTCTAATTGATAAGGAAATTCTTTCTCAATATAACTACTAGGCTACAATCACACCTAACAAAATTAATGATAAATCCCTTAATATTGTCTAATACACAGTAAGATTGTCAAAATATTTATATGTCTATTGAGGCTGGGTAATAGATACCTGGGTGTTCATTATACAATCTAATTTTATGTATGTTTTAAATTTTTCACAATAAGGTATTTGTTTCAAGAAGTTAACTTTGGGAGCACCTGGGTGACTTAGTCGGTTAAGTGACCAACTCTCAGTTTCAGCTCCAGTCATGATCTCAGGGTCAGGCTCCACGCTCAGCAGGGAGTCTGCTCGGGATTCTCTCTTTTCCCTTTGTTCTTCCCCTCACTTGTGCGCTCCCTCTCTCTCAAATAAATAAATCTTAAAAAAAAAAAAAAAGGTAGCTTTGTATGTACTGATATGGAACGATATCAAGACAGCAGGATAGGGGCGCCTGGGTGGCTCAGTCGTTAAGCGTCTGCCTTCAGCTCACGTCATGATCCCAGGGTCCTGGGATCAAGCCCCGCATCGGGCTCCCTGCTCGGCAGGAAGCCTGCTTCTCCCTCTCCCGCTCCCCCTGCTTGTGTTCCCTTTCTCACTGTCTCTCTCTCTGTCAAATAAATAAATAAAATCTTAAAAAAAAAAAGACTGCAGGATAGTGTATATAATATGCTACTACTATGCTACTACTAAACTATACTGTTTAACAAGATATGTATAGATATATGTATATAAAGTCAAGGAAAATAACCAGAAGATACACATAGAACTAAAAACAGCAGTTTCTCTGTGGAGGGGAACTGGAGTACCAGGGAAGAAGAAAAACTTATTTGTTGTTTTGTATCTTTTGAATCTGGGATAATATATTGTGTATTCAAAAACAATAAATCATTCACAAAAGAAAAAACAAAAAGTACAGCCGCCTGGATGCATCATGTATCACCAAAACTAATCATTAACTGTGATTATCAGTCACAGCTTCAACTAATCTAACTTTGGTGTCCTACCAGATTTATAATGGAAAATTGCCCTGATATCGCTAAAATCAGAAATCGTCAGCCATCTATCCAACCAATATTCTAGTGTTCTGGGTTTTAGTGCTACTGTGGTCTAAAAGATTGCCACTTCAGGAGCACCTGGATGGCTCAGTCGTTGAGCGTCTGCCTTCAGCTCAGGTCATGATCCCAGGGTCCTGAGCTCGAGCCCCGCATCGAGCTCCCTGCTCAGCAGGAAGCCTGCTTCTCCCTCTCCCACTCCCCCTGCTGGTGTTCCCTCTCTTGCTGTGTCTCTCTCTGTCAAGTAAATAAATAAAATCTTTAAAAAAAAAAAAAAAAGAAAAGTTTGCTACTTCAGCTTCTTGTCATCTCTTCTTACCTACTACTTCATGTTTGGCTTATTCTGGTTCAAACCTTTTCTATTTCTGTATTTCAAAACTTTCTTCAGTAGAGCAAAGGCTCTCTCTATTGAATCCTCTGGTGACTCAAGCTGAAAATAAGACCACCTTTCAAAACTGTCCCATGTCCAAATGAGACTTGCTTTACAATATAGGGTGCTACAGGTCATTTTCTGTCCTTCCAGCCTACTTGGTCTAGCTAAGTACTGATTAACTAACATATACTGTGCTAGCTATTTTTAGGGAGATTTGCCTTTTTCTAAATCAAATTTTATATAATTTAAACAGGTTAGTGCCTAAACAGAAGTATATAGTTGTCTCTTTACAGCAACAATGTAGATTTAACTGAGGCAGCATATGGGGAGCTTATAAAGCACCAATACATTTCCTTTTAAAATATTTCTTCTAAATGTCCTCTTTTCAATCCCAAATGAAAACAAAGCAAAAATGCATAACAAGTAGAAAACCATGGAATGTTATTCCCTGTGTGAGATTTTAGACCAACAATTATTTTTAGTAACATCTGAGCCAAATGTTCTTACAGAATTTAGTTTATTTTGAAATTGAATACCATACAATATCAGAATGAGGTGTTTAAAATTCTACAGTATTATTCTACAAGTAACTTTGCAACTAAAAAGAATATGTTTTATATATGGATACCAAAAAAGTTTTAGTAAGCATAAATGTACAATGTGAAGGAACAATAGTCCTTTCTGAGCAAAACAAAATAATTGTGTGACTATAAAATGATGCAAAATCTACTTTCAACACAGCTTCATTCTTCATTAGGGATGGTTTAATGTTTCCGTTATTATAAAACCCAATGACAGGGGCGCCTGGGTGGGTCAGTCAGTTAGGCATCTGACTTTGGCTCCGGTCATGATTCCAGGGTCCTGGGACTGAGCCCTGGTACCCTGCTCAGCGGGGAGTCTGCTTCTCCCTCTTCCTCTGTGTACTTGCTCTCTTTCTCTCTTTTCCTCTCTCTCTAATAAATAAATAAAATTTAAAAAAATTTTAATAAAAAATAAGTAAAATTAAAAAAAAACTAATGATATTAAGATATGAGGAAAAGTTACAAATTGCAGCATTGATATTCCAACACCAAGATGAGAAAAGATCTAATCATATGAAACTTTTGGAGGCTACTTTTTCATTAGCACTTGAATACCACATTCAAGGGTATACTTTTAAGTGTCACAAACAAAAACCCCAACAATGGATATTCTGAATGACTAGCATGAAAGGATTTGTGAAATTGCTTTGCTAAAAAACAAGACACAAGCAGTTCAGTTTGGATTACTTACATTTTGTTTTCTGTTTTTTGTTTTGTTTTTCCACAGCGTGTTCTCTTAAAATGTCAAAGAAATCCTACTTGGAGTTTCAACCACTAAACTTACACCTTTAGAGAGGTGGGCCTTGTGGTAGATGGCAATTTTGTGAATAAACAACATCCTACCAGTCACTGTGGCTGGAAACACAAAGATAAAACAGCCCTTCTCTCAAAGAGCATAAATAAGTCTGAGATAAGTGGGCAATTAACTACTCAAGTTAGGGAACATGAACTGACGTGCAAAAGGAAAAAACATAATAAATATGATAATGTGCTTTTTCAGACTTCTAGTAATATTGTTTTGTGAAATATTTTTATTAGGGCATTAAGTTACACTGATCACCTTTAGGAAGTCCTTAATCATTTCACTGCAAGTTAAACTGCCTACAAAGCTACCATGTTTTGGATAAAGTCGAAAGAACTATGCTTTTAAGAATAAGGTCCAGGGGGTGCCTGGGTGGCTCAGTTGGTTGGGCGACTGCCTTCGGCTCGGGTCATGATCCTGGAGTTCCAGAATCGAGTCCCGCATCGGGCTCCCTGCTCAGCGGGGAGTCTGCTTCTCCCTCTGACCCTCCCCCCTCTCATGCTCTCTCTATCTCATTCCCGCTTTCAAACAAACAAATAAAATCGTAAAAAAAAAAAAAGAATAAGGTCCAGGACCACAAATTTTTATCAAATTATGACATTCTCATTAGGAACCTGCTGTGGGGACTGTCTTCTAGATACTTACAGTAGAACTAATAAGAGGTAATTATCACTCCTAAGCATTTGCCCTATCTTTTAACCATATCACACCCACAATTTATTAAAACAATGAAATCTTATCCAAAATAAAGGCATTCTCTCCTCAGCTATAAGTCAACACCCCCCTCCCCAAATCTGTGCGTTGTTTATAGATTTTTAAAAAGTCTTCAGGGGAACCTGGGTGGCTCAGTCAGTTGAGCATCTGCTCAGGTCATGATCCCAGGGTACTGGATGGAGCCCCATATCAGGCTCCCTACTCAAGGGGAGCCTGCTTCTCCCTCTGCCTACCACTCCCCCTGCTTGTGTTCCCTCCGCCCATCAAATAGATAAATAAAATCTTTTTTTAAAAAAAGATCTTTATCACAACCTTTATGTTTGTGTGCACAACTCTACAGAAATCTATACTTGAAATAATTGCATAAGTTATAAGAGATGGAGCTTTAGACTTAGAAAGACCTGGTTGGAATCTGAGCTGACAAGTCATGTGTGTTAGTGCAAGTTCACCTTCCCAACTGTGAAATGTCCATAAATAAATGAAATGTTAGTGAAGGGTCTAGCATACGGGAAGTGCTCAGCATATGGCAGTTGCTACTGTTGTTGATATTATTATTACTTACAATACTTCCTCAAAAACCAGCTTAATCTCATATGAAAGGCACAAATCAAATTAAGATTAAGGAATAAAAATCTAACAATGTCTACAAAACCCAATACTGAGTCTTAAATGATGGAATTTTCTTTCTGACTGAGGACAGTGGATAATCTTTTCCTAAATTATTATACACAGAACTATTATTCTACCAAATCTTCTCAAAAGTTGTAGTGGTATTTTCAAGTGCAGTGTTATGCAACAGAACTTCATGACTTCTTTTCCATGCTCAAGACAAAGGACAAAAAATATGCTGAAGACCTACATCAAACCCAAAGATCCAAAAGATAAATAAATAAACACAGTTTTCATGAGGAAGCCCTCCATCTAAACAGTTTAGACAGTTGGGTGTAAATTAAGTTTAAGAGATTGTTCTAAAAAATCAGCATTAATCAAAACAGACCGGAGTGCAGGAGCTTAAATTCATGATCAAAGAAATCAATCTATAACTTCCATTGACCCCAAACAGAAATCTCAGATTTCACATTGAAGCTGGCAAAGTTACTAGCACAGTAAACAGTAGCATCTGGCTCTCATGTGGGATGGTGTATACAATGGGCTGATCCATAACTTTAGTCTACTTTAGACATTTAGATGGATGGGCTAAGAGCCCAGTGTGTTATAATAACCCTGAAAAGCTTTTGGCTCTGGCTGTGAACACATTAGCATTAACTTAAATCTGTTGCTTTGTTTACAACAAGAGATATTCGCTTGTGCTTTCTGCCTAAATGGAACCAGTTAAAGGCATCCAAGACCTTAAAGAGTGGAATTTACAACAAGGACAGCAGCTATTCACTGTATTGAGGCTCCCCTGACCATAGTTTTTGCATTTCCTCTTAGTTAGAACTGTTTAAAATAAGTGGTATCCTTAATTGAAGTCTTTGTCTCTCCGTATTAAAAATATTAATGCCCAACTTCCCTTTTTTTGTTTTCTTTTTTTCCCAACATAACCTGAATTTAAAATAAGAAATCAGCCAGAGGGTTCCTTGAGGATGTGACCATTTAGAAATGTCACACATGCAGCCATTTGTTTCTGAGCTAGAGAGTGCAGGCTCTTTGGAACAGTGTTCCAATTATTCTTGTTGAAACCACTCAAAGCCTAATATATCACTATAGTTTAATGTCTAGAATGAAAACATGCCCTCACTAGACCAGTAGAAACTGATTATTACACATTAAGGATATAATCAGAGGTCCTCTGTATTATAGTCAAGGTTTCTAAAAAACGTAATTGAACCACACCCAATCTAATGCTGTGTTTGTTGCTTTTGCAAATAGCATTAGCATAGATGAATTACACATGACATTTATTCATATTTATATTGATTTCAAACAAATATGTGAATCTCACTCTGACCAAATCTAGACCAAGTAATTAGCAGATGGATATTCTAATACCATTATGGAAGAGCATAACATTGCATTACCTTTTAAATCTCAATATACTCATAAGCAGGCACTGTAATGGCCTGTATATTCTATCATTCAATCAACAAGTATTTTTTGAAAATCTCTTTTAGGTCTAGCAGTAATCTAAAGAGAGTAAGTTAAGGCGAAACATCTCTTAAATGGTCTTAAATATGTCACCATGAGTAGGCCCTGCATAAAGAAAGAACATTAATATGACTCAGAAAACTACTCAGGGGCGCCTAGCTGGCTTAGTCGGTAGAGCGTGTGACTCTTGATCTCAGGGCTGTAAGTTCGAGCCCCATGTTGGATGCAGAGAGTACTTAAAATCTTAAAAAAAAAAGAAAGAAAAAGAAAACTACCCAAATGGGAAGAAGGTTCTCAGTGTTATTGTGGTATTTGTTTGCCATAATTGAATAATGATTTCTTTACCAATTAAAGTGGTCCACATTCCCAGTAAGGCAAGATTGGAAAACTAATAATCAGGTATTTGCGATCTCATCACATGACCCACAAAGAACACTCTACTCCCCTAAGAAAATAAAACTTAATTTTCTCTTTAGGGACTTTCCAACCTAGTCCAAGATATTCTTAGGAAAGAAAAGTGCAATTGTAGTGATTTTACTATTCCAGTAGTACCACAGCTAAATAAAATGAAAAATAACCTAAAATTGGAGGGGAATAAAAGGCACCTAATTTTGTAGGAAAATGCTTTCTCCTTAAGGTATGTGATTGGGGGGCGCCTGGGTGGCTCAGTTGTTAAGCGTCTGCCTTCAGCTCAAGTCATGATCCCAGGGTCCTGGGATTGAGTCCTGCATTGGGCTCCCTGCTCATCAGGGAGCCTGCTTCTCCCTCTCCCACTCCCCCTGCTTGTGTTCCCTCTCTCGTTGTGTCTCTCTCTGTCAAATAAATATATACAATCTTTAAAAAAAAAAAAAAAAAAGTTATGTGATTGGGAAAGGTGCACTGAGTCAGGAGAACCGGGTTCCGGTCCTGATTCTGTCACTCAATCATGTATAACTCGGGCCAGTCTCCCCTCTGTAAAATGAGGGGATGAACTGTCAGTCTTTACGGTCTGTTCCAGTTCTAAGTCCCTAACTGCATAAGCCTTTCCTGAAAAGTAGAAATCTGGGGTGTAGATGCCCCCCGTGCATTAATCAGAGCCTGCTGAAAGCAATGATTAAAACACGAAGAAAACAAAGACACTAGGCAGAGCTTTTGTGAGATGGGGAAATGCATAATTTTCTTCCATTTCTTTTCATACTAATGTATTAATTTCTGAAGAAAAGAAATTCTAAAACTCCCACAAACTGCCATCTGTACCCTGAGAAGCAGGTAGTGTGAGCCTGCAGAGATGAGGGTTCCTTGGTTTTATAACCAAAGAATCAATGTGCCAAAGCATGGGCATCAGTTCATCAGGCTTCCCTACACAGAGATACTGTGTTTGGCATGTAGCCAAAAAAGGGGGTGTGGTCTGGGCTGGGTCAGTAAGAGTACCTCTGAAAACATTTCTCACACTCTGCTCATCTCCTCCAACAAGTACCAGGTGCATATCCTATACCCTTTGTCAGCTCTTCTGAAATGGCTAACAAAATTGCAAACAGTAATAAGGACCCTTTGCAGCATAAATCTCACTTGACTCAACAATATGGAGGGAGAACAAGACGGGGTGGGGCAGGAAAGAGGGAATCTTCATTTTTCTATGGCTTCATTTTATTTGGCTCGTACTCTGTTTCACGGGGCTCAAATGATGAATTAGAACCTTCTCTGCACTTAGTGCTTATGCAGTTCATTGGAATAAAATGACAAGTGAATAATCCATGTTCACAGCACTATGGGTGGGGCAAGCTGTTGTCTGTTGTTTGATATTCTGTGACTCAAGTCATCTATTGCAAAAGCCTATAAAAAAGAATAGATCTCATCTAAGCATACTCTCTTTGCTCCCATCCCACCATCTTTCCCACCCAAAAGTTTCTTCAATGCCTAAATGTTTCTAGAATCAGGCTTTGCAAAGCTTACAGTTTGTGCAGAGACTCAAAGAAAAGACTAGGGTTATTCCTAAAACAAAAACAAAAAAAAAAGAATAAATATTTTCTGATGCTTAACAACATAGCCTAATTATTTATTTGCTTATATCTTTCAAGTGGACATCCTCCACCTTGACCTCAAACTCTGTCAAGTGTTCACAGAAAGTGCCAAGGCAAATAAATAATCTCTTCCCCTGATTTTCCCTCTATAGCCCCTTCCAGCCACACTTATTTTCAGTCTCTAAAACAAATTTAGTGTCATATGCCCAGAAGGAACAATAAGATGTTACTGCATGTATTCCCTTGCTCTCCAAAAAGGCCACACCTAAACATCACCAAGGTGAGGATCTCTCCTGATGCATGAGTGTAGGAATGTGATGCTTGTTACCAGCAAAACAACAAAAAACTGTGCTTAGAAATCTGCACTGCTTGCACTTTTCACCACTCTTTAACAGAGCCTTGAACGCAGGAAAAACAATCTGCTTGCTGGGAAAAGGGAGAGAGAACTCCATCATCCTTCCCCTACTGACACCTGTTCTACCACTTAACATGACCTAATATACAACAGACCACTAAAAAGCAATGTATTAAAAGCATTTCAGTTTACCAATAATTCCTCAAATCTACATGCTCCTCACTGCTGGTTCACCCTGCTTTCTTTTCCATCACCTACTTACCCAAAACAAGAAAGAGGCAGCAAAAACCACTAAATATTTCTCCTTCACAGACACAGCCAGTATCTTAACATAAACAGTGATTCTGACTAAGAGAGACACCACCCTTTCTCCCCTCTCCCTGCTTACCATACAGAGAACGCCAAGACCACTCAAGGGTCTGAGGATCTGAAATCCATTCACTTTAACTAGATCTCGCAAATCTATCCTACAATTGCAAAAATAGAAAATGCAGTTCAGGAAAACACATCCCGTGGAGAACAAACCGAAATCAGGGCTGGGGGACGTGTGCACATCACCGCTGCCTATCAACTCCGGGATGGCATGGAAAGCCATGCTGCCCAGCCCAGATCCTGGGAGAGTGTTCTACAAAGGGCTTCCAGTAACCCCCATCCACACCCACACTTCCTCCCCGCTTCCAGAATGCTCTGAATAAAGATCTTCTTTAAGGACTTACTGGGAGCAGCGGCTTCTCTCTGCAATGTGTCTGTGAGTCCCACAGCAGGAGGGGCCCCAGAGCAGGGCAAATCCGAAAGCCCCCAGCTGCCCTGCCGGCTGGTGTCTATGAGACAGCAGCCCAGGAGTCGACTTTCCCATTACAGCCTCAGACTGTAATCCATGTGCTTTCGGCGGGCCAGTCCCAGCGGCCCGCAGAGCACCACATGATCTGCTCTGACATCAGATCAGCCAAACGTGACAGCCCATCCACCAGCCTCTTCTACACTCATGGGTTGCATCATTTGGGTGCCTTTGGCTTACATTTAAGCAGGTGGTACACAGTAAGGAACTGTTGTTGTCTCACAAAATATTTTTTTCTGCCCGATTCCTTCTGTTTCTAACAGAAGGAAAAAATAAGCAAGAAAAGCACTTGGATTTGTTTGCAGCCAGAATTTATCAGATATAGGGAAGTAACTGGAGTTCCACGCCTAGTTCAGGGAAGGTGAAAAATGAGCGACTGTCAAGATGCCAATAACTATGGGAGTAATTTCATCTGCAAATCACTACTACCTCCCCCACCTTTCTGTAGACTATATATATATATATATATATACATATATATATATAAATCCATAAAATATTGGTGGGTTTTGTGTGAATTTTATTTAAGCTAGTTACCAGTGGCTTTAATTCATGGAATTTCTCAGGGAGGTAACCACTAGATTCAGTGCCATGTGTAGTAATTCCACTATGAGGAGCCTCACATTCAGTGCAACAGAAATAGACCTATAGACCTAGACAGACAGATAAGCAGGCAGAAACTCAGAATCATCTATTCATGCTTGCATTCATTCATTCAATAACCATTTATTGATCACCTACTAGGCACCTAGAACAAAGCAGGGATATTAGATTTGGAAGTGCATGGTTTCAAATAAGATTTCTTTTTATTTGGCACAGGGCTTCCAGTTTTCTTTCTGTGATAAGTCAAAGTAGTAATAGCTTTATCAAGGCTCCTTATAAAATGTTCTGTGTCTAATACTAAATCTGAAGGCTAGTAACAGAGCCATGTTTCATTCTGGTTTCATTATGATAAGTGGTAATAAATGTAACATTTAAGGTAAGAATAACCAAACTTATTAAGCTTTTATGAAGCAAAATCATAGCCAAATAAGGAGTGATCAGAAGTGTAATTCTTCCCTGGCCAAGAGGAGAATTCACTTTGTCTACTTTAACTGTGTTACTTCTATAACTGTGTTACTTACTGAATTTAGTTTATCAACTGTATTTCAGATATTTATGTAGAAACAGGATCTCTCTAATCAGCTTATAAATCCATTGAATGTCATACACCTTTGTATTATTTACAGTGACATAAATAAGTGTTAAGCACAGTAGGTGTTCAACAAGTAGTGAGAATAAATTAACTGACTTAGTTTTATTCCTTATATGGGTTATTCCCAATAGAAAACAAATGGACATTAGCTGCTTCATGGAATCTCATATTGAATTCTTTAGTCACAAGCAACCTGGTCATCTTTTCAGGAGAAAATATCACATGCTTGATACAAAACAAACAGATGACTTAAATATTATATATAAAATTACAGGTTATTAGATTAATAATCGTATAGCTTAATAGATCATCATTAGATTAAATTATTTCCATAACAAAGAGGATATATAGACACTACTTAAATACTGATATTATAGATTTAGTAAATACATACAAAAATAGTGTAATCCACTTTAAATGTAAGGAATGAAGACAAAATAATGAAATCTAAGGTTTTCAGGGACGCCTGGGTTGCTCAGTCTTTAAACGTCTGCCTTCGGCTCAGGTCATGATCCCATCGGGCTCCCTGCTTGGCAGGAAGCCTGCTTTTCCCTCTCCCACTCCCCCTGCTTGTGTTCGCTCTCTCATGTGCTCTCTCTGTTATTGATTTGACAGAGAGAGCACATGAGAGAGCGAACACAAGCAGGGGGAGCAGCAGAGGGAGAAGCAGCAGGCTCCCTGAGTAGCAGGGAGCCTGAGGCAGGACTCGATCCCAGCACCCTGGGATCATGACCTGAGCCGAAGGCAGCCGCTTAACCGACTGAGCCACCCAGGCATCCCTAACTTTGAACATTTTAAAAATAACACTCCAGGTATATGTCTGTACCAACACCCCACTTAGTGATCTTTTGCCATTATCTCTTATCATATGGGCTAAGTAAAGTGGGAAATTTGGCCTCACAGATAAAATGCTCCTTCCAAAATCCATACAGCTAATAAAAGTTTAATATTCAATCGACTATCCTCCTACTGCTAAAACCCTAGTTCAAACTACCATCATCATTCATCTCCTGGACTAGGGCAACTGTTTTCACCCTGTCCTCCAAACAGCAAGCAGAATATTCTTAAACTGAATCACTCTTTTACTCAAAACCCTCCACTGGTTTCCACCTCATTTAATTCCTTCCATGGCCTCTAAAACACTCCGATAATATGTATAGATATTTCTCCAGTGATTTTCCTCTCTAGTAAATAAAACTGAACATTACTCTCCTGTTAAGTAATTAACATATTTTCTCCAATTGACTTATTTCATTAAAATATATTACCAGAAACAGCATTATTGAATCAAAGGATGTGGTCCTCTTCCTAAGTAACAGTGTTTAAGCTAGATATATAGTTCCTGTCTAAAGACTGCAGCTCCCAGCCTCCCTTCCAGCTAGATGTGGCCTTAACAAGCAGAATTCTACCTCTAGCTTAAGAGAATATTGCTTGTCCTAGACTTCTTTCTCTCCCCTTCATGCAAGCTGGAACCCAGACTTGCTTGTGATCTACCTTCAACCACACAACTAAAGCACTTAGGAATGGCAAAGCAAGAGAGTGGAAAGAACCAGGCCCCTAAATGACCACAGAAAGCAGAGCTGCCCTTCCAGCCTGGACTACTCACTCTCAACCTGTTGTATGAGAGAAAAAAATTTTGTTTTAATTTTAAGACACTTCATTTTGTATCTCTTTGTCACAGTATCTTAGGCTCTATCCCAGCTACTTTTTAATATTGCAAATCGTTGCAACTTTTTAATATTGCAGCATTATTCATATGGTCCAATTACTTAGCAGAAAGCCAAAAAATCAAGTGGCATTGCCACCAATGTGTACAAGATTACATTTTTACTGCATTCTTGTCAATATTGAAGCTCCTTTTATTTATTTATTATTTTATTTATTTGATACAGAGAGAGTGAGAGAGAGAGTACGAGTGGAGGGGAGTGGCAGAGGGAGAAGGAGAAGCAGACTCCCTGCTGAGCAGGGAGCCCGATTGTGGGGCTCGATTCCAGGACACTGGGATCATGACCTGAGCCAAAGACAGAGGCTTAACTGACTAAGCCACGCAGAAGTGCCCCAGAAGCTTATTTCTTTTAAAGAAAATCTAATTAATTTGATAAAGGAAAAATAGTATATATTCTATTTTTTAGTACAAGTTGAACATGATTCAATGTTTATTATCCATAGGCATTCCATCTTTTGAGAGTTGCTTGTTCGTGTTTGGTTTTTAAGTAACCTCTACACCCAACGTGGGGCTTAAAGTCACAACCCTGAGATTAATAGTGACTCTAGTTCTAGACTCTAGTTCTAGATCAACATGCTCCAGTGACTGAGCCAGCCAGGCAACCCCTGTTCATGTTTTTATTTTTGTTAGAATTGTATTACTTTTCTTGTCCATTCTGTTGACCTTCACAGTTTGTCTTTCAATTTTGCTTTCCCGAAACATGTTGAAATGTTTTATTATCATCAAGTTTGTAATTTTTCTATTGAAATTTGTTCTTTGAAAGCTTTCTTAATGCCCACATTTTGAACCCGGAATACCATTTCCCACTAAAAAGAACCAGGACTCTTTGGGGAAAAGGCTGATTTCAGATCTGGAGACAGAAAAAATATAAGGGGAGCTTAAGACATCATTTTGTGCCAGAAAGTAAGGAAACTATTGAAGAGCATAGGCATCATACCAAAGGCCATGGGAATCAATTTGGGGAGGCTCCTACAGGCCAGCTTCATCTAGTTACTGTGACTATGCAAAACACCACGCCAAACTTCACTTAAAACAATGCTTATTTTACAAAAAAATATAAAGAAAGAACAACACTTATTATTCTCTCAAATTTTCAGTGCGGGCAGAGTTCAGTGGGTCAGCTGGCATCCACTGTACTTGGCATCAACTGAGCATCTCAGAAGCTAGAGGCTGAGATCTTCTGAAGGCTCACTCACTCATTCATGTTTGTTGCCTGGCCTGGAAGAGGTAAGGGACAGAACAATTAGGATTCCTTAATCATCTCTCTTTATCTCTATGTTCTCTTTCCATATGCTTTCTCTTCTCCAATGTGGTGGCTTCAGGGTGGTTGGATTTCACTGAAAGCACATATCCCAAGAGAGGGCTGGGCAGAAATAATGGAGAAGTGTCAATATCACATTGTAAGAAGAACATTTGGGACCAAACAGATTACTGTACCCTTCTGAGGTAAATACAATCTGTGACACCATCATAAGAAATACTATAACTGATTAATGTACTTGAATATATAAAAACCCTTATAATAGTTTAACACAAAAAGAAAAAAACACCTTTGTCACTAATTGGGATGACAGTTAAACCAATTCCTTACTCAAATATTGTAAAAGAGAGAGATTTAAGTATTATTTCTTTACCACATGGAACTCTATTTCAGAGTAACAATTGGCTCTAGTTGATGAGGGGAAGCTCTGCTTGACAGAAGAATCCTAATTAGTGAATGCAAAAGGCTGGACAAAATTAGAAAAGTCACCATCTTGCAATCTATAATGGAATAACCGGTTCAGGCAAGAATCAGCAATAAGTACTAAAAGCATTGAGTATAGGGATGCCTGGCAGTCTCAGTTGGTAGAACATGTGACCCTTGATCTTGAGGTCATGAGTTCAAGCCCCACACTGGGTGTAAAGATTACTTAAAAAAAAAAAAAAAAGCATTGAGTATAAGGTTGACAAGGACTGGATAATAATCTGCTGCCAAGTTGTCAACACACAGAATATTTACTTGTCTCAAGAGGAAAACTCGTAACTTCCCAATGGAGTGATGGTGGCAGTTTTCACATTAACCATGAATCCAATGATGGAAGATAACATCATAAGGGCAACTAGTAGTATGAGACTCCTGATATGATTCAGCATCACTCATGAAATATTCTTGACAAGAATGTTTTACCTGAAACCGCACTTTAGTCACAACTTTAGACAGAAATGTCCAGTTTACCGGAAATACAGTGGAGAATAAAATTTCAATGAAAGTAAACAATCAGAAATCCAGAAGGTAGAATTCTACCAGAAAATTGACCCAGTCTCTTCAGCAAGAAAATAGAATGAGGTTCTGGTTCAAGATGGCAAGATAGGAAGATACTGAACTCATCCTCCTACAGATTCGCCAAATTCTATAGCTATATATGGAACAATTTCCTCTGGAAAAAAGAAAAAAAAAAAAAAACTAAAAACTGGCAAACAAGTACCCCTGGTGAGAAAACCCACCGTCAGGAGGGAACCTGAAACAAGAGCTTCTCCCTAAAGAGTGAAGGGTTTTGCCCTACATCAGACACCCTAACTTTTTAAGACCAGCGCCTGAGAGACGAGCCCCCAGAACACCTGACTTTGAAGACCAATGGGGCTTGTGCTCACGAGATCCTGGAGCTATGTCAAAGTGAGGAAAGCTCTTAAAGGGCCTGTGTATACACTCACCCACTACAGGGCCAAGAAACAGCCCTTTGAAAAATGCCCAGACTTTATGTCAAAGAGATTCATTTCCTTATGTTAAAGCATTGGTCTGAGGGACAAGGGCCAGCTGAGATGTCTTCTGAGGTAGGAGGCTGGTGGGCGCCATCTTCCTGCTTTACCTCTGTACTTTTAAAACCAGCAGGTAGCGGGGTGCCTATGTGGCTCAGTCAGTTAAGCACCTGCCTTCAGCTCTGGTCATGATTCCAGGGTCCTGGGATCAATCCCTGCATCGGGCTCCCTGCTCACGGGGAGCCTGCTTCTGCCTCTCTCCCTGCTTATGCTCTCACGCGCTCTCTCTCAAATAAATAAATAAAATCTTAAAAAAAAAAAAAAACAGCAGGTAGCATCATTATTTTTTAATCCTTTTCCCACAGGTACCATCTTTATGCGCTAGCCAGCAGGCACCATCTTGGACATTCACCCTTTGACTTGCTAAAGCCAGAAACGGCCTTCCCCCACCGACCCCTCCTTTTTTTCTTTTTATTTCCCCTTTTCCTTTCTTTTTTTTTTCTTTTTCTTTCTTTCTTTTTTTTTCTTTTATTAATGGGTGCCAACTTTGCAATTTCCCCTCTGCTTCAATCCAGCCAGTATCGCCTTCACACAATCCCTCTGCTGTACTTCAGAGCACCAGCATCTCCAGAGGGTAGCTTCTACACACTTACAGTGCTCCAGTTTTTACATCTTGTGACCTGTTTTTTGCAGCTGCCCCCCCCCCACTCCGGGAATGCCCCTTGATGACCTGGCTCTAGAAGCTGGAAGGGCTTGTGTCTTGGGTCCCATGGGACTGTCACAATCTGAGAGACATTTCTTGGCAGACTACTACTCCCAAGGCACTGCACAGATAGTGGACTGAAACCTACCCTTTGCCTTTCTGTGAAAGAGGCCTATTTCTCCTCCAGGAGTTTTGGCTTGAAGGACAGGCTTCCTGTTCAGCACATTCAAAGGAGCCTACACTACAGAGGCTGATGAAGACAATCTTTGCACTCTCCATCTACCTCACTCCACCTCACTGGTATCTTCCAGAATGGAGCTTATACCTTTGTCTGGTATCATGATTATTGGTTTTGCTTTTAGGGTCCACCTCTACATCACCTGGCCCTAGTGACCAGCAGGGGTTATACTTGCAAGTCCCACAGGACTGTAACCAACGGAGAAAGAGCTCTTAAACAGCTACAACCCCCAGGGCTCAGCAAAAGGCAACAAACCCAGGTGCTCAATATTTCTGTGAAAGAAACCTATTAGCTTCTCATCAGAGCTGCAGCCTGAGAGACAGGCTTTTAATTAAACACACATCTAAGAGTTGACCGTAAATCTCTCCTGGGACCTCAGAAGGCAGGCACTGTCTTTGCACTCTCCTTCTGCTGTGCTCCAGAGCACCAGCATCTCTTGCAAGGGAACTGTTATATGTGTTATATGTGTCCATTATATGAGTCTGCTACCCCAGTTTTTACAACTGGTGCCTGGTTTTTACCGCTGCTACAGAGGGGATACCTCCTGATTGTCTGGCTCTTGGGGGGAGGGGCTTGCATTCCTGAGTCCCATGAGACTATGACAATTAAAAAGACAGTTCTTGGCAGGCTACCACCTCCAGGGCACTGCACAGACAATATACGAAAACACACCCCCAGCCTTTCTGTGAAAGAGGCCTACCTGCTAGTCCTGGAGCTTAGGCCTTAGGGTCAGACTTCAGGTGGGGCACCATCTAGAAGCTACAGTGGTGCTCTCAAGGAAGGATAGCAATTAAACCAGGGAATGCCATCGATGCAAAATCCCTCTGCCTCACTACAGCTCACTGGTATCTCCCAGAGAGGAGCCAGTATACTTGTCTGGAGCCTTAATTTTTGCAACTGCTGAAAGAAAACAACCTCATTTACAATTGCATCAAAAACAAAAAAAATACCTGGGAATAAATTTAACCAAGAAAGTAAAAGACCTGTACACTGAAAATGATAACACACTAATGGAAAAAATTGAAGACACAATTAAACAGAAAGATACTCCATACTCAGGGATTGGAAGAATTAATATTGTTAAAATGTTTGCATGACCCAATGCAATCTACAGGTGCAATGCAGTCCCTATCAAAATTCCAGTGGCATTTTTCACAGAAATAGAACACAGAATCCTAAAATCTGTATGGAACCACAAAAAGCCCCAAATAGCCCAAAGCAATCTTGAGAAAGAAGAACAAAGCTGGAGGCATCAGGGAGCTTCCTGATTTCAAACTGTATGATAAAGCTACAGTTATCAAAACTGTATTATTGGCATAAAAACACACACATGGATCAATGGAACAGCAGAGAGCCTAGAAATAAATCCACACATATAGTCAATTAATTTATGACAAAGGAGTTAAGGATACTCAATGGGGAAAGAACAGTCTCTTCAATAAATGGTGTTAGGAAACCTGGAAAACCACATGCAAAAACATGAAACTGAACCCCTGTCTTACATTATATACAAAAATTAATCAAAATGGATTTAAAGACTTAAATGTAAAACTGAAACCATAAAACTCTTAGAAGAAAACATAGGCAGTAAGTTCCCTGATGTTGGTCTTGGCAATGACTTTTTTGGATATAACACCAACAGCACAGGCAACAAAAACAAAAATCAACAAGTGAGACTACATCAAACTAAAAAGCTTCTGCACAACAAAGGAAGCCATAACAAAATGAAAAAGCAACCTACTGAATGGGAGAAAATGTTTGAAAATCATATATCTAATAAAAGGTTACTATCCAAAATATATAAAGAACTCAATAGCATACAACTCATACAACTCAATAGCAAAAAAAAAAAAAAAAAAAGAATCCAATTAAAAATTTGGTAAAGGCAGGGTGACTGGGTGGCTCAGTCCATTGGGCAGCCAACTCCTTACTTCCACTCAGGTCATGATCTCAGGGTGTGGGATCCAGCCCCAAGAAAGGCTTCACACTCAGCCTGGAGTCTGCTTGTCTCTCTCCCTCTGCACCTCCCCCTGCTCATGCTCTCTCTTGCTCTTTCTAAAATAAATAAATAAAATCTTTAAAAAAAATTGCAGACGCTCTGAATAGATATTTTTCCAAAGAAGAAATACATATGGCCAGCAGGTACATGAAGTGGTGCTCAAAATCACTAATCATCAGGAAAATGCAAACCAAAACCAAAATGAGATATCACCTCACATGTGTTAGAATGGCTTTTATCAAAAAAACAAGAGATAGCAAGTATTGGCAAGGATGTGGAGAAAAGGGAACTCTTGTACACTGTTGGTGGGTGTAAATTGGTACACCCATTATGGAAAACAGTATGGAGGTTCCTCAAAAAATTAAAAATAGAACAACTATATGATCCTTCAATCCCACTTCTGGGTATTTATCTGAAGGAAATGAAATCAGTGTCTCAAAGAGATATCTGCATTCCCATGTTCAATGTAGCATTACTCACTATAGCCAAGATATGGAAATAACCTAAGTGTCTGTCTACACATGAATGAATGCACACACAGATCATTCAACTGTGAGAAATAAAGAAATGCTGTCATTTGTGACAGCATGGATGAACCTAGGACATCATGCTAAGTGAAATAAGCCAGAAAGAGAAAGACAAATACTTCATGATCTCACTTATATATGGAACCCAAACAAAGTCAAACTCCCAGAAACAGAGAGTACAATGGTGGTTACCAGGGCTAGGGAATGGGGAAAATGGGGAGTAGCTAGTCAAAAGGTATAAGTCTTCAGTTTTGGGGTTTTTGTTGTTGTTGTTTATTCATTTGAGAGAGAGAGAGAGAGAGACACAGCACAAACAGGGGGAGAGGCAGAGGGAAAGGGAGAAGCAGACTCCCCTGCTGAGCTGGGAGACTGATGCGGGGTTTGATCCCAGGACCCTGGGATCATGACCCGAGCCAAAGGCAGACGCTTAACCGACTGAGCCACCCAGGCGCCCCCTACGTCTTCAGTTTTAAGATAAGTAAGTTTTGGGGATCTAATGTACAGCATGATGACTATAGTTAATAATACTGTATTGTATACTTGAAATTTGCCAAGAGAGTAGATCTTAAGCATTCTTATCAAACACACACACAAAAGTGAGTATTAGGCAATGAATATATTAATTAACCTGCTTGTGGTAAGGTATACATAAAACAAATTATCACATTGTACACTTTAAATATATACGATCTTATTTGTCAATTATACATCAATAAAGCTGGGGGAAAAAAGGATCTGTTGGCTGACTTGTTGGCCTGGCTCAATTCATTGGTTCAGGTTACCTGCTATGAAGGTAGGCAACCAAAAGCAGTTGCTACAGATGCCTTCTGATTTCCTCCTTCCATATAAAAATGTATGAAACTTGGGGCATCTGGCTGGCTCAGTCGGAAGAACATGCGACACTTGATCCTAGGGTCAGGAGTTTGAGCCCCACATTGGGTGTAGAGATTATTTAAATAAAACTTTTAAAAAATGTATGAAACTTAACTGTAAAATTTCATTTTTAAAGAATACTGTAAAACTTCATTTTTTAAGGTTTTTAAAAAAATTTATTTATTTAAGTAATCTCTACACCTAACGTGGGGCTTGAACTCACAACTCTGAGATCAAGAGTCACACATTCACTGACTAGCCAGCCAAGCACCCCTAAAATTTCATTTTTTAAAGAGCTTCTTTTTTCTCTGGCAACTGTATGTCATTCAACACCCACAGGATGCAATTATACCTGTCTTTCCTCTGAATTTTCGAAGCCTACTTTTCCTACAAACCATGATGGTCTGACTACATCTAGCCCTCTTTTCCCTAGCTACTTCACATTCAGGGATGATATGGTCATAATCTCACATCCCTCCTTCAGTGCCAGTCACTTCCATGTCTCCAACCTGTTCCTCCTTGGCATTCAGAATCAAGTTCTGGATATCCATTCTCCTGATTGCTTCCTCACTATTCTGAGAGGTGAAATTGTCAGCAAAGCTAGTTGAACATTCATGAAATGCTTTGTTTTCAGCAGAACAGTTCTACCAGAAGTTATATTTACTAGTTTCTGTGCCCATGTTTCAATTTATATTTGGAAAATATTGGCCATGTGCTCTATCTCACCTGGCGTTCTTTACCAGGTTCCCTCAATCATTGAAATCTTGTTCCGTTCTCCTCCTATTCATATGCAATGCTCCCCACTCTCCAATTCCTGGATTCTTTTGGAAGAACGTAGCATCTTAAAATTCATGCTATTGCCACCCACTCTCTCCTGCCATACACACATACACACACAGAGAGAAATATATACACACAAAATACCACCAGAGCTGCATCTTTTGAACAAAGTATTTTTTTTAAAAACTGTAAGATCAACCATGTATTGATGATCATAGAACCTAGGTAATGGATACAGGGGGCTTTGCTACACCATTCTCTCTCTGCTTTTGAATATATTTGCAAATCTCAATAATAAAAAGACTTCTTAACTATTTGCAAAATTATCATGTCATTTATTCCAAACATCCATTTTACCAAATACTGCTAAACAACACTGAGATGATTAAGACATGATCTCCATCTAGGGTTACCAAATAAAATATAGGAGGCCCACTGAGTTAAATTTGAATTTCAGACAAACAACAAATATATGTAAGTACATTCCAATGTGATCCTTGGAATATTCACGCTCTCATATTTCTGGAACTGAAAAGCCTGAAATCAGTTTCACTAGGCTAAAATCAAGGCTTGAGGGGAAAAATCAGTCCCTTGTCTTGTTTGGCTTCTGGGGGCTGCTGGCATTCCTTGGCTTATGGCCACATCACTCCAATGTTCAAGGCAAACATCTTCAAATCAAATCTCTGTCTGCTCTACCACTTCACTGCCTCCTCTTCTGTGTTTGTGTCAAATCTCCCTCTGCCTGTCTCTTATAAGGACAGCAGTGATGGCATTTAGGGCCCACCTGGGTAATCCAAAATAACTGTTCCTTCTCCAAATCTTTAATTTAATCATATTTGCAAAGACCCTTTTTCCAAATAAGGTGACATTTAAGGATATTAGAAATTAGGACCTTATATCTTTGGGGGCCATAATTCAGCCTACTACAGGTGCTATTATGGACATCTACCAGGGAATACTGGAGAAGCAGAGAAAGAGCTGACAGTTCAACTTGAAAAGTGGAAGAAGAGGCAGATGTCAAGGAAGGCTTCCTAAATAAGGGGCACCTGGCTGGCTCAGTTGGTAGAGCATATGACTCTTGATCTCAGGGTGATGAGTTCAAGGCCCACAATGGACGTAGAGCTTACTTAAAAAAATAAAATAAAATAAAATTTTTTTAAAAATAAAGAAAACAAAAGAAAGGCTTCCTAAATCAATGCTGTCAGAGAATATAAATTACTAAAGCAGTAGTAATAACAACAATCAGCAATCACACCAACCAGAACAGATATCAGCTATAAATAACCACCACAGTCTACCAGTAACAGTTGAGCATCAGTCTTGTTAAAAAGTGTAATGATGGAGGCTTATTATAAGATAATAAATAAGAAGAAGCAACTGAATGACAAAAATTCTTTACACGTGGTTTCTTTATTTTTTTTTTTAAGATTTTATTTATTTACCTGAGAGAGAGAGCATGAGCAGGGGGGGAGGAAGAGGCAGAGGGAGAAGCAGCAGACTCCCCGCTGAGTAGGGAGCTGGATGCAGGACTCGATCCCAGTACCCCGAGACCACGACCTGAGTCAAAGGCAGACACCCAACCAACTGAGCCACCCAGGCACCCTACCCGTGGTTCCTCATATACCACTTAGGGAGGCAAGAAGGCAGGAAGACTTGCCCCATGTAATCTGTGGAGTATCACCAAACCTCCTAATCGCACCTCCAATCATTTTTTCCCTTTCTATGCCTTCTACATTGCTCTTCAAAATTTTCCCACTCCCTCAACTATTTTTTATCAACACAGTTTACTTAAAATGTTTACCCAATTATTTACTCAATAATTTTGACTTAATTATTTTTCATAAAAGAAAGTGCTTCGTGCAAAAGAAATTCTAGCATGTTCAGATTATATAAATTAACAATTCCCCGCTCCTCCAATTAATTCTACTCCCCCAAAAATAAGCACATCAACAGACACAGCAAGATCACACTTAACTATGTATACATAAATATATATATGCAACTATATATTTATATAAATAAGAAGGAGCAATCATTTAGCTGTTGGCAGAAAATGATAATCAAAATGATGCTACCTCAACCCATGATGCTCCCAAGAAGCAGCAAGTTATGTACCCCTTGCTATTTTACTCTTTGGATCCAATTCCACAAGAAATGCCTCTAATTCCTAAATTATTATTTGCATAGCAACATCCTAAACGAGGATTGGCAATAAGCACAAAAGTTAAACATCAACAATAATTTCCCCTAATTTCTCCCTAAAACTCCCACCACAACAGCCTTCTTGGTTGTCTCTCAGGCACCTCAAATATAAATTATCTAAAATTGAACTTATCATCTTCCCTAGGAAACTGGAAAACACTCTCTGTTTTCCATCTCACCTAGTGGCCAAGCCAGAAACCAGGGAGTCACTCTTTTCCTCCACATCATATGTCCAAAAAACTCACCAAATCCTGGAAAAGAGCACTGAAATTTACAAACTTCTCTGTATTCCTGGATTGGTACAGAAAGCTCATGGTCTCCCACATTTCCATCGTATCCTTCCTTCCCTTACCCATTCTCCACATTGCAGCAGGAGCTATCTTTTCAGAACATAAATTTCATTGCAATGCACCCTTTCTTCAAACTCTATAATGAGTCCCGATGTTCCCAGAATGGAGTCCTAAAGAGGATTCATAATATCCTTGATTACACCCTCACAATGCGGTCTCAAGCCATTCTTACCTTTTTTTTTCATTTTCTTAAGGATGCATGCTTACCCATGCTGGGACTTTGTGCTGTTTCTTCTGAGAAAGAACTTTTCTTTTCCTTCCTCCCTTAATTCCTATTCAATGGTAGGTCTTAATTTAGTTATCAGTTCCTCCAGGAAGTCTCCCCTAATCCTCTTGGTCTGCGTTGGGGGTCTCTTTTCTGTGCTACCTCAGCACCCTCTGCTTGCTTTGCTATTTGTTAATACTTAGCAATTACAATTGTCTATTCATTTGTCTTTCATTACCACTAGGCCACAGGATCAGTTCACCTTTGTATTATCAGGACCTACCATAGTACTGAAGATATAGCAGGATCGCAACAAATAATTGTTAAATGAATGGAATTAAATAGGTAGAAAAAGTAGTGCAGAGCCTCAGTAGCAAACTACTGAACATTTATGTTCAGGGAGGCAGTTCAGTGGATAACTTGAGTATAATAAACCAAATGACAGCATGATCGTTTACAGCATTTTCTTGACTTGGACAGAAGACAAATAAATCTCACCCAAAAAAGGAGCCCATTCTTCTCTATAGGAAGAAAGTCAGACCATGATTCGGTTGCAAATATATGTCCTCCTATCCTTCTGAATTTATAGAGAAAGAAAAAGCAGTAATCTAACTGGTCTCTCTGGTGCCCTACATGTTTTCTGTCATTGCCATGAACCACTGAATAGTCTTCAGCTTTGCAGGTTCAGATCAATTTTATTATTTCACTCAGAAGTAGAAAGTCACTGAGGCAGACTTTCTCAACAGGGGTTCTTCATCTGAACACAGTATACAGAAAATGATTTGAGTGATTATTTCTCAATTCTCCCAAAGACAGCAAATAACTAATACCATTCTAAATGAAAAGAAAAGTTAATTCCTACAAACAATGGATGTTTTATAGCCATTTGGACTTATTTCAATCCCAGAACTCCAGAGGGCTTAAATCTCATGACGTAAACCATATATATAGATACAGGATGTAGATATATGTAGCTATATGTATATGTGTGTATTATATGTCTTATTTACTACTTGCAAAAGAAAACACACTAGAATACAGTATCACTACTATTCATGATGAGGTCTGAAAAATATAGACTTTAATGCCAAAAGGGTTAGATTCTTTTAATGGCTACTCTAATTGAACTGTCCTATCTTGGTGACTCAGCCTTCCTCCCTAGAGAGAAAACAGAGTGTGAGCTCTTTGAGAGAAGGAACCACATTTGTCTTGGCTTCACTTTTTATTGAAATTTGAACTCCCAGGGCGACTGGGTGGCTCAGTCATTAAGCGTCTGCCTTCCGCTCAGGTCACGATCCCAGGGTCCTGGGATCAAGCCCCGCGTCAGGCTCCCTGCTCCAAGGGGAGCCTGCTTCTCCCTCTCCCCCTGCTTGTGTTCCCTCTTGCTGTGTCTCTCTCTGTCAAATAAATGAATAAAATCTTTGAAAAAAAATTTGAACTCCTAGGGCTCCTGGGTGGCTCAGCGGTTAAGCGTGTGCCTCGGGCTCAGGTCATGATCCCAGGGTCCTGGGATCAAGCCCAGCATCGGGGGCTCAGCGGGGAGCCTGCTTCTCCCTCTCCGTCTGCCTGCAGCTCCCTCTGCTTGTGCTCTCTCTCTGTCAAATAAATAAATAATATCTTTAAAAAAAAGGAAAGAAATTTGAACTCCTAACAATTAACATAGTACATGGCACATATTCCCGTTCACTGACTGAATGGATGGATAGATGAATATGTTGTATTATAATACTTCTTGAATTATTTTCTATAGATATTTCATTTCATATATGATGTGGATTCTTGCTCATTCACTCAACAGGCACCTACTATGTGCATGGGTCCTAGGCTAGGAAATGAGACAGGTTTTTTGTTGTATATCGCAATTCATGTTTTTAAGAGTAATCTACCACTTTACATGCATTAGGATAACACTATCCAAAAGCAGAAGAAGAAGGAAGAAAGAAACAGAAAATAACAAGTGTTGACAGGGATGTGGAGAAATTGGAACGCTTGTGCACTGCTGGTAGGAATGTAAAATGGTTCAGCCCTATGGAAAACAGTTTTGGCAATTTCTCTAAAAATTATAAAAAGAACTACCACATGACCCAGCGTTCCCACTTCTTTTTTGTTTTTGTTTGTTTGTTTGTTTGTTTGGGTTTTTTTTTTAAGATTTTATTTATTTATTTGAGAGACAGAGCATGAGCGGGGGGGGGGGGGGCAGAGGGAGAGGGAGAAGCAGACTCCCCATGGAGCAGGGAGCCTGCTGCGGGTCTCGATCCCAGGACTCTGGAATCATGACCTGAGTCAAAGGCAGACGCTTATCGGACTGAGCCACCCAGATGCCCCCAGCAATCCCACTTCTTGATGTATACCCCCCAAAAAACAAAACCAGGAACTCATTCAAACAGATATTTGTATACTGATGCTCATACCAGCATTATTCACACTAGCCAAGAGGTGGAAGCAATCAAGTGTTCACTAGTGAATGGATAAACAAAATGTGATCTATACATACAATGGAAAGTTAACAAGCCATAAAATGGAAATTCAGACACATGCTATAATATGGATGAATCCTGGAGACAGTAGAGTAAGCAAAATAGCCAATCACAAAAGTGCAAACAGTATATGATTCCACTTATACGGGGTATCTAGAATAGTCAAATTCATAGGGACAGAGAGTATAAAAAGGTGGTTGCCAACGGCTGGGGCTGAGGAGTTATTATTTAATGGGTACAGAGTTTCAATTTAGACATAGTAAAAAAAAAGTGTTAGAAACGGATGGTGGGGATTGTTGCACAACAATGTGAATGGATTTAATATCACTGAACAGTACACTTAAAAATGGCTAACATGATAAAACTTATGATATATGCATATATATTTACAATTTTTAAAAAATGTAATCTAGTTGTCCCTTCTGATCCTGTCTCTGGATCTTGACATCTGTTTTACTTTAGCAACTGTAACTCTTGTTCATCTTTCCTAAAGAAAACTAGTAACCCATTTTACCTGAGCACTGGGACTCCATAAACAACTGGGGTCAATCCTGGATTACCTCACCCTGGAATACAGGACTAGTTATCGTATGTCAAGTCTCTAAGTAATATCCAAAGATGAGGCTGCTGGGAATTGGATTTAATTGGATGTGTGCTGTTTGCAATTAGACCTGGGGTTAGGAATGGGGCACAATGGAGAATGGTAATCTTGATCCCTCTCCTATATTTATTGGAAGGTAATGTCTACCAAAAACATGGCTTCCACAGTAGCCCAATGCTCTCTATCCCCATTTCAATTATTTTGCAGTTTAGTCTGCAAAGGAATCCAGAGGAAGTAGAATTGAATTTGCAGGGAGGCAGGAAGGTAATTAAGACTTATGCAACATGTACCAGACACTGCCGTTGGTGCTTCACATTCATTATTTCATTTGATTCTCATAACAAACATATTGTTATCCTCATTTCAAAGATGGTCAAATTAGGGCGCCTGGGTGGCTCAGTCGTTAAGCGTCTGCCTTCGGCTCAGGTCGTGATCCCAGGGTCCTGGGGTCGAGCCCCGCATCGGGCTCCCTGCTCAGCGGAGAGCCTGCTTCTCCCTCTCCCACTCCCCCTGCTTGTGTTCCTGCTCTCGCTCTCGCTCTCGCTCTCTCTGTCAAATAAATAAATAAAAATCTTTAAAAAAAAAAAAAAAAGATGGCCAAATTAAGACTCAGAACGATTAGTATTTCTCAAAGTCATATTGCTTGCAAGTCAAAGGACTAGGATTCAAACTCATTATTTTTTGACTCAATAGCCCAGACTCATTTTATTATTCTGTCTCACAGTTGCCCTAGAGCCAACTTCTGACAATGGCTCCTCCTTGAAAAGAGCTATGTTACTTTGAAATCAAAAATCTATACCTAAATTCCCATGTTGGCAGATAAAAAAAGCTCCTGGCAGCAAGTTTGTTCTTTGCTGAAAGCACTTAAGATTGATTCCCAGCTAGAACAATTAGGATGACAGAAGAAAGTGCTTCTTACCTGTGCATTCAGCACCTCCCTTGGTTCAAAAATATAAAAATTAAAAAAAAAATTTAAAAACAGAGCCACCAACTCATATTGATAAGAGAAATTAAACCTGATGCCTGGAAATCACTAAATATAAATTCAGGCTTGGATATTGTACTCCCTTACAAGCACACTAGACCTTGCAGACTTAATTATACTAAAATTGCATTTCCAGGAGTATTTGTTATGGGATTGGTTTTAGTTAAGTGGCTAAGAATAGGCAAACCAATAAACAAATAAGATAACTACATACTCTGCTTTTATTAATCATTTAACCAATTAAATATCTTCCAACAAATGATTTGATTCCTCTTCCAGACAACAGGAGACTTGTCTATCAAAATACTGTATTAAATGCATAAATTCTTATAAATGAAATTTAGTTCAAAGCAACTAATTTTATAAGACAGCCAAATTAGAAATCTGTACAGATAAACTATTAACTGCGTGAAAACTTTCCAGAGGAATTTCATGAGCTTCTATAGCTTGTCTGAAAATAAAATTCACTTTTATCATAAATTACTTCAGAGCTCTCTTTTACATTGTTAAATATGTTTTCCAACACATTGGATTGGAGTGAGGAATCAGCAATTAGTCATTCTGTAAACCCCACAGAAGAAATGTGATGATGGGCAGGGTGGAGGGGAGGTGCGGGGGGCGGGGGGGTTGCTGCTGCAAGTAACCCAAATGGAGGAAGTTATTTCATTTCTATCTGAGCTTTAGTTTTCTCATCTATGAAAGATGAAATTGAATGAAATCGTTTCCAAGGATATTTCTTTCAGTCTTTGAGTTTCTATGACTCAATTATTCAGCAATATGATAAACCAAAATATAAAACAGTTCCTATCTAATTTTTAATAAGCAATAGCATAGTAAGATAAAATTCTTAATTGTAGAGGCCACCTTTAGGCAATCAACTTGAACAATGGAAACCTGAGTAAGGTAGAAAGGCCCACAGTGACCCCCAACTCCCTGGCTGGATACACACATGCCCATTGGGCGACCCATCTCAAAATATCCATAAGCCCTGGCTGACCAATGAGTTACTTATACCTGGACAAAGGTACAAAAAGGGAAAATTCCGTACATTGCAATACCTCCTCACCTACCCCCTTTTAACTACAGCCGCCCACCACTGCCTAGAGGCAGACAGTCTGCTTTACTGTCCTGCCCACCACTTGGTCAGGTTGCCCACATTTGGTGGCCCCCATCAAATTGTGAGACACCACATTAACAAGAGGCTTTCAGGGTAAATAATAATGATTAAAAACTACTTGCCTTATAACCACTTTTTTCCTAAGTTATTATTTGATACTAATATGCCTATAACATAATTAAATTCTTTGAACAAAATATAAATATTATTCCAGCCTTTCATAACGGTAATTTTGATATGAACCATCTTAACACCTTAACTTTTGGCTCATTTGTGACTTATTTTAATTTCCTGGACAAAATGATTTAATAAATCGCATCAAAAGATATCAAATTAATTTGAAGATTTTCTTCCTTTTAAAATATTTTTAGGTTTTGGGCGCCTGGGTGGCTCAGTTGGTTGGGCGACTGCCTTCAGCTCAGGTCATGTTCCTGGAGTCCCTGGATCGAGTCCCGCATCGGGCTCCCTGCTCGGCGGGGAGTCTGCTTCTCCCTCTGACCCTCCCCCATCTCATGTGCTTTCTCTCTCTCTCATTCTCTCTCTCTCTCAAATAAAATAAATAAAAAAATCTTTTAAAAAAATTTTAGGTTTTTAATAGTAAAAATTGAGGTTCTTCTCAAAGTAAACCACATTGTTGTTGTTTTATTTTAAAATTTTGGATCAAAAGGAATGATGAATTCATATTGTCCAAAAAAAATCTAGTTTTGAGGTAACAGATGGTGAATTTAAAAATAATGCTTTTTTTTCCAAAGCATTCTATAATAAGCATGTATCAAATTTATAATGAAAGAAAAACAAAAAAAATAGCATGACATGCAAATAAAATTCACAACCTCCTTTATATCAGGGCAAAACTATTCTATGTCTCTACTTCCTGTTGACTCCATTGCTCCATGTTCCCAAAATAGTAGCAAACCAACTAAGCAGTGAAGATGGCTTTGGGAGGAAGACTCTTCCTCTGCCCTACAGTCCTTCTAAACTGGACTTAGAATCAAATCAATATGAGGCAGATGAACAGGAGAAAATTAAATTAAATAGCATAGGTATGGGGAATCCACACAGAAATGAAATTCCAAAGACAATGAGGCAACTTGAGGCCTATAGAACTAAGGAGACGATGAGGGGCCTGAGGATACAAAGGGGAGAAAGCTCATTAGCAAGAAGGTGAAAGGAAATGTTTGGAAAAACAAGGTTGCCCTATTATGCAGATAAGCTTCTGAAGTAAAGGGGAGTCTCTGTTAATAGCTCTCTTTCGCTCTCCTTTCCAATGTAAATTTAGGCAGTTGAGGGGGAGGCAGAGAGCTTTTCCTGTATCTACTGGGTTTTGATTACTTTTGACTCAAAATAATCTTTATGTCAAAGTTGCCCATCTTGGGTCAGTTTGCCCTGGGCCCCTACAATGTAACATTATATAATGTGTAGCATCTGTATGTTTCTTACATATCTTGCAGCAAACCAATTTTTTTGTGCTGTAATTAGCATAAGTATTAATGTTTGTGAGGATCACAGTAAATACCAAAGACCTAAGATGATAACTTCCCCTAGTAACCTTTTTATAGTCATCAGCAACACTGAACAATGTAGACTATTGTTCAAATTTAATGCCAAACGCATTCAAATTCCATCACAATACGACCTGTATATAAGAATGTTTTCAAGTAATTCAAATATTTGGTTTGGTTTTATTAGCTCCAATTCTGATATCCTACTGGATGGGAAGTTTACTTCATTGCCTACTGAAAAATGGAACTGTGTTAGGATGTGTTGAAAAACAAATGAAATGTGGTTTAAGTTCTCTAAAAGTATTTATCAGCATCTATTAATGACACAATGTATCTATAATGTTATTATGAATTTGTCCTTTAAAGAACAAGCTACATGACAAATACATTATTGATGAAGATTAAGGTATTTGGAAATTCTATGTAGGTAGATTCTAACTTTTTCAATTGCCATGCCTAACCAAGTCCAAGCACCTCTAGAGGTTAAGAGGTTTTCTATAGGGGTGCCTGGGTGGCTCAGACGATTAAAGATCTGCCTTTGGGTCACGATCCCAGGGTCCTGGGATCAAGCCCCCCATCAGGCTCCCTGCTCAGTGCAGAGCCTGCTTCTCCCTCTCCTTCTAGCATTCCTTCTGCTTGTGCTCTCTGGCTCTGTCTATCTCTCTGAGAAATAAGTAAATAATATCTTTTTTTTTTAAGAGGTTTTCTTTATTTCTACCTTGATTTTCCAACGTCTATGATTTTGGTTCCTGAGAAGCTCCTAGAATAAGACCAAATATTTTTTTCAAATGTGCACCCCTATATATGCCTACATCCAATAATCTACAGCTTTACCCTATTCCTTTAGTTTCAAGAAAACTGATCATCAGATCAAGTCTCTCCATGTTTGAGAATTCCCCTCTACAACAGTCTCAACAGATGGCTAACTAGCTTCTATTTAAATAACTCCAAACAAAAGGTTGTCCTGTTTTGTTTGTGTCTCCCCAAAATTCATATGCCAAAGCCCTAACCCGAGTGTGGCTATGTCTGAAGACTGGCTGCTAAGGAAGTGATTAAGGTTAAATAAGGTCATGAGTGTGGGTCCCTGATCCAATAGGATTGGTGTCCTCATAAGACACACTGGGCCCTTCCACTCACTCCTGTGTTCTCTCTC
Source organism: Callorhinus ursinus (assembly GCF_003265705.2). Lineage (NCBI taxonomy): Eukaryota > Metazoa > Chordata > Mammalia > Carnivora > Otariidae > Callorhinus > Callorhinus ursinus. The sequence continues at coordinate 92,823,648 of NW_027397066.1, read as the reverse complement.
TTTGCATATATGCACTAAGGAAAGACATGTGCATATGCATGTGAGGATATAGAAAAAAGCAGCCACCTGCAAGCCAGGAAAAGAGCTCTCACCAGAAATTAAATTAGCGGGAACCTTGATCTTGATCTCTACAACTGTGAAAAAAAAACTTTCTCTTGTCTAACCCACCTAGCCCACGGTAGCTTTTCAGTAGCCCAAGTTGACAAAGACAGCCTGCTTCAGAAGGTGGCCAAATCCACTCTAAAACAACTCTAAGCATTAGAAAGTTCTCATTTGGGGGCGCCTGGGTGGCTCAGATGGTTAAGCATCTGCCTTCGGCTCAGGTCATGATCCCAGGGTCCTGGGATCGAGCCCCACATCGGGCTCCTGGCTCAGCAGGGAGCCTGCTTCTCCCTCTCCCTCTGCCCCTCCTCATGCTCTCTCGCTCTCTCTCTCTCTCTGTATCTCTGTGTCTCAAATGAATGACTAAAAATCTTTAAAAAAAAAAAGTTCTTATTTTGAGAATAAATCTGCTTTCTGCAGGCTCTATCCAATAATCTAAATTCCACCTTCTGGAGCTACATGGAATAAACCTAATCCCTCCTTTCAATTAAAAAAAAATTACATGAAGACTTCCAGATATTTTAAGAATTCTTCCCCTTTTAGGCCCTGTCTTTCTTAGGAATGTTCAATTTATCAAGACTCTCTTTAAAATGTGGCAGCTAGAAAAGACTTCTCAAATACTCTATAAATATGAGTAACACAGGGATGCTATAGTTTGCTAAATTAGTCCTAATATGTAGCATTTTCATGAGGAAAAGCTACTCTTTATGTCTGCACACCCTTAAAAACCCTTAAGAGGCAGTGAACAGTCAACGAAGCCATCAATCTATAACCGCCCCCCACCCCATGCTACTGGAAATGTAGTGAGCTGGCTCAGAGATCAACAAGGTAGATTTCTTTCTTTTTTTTTTTTTTAAGATTTTATTTATTTATTCATGAGAGAGAGAGAGGCAGAGGGAGAAGCAGGCTCCCAAGGAGCAGGGAGCCCGATGCAGGACTCGATCCCAGGACTCCAGGACCATGACCTGAGCTGAAGGCAGACGCTCATCCATCTGAGCCACCCAGGTGCCCAACAAGGTATATTTCAAGACCAAGTGCTTAAAGGGGTGCCTGGGTGGCTCAGTCAGTTAAGTGCCTGCCTTTGGCTCTGGTCATGATTCCAGGGTCCTGGGGTTGGGCTTCCTGCTCGGTGGGGAGCCTCCTTCTCCCTCTCCCTCTGCAGCTCCCCCTGCTTGTGCTTGTTTGCTCTCTGGCGCTTAAATAAATAAAATTGTAAAAAAAGAAAAAAAAAAGATCAACTGGTTGGGGATCTGATATTTCACGAAGATAAATAAGTACATCATCAAGGACAGATTATTTCTATTTACCTCAAGGTCACTGTGGACAAAGAATTCATTCTTCCTTCTTATGAGTAAAAGTTCATTTCTATTTTATTATCTTTCTTATGTTGAAAATGTCTAAATGAGTTTTCTCTTCTTCATACTTTTTTTCCAGAATGAACACTAGGTAGTCCAACACCATTTACATAAGCTATCTCTACTACAATATGAGAGTAAATAAGCGTAATTCTTTGGTGTTTAGGGAATTCCTTAATGGATCCCTTGCTGTCACCATCTTGAAACTCTCCGGTGTTGCTTCCAAGGATCAAAGAGAGGGAGATCCTTGCCTTCAAGTCCTGCACCTTTAGGTTCATGTCCACTTCCACCCCTGATTTTTTTTTTCTTTTTCTCGATCTTAGTCCACCTGGTGTGCCTTTCCTTGTAAATATGTCACATCTAAATTGTTAGAAAAAATTACATTGAATACCAAATGCTATGATCCATAACATAGAGATCAAAAGCACAGATCCACTGGAGTATAAGAGAACTAGGGGGACACAAACCGAACACACCTGAGGTAAATCCCTAGTGCAATTCAACCATTCAGTGGTCATTATTGATCTTGTTCATATTGCTTCTCTCCCCACCCCCAAGCCCAGTATAAATTCAACTCTATATTTAATAAATGTAATTATTTGAATTCCTATAGCCTGTTGAAAAGTCTTTCTTTTTTTAAAAAGAGTTTATTTATTTATTTGACAGAGAGAGAGCACAAGCAGGGGGAGTGGCAGGCAGAGGGAGAGGGAGAAGCAGGCTCCCCAAAGAGGAGAAAGCCTGACGTGGGACTTAGCCGAAGGCAGATGCCTAATCAACTGAGCCACCCAGGTGCCCCTAAAAAGTCTTCCATTTCTAGGCCTTCCCCACCTCCTTGGTCTCAAATCACAAACATTTCCCTGACATTCATCTTACCTACTGACTTGGATGATATGCTCAGTGCTCTTCTTTCAAGGATCCCTAATGATTTAGTCATCAAGTATCACCTTAGCTAACTCTCCATTTTGATCTTCCTATTCTGGGTGTCTCTGTCCCACCTATCTTCTTCTTCCTATATATTTTGTAGTCTTCTAACATTTGAGGCTTTTCTCATAAGCTGTGAGCCCCAGCTTCGACACATTTAAAATTGGATGTTTTCGGGGCGCCTGGGTGGCTCAGTCGTTAAGCGGCTGCCTTCAGCTCAGGTCATGATCCCGGGTCCTGGGATCGAGCCCCGCATCGGGCTCCCTGCTCAGTGGGAAGCCTGATTCTCCCTCTCCCACTCCCCCTGCTTGTGTTCCCTCTCTCCTATCTCTCTCTCTGTCAAATAAATAAATAAATAATAAAAATAAAAATAAAAATAAAAAATAAAATTGGAGGTTTTCTTCAAGTCTCTTCTGATCTCTTTCTGAACCTGCCATCTTAGCACAGTACAGTTGACCCCTGAACACCACAAGAGTCAGGGGTGCCCACACCCCCATATGTAACTTTTGACTCCCCAAAACCTTAAGTACTAATAGCCTACTGTTGACTGAAAGCCTATGGATGATGATGTAATACAAAAAGTCAAAACATATTTTGTTTGTTATATGTATTATAACTGTATTCTTACAATAAAGCAAGAGAAGAGAGAGAAAATGTTATTTAAAAAATCTTAAAGAAGGGGCGCCTGGGTGGCTCAGTTGGTTAAGCATTTGACTCTTGGTTTTCGCTCGGCTCATGATCTCAGGGTCTGGGATCGAGCCCCACCTCAGGCTTTGTGCTTGTTCCTCTCCCTCTGCTCCTCCCATAGCTCGCACTCTCTCTAACTCTCTCTGTATCTCTCTCAAGTAAATAAATAAATATCTTTTTTTAAAAAATCTTAAAGAAGAGAAAATACATTTACAGTACTGTACTGTATAAAATCTGCATATAAGTGGACCCATGCTATTCTAACCCGTGTTGTTCTAACCAGGTTAACTATGTAAGTGTAACAGAGCACCCTCTATATACAATGACTTTTTAGTGAGAGTACTACTTTACTGCAAGTAGCTGTATGTATTACCTTTTCTTTAGAAATGGATGTAACTTTTTTAAAATAGGCAAAAGGCAACAAACATAGAATCTATGCCCAAAACATGTTGGGGAAAATAAAGACATACCAGAGATGGCCCCTGCCCACAGAGAGTTTATACTGTACTTAAAATGATGCAATATATAATTTTAATAATTAACAAATAATATTAGCACATGATATGTGCTCAATAATGATCTACTAAAAGATCATAGATGGAATATTTTAACAGACTACAATATTTGGGGCAGGATTTACTTAACATTAATATTTTAGCTGGGTAGAATCAAAATATGTGTAAATTCATAGAGAATACTCTATGTATAAGAGAGTAGGTGTCAGCAAAGGCAGAGAGGTGGAAATACCTTAATCATGTCTTGGACATGACAGTCCCCAGAGTCACACAGAAAATTTCATCCTTCCAACTGAAACTGCCTTACCCATGACAGTGGTGTTACTCTATTCCCCACACTGATTGAACCAGAGTGAGCTTGACCCAAGGGTGACAACTCCACAGCCCTGACCCATGAGAACTCTTCCTACTAGGGCAATGGAAATTGGTCCAATCGAACTATATGCCTCCAGAATTTACATTGCAGAATACAGAGAGGATTGAATAGGAGGGGAAAAGAAGAGAGAACTCACCCAGAAAAACAATGGAAGACAATAAAAACCTTTATCTTCACATTATATCTTCAGATTATATGAGTAAATTTCTCCCTTGCAACCAAAATAATAATAATAATAATATATCTGGGAAGCAAGCAATACACGAGTCTACCCTGAATTGTTTATCTAGAGGAGTAGTCTAGTTTGGACAGTAGATTAAGATCTTCACATGTGACAAACTTTGAATACTAGCTATATTTTTTTCCTTTTTTATTTCATCTCATTTTAATTTTGCCATTGTGAATTTGGCAAAATTAAAAAAAAAACCCTCAGTCTAGACTGAAACAAATTAAATTAATTGGTAAGAGATATATAGGACTTGAATGACATAAATGTTTGATTTTATACCTCTTTTGTCATAGATGACCAAAGGCATTAAAAAGTCTAGTGGTGGGGCGCCTGGGCGGCTCAGTCGTTAAGGGTCGGCCTTCGGCTCAGGTCGTGATCCCAGGGTCCTGGGATCGAGCCCCACATCAGGCTCCCTGCTCCGCGGGAAGCCTGCTTCTCCCTCTCCCACTCCCCCTGCTTGTGTTCCCTCTCTCACTGTGTCTCTCTCTGTCAAATAAATAAATAAAATCTTAAAAAAAAAAAAGTCTAGTGGTGATGTGCCATAATAAGGAGATGCTCGGGGAGCCTGGGTGGCTCAGTCGTTAAGCGTCTGCCTTCAGCTCAGGTCATGATCCCAGGGTCCTGGGTTCGAGCCCCATATCGGGCTCCCTGCTCAGCAGGAAGCCTGCTTCTCCCTCTCTCACTCTCCAAGCTTGTGTTCCTTCTCTTGCTGTGTGTCTCTCTCTCTCTCTGTCAAATAAATAAAATCTTAAAAAAAAAAAATGAGATGCTCTACATCTTCCTTTTTTCACACACACAAAAGATATACATCTCCTACTAAGATCAGTACAAGGAAAGGATGCCCCCTCTCACCTCCATTTTCAACACTGTACTGGTAGGTTTTGTTAACTCAGTACAGCAAGAAAAGGAAATAGAAGATATACAGAAAGAGAAGGAAGACATAAAACTGTCTTTGCTCACAGATGATATGATTATCGATGCAGAAAATCGAAAAATTAGACAAACAACAGTCCCACAACTAATAAGTGATTATACCAAGGTTGCAGGATACAAGACCAACATGCAAAAGTCAATTGCTTTCCTATATACCAACAACAAACGAGTAGAATTTAAATTTAAAAACAATTCTATTTACATTAGCACCCCCCCAAAATTAAACACTTAGGTATAAATCTAACAAAATATGTACAAGATCTATATAAGCAAAACTCTGATTAGTGAAGCCAAAGAAGAACTAAATCAATGAGGAAATATTCCTTGTCTATGGATAGGAAGACTCAATATTGTCAATATGGCGGTTCTTCCCAACTTAATGTATAGATTCAATGCCATCCCAATCAAAATCCCAGCAAGTCAGTTTATAGCTATTGACGTGCTGATTTTAAAGTTTATATCAGGAGACAAAAAGCCCAGCATAACCAACACAATATTGAAGGAGAAGAACAAAGCTGGAAGACTGATACCATCCAGCTTCAGGATTTACTAGAAATGCAGTAATCAAGAAAGTGTGGGGGAGTCTGGGTGGTGCAGTTGGTTAAGCATCCAACTGTTGATTTTGGCCAGGGTCATGATCTCAGGGTCATGAGACTGAGCCCCACATGCTGAGAGTGGAGCCTGCCTAAGATTCTCTCTCTCCCTCTCCTTCTGACCCTCCCCCTTCTCTCTCTCTCTAAATAATAATATTAGTGTAGCTAGAGATGAAGTGGTAGGAAAGGATAAGTAGGCAAAACACACAAGATGTTTAGGGCAGTGAAAATACTCTGTACAATAGTATAATGATGGATGTAGTTATATATGTGTCCAAACCCATAGAATTAGAATGTACAACATCAAGAGTGAACCCTATGGTAAACTATGGACTTTGGGTGATGATGGTATGTTAATGTAGGTTCATCCTTGGTAACAAATGTACCATTTTGGTGAGTGATGTAGATAACGGGGGAAGCTTTGTATGTGTGGGGGCAGGAAGTATATGGGAAATCTCTGTACCTTCCTCTCAATTTTGTTGTGAACCTAAAACTGTTTTAAAAAAATAAAGCTTAAAAAACTGTACATCTACACCCACACCTCATATTGCCGTGTTTTTTTCACACAGTGAGGAATGGATTTGGCAAGTAAAAATATTTTGGTCAACAATATAAAACGTTTACAGGATATCTCAAAGACTGATTTTTCTTGCAGTTGCACGTGAATATTAAAGGCTTTAAGGTTCTGACTATTAATGCATGATAATAGAGTCTCCTTTAATATGGATTTTTTCAAAGCAAAGCATAAACAGCAAGAAAGCTTAAAGGAATAAGATGCTAAAATGTTTTTCCTTGTGTCTAGTTAGTATACTTTAAAATTTTTTCAACTGTAATCCTTTAATTAAAATATCTTCCTTGGGGGCGCCTGGGTGGCTCAGATGGTTAAGCGTCTGCCTTCGGCTCAGGTCATGATCCCAGGGTCCTGGGATCGAGTCCCGCATCGGGCTCCCTGCTCCTTGGGAGCCTGCTTCTCCCTCTGCCTCTCCCTCTCTCTCTCTCTCTCTCTCTCTCTCTGTCTGTCTCTCATGAATAAATAAATAAAATCTTTAAAAAAAAATATCTTCCTTGGCTCTCTCTGAAGGAAGGGCTGAGATAAACGCTGAAACCTTTTACAAAACAAGCTTAGTATTCAGAAAAAAGCAAACATCCAGTTTTCCACAATGGTCTCAACTAAGAATCTACCTACAAGGCAGGAACATTGACTGCTGAGGATTACTAAAGTTGGAATAAGAAAAAAAGCTTACACACCAATGGTAACAATTTATTTTCCAAAGTCATTCCAGCACCTATTACCTCCTTATAGAAACGTGTGCACCAATAGCACAAGGGCCACTAGAGGTGGGCAGAGAATATTCATCTTGTGATGCCCAATATTCATCACTGAACTTCAGACTTCCCTTCACCTTTTCAGGTTTTAGGTGAGAGTCACTACTGCCAAGAGTCTCACCATTGGGGGTCACCAGAAAGGTTGTTTATAATCCACACTGAGGCAAAAAAGACATATTAGGGATCAAGGACAGGTAGCAAAAGAAGCATGGGAGAGTGGGCAGTAAAAATGGATAAATATTCCCACCAACAATACAGATGCACAAACTTTTCCCTCATTCGCATCCGCAGCTCACAGACCTTTGAAGATTGATTTCTCTCTAGAGCAAGCAGCTGTCTTCCCAGAGCTCCGCTGAAGTAATTTACTTTAAGATAATATATTATTATTTTAAAGACTCCCTCTCTTCCCATAATTCTGGTTCTTTCTTGTTTTATTTTATTCGCCACAGTGTCAAACTGAGTAAACATTCTTCAACTCAACCACGTTATTTGCTTTGCCTATCTATGCACATTTTCACTTGCTGTTAAGGGGAATTATACTTTTCAGTAAGAACAGATGACATGTAGACATGTAGTCTATCACAAGAATCGGTGAGAACCATCTGGAATATTGTCAGGGAGGACCAAATAAAATCCGATCAAATATCTTCTAGAAGCTAAAGAAAATTAGTGTGGCGTTTTTATCTACTAATTTTAAAGCTTACAAATTGTCATTGTTGATAGGAGTTTATTATTTTTTTAAATATTTTATTTTTAAGTAATCTCTATACCCAATGTGGGGCTCAAACTCACAACCCTGAGATCAAGTGTCTCATGATCCACCGACTGAGCCAGCCATGCACCCCAGGAGTTTACTCTTTTAACATACTCATACAAGTATTTTGTATATATTTGTAGGATCATTGCTTGTCATAACAAAAGACTGGAAACAACCTAAATATCCATCAGCAGGTACGGTGAATGAATACGAGGCAGTTAGTTAAGAGGAATGAGGTAGATCTGTATTTCCACTTCAGAAAACGTTCCAAAGAATAGTAAGTCAAAGCGAAAATAAAATGTTCAGCTTTTGTTCATGTGTTTTTACTATTGTATAATATACCAGAATATGAGTATACAAAAATATATTTATAAACATATCAACATAAATGTATCTCATAAACACAAGGAGAGAGCAAAGAGCAATCTCTTAAAATACTAATAGAATGATGTCACTTACATAAAATTTTTAAAACATGAGAAACAATACTATGTACTGTTAGAGACACACATGAAGTAAAAATACAAATAAATGCATGGGAATGATGGTAGTTATTATCTGGGGGCTCAGGGCAGGATGTAATTAGGAAGAGGTATTGGATCAAACCACATGACATTGCCAATGTCCTACCATTTTTGACCTACAAAAACAACATCACATGATTCAACCTACATATAAGTGGTTTTTGACTATGTTAAAAGGTTTTATTTCTTTTTCTTAAGATTTTATTTATTTATTTGAGAGAGAGAGAGAGCATGTGCACGCTAGAGAGAAAAAAAAAGGGAGAAAGAGACAGACAGCACAAGCGGGGTTAGGGGTAGAGGGAGAAGCAGACTCCCCACTGAGCAAGGAGCCTGATGCAGGGCTCCATCCTCAGACTCCAGGATCATGACCTGAGCTGAAGGCAGACGCTTAACCAACTGAGCCACCCAGGTGCCCCAGCAGGTTTTATTTCTTAAACTGAGAGGCAAATATTCACAAGAAATCATTTGGCTCCACCACTACTTAGCTCCGTGACAATAGACAAGTTATTTAGCCTAAGTTTTTCATCTGTGAAATGGGGATAATAATAATACATATCTCACTGGGGCAGAGTGAGGATCAAATAAGTTAATATACATAAAGCACTTAATGCCCAACACATGGGTGTACACTATTTAATTTAGCTACTATTATATTTGATAGCTTTTTGTATGCCTGGAATATTTCATGAAAATATTTTTCACTATTACAGGAAACTATAAACAAAAGCAGGGAGACTAATAAAATAAACACAGATGTACCAGTCACTTTGCTTTAATAATTAGCAAATCATGACCAGTTGCATTTCACTTCTACCCTATCCCCTTCCCAAAAAACACGCATTAGATTATTTTGAAAGGAATCCTAGATTTTATCCATAAGTACCTCATTATATATCTCTAATATATAAGGACTTTTTTTTTTAACAAATATCTAGTCACTACTAAATGTCCTTGAAAGCCTCCTACACTGTTGGTGGGAATGCAACCTGGTGCAGTCACTCTGGAAAACAGTATGGAGGTTCCTCAAAGAGTTGAAAATAGAGCTACCCTACGACCCAGCAATTGCACTACTGGGTATTTACCCCAAAGATACAAATGTAGTGATCAGAAGGGTTACATGCACCCCAATGTTTATAGCAGCAATGTCCACAATAGCCAAACTATGGAAAGAGCCAAGATGTCCATCAACAGATGAATGGATAAAGAAGACGTGGTGTATATATATATATATATATACAAACTTTTCCCTCTCCCATCTACACCCACACCTCATATTGCTGTGTTTATTTCACACAGTGAGGAATGGATTTGGCAAGTTAAAATATTTTGGTCAACAATATAAAACGTTTACAGGATATCTCAAAGACTGATTTTTCTTGCAGTTGCACGTAAATATTAAAGGCTGGGGCGCCTGGGTGGCTCAGTCGTTAAGCGTCTGCCTTCGGCTCAGGTCATCATCCCAGGGTCCTGGGATGGAGCCCTGCATCTGGCTCCCCGCTCAGCGGGAAGCCTGCTTCTCCCTCTCCCACTCTCCCTGCTTGTGTTCCCTCTCTCGCTGTGTCTCTCTCTGCCAAATAAATAAATAAAATCTTTAAAAAAAAAGGCTTTAAGGTTCTGACTATTAATGCATGATAATAGAGTCTCCTTTAATATGGATTTTTTCAAAGCAACAAATCAATATGGATGATTTCAAAGCAATCAATTCAAAAGCAATTGCTTTTTCAAAGCAATCGCGATGCGATTTATTTACAAATAAATATAACAAATTTATATTTATTATATAAATATAATGGAATATTATGCAGCCATCAAAAAATGAAATCTTGCCATTTGCAACAACGTGGATGGAACTAGAGGGTATTATGCTGAGCGAAATAAAAGTCAATCAGAGAAAGACATGTATCATATGACCTCACTGATATGAGGAATTCTTAATCTCAGGAAACAAACTGAGGGTTGCTGGAGTGGTTGGGGGTGAGAGGGATGAGGTGGCTGGGTGATAGACATGGGGAGGGTATGTGCTATGGTGAGCGCTGTGAATTGTGCAAGACTGTTGAATCACAGATCTGTACCTCTGAAACAAATAATACATTATATGTTAAAAAAAAAGAGGATTGTGGGAAGGGAAAAATGAAGGGGGGAATTGGAGGGGGAGACGAACCATGAGAGACTATGGACTCTGAGAAACAAACTGAGGGTTCTAGAGGGGAGGGGGTGGGGGGATGGGTTAGCCTGGTGATGGGTATTAAGGAGGGCACATATTGAATGGAGCAGTGGGTGTTATACACAAACAATGAATCATGGAACACTACATCAAAAACTAATGATGTAATGTATGGTGATTAACATAACATAATAAAATATAAAATTAAAAAATTAAAAAATTAAAAAAAAATGTCCTTGATGCGGTGCCCGGCTCAGTCAGTAGTTGCTCAGTCAGCAACTTTTTTTTTTAAGATTTTTTATTTATTTATTTGACAGAGAGAGAGATAGTGAGAGCAGGAACACAAGCAGGGGGAGTGGGAGAGGGAGAAACAGGCTTCCCGCGGAGCAGGAAGCCCGATGCGGGGCTCAATCCCAGGACCCGGGGATCATGACCTGAACTGAAGGCAGACGCTTAATAGCTGAGCCACCCAGGCACCCGGAGCATGCAACTCTTAATCTTAGGCTGCTAAGTTCAAGCCCCATGTTGGACCTAGAGCTTAATTTAAAAATAAAAAATTAAAATTGCCTTGTTTCATAAATACTTGTAGGTAAATTTTGTGTTGCAGTATTTATAGTATACAGCTTGCTGAATTTTTTACCAAGTGAACATACTCATATAACCAGCCAGCACCTGGGAGAAGAAATAGAACGTTAGGTTTTTTGTTTTTTATAATTTTAATAATTTCTTCCAATCAAGATCCAAATAGGGTTCCATATTTTACAATTGGCTGATGGTCTCTTCCACTGTAATTTTTAACTTTTTTTTTTAAGTAAGCTCTAGGGACACCTGAGTGGCTCAGTTGATGAAGCTTTCAGCTCAGATCATGACAGGGGAGGAGGGGGCGGTTCTGGGATCCAGCCTGGAGTCAGGCTCCCTGCTCAGCGGGGAGTCTGCTTCTCCCTCTCCCTCTGACCCTCGCCCCTGCTCATGTTCTTGCTGGCGTGCTCTCTCTCTAATGAATAAATTAAAAATCTTAAAAAGAAAAAAAAGCTAAAAAGAAAAAAGAAAAAAGAAAAAAAAGCTAAGCTCTACACCAGACATGGGTCTTGAAATCACAACCCCAAGATCACAAGATCAAGAATTGCATGCTGTACTGACTGAGAAAAACAGGCACCCCATTAACTTTTAAATTAACATTAAAATGGTGAGGAAATGGCCTATTCCTCCTTTTTAAGCAATCTAGGGGTTTTTTTTCATTATTTTTAAAAAAATATTTAAAACACTATCACCATGGTCAGTGGGAATGTAAGTCAGAAATTCAATAAGGCAAGTATTACATTTCATTTTTTACTCTTCTTTAGTGTTCACCTTTTTACTAAATGCAGATAGCAGATTTACTTAAAGAAATAAAGAAGGGGCGCCTGGGTGGCTCAGTTGTTAAGTGTCTGCCTTTGGCTTCTGCCTTTGGCTCTGGCCAGGATCCTGGGACGGAGCATCGGGCTCCCTGCTCAGTGGGGGGCCTGCTTCTCCCTCTCCCACTCCCCTGCTTCTGTTCTGTCTCTCCTTGTCTCTCTGTCAAAATAAATAAATAAAATCTTTTAAAAAAAAAAAAGATTTTATTTATTGAGGCACCCACCAGATCCCATGGCCTCCGCACCGGAGCCCGGCGAGCCCGCCAAGGGGAAGGTAGGATTAGAAGATCATGTGACGTTGGGAGTAGTAGGATTTATCCTGGTGACTTTAAGAAGCTGGTTCCATTGTAGGTATAATTATGCGAAGCTAAGAATCCAGGAAAGAATTGCCAGAGATGGAATTAAAAATAAGATTTTGTATGAAAGTACCCACCTTGACCCTGAAAGAAAACAAAGCCCCAGCAAGAGCAGCAGTTGAGCGGAATCATGCTTGAAAATACAACTCCGTGGAGTCAGTGTGAATAAAATGGAGGGCAACTCGATTAAACCTCATATGTACCATTAGACTTTCAATCAAGTAAATAAAAGATGTATTGGTTGTAAAAAAAAAAAAGATTTTATTTATTTATTAGAGAGAATGAGAGAGAGCACATGAGAGGGGGGTAGGGTCAGAAAGAGAAGCAGACTCCCTGCCGAGCAGGGAGCCCGATGCGGGACTCGATCCCGGGACTCCATGATCATGACCTGAGCCGGAGGCAGTTGCTTAACCAACTGAGCCACCCAAGCGCCCTAAATAAATAAAAATCTTAAAAAAAAAGAAAGAAAAAATAAAAATTACCAGTGCAGTCTTTTGAGGCATTAGCATCAATTGGCATTTTTTAAAAGGAAATACCATCAATAATTAAAAACAGATTCAACTTACAGTTATTACAGTATAACAAACACTAAGAGATCTATTCTACAGCAAACTCAATATATAGATTCCCTTTAGAATTCACTTGTTTCGGGGCGCCTGGGTGGCTCAGTTGGTTAAGCGACTGCCTTCGGCTCAGGTCATGATCCTGGAGTCCCGGGATCGAGTCCCGCATCGGGCTCCCTGCTCACCAGGGAGTCTGCTTCTCCCTCTGACCCTCCCCCCATCTCATGTGCTTTCTCTCTCATTCTCTCTGTCTCTCAAATAAATAAATAAAATCTTTAAAAAAAAAAAAAAAAGAATTCACTCGTTTGGTTCATAATCCCAATTGTGTTCTACCTTAATAACTGAGCTTATATTACTCAGGTTTCCCGCCCTGGGTCGAAACTGAAGTGAAAGTGTCTTAATGGTGTGCCAGCAATATCTTTAGTCCGGGATATTGTAGTTTTGCAGCCCTTAACCATACTGCCCTTGACTGGAGATGCAGAAGCAAATTCATTTCCTGTCAGCCTCTCTGGGGCTCATGGGCTTTCCGACTGCAGAGTTTTCATGGCCGGCTCAAGGCTGGGTGCTGGCGAGGTGCTACGGAGCACAGCGCCTCCTCCTGGCACAGTTCCTGGGAGAAGAAAACCCTGGAAGAGGCACTGCCACAAACCCCTCTGAAAAAAAACAGAAAGTCAGGCTCTATCACAAATTGTTTATTTTCCTCCATCATCCTACTTTAGGATTCTGTTCAGGTGAAGGCAAGACAAGACTGTCTGATAAAATAATTGTGAAAAGGTCTAAAATTAAAATATGTATAAGTGCTTATGTAAAACAGCCATGTAGAGAAACACTCCACCCTCCAGGACTTTTGAGAAAAATCTAAAAATGCCTCTCATACATTTGTGTAATTGAGATAATTGTGTGAGTCAATGAGAAGGAAATGAGAAATCTATGTACTATTATACTGCACTGTCAATAAGAAAAAGGTGACTGATTTTTAAAGAAAAAAGCAGAATTATCAAACAATTACATACTTATCCCACACTGATATTATAAGATGTGCACAGCTGTAGAGAGCACACCAGGACCTCACCCAAAAGTGGTTCCACAGTCCAAGAGGAGAGAATTGAAAAATGGGGGCTGTAGGTCACACAACCTGATGATACGGAAAATTCCCACCAGAGCAGGCTGCCGATCCTAACCGATTTGGTACACACTAGATTTGTCTAGAGGTCCAATTTTACGCAAAGAACAAGCAACTTAAGCTTGCTCAGCAAGTTAGAAATCAATGGCAAGTACTAGAGCTGCCTGTAAATGATAATGCTGAGAAGTCGGAAGTCATGATACATTCAGTTTCCTCCATACAAAAGATTAGCAAACCAACAGATCAGTTGTAGGCAATGGTGTGCTGGGCAGTTGTCTAATGGTCAGCCATTCCCACATCCTACCCCCGCCCCTCCCAAGCACAAACAGGAACACTCTAGCTAGCAATCCTCTTGCAGGCTGGTATCCATACTCAAAGATCTGGTTCCATGACACAGCGTGGCAAGGGAGCAAGCAAGGCATAAGGACCTGCTTCAGAGGAGCTGGACATGATGAGTCCCTGCAGGAGAGGAACTCTGTCTTCTATTTATCCCTGTCTCCCCAGCCCTTAACAGCCTAGGGTCTCACTGAATCCTCCACAGATGTTTGCTGAAGTTACAATTGATTGTAACTCATAATATTTCAGGATTTGTGTTTAGCCAGCCCTTGCAGTAGCAGGGTGTTGTCAAAATTTAACTTATATGAATTTGTGAAACAATTTATTCTTTTGAAAGCACTTTCATATACACAGCTGGTATGTTTTTGACCACAGTTTTGAAGGGAGCTAAATAGTTGTTATCCTGACTTATAAAAGCTGACCAAGACTACACGGAACATTTCCCTAAAGACACAAAGATAGGTAATAAAGATGGGCCTCAAACTGTCTTACACGGTCTCCCGTGTGCTTTTCTCCAAACCTCATCTGATGAACTATCAAATTCCAGCAACTAAAAGATAGAAAAGGGCTGGTGATGGGGCGCCTGGGGGCTCGGTCAGTTGAGTGTCTGTCTTCAGCTCGGGCCATGACCTGGGGGTCCTGGGATCAAGTCCTCCATCAGGCTCCTTGCTCAGTATGGAGCCTGTTTCTCCTTCCACATGCAGCTCCCCCTGCTTGTGCACCCTCTCTCTCTCTCAAATAAATAAATAAAATCTTAAAGAAAAAAGGGCTGGTGGCAGCCATCCTCACTCACTCACTCTTCAGGGTCTCACTGTTAACAGCAGGACCTTGGTCTTGATTGTGACCAAGATGGAGAACAACTGTCTTGACAATCCCAGAAAGAGCTGTGGCCCCAGACCAGCAAGGCCTTTGTTTCCACTTTGTTCTGATGAGAGCTATGGATTGGGAATATTGGTCTGGAAGTAATAAGCCAGATCAAAGGCGACTGATGGCAGGGATAGCAGTTAAATGTCCACAAAAGTAGTTCTAGAATAAGACACTCTTTTAGGGGGGTACCTGGCTGGTTCAGTCAGTGGAGTGTGCAACTCTTAATCTCAGGGCTGTGAGTCTGAGCCCCATGTTGCGTGTAGAGATTCCCTAAAAATAAAATCTTTTTTTTAAACATTTTATTTACTTATTTGACAGAGAGAGACAGCAAGAGAGGGAACACAAGCAGGGGGAGTGGGAGAGAGAGAAGCAGACTTCCTGCTGAGCAGGGAGCCCGATGTAAGGCTCAATCCCAGGACCCTGGGATCATGACCTGAGCTAAAGGTAGACGCTTAATGACTGAACTATCCAGGTGCCCCTAAAAATAAAATCTTAAAAAAAAGAGAGAGAGAGAGGACGATGTGGTGTACACACACACACACACACACACACACACACACACACACACACACACA